>NC_091989.1:111455029-112055029 GCF_044704955.1 Pristiophorus japonicus | reverse complement strand
GCTCCTTTAATAAGACTCCAGAGTGCAGGTACCTCGTGGGTGGCCTGCTTATATACCATGCTCCCAAGGGATGCTGGGATCCCTTGCAACGCCAACAGGTAGGCCCTCTGTGGGTGATGTAATACAGATTGCCAAGGATTAAATACATAACTTCACTCCCTCGTAAAGTTAATAGTACACTTATTTACAGGGTGAGACAATCTGGGGCTTTTCGCTCCCTTGTTGATCATCTCGGTACAAATGTGGGTGTGGGTGTGGGTGAGTTGGTTAGTTCTTCACTGGACTGCTGGGCAGCCAGCCTTGCTGGGCTGCTGGGATGGTGAGTTTGGCTTCGTGGTCAACCATGATATCGGTTGCCACTTGTGTGTGTGTTGTGGAGGGTCAAAGTTGGTGGTGTCTTCTTCGGGTTGTTCGTAGCTATTGGTGAACCGCAATTTGATTTGGTCCAAATGTTTTCTGCATGTTAGTCCATTGGCCAATTTGACCTCAAACACCCTACTCTCCTCTTTGGCTATGACCGTGCTAGCGAGCCATTTGCGCGGTCATGGTACACACTTTGTTGATGGAAATCAGGGTGGACAAGAGAGAGCCTTGTTTTGAGCGCCCTTTTCATGAGCAGCTTGGCTGGGGGAAGCCCGTTGACTGAGTGGGGTCTGGTGCGGTAGCTGAGCAACACTCGGGACAGTCAGGTCTGCAGGGAACCTTCCGACACGCATTTCAAGCGTTGCTTGATGGTCTGAACTGCCCGTTCTGCCTGGCCATTGGATGCGGGCTTGAACGGGGCAGATGTGACGTGCTTGATCCCATTGCAGGTCATTAATTCCTTGAATTCAGCACTGGTGAAACACAGCCCATTGTCGCTGACTAGGACATCAGGCAGGCCATGCGTGGCAAACATGGCTCGTAGGCTATCAATGGTGGCCATGGACGTGCTTACAGATATTATTGCACATTCAATCCATTTTGAGTAAGCATCCACGACAACCAAGAACATTTTGCCCAGAAATGGGCCTGCATAGTCCACGTGGATCCTCGACCACGGTTTGGAGGGCCATGACCACAAACTTAGCGGTGCCTCTCTGGGTGCATTGCTCAGCTGAAAACAAGTGTTGCACTGGCGCACGCATGACTCTAAATCTGAGTCGATGCCGGGCCACCACACATGGGATCTGGCTGTGGTTTTCATCATTACAATGCCTGGGTGGGTGCTGTGCAGTTCACAGATGAACATATCTCTGCCTTTCTTGGGCAAGACCAAGCGATTACCCCACAACAGACAATCCGCCTGCAGGGACATTCCGTCTTTGCGCCTGTGGAACGGCTTGGTCGCCTCCTGCATCTCCGCTGGAACGCTGGACCAGCTCCCATGGAGGACACAGTTTTTTACCAAGGACAGTAAAAGATCCTGGCTGGTCCAGGTCCTGATCAGGTGGGCCGTAACAGGTGACTTTTCATTTTCAAATGCATCCATTACCATGAGCAAGTCCGCAGGCTGTGCCATTTCCGCCCCGGTGGTGGGCACTGGTAGCCGACTGAGAGCATCAGCACAGTTTTCTGTGCCCGGCCTGTGGCAGATTACATAGTTGTATGCCGATAGCGTGAGCGTCCAACTTTGGATGCGGGCAGAGGCATTGGAGTTAATCCCTTTGCTCTCAGAGAACAGCGATATGAGCGGTTTGTGGTCAGTTTCAAGCACAAACTTGAGACAAAACAAGTACTGGTGCTTTTTTTTTAACCCTATAAACACATGCCAGAGCCTCTTTTTCAATCATGCTGTAGGCCCTTCCTGCCTTGGACAAACTCCTGGACGCATAAGCGACCTGTTGCAAAATCCCCGATTCGTTAGCCTGTTGCAACGCACACACGACCCCGTATGACGACACATCGCAAGCACGACTGCAGCTCCATCACGTTCTGCGGTCTCGGCGCGTTCTTGGTGGCCTCCGTTTTGGCATCGGTGGGTGTGATGCCGTCTGCTGCGATTCTTCTTCCCAAGAACTCAACCTCCAGCGCCAAGAAAACACACTTCGAGCGTTTCAACCTGAGTCCGATGCGATCCAACCGACTAAGAACCTCTTCCAGATTCTTCAAGTGCTCAACGATGTCCCAACCTGCAACCAGTATGTCGTCCTGGAAAACCAAGTGCGAGGGACCGACTTTAGCAGGCTCTCCATGTTCCGTTGGAAGATTCCTGCGGCTGATCGAATCCCGAAAGGGCATCTGTTATAGATGAACAGGCTGTGCATGTTGATGCAGGTGAGGCCTTTTGAAGACTCCTCCAGCTCCTGCGACATGTCCAGCTTGGTGAACGTCTTCCCTCCAGCCAGGGTCGCAAATAAGTCATCTGCTTGGGTAGCAGGTACTGATCCTGCAGCGAAAAACGGTTAATCAATACTTTAAAGTCCCCACAAATTCTGACCGTGCCGTCTTCTTTAAGTACCGGGAGAATTGGACTGGCCCACTCATTGAATTCCACCGGCGCCATGATGCCTTCTTGCTGCAGCCTGTCCAGCTCAATTTCCACTTTGTCACGCATCATATATGGTACCGCCCATGCCTTGTGGTGGATGGGTCACGTACCGGGAACGAAATGGATCTGCACTTTCGCCCCCGAGAAGCTTCCAATGCCTGGCTCGAACAATGATAGAAATCTGCTCAGAACATGAGGCATCATCAACGGAAGAAAGCGCTCGGATGTCGTCCCAGTTCCAGCGGATTTTTCCCAGCCAGCTTCTGCCAAACAGCGTGGTGCCATCCCCTGGCACTATCCACAGCAGGAGTTTGTGTACCGCTCCATCATAGGAGACTTTGACTTCTTCACTGCCAGTTACAGGGATTAGTTCCTTGGTGTAAGTCCTTAGTTTGGTGTGAATGGGGCTGAGCTTGGGCCTGTGTGCTTTGTTGCACCACAGCCTATCAAAGGCCTTTTTACTCATTATGGACTGACTCGCACCCGTGTCCAGTCCCATGGATACTGGAATTCCGTTCAGTTCAACTTTCAACATTATTGGTGGTCATTTCGTGGTGAGTGTGTGTACCCCATACACTTGTGCCTCCTCGGTACGAGTTTCCAATTCAGCCTGATCCACAGTGGATCGATCTTCCTCTGCAACGTGGTGGTTTGCAGGGTTTGCAGGGTTTGCAGCTCGCCTGCACATTCGCTGGAGGTGTCCCATTGTTCTGCAATCGTTGCACGCATAGTGCTTGAAGCATCATTGATGGGGCCGATGATCACCTCCACAACACCAACAAGGTGTTAACTGCCTCACATTAACGATTGATGGAGGACTCTGGGTCATCTGAGGTCGTGCAGCAGCCGCCAGCGTGTACATTTTGCCATGTATATTCCTGATCAGAAACAACGTTACTTTGTGCACAGTACTGGCCGAAACTTCTTTACTCTGCGAAATCTGTTTGGTGTTATCACTGATGGACATAAATGCCTGGGCTATCATTATGGCCTTGCTTAGATTCGGAACAGTCAACAGTTTGCAAAGGATTACCTCATGGCCAATGCCCAGTACAAAAAAGTCTCTAAGCATGTGTTCCAGGAATCCCTCAAATTCGCAATGTTCTGCGAGGCGCCTTCGTTCGGCGACATAGCTCTCCACATCCTGGCCCTCCGACCGTTGACACGTGTGGAACTGATATCTCGCCATCAAAACGCTTTCCTTCGGATTTAGGTGCTCCCGGACCAACGTACACAATTCTTCATAGCATTTAGCTGTTGCTTTCACCAGAGCCAGAAGGTTCTTCATGAGGCCATATGCTGTTGCCCCACAGACAGTAAGGAGGATTGCCCTTTGTTTGGCAGCGTTCTCGTCCCCTTCCAGCTCGTTGGCCACAAAGTATTGGTCGAGTCTCTCCACGAAGGTTCCCAATCATCCCCATCTGAGAACTTCTCCAGGATACCAACTGTTCTTTGCATTTTCGCGCAGCTGTTTGTTACCTCGTCGCCAATTGATACACTCATAATAAAGGATGAAACTGAGTACTGTGAACAATGAGCAAGTGTGACCTTAGCCCCTTTAATAAGACTCCAGAGTGCAGGTACCTCGTGGGTGGCCTGCTTATATACCGTGCTCCCAAGGGATGCTGGGATTCTTTGGGACTCTAACAGGTAGGCCCTCTGGTGGTGATGTAATACAGGGTGCAAGGGGTTAAACACATAACAGGGTCGGAAGCCCAAATCAGTGTTGAATATGATACCGAGATTGGTTCAGCCTGAGGCAGTGGCTGGGGAAGGGCAGGCAATTATTGGCTTGGGTACGGAGTTTGTGGTGAGCGCTGAAGTCAGTGGCTTCAGTCTTCTTAACGTTTAACAAGAAGAAATTGAGGCCCATCCAGGACTGAATGTCGGACGAGCAGTGTAGCAAGACAAATACAGTGTAGCCGTTGAGTACAGGCATTCTGGAATCTCTCTCTCACACCCCTTTGCTGGGTCAATGAGGAGCTGAATAAGTTTAGATGTGTTCTTGAACGGGACATATATGGCTTGTCTAATGCAGTGATGAATTGCTGACTAACAGCTATGACTAATGTCACCAGAAGACACCTGGAAACAAATTAATTGCTGCTGTAACCTTCACAGCCACAGACAAGGCACTGCCCTGGTGGAACGAGTCTACAAGTCAGGTTCCAACAGCTGGCACATCTCTGTGATGGTGTCAGAGGCAAAACACTGTCTTCTCAGACACTGCGCAGACCAGTCCTCCATAGTCTGTAGACCCTGTGATGTGGACATCTGCAGATCATGTTGCTTCGTACATGTTGCTGCTCTCTCTTGGTTTCCATCCTTTCCTTCTCCATGTTCTCATCATCCTCCTCCTCAAAGCGCAGACACAATGGAATCGCCAGAGAGAAATCCATTATTTCACTATCTAGAGGTCCCTTTAAATTCTCAGCAAGTTTCACAAGTACCTTTTAATGATCAGGAACTGAAACTTCAGTCATAGAAGTGACTCTCAGTCAAAACAGAGATGTAGAATCACATCCCTGTTACTCTGTATGTTAACTTGCTATCTGTAAAATAATGCAGCTTAACAATTCACACCAGTCCTCTTCTCACTGAAGTGTTTCTCAGTCCACCTCTTAACGGATTGCTCACCTCATCCACCACCATCCTCTGGATCTACCAGAAATCAACAACCATCTCCGGCCCTGCCAAAAACTTCATATCCTCACCATCAACTCCATCCACTTCCCCAGCCACTGTCTCAGACTTAACCAGACTGTTCACAACTTCAGCATCCTGTTCAACCCTGAACTGAGCTTCCAACCCTATATCAGCTCCGTCACAAAAACCGCCTACTTTCACTTCCATAACATTATCCACCTTTGCCACAACCTCAGACTATTTGTTCTGAAACTGTCCTACATGCCTTTTTCACTGCCAGAATCAATTACTTCAATCCTCCACTCTCTAAGCATTAGTTCATCCAAACTCTACTGCCCGTATGCTGTCCCACACCAAGTCCCCCTCGCACATCCTCACTGACCCACATTGGTTTCAAGTCATTGCGCCCACTCCTTGCAACATTACATTTTAAATTCTCATCTTTGTGTTTAAATCACTCCATGGCCACAGCCCTCTCCATCTCTGTAACCTCCTCCAGCCCTTCAACCCCTTCCCTGAACTCTCCACTTGTCTGAGTCTGGGCTTGTGAACTCCCCTCCCCTGCCGTGTGGTCAGACATTTGAACTGCATGCTCTGGTATTAGCTCATTAAACACTTCCACCTTTCTTGATACCTTTAAGAGTCTCCTTCAAACCCACCTCTTTGACCAAGCTTTTGGTTATCCCTCCTAATATCTCCTTTCGTTCAATATCCACTTTTTTCCCATTACTCTGCTGGTGGCCTCAGGTCACTCTTCTACATTAGTGATGCTTCTACACATGCAAGTTGTTGTATCGCCTCAAACAGGCCTTGTAGGGTCAGAGCTCATCTGAGCAGTTTTCATTTAACTATTCTTCTTTGTTAAAAATGATCCAGTTATTAATGATCTGAAGGAATCTTCTGTTGCGGTTGCAGTCGAAGTGTTGAGTGATCCCAGCCCAGGGGATAACTGATCTAAACAAGTTGGGGCCGAAATTGTCCACTGCCCGAAACGAGGTGCGCCTTCCACTTTTTGCCATTCATTACCGCTGCAATGGATGTGGCGGCCATTCGAGGGAAATTCAGCACTTTTGCAGAAAGAAAGGAGCGGTGCTGTAGTGGTGGTGGGATTGGGCTGTTTGCAGCGGGGTGGGGGCGGAGCGGCTGATTGTGTCACGAAATTCAGCTGCTGCCGATTTGCTCATCACGAGGCAGCTGCTCCCTGGCAGGTTAAAGGGCAGGTTTTGCAGCGAGGCCCTGAGCACTGAGTATGTCTCTGTTGCTTTCGAAGGAATGGATAATCCAAGTGGTCTAAGGAGGGCCAGCTGTTCTCAGATGTGGAACTTGAGACCCTGATCCAAGCTGTGGAGGCACCTTCTGTATCCAGACACAGACAGACCCACTCACGCTGTGTTTGTGAATCCCTGGAGACAGATCGCTGTGGAGGTGTCGGGGAGCTCCATTCATGACCGCAAGCCACCCAATGTAGCAAAAGGCCAAACGATATCATTCGACTGATGAAAGTGAGTATGTTCCCCCACCTTTCATCTGCAAGCCTCTCCTTCACCTACTCTTATTTCCCACCTTCACAATATAGTTAGTGAAGCAGTGATTGCTTAGGCATGTATTTCTATATGTGTATACTCACAATGGAGGGTCCCTTTCATGTGAGAGTTACACTGCATGTAATGGACCCACACTTGCACTAATTGCCGAGGCCTCATGACAATGTTACATCTTTGCTTTGCAGGCCAATGTCTCTCACAAGCGTTTGCAGCAGCAGAGCACTGGTGGGAGCAAGACCGATATCCAACAGCTGACTGATGTAGTAGAGAGGGTGCAGCGGCTAGTGGACACACATGTTGCCTTCCCTGTGGCTGCCGGTCATGTGGATCCCACTCGGGGCAGCATGGGTAAGTGAAGGCCTTACTTTAATGCCATCTCTCCCTGACAGTCCAATGCTCTACCAGTCAGTTGCTTATGATTGTGTGCAAGTTGCTTGCTGCATGGTCCAATGCCCTACCTCACCCTGACGGGACCCCTTGTGCCATTTATGATTGCAAATGAGACCCCGAGTGTGAGCCACAGCGGGACCGAGACCCTAGAGGCAAGTGCGATCCAGCGCCAGGACGAGACCCTTGAGCCGATTGCAGATATTGCCGGCATGTCCGATGAGAACGATGAAGAGGGGAACAGTGCTGCCAGCACCTTGTCACTGCTTCCTACACTCGCACGCTCCAGCTCAGATACTGGGTGTAGATGGTCATTGCAGTTAGATTTAGGAGAGGAGTCAGCACTGGGTGATGCACCGGGGCCTACCGGGCTGCAGCATGGTCAAAGGCAAAGGGAACCTCGGGTGCCATCTCTCTAGGGGGCGAGTTCACGCGCGAGTTCTGAAGCAGAGGATTCAGATGAGTCCATCAATGTTGGGGGTTTTGAAGGAAGGGTGGAGGTCAGCATTCCCAGATGTTGCGGGAAATGGGAAGGATGCCCGAGAGCCTGTCGCAAGTGGTCAGGAGCGTGGAGGAGTCTGCCTCCTGTATTGTGGACAGCTCTGTGAACACCATGGAACCTATCATTGCCAGTGTGCAGGCAATGGTGGACTCCCAGAGCGACCGTGCAGATCCAGCTGTGATGCCGCATGTCGTGGGCGATGTGGCAGCTGCCAATACAGCACAGGTGCAAGGGAACATCTGAGTGCCGTTTTGGAGAGGATGGCCGCTGGTCTGGAAGCTCAGAATGCTCTCATGCACTCTGGGCAACAGGCCATGGAGCATCTTACTGCTGTCGTCTCTGGGGGCATCAAGACTATGTCTGCTCTCATGCAGTCTCAGCTGGATGCCACATGAGATCAGACTGCTGCTATCACGGCTGGGTCCACCACAGTCCACGGGGGACCTTCCGGTGTCGTGCCACCCCACCGACCTGTGCACCAGCAGATTGGTGGGGATGGTGAGGTGCTGCCCCCGGTGGAGTGGCGCAGGCTCATCAGATCAGGATCCCAATGTGGTCTCTCACGATCACAGCAGTACTGAGCCGAGACCTGCCACTCCACCATTGCTGCTAAGCATGGAATCGCCCCAGCCAATTCCGACTGAAGGTGCCAAGGAGGATGCGGCCCATCTGCAGCTGGCCCTTCCAGTGCCAGAGCTGGTCGAGTGCATCCGAGAAGGACATCTGTATCTTCTACACCTGAAACACAGCAGCCTTCCCAGAGCCATGATGCAGCCAGGGGAGACACCACAGCGTAGTTCGAGAATAGGAATGTGTAAGAGGGGTTATAAGGAAATGCACAAGGGTGAGAATTGATTATGTGTATGTTTTGTGGATCCATAATTTCTGATGTAAAAATCTTTTTTTGGATTTGATTTTCTGTGCAGGTCTCTCATTTGACTGTGGGGAATGCTGTGTGACAGGGCTCATTGGTTTGCCCATGGAGATGCACAGGTGAAGGCTAAAGTGTCATGAACTCAGTGGAAACGAGCAGCAATGAGACGGTTTCGGACTTCCCTTGCAGGGTCTGGATTGCAACGCCATCTCCTGCGTGGTCGCCAACCAGAATCCTCGTCCTCCTCCTGTGCCTTCTCCTCCTGGTCCTCCTCTCCCTCCTCCTCCTCCTCTTGTTCCTCCTCGTCCTCCTCCCCTGCCTCTTCCTCCTCCTGTTCCTCCTCCTCCTCCTCCTCCTCCTGTTCCTCCTCCTCCTCCTCCCTCTCCTCCTCCTCCTCCTCCTCCTGTTCCTCCTCCTCCTCCTGTTCCTCCTCCTCCTCCTCCTCCTCCTGTTCCTCCTCCTCCTGTTCCTCCTCCTCGTGCTGGTCAGGTGGTAATGCTGCCTCCCTCATCCTCCAATGGTTGTGGCCTCATGATTGCCAGGTTGTGAAACATGCAGCAGATGACCATGAATAGGGAGACCCGCTCAGGCAAGTACTGCAGTACTCTGCCTGAGCGATCCGGGCAACGGAACCTCTGTTTAAAGATTCCGATGGTCTGTTTAATGATGCACCTGGTGGCTGAATGAGTCAATGTGCGATTGTTGTGCAGCAGTTCTGGGATGTCGAAAGGGAGTCAGCAGCCAAGTGCAGAGTGGGTAGCCCTTGTCTCCAAGGAGACAGCCGCAATCTTGGTTTGGCCCAGCAAAGACGCCTGGTACACCGGTCTGGCGTAGGATGAAAGCATCGTGGCTGCTGTCAGGATACTGGGCATCAACTGCCATGATGTGGTCGCACACCAGCTGGACATTGAGGGAGTGGAATCCCTTACAGTTTCGGAAGATCTTGGGATTGTTCTATGGCACCCTCAATGCCACGTGGGTGCTGTTATGTAAATGTATAGTTAAAATGGTGTGCCACAGGGGGCGCTGTGGTGGGAGACCTGAAAGTACCTGCAAGACAGAGTATAAAAGGCTGCCCACCACACCTGAGAGGCACTCTGGAGTTACACAATAAAGGACTAAGGTCACAGCAGTTACTACAACACCAGACTGTGTGGAGTCAGTGATTTGAGTGCTATATACATCACAAATTGGCGACGAGGACACGGATGAGCTTCACGCAACCATGACTACTTTGGGCTCGCTAAAGGATTTCACAGAGGGTAATGACTGGGATGCCTTTACGGAAAGGCTCGAATACTACTTTATAGCAAACGACCTGACGGGGGACACGAACGCACTGAGAGAGAAGCGTAAGGCGATATTGCTTTCCAGTTGTGGCGATGAGGTTTACCGTCTCGTCAGGGATTTGCTGGCACCCGCAAGCACCAAGGACATGTCATATGAGCAGCTGATTGAACTCATTCGAGACCAACTGAAACCGAAGGAGAGCACCCTCATGGCCAGGCACAAATTCTACCACCACTGCAGACCTGAGGGCCAGGATATCACCAAATATGCTGCGGACATCAGGAGACTCGCGGCGCCATACGATTTTGGCACACACCTTGACGAGGCATTGCGAAACGTCTTTGTTATGGGGATTGGCCATGAGGGTTTCCTTCACAAGCTGCTATCCACTGAACCTACAGTCAGCCTGCAGCAAGCCATCAACATCAGCCAGGCATTTATGACCTTGACTTGCAGCACCAAGCAGATGATCCACACGGTCTCGAACCCGGCAGGTACTAATCACAGGATAGCACCCGTCACGGACAAAACTGCAGAACGTGGCTTTGCCCAGGGCAGAGAGCACAGACTTCAGGATCCTGGAACTCAGAGTCCGTCAAGAGGGGCTAATCGAGTAGCACCATGCTGGCGCTGCGGAGGAAGCCATGGGGCTCACCGGTGCAGGTTTGTGGAGTATACGTGCAATACCTGCCACAAGAAAGGGCACCTTCAGCGTATGTGCAAAAGAACACATTGTGTGGCTGAGGAGATGGTAGATGATCTGCTATCCGGCGAGGAGCAGGTAGAAGAAGATGATGCGTTTGGACTGTATACTTGTACTGACGATTAGGCCCCAGTGATTATGGAAGTCAAGATTAACGGAGTCCCAGTGAATATGGAAGTGGACACGGGGTCGGGTCAGTCGCTGATGAGTAAGAAAACTTTTGATAAACTGTGGATCAACCCAAGCTGGCCCCAGTCACAGCAAAGCTGCGCAACTACACCAAGGAACTGATACCTGTTCTTGGCAGAGCGGATGTGCAGGTATCTCATGGGGACGAGAAGCATGGTTTACCTTTGTGGATCATTGCAGGTGATGTGCCGATGCTACTCGGCAGGAGATGGATGGGAAAGGTCCGTGGGAGTTGGGAAGGCTTCATTCCTCCACAGACCGCTGTCCCCCCTGTTCACAAGCAGCAGTGCCGACCGAGCTGGAGGAGAGAGAAGGGCTTCGACGGGCTGCTCCAGCATGCACCGTCGGCCCGCAGGCAGAGGCCAGTTCCAGAGGACGTGTGTGTGTGTGGCGGCTCCTGGGCAAAAAGGTCAGCTGTGTGGGGTGCTCCGGAGGATGCGGCGGAGCGGGGGCCGGTGCGTTGCGGCTCCCGGGTGCGGTCGAAGTGTGGTGGATCTCGAGAGAGAGAGTCAAGAGCGAACCGTTAGGCAGTAGCAGGCTAGAGTCCAGCAGGGAAAACACCCAGCAAACCAACCTCGCAAAAGGGTCTGAAGAAGGAAAGCTGTTCATCGGCGGTCTCAATCTTGACACAGACGAGCAGGCCCTGGAAGAAGTGCTCTCCAAGTACGGGCAGATCTCCGAGATGCGAGTGATCAAGGACAGGGACATTTTCGGCTTCAGCACAGCAAGCTCAAGATGGTGGCAAGCCTCGTGGCAGCAGAGTTCTGCAGAGAAAGGCAGGCAGAGCACCTAAAATGATGACGCCCAGTGGAAGCCTCGTGGGAAAAACAAGATGGCGTCTTAAAAGAGAAATGTACCCGGGAGTCTTAAAGGGGCCTTACACCGTTGGCGGTCCCCATAAAGAGACTTTTGTAAGGGCAAGAGTGAGTCAAAATGATGACTGTGATTTGTAAGATGACGTGATTTATGACGAGTTAATATTTTGATGCTAAAATGATTTCTGTGATTAAAATGATTGATGTGATTGGTGAAAAAAGTTAATATCACAATGCACAAGTAAAACGGTTAATGGATCTGTGACTAACATGACCAATGGACTAATGCAATTTCCGATTTAATGTGATTCATGCAATGGTTCAGCAGCTGCAGATGAGTCGCAAAGGCAACTATTTTCTGAGAACAGAGGCAACG
This sequence comes from Pristiophorus japonicus, assembly GCF_044704955.1. NCBI lineage: Eukaryota > Metazoa > Chordata > Chondrichthyes > Pristiophoridae > Pristiophorus > Pristiophorus japonicus. Next base: position 112,043,233 of record NC_091989.1, on the reverse strand, counting down.
CACTAGTTGCGATATCCTGTCTCAGCGCAGCCCATTACCTCGGGCAAAAAGGGGCAGTATGCGGCCACCATACCTCACCCAGTGGAGCTGGGATTAAATAACTGTTCAGTGTACCTGCAACATTTTGATATAACTCTTCAATGCATCTATATGTACCATACAAATGTACTGTCTATGTGTACCTACTTTCTATTGGGGGCTATGTTTGTGTACTTCATCAACCATGTAAGGACTGCAAATACCACATGCTTGCACCGGATCGCAAGCATAATCCCGACATGGAGGGGGGAAGAGGGAAATGGATGGTCATGGACTCACACTCACAAATCAACTAGGACGAACAAGGCCGAGGTTTCCGGCAATGTGCTTTTGGAAATGGCAGGGTGGAGGCGGGGGGGAGTGAGATGTTATGTATTGTCCAGGTACATTAAATGTATAGTTACAATGGTGCACCACAGAGGGAGCTGTGGTGGGAGACCCGAAAGTACCTGCAAGACAGAGTATATAAGGCTGCCCACCACACCTGAGAGGCACTCTGGAGTTACACAATAAAGGGCTAAGGTCACAGCAGTTACTACAACACCAGACTGTGTGGAGTCAGTGATTTGAGTGCTACATACATCACAGGTGCAGTCTGTGATGCCCTGAACTCTGGGGAAGCCCACAAACCTCACGAATCTGGTCTGCCGCTCCACCTGCTCCTTCTCCCTGTTCATAGGGAAGAATATGTCGTCCCTCCTCCTCTAATACAGAGCACCTGTCACTTGAAGAATGGAGCTTTGTGCGGCGAACTGGGAGATGTTCGAGATATCTGCAGTTGCAGCCCGAAAAGATCCAGTCGCATAGAAATTGAGTGCGAGGGTCACCTTTGATGTGACGGTCAGAGCTGTCCTCAACCTTGTTTGAGGCTGCAGGTCTGGCTGCAGGAGATTGCACAGCTCCCTCATGATATCCTTGCAGAACTGCAGTCTCCGGAGACACAGGTCATCCGTAAGCTGCCCAGGACAGTGATAAGCTCTTTGCTGTACGTTCTCAGTTTCATTTGGATGGGGCTCAGGGCTGGTCTGAGTGCCTTGTTGCACCACAGTCACTCAAACATCTTTTTACTCATGATGGATTGGCTAGCGCCAGTGTCCAGTTCCATGGCTACGGGTAAGCCATTCAATTTTACATTTAGCATTATAGGTGGCCATTTCGTCGAAAATGTGTGCACCCCGTGTACTTCAGCATCTGCCCCCTCTCTCTGAGGCTCGAAATTGCTTTGATCCACTATGGACCGATCTTCGTCTGCCACGTGATGGTTTGCAGGTTTTGCAGAGCTTGCAGCTTGTCTGCAAGCTCGTTGGAGGTGCCCCATTGTTCCACAGCTCTTGCAAACATACCCTTTGAAGCAGCATAAATAGGCTGAATGGAAGGCTCCACAATAACAATTGCCTTGCATTCATCCTTTGTTGCAGATTTTGAGTCATCTGGGTCACCTGAGGCCTGCTGGCAGTTGCAGACTCGTGGTTTCTGCCCTGTACATTTCTGCTAGCAAACACAGTTCCAGTTAATTTATGAACATTGCTAGCACTTGTGTGCTAAGAGATTTGTTTGGTGTTATCACTGGTGGACATAAACACCTGTGCTATCGCAATGGCCTTACTGAGGGTCAGTGTCTCTACAGTCAAAGGTTTTCAAAGGATGGTCTCGTGGCCAATGCCCAGTACAAAAAAGTCTCTGAGCATTTGCTCCAGGTGGCCATCAAACTCACATTGTCCTGCAAGTCGCCTTAGCTCAGCGATGTAGCTCGCCACTTCCTGACCTTCAGATCACTGGCACGTGTAGAACCAATACCTTGACATCAGCACGCTCTCCCTCGGGTTAAGATGCTCCCGAACCAGTGTACACAGCTCCTCATACGACTTATCTGTGGATTTCACCGGAGCCAGAAGATTCTTCATGAGGCTGTAGGTCGGTGCCCCGCAGACTGTGAGGAGGACCGCTCTCCTTTTTGCAGCGCTTCCTTCTCCGTCCAGCTCGTTGGCTACAAAGTACTGGTCTAGCCATTCGACATAGGCTTCCCAGTCCTCACCCCCCGAGAACTTCTCCAGGATGCCCACAGTTTGCTGCATCTTTGCGTTGGATTCGTATTCTCGTTGCCAGTTATTGTGTTCCTAACACAGATGAGACTGCACACAGGGAGGTTAAAGTAACAGTGACCTCAGTCTTTATTAAGACACTCCAGAGTGAGGAACAGACCTGAGGGGCCGGCTTATATACAGTGCTCCCAAGGGATGTTGGGATCCCTTGGGACTTCAGGGGATGCGCTCCCTGGTGGTGGAACATGGGAGTGCATGCTTTAAAGATACACAACAGATAGGTCCTGCTGCCATCATGTGTGTGCAGGCGTCTTCCTCTCACAGCTGCCTCAATGCCTTCTCCCTCCTGCCCTCCTGCTGATGTTGCTCCTCACCCTCTGCAACCTGCTGCTACAAACATCTGCCTCCTGTGCATGCTGCCTCATGTCCATCTGGTCCACTATGTTGTGCGGGGGATCAGCAAACCCGACCTTCCTCCTGTTGGTAGTCCCTTCCTGAGGTTATTCCTGGAACACCTCTCTGGGTTCAGCTCTGTCGCCCTCTCTGTCCCTCAGCCATGTCCGCAGCCTCTGCAGCTGTTGGAGCCGGTGCCACCTTCTCCTGCGTGTCTCCCTGCCACACACAATGTGCAGGAGGTGCTCCGCTGCCAGCACTGACCCCATTTAGTTCTCCTCTGCAAGCAGAGCCTCCAGAATCACGGCTCTCTGTTGTCGAGATTGAAGAGTCTGACGTACGATCACTCAATCCCGCTGTCAATAAGCCAACTCACAATGTTTCAAAAATGTGAAAAAATCCTCTTTGTTGTCGAGATTGAAGAGCCTGGCCCACTATAACTGAATCCCGCTGTCATTAAGCCAACTCGCAATGTTTGGAAAAGTCAAAAAAAATCTCACCGACAAGAATGCTGCTATACGCAACACGCCTTTAAAGGCCGCTGGCGGTCTTGAGCATGCACTGTATATCGACTCAAAAACCTGTCGTTGGTACCGATAGGTGGTTAAAAGACTATTTGAGGTGAATTTACCTTCCGGGGCGGGTCCGTGGCGGTGCGCGTTCTGATGATGTCGTCAATCAAAGGGGCAATTGTGATTCCCTTATCACCAAACACACAGTGTAACATTTTCTTTCTCCAACACTTTTAATCACCACCTCGTGGAAACACTTACCCAAGAGAAATTGGCAGTCACACCAAATTCGGAATAGGAGCGCTGATTCACTTTGATCACAGCAGCCTTGACATTTGGAGTTACAAAGGTTTTACTGTCCTCGGGAAAGTTCATATTCATCAGTACCTTATGTAGATCGGACCCCAAGCTGTAAAATAAACAGATAGTTTGCACTGGACCTGATAACAAAAATAGGAATTCACTCAGGGTAGATTTTAACTTTGTCCCTTAGTAATAAAAATCAGGAAAGATGTAAACTGGGCTGACGATTCGCTCTCACCAATTTCACACTATTGCACAAAGTCACACTCTACCCCATTGACTTTGCACCACTGATGTGACGTGTCACGCTGATGGAGGGTGTAGCAAGTCACAGCTGCAATAATCATCCATTTGGCTTTTCCTGGGAAAGTTTTCTGAATATGTCACTTATTTATCACATGTCAATCCTTGTCATAATATAATCTGTATTTATGCTATTATCTAAAATATTTACATTTATTTGAAAAGCAGATATCTTAGCATGTTCTACATAAGCATAACACGATTTTCCGACAATGAAAATACCTACTTTAAATTGGAACTAAACGGCTCAGAATTTGAACCAAATGCTCCCACAGCATACCCGAAGTTCCTTTGCATGTGCAACCACAGGAGTGCCCAAATTTCCTGTCCTGAGGGGCCCCGTGGCAGGGCCCAATGTTATAAAACATTTGTAAGATATTTTATATTCATCATGTCACCCGATCTTAAGTGTTACTTATAGATATATACACAAATAGAAAGATGTGAAAAGGCCACCAGGGCCATCCATGCTTTCTCTAGCCATTAGACTCTGAAAACTCAGATACCACTCTCCCCGATGCAGAGCGTATTATCTACAAGTTGCACTGCAGCAACTCATCAAGGTTTCTTCGACAGCACCTCCCAATCCCACAGCCTCTACCACCTAAAAGGACAAAGGCAGCAGGTGCATGAGAACATCACCACCTCCAAGTTTCACTTCAAGACATACAGCATTCCGGTTTGGAAATATATCACCGTTCCTTCATCCTGGAATTCCCTCCCTAACAGCGCTGTGGAATTACCTTCACCACACAGACTGCAATGATTCAAGGCAGCTCATCATCCCCTTCTCAAGGGCAATTGGGGATGTACAATAAACACAGGCCTTTCCAGCAATGCCCAAATCCCAATAATGAATAAAGAAAAGATAGTGGAGCAAGCTTTCCTCGGTTCATTGATGGTTTTGTATAAAGTGGTTTAAACGTATCTTCCCTAGAATGTAGGCGTCAGCTGTGGCTCAATGGTAACACTCTCGTCACTTGTCCGAGTCTCACGGATGGCGAATGATATTTAAGGGGTTGACAGTGGATGGACAATGGCAAACCTTTAGAGACCGCATGGATGCACTACAACAATTGTACATCCGTGTCTGGCGTAAAAATAAAAAAGGGAAGATGGCTCAACCGTGGCTATCAAGGAAAATCAGCAATAGTATTAACGCCAAGGAAGTGGCATACAAATTGGCCAGAAATAGCAGCGAATCCGGGGACTGGGAGAAATTTAGAACTCAGCAGAGGAGGACAGGGAAAATAGAGTACAAGAGGAAGCTTGCAGGGAACATTAAGACGGACTGCAAAAGCTTCTATAGGTATGTAAAGAGAAAATGGTTAGTAAAGACAAACCTCGGTCCCCTGCAGTCAGAATCAGGGGACGTCATAACGGAGAACAAAGAAATGGCAGAACAATTGAACAAGTACTTTGGTTCGGTATTCACTAAGGAGGACACAAACAACCTTCCGGATATAAAAGGGGTCAGAGGGTCTAGTAAGAAGGAGGAACTGAGGGAAATCCTTATTAGTCGGGAAATTGTGTTGGGGAAATTGATGGGATTGAAGGCCGATAAATCCCCAGGGCCTGATGGACTGCATCCCAAAGTACTTAAGGAGGTGGCCTTGGAAATAGCGGATTCATTGACAGTCATTTTCCAACATTCCATTGACTCTGGATCAGTTCCTATGGAGTGGAGGGTAGCCAATGTAACCCCACTTTTTAAAAAAGGAGGGAGAGAGAAAACAGGGAATGATGTCAGCCTGACATCGGTGGTGGGTAAAATGATGGAATCAATTATTAAGGATGTCATAGCAGCACATTTGGAAAGAGGTGATATGATAGGTCCAAGTCAGCATGGATTTGTGAAAGGGAAATCATGCTTGACAAATCTTCTGGAATTTTTTGAGGATGTTTCCAGTAGAGTGGACAAGGGAGAACCAGTTGATGTGGTGTATTTTGACTTTCAGAAGGCTTTCGACAAGGTCCCACACAAGAGATTAATGTGCAAAGTTAAAGCACATGGGATTGGGGGTAGTGTGCTGATGTGGATTGAGAACTGATTGGCAGACAGAAAGCAAAGAGTCGGAGTAAATGGGTACTTTTCAGAATGGCAGGCAGTGACTAGTGGGGTACCGCAAGGTTTGGTGCTGGGGCCCCAGCTGTTTACATTGTACATTAATGATTTAGACGAGGGGATTAAATGTAGTATCTCCAAATTTGCGGATGACACTAAGTTGGGTGGCAGTGTGAGCTGCGAGGAGGATGCTGTGTAGCTGCAGAATGACTTGGATAGGTTAGGTGAGTGGGCAAATGCATGGCAGATGAAGTATAATGTGGATAAATGTGAGGTTATCCATTTTGGTGGTAAAAAGAGAGAGACAGACTATTATCTGAATGGTGACAGATTAGGAAAAGGGGAGGTGCAACGAAACCTGGGTGTCATGGTACATCAGTCATTGAAGGTTGGTATGCAGGTACAGCAGGCGGTTAAGAAAGCAAATGGAATGTTGTCCTTCATAGCGTGGGGATTTGAGTACAGGGGCAGCGAGGTATTACTACAGTTATACCACACCTGGAGTATTGTGTACAGTTTTGGTCTCCTAACTTGAGGAAGGACATTCTTGCTATTGAGGGAGTGCAGCGAAGGTTCACCAGACTGATTCCCGGGATGGCGGGACTGACATATCAAGAAAGACTGAATCAACTGGGCGTGTATTCACTGGAGTTCAGAAGAATGAGAGGGGATCTCATAGAAACGTTTAAAATTCTGACGGGTTTAGACAGGTTAGATGCAGGAAGAATGTTCCCAGTGTTAGGAAATCCAGAACCATGGGTCACAGTCGAAGGATAAGGGGTAAGCCATTTAGGACCGAGATGAGGAGAAACTTCTTCACCCAGAGAGTGGTGAACCTGTGGAATTCTCGACCACAGAAAGTTGTTGAGGCCAATTCACTAAATATATTCAAAAAGGAGTTAGATGTAGTCCTTACTACTAGGGGGATCAAGGGGTATGGCGAGAAAGCAGGAATGGGGTATTGAAGTTGCATGTTCAGCCATGAACTCATTGAATGGTGGTGCAGGCACGAAGGGTCAAATGGCCTACTCCTGCACCTATTTTCTATGTTTCTATGTTTCTATGATTAGTTTAATGTTCAGTGTGGCTAGACTCATGATTGTGCAACGAAGGAATGTGCAACAAAGGAATGCTCTGCTTTATAAGGGGAGGAGAATAAACCTAAGAGGATTTAAATATAGACTAAAATCATCATGAGACTTTGTGATTGTTTATTGGGTAAGGAATTTAAGGGTGGCATTTTTTTACTCATTTTTTACTGTATAATAGATTAATATTTATTATTTAATAATTAAATTTAATATAATTTAAAAAGGGAGAAAGGGATACACCGAGTAATTAAAGGCCAGTCAGCCTAACCTCAGTGGTGGGAAAATTATTTGAGAAAATTCTGAGGCACAAGATAAATCTTCACAGATTAATCGGGGACAGTCAGTATGGATTTGTTAAGGGAAGGTCATGTCTGACTAAGTTGATTGAATTTTTTGAGGCTGTAGCAAGGAGGGTCGATGAGGGTAGTATGTTTGATGTTGTGTGAGAATTTTAGCAAGGCTTTTGATAAGGTCCCACAGGGAAGACTGGTCGAAAGTAAAAGCCCATGGGATCCAAGACAAATTGGCAAGTTGGACTCCAAATTAGCTCAGAGGCAGGAAGCAAAGGGTAATGGTTAATGGGTGATTTTGTGACTGGAAGGCTGTATACAGTGGGGCTCCGCAGGGCTCAGTACTGGGTCACTTGCTTTTTGTGGTATAAGTCAATGATTTACACTTGAATGTAGGGGGTATGATTAAGAAGTTTGCAGGTGATACAAAAATTGGCTGTGTAGTTGATAATGAAGAAGAAAACTGTAGACTGCAGGAAGCTATCAATCAACTGGTCAGCTGAGCAGAACAGTGGCAAATGGAAGTCAATCTGGAGAAGAGTAAGGCAATGCATTTGGGAAGGGCTAACAAGGCAAGGGAATACACATTAAATGGTAGGACACTGAGAAGTGTAGCGGAACAAAGGGACCTTGGAGTGCATGTCCACAGATCCCTGAAGGCAGCAGGCCAGTAGATAAGAAGGCACACAGAATACTTGCCTTTATTAGTCAAGGCATAGAATACAAGAGCAGGGAGGTTATGCTTGAACTGTACAAAACACTAGTTAGGCCACAGCTAGAGTACTACATGCAGTTCTGGTCACCACATTACAAGAAAGATGTTTTGCACTGGAGAGGGTACAGAGGAGATTTATGGGGATATTACCTTTACTGGGGAATTATAGCTATGAGGAAAGATTGGATAGGCTGGGGTTGTTTTCTTTGGAACAGCGGAGTCTGAGGGGAGATCTTTTTGAAGTGTATAAAATTATGAGTGGCCAAGATAGAGTGAATAGGAAGGACCTATTTCCCTTAGCAGAGGAGTCAACAATCAGGGGGCATAGATTTAAAGTAATTGGTAGGAGGTTTAGAAGGGATTTGAGGGGGTGGTGGGGGTCTGGAACTCACTGCCTGAAAGGGTGATAGAGGCAGAAACCCTCACCACTTGAAGTGCCGTAACCTACAAGGCTACGGACCAAGAGGCTGGATAGCTCTTTGTCGGCCATGATGGGCCAAAATGGCCTCCTTCTGTGCTGTAAATTTTCATAATTCTATGATATTTCATGGGAGACAAATTAAACTTTAGTTTTTGATGCTACTATGTGGTGAAGGAATGACCATGCGGAGAGGCAGAATTGTGGTGAGCTTGTTTATATTTTAGTGATCAGCTTTTTTTGTTGCTGGAAGTGGTGAATAGTGATTGTATGGTACAATGGAATGATCACGATGTTGTAAGTGTTTTTAATATTGAATAAATCCAATTAAAAAAGCACTCTCACCTCTGAATCAGAAGGTGGTTGGTTCAAACCCCAATCCTGTGGCTTGAGCACAAAACCTAGACTGACACTCCAGTGCAGTATCGAAGGAGTGCTGCTTTGACAGAGGTGCCATCCTGTGGATGAGTCGTTAAACTGACGCCCTATATGTCCTCTTATGTGGTCGAAACGATCCCATGGCACTATTTCGAAGAAGAGCAGGGAACTTATCACCGGTGTCCTGGGCAATATTTATCCCTCAATCAACATAAGAAAAACAGTTTATCTGGTCATTATCACATTACTGTTTGTGGGAGCTTACTGTGCGCAAATTGGCTGCCATGTTTCCCATATTACAACAGCGACTACACTCGAAAAGTACTTCATTGGCTGTAAAGCGCTTTAAGTCGTCCAGTGGTCATGAAAGATGCTATATAATGTGAGTGAGTAGTGAATGAGTGTGTGAGTGAGTGGAGTGAGTGAGTCAGTGAGTCAGTGAGTGAGTCAGTGAGTCAGTGAGTCAGGGTCTTCTTTCTTTCTTTTGCTCTTTCTTTCGCTCTCTCTTTCTTTCACTCTCTCTTTCTTTCGCTCTTTCTTTCTTTCACTCTTTCACAGTTTGAGACAAGCACTGACGTGCTGCTGCAGGCTGTGAGAGGCCGAGGGTGCTGCTGTACTTCGCCTCAGGCAGGGAGCAGTGACAAACAGCTTGAAGATACACATGGCAGCAAATAGTTGAGGAACTGAAGGTGGTTGTACGTTCCAGCACACACGGAGACAGTGCTAAAAGAGGGTCACTAGAAAGGAGCAATGTTGGGCACCGGCTGGCAATGCTTCTCAGCAAGGACAGGGTGATTGTTGTGTGCACCTCAGTACACTTTGTCCCTCACAGTCTGTATTGTTTTCTGTGGGCCCTGAAACTCAACTGTCTTCACCTTTCTACATCTTCTTTGTACAGTCCTCATTCCGATAGCACAAGAATGCCCACTGATAAAAGCTTCAAGTTTGTCCACCTCCTCACCTGCAGGATACGCATCACTTTCTCACCAGCCCCTACCCCCTCTGACAATGGCTCCTTCCAGAACATTGTCCGGTAAGATCCTATCAGAAGGACTCTCACATGTACTATCCAGGAGCAGTAGGACCATGGGAAATACTTGCCTGTACCGTGTTAGTGTTACAATACTTAGTTCCTTTCTGTATTACTGTCCTTTTTGTGCCTTTGTGAGGTCTCCTCTGGTTTCTGGAACTGGCTGGTCCCAGGACTAGTTGGAAAACAGCCACTTGAGAAGTAGTAGCACCAGTAGCAGCACCCCCAGCACTGCACTTACCCCACCCATTGAGGAACTCCAATATATTCACTCCCAAAGGGTCAGACAGTGTAATGACTCAAGAGTCTTGTTACTGTAAACTGCGTCAAGTGTAAACCTGATCCATCTTTATTCGCGCCCAAAGTACCCGCATGACCTAGTACCCACACTTATATACACCCGTGACCGCGCACACGCACATACAGCCCGATGACCTCCGACAGCGCCCTCTGGTGTCTGGTGACCCCAGGTATCAATATATAACAACAATCCCCCTTTCAAGATCTTAATATCAGTCTTTTTACAAATTAGGACGGTCTGGGACTTTCCGCTCACGACTTGATTGTCTCAGTTCAACTTTAGTTCTAGGCGAGCGTTGTGAGTCAGTTGTGACTCAAGGCTGAATAACAGATCTGGTGAGAGTGGTAATGACCACATCAGAGACTGAAGGTCCAGGTTCAGGAATGACAGCAGAGTCCTCTGATGAATGAACATTGGTTGGTTGGTCACTGACTGCATCTTCCTCAAACGGTTCCAGTTCATCCGTGTGCCGCAGTTTTACTTGGTCAACATGTTTCATGCATGTTTGCCCATTCTTGAGCACCACAAGAGTTACCCTCCTTGGCTGTAACAGTACCAATGATCCACTTTGGACCTTGACCATAGTTTAGTACATATACTGGACTGTATATCCAGTATTGAAATATCACGTGACACAGCAGCATGATCATGATATCATTGCTGACTTTGATGTCTGTTTTCAACACGATCATTCAAATCAGGATGAACAAGAGAAAGCTTGGTCTACTGATTTCTCTTCATCAGTAGTTCAGCAGGGGAAACCCCAGTAAGCATATGAGGTCGTGTCCTGTAACTGAGCAATATATAAGACAAACGAGTCTGCAGTGAACCCAGAGTTACACGTTTCATACTTTGCTTGATCGTTTGAACAGCATGCTCTGCTTGATCATTAGAAGCAGGTTTGAATGGAGCTGACTTCACATGTCTAATACCATTGAGCTCCATGGACTCCTGAAACTCAAGACTTGTGAAACAAGATCCGTTGTCGCTCACAATGTAAGGTAAGCCATGAGTAGCAAACATGACACGAAGGCTCTCAATAGTGGCTGTAGATGTACTGGATAATGATACACTCTATCCACTTTGAATATGCATCCACCACAACAAAAATCATTTTTCCCAGGAAAGGACCCGCAAAATCAATCTGGATCCTCGACCATGGTTTAGATGGCCACGATCACAGGCTCAGCGGAGATTCCGCTGGTACTTTACTCAGCTGCATGCAGGTCATCATTGGCAGTCCCTCGGAATCTGGGAAGACTTGCTTCCACTCCTGAAGTGAGTTCTTTGGTGGCTGAACAGTCCAATACGAGAGCCACAGACTCTGTCACAGGTGGGACAGATAGTTGTTGAGGGAAGGGGTGGGTAGGATTGGTTTGCTGCACGCTCTTTCCGCTGCCTGCACTTGATTTCTGCATGCTCTCGGCATTGAGACTCGAGGTGCTCAACGCCCTCTCGTTGCACTTCCTCTACTTAGGGCAGTCTTGGGCAAGGGAGTCCCAGGTGTCAGTGGGGTTGTCGCATTTTATCAGGGAGGCTTTGAGGGTGTCCTTGTAGCATTTCCGCTGCCCACCTTTGGTTCGTTTGCCATGAGGGAGCTACGAGTAGAGCACTTGCTTTGGGAGTCTCGTGTCTGGCATGCAGACTATGTGGCCTGCCCAGTGGAGCTGATCGAGTGTGAACAGTGGTTCAATGCTGGAAATGATAGCCTGAATGAGGATGCTGATGTTGGTGCACCTGTCCTCCCAGGGGATTTGTAGGATCTTGCGGAGACATTGTTGGTGATATTTCTCCAGCAACTTGAAATGTCTACTGTACATGGTCCATGTCCCTGAGCCATACAGGTAGGCGGGTATTACTACAGCCCTGTAGACCATGAGCTTGATGGCACTTTTGAAGTCCTGGTCTTCAAACACTCTTTTCCTCAGGCGGCTGAAGGCTGCACTGGCACACTGGAGGCAGTGTTGGATCTCGTCGTCGATGCCTGCTCTTGTTGATAGGAGGCTCCCGAGATATAGGAAGTGGTCCACGGTGTCCAGGGCCGCGCCGTGGATCTTGATGACTGGGGGGGCAGTGCTGTGTGGTGAGGACAGGCTGGTGGAGGAACTTTGTCTTATGGATGTTTAGCATAAGGCCCATGCTTCGTACGCCTCAGTAAATACGTCGACCATGTTCTGGAGTGCAGCCTCTGTATGTGCGCAGATGCAGGCGTCATCCGCGTACTGTAGCTCAACGACAGAGGTTGGGGTGATCTTGGATCTGGCTGGAGACGGTGTAGGTTGAACAGGTTCCCACTGGTTCTGTCATTTAGCTCCACTCCAGCGGGGAGCTTGTTGAGAGGTGGAGAATGGCAGCGAGAAAGATTGAGAAGAGGGTTGGAGCGATGACACAGGCCTGTCTGACCCCGGTCCGGATGTGGATTGGGTCTGTGATGGATCCATTGGTAAGCATCACGGCTTGCATGTCGTCGTGGAGTAGGCGGAGGATGGTGCCGAACTTTTGGGGTCATCCGAAACGGAGGAGGACGCTCCATAGACCCTCGCGGTTGACAGTATCAAAGGCCTTTGTAAGATCGTCGCTAGAGTCCTCCTCAACCGTCTTCTTCCTGTGGCGGGGGGGCGGGGAGGAGCTCCTCCCAGAGTCACAGTGCGGATTTTGTCCCTTACGGGGCACAACGGACATGATTTTTGCAGCACGACAGCTACAGGAAAAGTGCAGGGAACAGCGCCAGCCCTTATACATGGCCTGCCTGCAAGTATTGCACTGATGCATACATGATTCCAGATCAGAGTCAATTCCAGGCCACCATACATGAGACCTAGCAATGGCTTTCATCATGACAATACCAGGATGTAGTTTATGTACAAATTTTTCTCTACCTTTCTGAGGCATAATGACACGATTACCCCAGAGTAAACAATCTGACTGAATGGACAGCTCATCTTTGTGATGGTTGTAAGGTTCGGTCTCATCATACATCTCCATAGGTATTGCAGACCAATCACCATTCAGGACACAAAGCTTCACAACCGATAAAATAGGGTCATGGCTGGTCCAGATCCTAACTTGTTGAGCAGTGACAGGAGTTCCTTCACTCTCAAAACCATCCATTACTAACAGTAGATCTGCAGGTTGAGGCGTCTTCATATCAGGTGTGGGCAAAGGCAGATGACTCAGTGCATCGGCACAATTCTCAGTACCAGGTCTATGATGAATAACGTATTCATAGGCAGACAATGTTAACGCCCACTTCTGAATATGAGACAATGCATTGGTATTAATATCTGTTTTCAGAAAACAATGAAATGAGTGGCTTGTGATCCGTTTCGAGTTCAAAACGAAGACCAAACAGGTACTGATGCATCTTTTTTACCCCATACGCACTGGCCAAAGCTTTTTTATATACCATGCTGTAAGCTCTTGCCACTTTTAATAAACTTCTCAAAGCGTATGCAACAGGTTGCAGCTTACCCGACTCATTTGCTTGTTGGACTACACAGCCACCTCCATATGATGAAGATCACAAGCCAATACAAGACGCTTACATGGATTATAATGAACAAGCAACTTGTTTGAACAGATCAGATTCTTAGCTTTCTCAAAGGCTCTATCTTGAGACACACCCCAGACCCAGTTGTCGCCTTTTCTGAGTAGCATGTGCAGTGGCTCTAATAAAGTGCTCAATCTGGGTAAGAAATTACCAAAGTAGTTGAGTAGGAACGAACGCAGCTCCGTCACATTCTGAGGCCTGGGTGCATTTTTGATGGCCTTGGTTTTCGAATCAGTAGGCCTGATGCCATCAGCAGAAATCTTCCTCCCCAGGAATTCAACTTCAGATGCCATGAAGACACACTTCAAACGTTTCAGCATGAGTCCCACTTTGTTCAGACAATGTAGGACTTCTTCAAGATTGTTCAGATGTTCAATATGTCGCGACCTGTGATCAGAATGTCGTCTTGAAACACGACAGTTCTAGGAACGGACTTCAGTAGACTCTCCATATTCCTCTGAAATATGGTTGCAGCCGAACGAATTCCAAAAGGACAAACAGTCCTTTATGGGTGTTGATGCAGGTGAGTTTCTTCGAAGTGCCAACATGCTGCTGTGTCATGTAGGCCAACGTCAGATCTAGCTTAGTGAACGACTTTCCACCAGCTAGCATGGCGAGCAGGTCATCAGCCTTCGGTAACGGATACTGATCCTGTTTCAAAAATCGGTTAATCGTAACCTTGTAGTTTTCACAGATCCTGACAGTGCCAATCACTCTTCAACACAGGAACAATAGGACAGGCCCACTCGTTAAACTTGACCGGTGATATGACCCCTTCACATTGGAGTCTGTCAAGCTCAATTTCAACCTTCTCCCTCATCATGTAAGGAACAGACTGAGCTTTATGATAAACAGGCCTTGCATCAGAATCCAGGTGAATCTGCACCTTGGCTCCAGTAAATTTACCAATTCCCGGTTCAAACAAAGAAGGAAACTTCTTCCACACTTGAACACACTTGACATCATTCCAGTTCAGCTTGATTTTCTCGAACCAATTCCTGCCGAACAGGGTTGGACCATTACCTGGGACAATCCATAATGGTAGATCTTGAATCACACCATCATATGACACCTTGACTACTGCACTGCCAATCACCGGTATGAGTTCCTTCGTGTAAGTACTCAACTTGGCATTGACTGGACTCAGCTTAGGCTTCATAGCCTCAGTGTCCCACAGCTTGTCAAATGTCCTTTGGCTCATTATCAACTGACTCACACCCGTGTCCAGCTCCATTGATACAGGCACGCCATTCAGCTTCACATTAACAATTATCGGCTGGCTCTTTGCCAAGAACGAATACAGACCATACACTTCCTGCTCGGGTTGTGTATCCGGGCCAGCACTGGGCTGGTCATCATCAACAATGTGATGAGCAGCAGCACGCTTGCTCAGTTGTGGGCACATTTTCTGAAGATGCCTCACTTTCGAACAGCCATTACAGGAGTACTGTTTAAACCGACACTACTGAGGCCGATGATTGCCCCACAACACCAACAGGGTGAAATCAGATTCGTACCAGTTGGCATACTCTAAGCAGCTACAGATTTCACATAAACAGTCGAGTAGGCCCTGCCATAAGCAACTCTGCCAGAAGACGACACAATCTTGTTTACAGTACCTGCCGTGGAGCTCCGACTCTTCGATGATATCTGCCTCAAATTATCATCAGTCGTCATGCATGCCTGGGCAGTCGCGATGGCCTTTTTCAAATCCAGTTTCTCTTCGGCCAACAACTTCCGAAGAATCACATCGTGGTTGATGCCTATTATGAAGAAATCTCTCAACATGTCTTCCAACATGTTCCCGAACTTACAATGCTCAGCAAGAGATCATAGGTCGGTGACGAATCCCGACACATCCTGGCCCTTAGCACGAACATGCGGATAGAAGCGATAGCGTGAGATGATCCCCACTTTTGGTTTAAAATGGTCACACACCAAAACACACAAATCCTCGTACTCTTTGTCCGTTGGACGTAAAGGCGAGAGAAGGTTCTTCATGAGGCCGTAAACTTTCTGACCACAAACAGTGAGGAAAACCGCCCTGCGCCAAACTGTGTCAGCCTCTCCCTCCATTTTGTTGGCCAGAAAATATTGATCCAGGCGGTCAACGAAATCCGCCCAATCCTCGCCATCCATGAATTTGTGAAGAATTCCAATAGTGTCCATTGTACATGCGAAGGTTCTTAATTTACCTCATCGCCAAATGTAATGACTCAAGAGACTTGTTATTGTAAACTGCGTCAGGTGTAAACCTGATCCATCTTTTTCCGCGCCCAACGTACCCGCGTGACCTAGTACCCATGCTTATATACACCCGTGACCGCGCACACGTGCATACAGCCAAATGATCTCCGACAGTAGCGCCCTCTGGTGTCTGGTGACCCCAGGCATCATACATAACAGACAGCCAGCACGCGGGCAGCATAAGTGATGAGTCACAGAGCATGGGTGGACAGCAGCAGGAAGCCGCTAGCCAACAGATAAGGTCAGCTCCCTCTCCAGCTGCTGAGGCAAACCAGATCACCACAGCCCAGCTTTTAAGAGAAGCTTGCTTCTGAGTGTGTGTGATTGGGGGTCATTGAAGGATCTGTCCAGAAACTCCCAACAAATGACAGCAAGCATGAAAGAATCCAGCAGCAATTCCAGGGCCACCTGCAGTGCAGCCCCACACAGCAGAGGCCGCAATGACAGCTCAAACGCTTGGCTCAAGTGGAGCATAAACGTGGCATGGACTGGTTGGGCCAAATGGCCTATTTCTGTGCCGTATATCCGATATAATTCTATGATCCGGGCTTTGTGCCGCACCATCATTACATCACTGGGATAAACGCACACAAGAAAAGAAATAGACGGGACTGCTAAGTGCTTAAGCGGACAACAGGAAATGGGTAAATGGCAGCGGTAATTTATAGATTTGTGTGCACAGACACCTAAATCGCTTTGCTCATTCACAGCTCCTAATCTCTCACCATTATGGAAATATTCCAATTCATCTTTCTCACATCCAAAGTGGATGACTGCACACTTCCCCACATTGAACTCCATCTACCATGGGTTAGCCAACTCACTTAGTCCATCTTTGTCCCTTGTAACAGGGGTAATTCCACAATCTGACACTTCCAATGGGGAGCAGCACTCAGCGGAAGCACACCTTGAGAAACCTACTATTATTATATTACTGCCTGCACTCTAAGTGACAACCACCATCCCCGCTTCTATTCTGTAACATCTGGACCTATGTAGCTCTTCTAGTTCCAGTATTCATTTTCTCTCATATATACTGCTCAATATACCCCTCGGTCTCGCTACATTTAATCCTCTCTCACTGCACAAGGCAAGGTCATCTATATGAGTCTAATTCAGGTGAAGACTGTCCTGTCTAAACAGAATCCTTTGCCTCAGACATAAACTTTGTTTTCCAAAATATAACCTTATCTGGAAGAGAGAACACTCCAGATAGCAAATTGGTGAAAAGGACAATTTAGGATGAGCATGGCTTTACTAGAAACCAACAGATCAGCTGGCTCTTCAGTTCCAGGAGTATTGAAGTGGGTAAGAGAATGGAAAGGGGAATCCTCTAGTTGTGGATGGAAAAGAGAAGGATAGGAACAGAAAACCTACAACTTAATTATGTCCAACAGGTAACAGCGATTAGAAACTTCTGAGCAGGAAATAAGAAAGTGACAAATCAACAGCGGACAGTTTGTAAAGAAACAGGGAATACAATCTATTCTTAATTCAAAGCTATTATTTGTTTGAAAAAAATGTGATTAATCAGTGTAAAGTCCTTACACAATACCACAAATCCACACGAGGCACATTCTATGGTCAAGGTCACTCTGTGACCTGCACCTTTATTCACAGGACCAAGAAGTGATGACCCTGAGTGGGACCTCCCGTTATATACCTGGATGACCAGGTGAGGAGTGTCTCCCACAAGTTCACCCCCTGTGGTCAATGTGTGCATTTCTCAAGTATACACAGTATTGCAGTGTTGTTACATGAAGATTACATACATGACATCACCTCCCCCCCAACGTCTTCTTGGGATCACAGATTAAGTCTTTCGGGTGGTCTGCGCTCCCTCGTGGAGCGCCGCAGTTGGGGCTCTGGCTGTTGAGCCTTGGCCTGCGTGATTCTGGCCTGTTCGGGCTGACCGCAGGGACTGTGCATGCTGCTGAATGTTCTTGTTGCTCGTTCACTGGCGGTGGTGTGAATACTGTAGTGTCTCTGCACCTTGTTACAAACTCACACGAGGTATGGATATATCAGACATGGTCACTCTGTGACCTTCACTTTATTTCCAGGACTGAAGAGTGTTGATCCTGGGTGGGACCTCCCCTTTTATGCCTGGAAGCCCAAGTGAGGAGCTCACTCCCTGTGGTCAGGGTGTGCATTACAAGGGTACAGGTACAGTATGCATGAGTTACAGTTACATAATTATAGTCATTGCAAGATGGTGAAATACATGACATCACCTCCCCCCTTAGGTCTTTTAGTTTCAGAGGTTAAGTCTATCGGGTGGTCGGCGCTCTCTCGTGGTGCGCCGCAGTTGTGGCTCTGGTGGCTGAGCCTCAGCACGCGTCTCTGTCACTTGAAGTGATTCCGGCCTGTCTGGGCTGGTCACAGGGACTGTGCATGCTGAGCGCTGTCTTTGTTGCTCGTGCGCTGGCAGTGGTGTGGGTGCTATCTCATCATGCTCTTCTTTCGGTTCCTCCGTGTCTGCACTGAACCTTGTCTTTAATGTTCCAAGTGTTTGCGGTATATCTGCCCATTGTTTAGTCTGACCAGCATGATCCTGTTTCCTTCTTTGCCAATTACGGCGCCCTCAAGCCATTTGGGTCCAAAAGCATGGTTAAGAACAAATACCGGGTCATCTATTTCTATACACCTCCCCCTTGAGTTTCGATCATGGAGCTCGGTTTGGGACTGGCGCTTGCCCTCAACAATGTCTGCCAGGGCTGGGTGAATGAGGGACAGCCGCGTCTTGAGTGTGCGTTTCATGAGGAGTTCCGTTGGCGGGACTCCCGTGAGCGAGTGCGGCCGAGACCTGTAGGACAGCAGGAAGCGCGATAGGCGGTACTGAAGGGAGGGTCCTTGGATGCGTAGCATGCCCTGCTTTATGACTTGGACCGCCGTTCCGCCTGGCCATTGGAGGCCAGCTTGAACGGCGCTGTCCAGACGTGCTTGATCCCATTGCCCGACATAAACTCCTGGAATTCATGGCTGGTAAAACACGGGCCATTATCGCTGACCAGGATGTCTGGCAAGCCGTGGGTCGCGAAAACCGTACGCAGACTCTCCACAGTGATGGATGCCATGCACGAGTTCAATATGATGCACTCGATCCACTTCGAGTATGCATCGACAACGATCAGGAACATTTTTCCCATGAGCAGGCCCGCATAGTCCACGTGAATACGTGACCATGGCCTTGTGGGGCAGGGCCACGGGCAGAGTGGGGCCTCCCTGGGGCATTGCCAGCTGGGCACACGTCGTGCACCTGCGAACCCAGTGTTCCAGGTCTGAGTCAATCCCCGGCCACCACACATGTGACCGGGCAATGGCCTTCATTAACACGATGCCAGGGTGCTCGCTGTGGAGTTCCCTGATGAACGCTTCCCTTCCTTTCTGGGGCATGACTACCCGGCTGCCCCATAACAGGCAGTCGGCTTGGACGGAGAGTTCATCCATCCGTCTCTGAACGACCTGACTTCCTCGGGGCATGCCCTGTGTGCAGGCACCCAATCCCCAGTCAGGACACATTTCTTTATCATGGATAGGAGGGGGTCCCTGTTGGTCCAGAGTTTGATCTGGCGGGCTGTGATGTGGGAGCCCGCAGTGTCAAAAGCCTCAACGGCCATGACCATCTCGGCGCTCTGCTCCGACGCCCACTCGGTGGTGGCCAGTGGGAGACTGCTGAACGCGTCAGCGCAATTTTCGGTGCCTGGCCGATGCCGTATGGTGTAGTCATACACAGCCAGCGTGAGGGCCCATCGCTGTATGCGAACTGATGCATTAGCATTGACAGCCTTGCTGTTGGACAACAGGGATGTTAACGGCTTGTGGTCTGTCTCGAGCTCGAACCGTCTACCGAAAAGTGACTGGTGCATCTTTTTCACACCGCACACACACGTGAGTGCCTCCTTCTCGACCATGCCGTATCCACGCTCTGCCTGGGAGAGCGACCTGAAGGTGTAAGCCACCGGTTGGAGTCAGCCGTCATCGTTACCCTGCAGCAAAACACACCCAACCCCGTAGGATGACGCATCGCATGTTAAAACCAGTTTTTTACAGGGGTCATACAAAGTCAACAGTTTGTTGGAACACAGCAGGTTCCTCGCCTTATTGAAAGCCTGTTCTTGACAATCCCCCCAAAGATCATTCACAACCTTTACGGAGGAGCATGTAACGGCTCCAACAATGTGCTTAAGTTCGGCAGGAAGTTCCCAAAATAATTCAAGAGTCTCAGGAATGATCGCAACTCCAACGTGTTGACGGGCCTGCGCGCCCGGCGAATCGCCTCAGTTTTTGATTCAGTGGGCCGGATCCCATCTGCGGCAACCCTCCTGCCCAGGAACTCGACATCTGGGGCCAAAAACACGCACTTGACCTTTTTCAGCCGCAGGCCTACCTGTTCCAATCGGCGTAGCACCTCCTCCAGGTTGCGGAGGTATTCCTCAGTGTCTCGACCCGTTATAAGGACGTCGTCTTGGAACACGATCGTTCCAGGGATGGACTTGAGCAAGCTTTCCATGTTTGGCTGAAAGATAGTCGCTGCCAAACGAATGCCAAACGGGCACCTGTTGTAAACAAATGATCCTTTGTGTGTCGTGATGGTCATCAGAAACTTGGATTCTTCAGCCAGGTCCTGAGTCATGTAGGCCGAAGTGAGGTCCAGCTTCGTGAACAGCTTACCACCTGCCAGCGTGGCAAAAAGGTCCTCCGCTCTCGGGAGTGGGTATTGGTCTTGCAGCGACACTCGGTTGATGGTGGCTTTGTAGTTGCCACAAATCCTAACCGAGCTATCTGCTTTGAGGACAGGAACAATGGGACTTGCCCAGTCGCTGAATTCAATGGGCAAAATTATGCCCTCTCTGAGCAGCCTGTCCAGTTCACTTTCAATTTTTTCACGCATCATGTATGGCACCGCTCTGGCTTTGTGGTGCACTGGTCTGGCATCCGGAGTGATGTGTATCACTACTTTGGTGCCCTTGAACATTCCGACACTGGGTTGAAAGAGTGACTCAAATTTTTGCAATACCTGCGAGCATGAACTTCGGTCCACGGATGAAATGGCGTGCACATCCCCCCATTTCCAATTCATCTCAGCTAGCCAACTCCTCCCCAAGAGCGCGGGGCCATTTTCCGGAACAATCCAGAGTGGCAGCTGGTTCTGTGATCCATTATGTGTTACCACCAAGTTTGCACTGCCCAGCACTGGGATAATCTCTTTGCTGTACGTATGTAGCTGCGTCTCAATGCGTTCCAATTTGGGCCTGCAAGCTCTGTGTGACCTTAGTCTCTCAAATTGTTGGGCGCTCATAAAGGACTGGCTAGCCCCAATATCCAGCTCCATGTGCACCAGGATGCCATTCAGTAAGACTTTCATCATCATGGGTGGCATTTTGGTGTATGAGCTGTGGACGTCGGCCACATGAACTCTCTGAACTTCAGCATCCATGGTTGTTCCCCAGTCCTCATCCTGCATTTCAGACCCCTCGTCTGGTTCGTCTGTCTCACAGACTAGCCTCGCTATTGCCTTTTTGCACATCCTGGCCAGGTGTCCCTTGACATTATAAATCCTACAGGTGTAAAGTTGGAACCTGCAGATTTTTGCAGTGTGTCTGCCCCCACATTTCCAACACGAGCTGAGATTGCTGTTAACAAAAGGGCTATTCCCAGGCATTCCTCTCTGATGGCTCGTTTGGCTGTTTCTAAGCACTCTGATGGAGGGTGTTAATTGTCCCATCACAGGATTGTTTCTCGTAATGGCATGAATTGCCGATCTCCTTTCCATTGTCCCTGTTGCAGGCCCACCCTGGAGTTAGTTGCGGCCTGGACGATGTCAAATTGCCCTTGCCTGCCTGTGGGGTTCTGTGTCCTTTTTTACAACATTAACTCCCTGGTTCAACGCAACATTGAAACCAAGGCTGTGTGCGTAAATTAGCTTGGTCTCCTCTTCCCCTGTCATAAAGGTCTGAGCTATCAACGCTGTCCCTTCCAAAGTCAAATCCTTAGTCTTTATGAGCTTCCAGAAAATGTCGGCATGATTAATGCCCTCGATGAAAAAGTCCCTTAACATCTCCCCCCTGCAGGCATCGGAGAACTTACAGAGACTGGCCAAATGGCGCAGTTCCGCCACGAAGTCCGAGATGTTTTGACCCTCCCAATGCCGGTGAGAGTAGAACCGGTGCCGGGCCATGTATATGCTACTTGCCGGTTTGAGATGCTCACTGATCAGCTGGCTGAGCTCTTCGAAGGACTTGTCCGCTGGCTTTTGGGGTATGAACAGGTCTTTCATCAGCGTATACGTCCGTGGACCACAGCTGGTCAGTAGATGCGCCCTCCACTTGTCAGCCGCTGCCTCTTCCAGCCAGTCCTTTGTGACAAAGCTCTGCTGGAGTCTTTCCACAAAGTCGTTCCAGTCCTCACCCACACAGTAGCGTTCCTCTGTGCCACCGGTGGCCATCCTCGTGGTTCAGTCATTCCCGATTCTCGTCGCCAGATGTAGTGTCTCTGCACCTTGTTACAAACTCACACGAGGCATGGATATATCAGATACGGTCACTCTGTGACCTTCACTTTATTTCCAGGACTGAAGAGCGCTGATCCTGGGTGGGACCTTCCCTTTTATACCTGGAAGCCCAGGTGAGGAGCTCACTCCCTGTGGTCAGGGTGTGCATTACAAGGGTACAGGTACAGTATGCATGAGTTACAGTTACATACTTATAGTCATTGCAAGATGGTGAAATAGATGACAAATACCATCTCATGATCTTCCTCAGGTTCCTCAGAGTCCATGCTGAAATTTTTTTTACTTGGTTCAGATGCTTGCGGCATATCTGCTCATTGTTAAGTTTAATCACAATGACCCTATTCCCCTCTTTGTCTATTACAGTACCTTCAAGCCATTTGGGCCCCAAAGCGTGATTGAGAACAAATACGGGGTCACCAATTTCTATACATCTCCCCCTTGAATTACGGTCATGGTACTCATTTTGGGACTGTCGCTTGCCTTTAACAATGTCGGATAAGACAGGATGAATGAGGGACAGCCGAGTTTTGAGTGTACGTTTCATAAGGAGCACCGCAGGCGGGACCCCCGTGAGCGAGTGCGGTCGGGACCTATAGGCCAGCAGGAGGCGCGATAGGCGGCATTGAAGGGAGGGACCTTGAATCCTGAGTATGCCTTGTTTTATGATTTGGACCGCACGTTCCGCTTGGCCATTGGAGGCCGACTTAAACGGTGCTGTCCCGACATGGTTGATGCCATTACCCAGCATAAACTCCCGGAATTCGTAGCTAGTGAAACATGGGCCATTATCGCTTACAAGGATGTCCGGCAAACCGTGGGTTGTAAAGACCGCACGTAGAATCTCCACAGTGGTGGATGTCGTGCACGAATTCAAAATGATGCACGCGATCCATTTCGAATACGCATCAACCACGATGAGAAACATTTTCCCCATGAAGGGGCCCACGTAGTCTAAGTCAATGCGTGACCATGGCCTGGTGGGCCAGGGCCACGGGCTGAGTGTGGCCTCCCTGGGGGCATTTCCCAGCTGAGCACACGTCGTGCACCTGCGAACACAGTGTTCCAGGTCTGAACCAATTTCCGGCTACTAAACGTGTGACCGGGCAATGGCCTTCATCAGCACGATGTCTGGGTGCTCGCTGTGGAGATCCCTGATGAAAGCTTCCCTGCCTCTCTGGGGCATGACTACCCGGCTGCCCCATAGTAGGCAGTCGGCTTGGATGGAGAGCTCATCCATCCGCCTGTGAAACGGTCTGACCTCCTCAGGGCATGCTCCATGTGCGGGCGCCCAATCCCCAGTCAGGACACATCTCTTAATCAAAGATAGGAGGGATCTCTGTTGGTCCAGATTTTGATCTGGCGAACTGTGATGGGGGAGCCTGCGCTGTCAAAGGTATCAATGGCCATGACCATCTCAGCGCTTTGCTCCGTTGCCCCCTCAGTGGTGGCCAGTGGAAGCCTGCTGAGCGCATCAGCACAATTTTCAGTGCCCGGCCGATGCCGGATGGTGTAGTCGTATACAGCCAGCGTGAGAGCCCATCGCTGTATGCGAGCTGACGCTTTGGCATTGACAACCTTGCTGTCTGACAACAGGGATGTTAACGGCTTGTAGTCCGTTTCTAATTCGAACCTCCTGCCAAAAAGGTACTGGTGCATCTTTTTCACCCCATAGACACATGCGAGTGCTTCCTTCTCAACCATCCCATATCCACGTTCTGCTTGAGAGAGCAACCTGGAGGCATAAGCCACAGGTTGGAGTTGCCCCTCAACATTGCACTGCTGCAACACGCACCCAATCCCATAGGACGATGCATCACATGTCAGAACCAATTTCTTACAGGGGTTGTACAGGGTCAACAACCTATTTGAACAGAGTAAGTTACGCGCCCGATTGAAAGCACATTCTTGACAGACCCCACAAAACCAATCGCAATCCTTACGCAGGACCACGTGTACCGGCTCCAACAATGTGCTTAAGTTCGGCAAAAAGTTCCTGAAATAGTTCAAGAGTCCCAGAAATGAACGCAACTCTGATGTGTTGCAGGGCCTGGGCGCTCGTCGAATCGCCTCTGTTTTGGATTCGGTAGGCCGAATCCCGTCTGCAGCAATCCTCCTGCCCAGAAACTCGACTTCGCAAGCCAAAAACACACACTTAGGTTTCTTGAGTCACAGGCCTACCCGGTCCAGTCGGCGTAGCACCTCTTCCAGGTTGTGGAGGTGTTCCTCAGTGTCCCAACCCATGATGAGGATATCGTCCTGGAATACGATCGTTCCAGGAATGGATTTGAGCAGGCTTTCCATGTTTCTTTGAAAGATCGCGGCCGCTGATCGAATGCCAAATGGGCACCTGTTGTAAACAAACAGTCCCTTGTGCGTGGTGATTGTGGTCAATAGTTTGGATTCGTCGGCCAGTTCTTGGGTCATGTAGGCTGAAGTGAGTTCCAACTTGGTGAACAGCTTGCCGCCTGCCAGCGTGGCAAAAAGATCCTCCGCTCTTGGAAGCTGGTATTGGTCTTGTAGGGACACCAGGTTAATAGTGGCCTTGTAGTCGCCACAGATCCTGACCGAGCCATCCGTTTTTAGGGCGGGAACAATGGGGCTCGCCCAGTCGCTGAATTCAACGGGCGAGATGATGCCCTCTCTCAGCAAACGGTCCAATTCGCTTTCAATTTTCTCCCGCATCACATACGGCACAGCTCTGGCTTTGTGGTGCACTGGTCTGGCGTCCAGGGTGATGTGAATCACTACTTTGATAGCTTTGAACGTCCCGACGCCAGGTTGGAATAGCGACTCAAATTGCTGTAGGACCTATGAGCATGAACTTTGCTCCACAGATGACACTGCGTGCACATCCTCCCATTTCCAGTTCATCTCAGCTAACCGGCTCCTCCCCAACAGTGTGGGACCATTGCCCGGGACAATCTAGAGCGGCAGCCGGTTCACTGATCCATTGTGTGTGAGAGCCAACATTGCACTGCCTAGCACTGGAACGATTTCTTTGGTGTACGTCCGTAGTTGAGTCTCAATGCGTTCCAGTTTGGGTCTGCTGGCTTTGAGTGGCCATAGCTTTTCGAATTGTTGAACGCTCATGAGTGACTGGCTGGCCCCCGTGTCCAGCTCCATGCGTACCGGGATGCCGTTTAATAGGACCTTCATCATCATAGGTAGCATTTTGGTATATGAGCTGTGAATGTTTGCTACATGAACCCGCTGAACTTCAGCGTCCATTGATTTGCCCCACGCGTCATCCTGCCTCGCAGACCCCTCTTCTGGTCCAGTGAGGTTACAATTTCTGTCGGCAAACTGTTGAAACCTCCACGTCCTAGCAGCATGTCTGCCCCCACACCTCCAGCATGAACTGAGATTCCCATTGTTGTGAACAAAAGAGCTGTTACCAGGCATTCTTCGCTGATTGTCCCTTTGACTGCTCTTGAGCACCCTGTTAGTGGGTGTCAATGGTCCCATTCCAGAACGCATTGTCCACTGGGATGGCATAAATGTCCGTTCAGCCTGCCATTGTCTGTGTTGAAAACTTGTTCTGGGGTCTATTGCTGCCTGGGGTGTGTCGAACTACCCTTGCCTGCCTGCTGGGCTCTGAGTCGCGTTTATGATATTGACCCTCTAATCCACGTTGAAGTCAGAGTTGCGTGCGTATATTATCTTGGTTTCCTCCTCCCCCACCATAAAAGTCTGAGCCAGCAACGCCACTGCTTCCAAGGTCAAGTCCTTGGTCTCGATTAACTTTCTGAAAATCCCGGCATGACCGATGCCCTCAATAAAGAAATCCCTTAGCATCTCCCCCCTGCAGGCGTCTGTGAATTTACAGAGGCTGGCCAAGCGCCGGAGGTCCGCAACGACGTCTGGTATACTCTGTCCTTCCTGACGTCGGTGGGTATAAAATCTGTGTCGGGCCATGTGTATGCTGCTCGCCGGTTTGAGGTGCTCACTGATTAGCTTGCTGAGTTCTTCAAAAGTTTTGTCCGCTGGCTTCTCGGGTGCTAGCAGGTCTTTCATGAGCACGTAAGTCTTAGATCTACAGCTGGTCAGTAGATGAGCCCTTCGCTTGTCGGCCGCTGCATCTCCCAGCCAGTCCTTCGTGACAAAGCTCTGCTGAAGCCTCTCAATGAAATCGTCCCAATCCTCACCAACACAGTACCGTTCCTCTGTGCTACCGGTGGCCATTCTCGTGGGTCGTTGATTCCCGTTTCTCATCGCCACTGTAAAGTCCTTACACAATACCACAAATCCATGAGGCACATTCTATGGACAAGGTCATTCCAAGACCTGAACCTTTAGTCACAGGACCAAGAAGTGATGACCCTGCGTGGAACCTCCCTTTCTATACCTGGATGACCAGGTGAGGAGTGTCTCCCACAAGTTCATCCCCTGTGGTCAATGTGTGCATTTCTCAAGTATATGCAGTACTGCAGTGTTGTTACATGAAGGTTACATACATGACAATCAGCAAATGCAAATTATGCAATGTTAATAAAACAGTGCAGCAAAACACTACAGGAACACCATTAAATACCATAAAACATCAAATCAACTATTTAAATGAATGTGATTGAAACCCCAAGAACTGTACAAGGTGTACAATGCAAAGTTCAGTCATTTTGTGAAACATCTGTGATTATGGTTTGCTTCTTGCTGACAGCACATTTATCAACAAAATTGTTGTTTCTATTTGCAAACATACGAAAAATGACCAACAGGAAAAGACCAGCTGGTCCATCGAGCATGTCACATAGAGTCACATTGAAAATGATCATTATGATTGATCCCCAAGGCTCCCACCCACCAGCAACTATGTAGTGAAATGTTCCATTGAGACATTTAGCTTAGTTATCAGTCAATTCCTCAGCAACCTTTCACAATTGAGACTGGTTTCTCTCTCCGTCTGCTCGCTGGATCCACATATTTGAGTCTTTTTCTCACTCCCAGTTTCTGCTGCCGTTCTTTTTTCTCCACTCATGCTAATGCAAACTCTGATGCTAATTCACTGATTGATTTTTTTTCCCACCTTGTGACGCTGGGTGCACGTTTGCTGGAAGTGAGTGGCATCTGCGTCATCGTCATGTGACTTGCATGTGACCTCCCTTTGTTCGCCCTCGCTCCTGTGTGTGTCGGTTGGGCTGCAGACACATGGGGCTCTTGCAACTCCTATGAGTTAACTTGTTATTTTATATGCTTAATTAAACATTGATACTCTGTCTAGCAATGCATGGCTAAGCCTACTATTTGAAGAGATATCGAGACACACACGAGTATTTTTCATTGATGAAAAATGGTGCTGTGCGTGGGTACAGCTGGTTAAAAAAGGCCCATTTCATTAGCATTAAAGATGTACTTAGGTTTATAAGAAGATAACATTTCTGGAATTGGTATCAGGCATCCAGTTGCTGATGCTCTCTGTGAGAACATCACTTGCCTCCCCATGTATGGGGCGTGGACGAGATTATACAACTGTTTTTAAAGTGGCCGATCCATGATGCTGAAACAGAATTAGTTCCAAATTCTTCAGTGAACTCACTCGCATTTCCCTGCACAACGAGGTTGGACAGCCGTGGAAGATTAGCCTGCTTGAACAAGCTCAACAAATCTGATTGGACATTGGGACAAACTGAAGTGCACGTCCTCTTCCTTTGGCTGCAGAAGGTCTGCTGGCAGTCAGCACCGACTCTCCTTGTTGTTTTGGGTAGGTGGAGAGGGTGGTGGGAGGGATGTGACATTTCTGTACCACAACTTTCTTCATTTCTCCAGGGCGCTCCTCCACATATTTGATGATCCTCTACTTCTGGCTGGCCATACTCCCCAAACTGCTTTGCCTCCGCCTGATGATGCAGTGTATCCACTGGGAGAAGCTGTGACGCCTCGGCACCTGATGTTGATCATGGAGTTGAATTCGAATAAAGTGCAGAATACTCTGTTCAGAGCCCACTTGTGGTGGGAATATGCATTAGAATCAAGAGGTTTGAACTAAGGAACACATTTTCAATGCATTTTCACGGGTCGCATTTTTGTGCAATATTGATTGAAATTAACTTAATTTGAACAAAGCTGTTTTGAGTTAAAAGAAATAGATTGTTTTCATTTGTGGGGAAACTCAAACTGGATGACCAATATCTGCAGAACAAATTATAGAAGCACAGAGAAACAGAAAGACCAGCAATGAATCTGCTGAATTCTAGTGTCTGAGATTTCTAAAACACGCCCTATCGAAACATCATCTATTCAACTATTTTAATGTCAAACTTTAAATCAAATGCCCCCTTATTAAAGGGGAAGTAGAACCGACAAATTAACAAATGAAACTTTGAAAAACTAAGGTCAAATTAAAATTTGGTTGCCAGGGGTGATGATCCACTCTATTCTCTCCGGCGTACCAATGGACACCGAGTGCTCCATCTCCACGGACATCTCCTGGCGCCAT
This sequence comes from Pristiophorus japonicus, assembly GCF_044704955.1. Taxonomy (NCBI): domain Eukaryota; kingdom Metazoa; phylum Chordata; class Chondrichthyes; family Pristiophoridae; genus Pristiophorus; species Pristiophorus japonicus. Next base: position 112,014,609 of record NC_091989.1, on the reverse strand, counting down.
CATCTATTCAACTATTTTAATTGTGCATTTAAACAAATGTCCCCTGCAAGGCGGGGGGTCACACTCCAAAATACAGTTTATCCCAGTGCCCCTTATTTTCTGTTTTTGTTTTGAGGGCACCAATACACAAATTATACAAGTGCCCCCTGGCTAAAAGCAGGGGTGTGGGGCGGGCACTAAAACAGGTAAATTAAACAAATTAAACTTTAGATAATAAAATCAAATTAAAATTTGGTTGCCGGGGTGATGATGCACTCCAGTCCCTCCGGTGCCCACCTCTCGCGGAAGGCCGTGAGCGTACCGGTGAATACCGCATGCTCCATCTCCAGGGACACCCTAGCACCATCATCTATTCAACACTTTACTCAAGCAAGCTGTTAACACTTACTTGACTGAAATGCTGGCATTACATTCCTCCAGGATGCCATTCACAATTAGCACAGCATAACGAGCATCAGTTAGAGTAAATGTGCTTTGAGTTGTGAGTTGAGTCAGTTTGTCGTTCTGTTTTATGCAATCAGACCATGGTGTTTCTAAATGAAAAGACAGTGAAAGTGATTAGGGACCTTTAGCAGATGTTTTGAAACAAGTATAAGTATTTTGAGTGTGAAGGAATAATTTAAAGGGCAAGACCTGCACCAACAGCATCTCTGGGAGGAATTTAACCTCCAAGGGTGGGTGGGTTGAAATGAATATAGAGAAAGTAACAGTAGTCCCATCTGATTAACCCTTTGCTAACAGGATGTCCCAAAATGCTTTGAATGCTAATTATTTAAATTTTTGTTATTGTTATGGAGGCAAATGTGGTAGCCAACAAGGTCTAGCTTCAGTTCATAGCATCTGCGTGTTCACCTAAGCAAAGTGACTTCTGCACTGAGCACAAATATAAAGTATCCACAGAGAGCCCAAAACAGACCAGAGTCCTTTAAAGAAAATCTCACCATATGTGAGAATGATCAAATATCTGCCTGTCCTGGAGTTGGCCACAATCCTTCATCAGATCTAAAATTACAATGCTGCTGCCATTGTACCATTACCCTGTATTTAGCTTTATTCTTTCACACAGATAAAATGGGGTCCTAGTGTTACCTTTCTCTAATGCTCCACCCAAGCAGAGAGACTCCGAATTTTAATATCTTCAGTCTTGTAACTTGATCCAAGTCTTATTGTCTAACTTTCCTAATATTTATTTTTTGATTATTCTAATCATTGTAGCCATTATTTATTTTGATAACTTGCTGTGGTCTCAGCCTAATGAAAGGCACATTGGGAGAAACAGAAACAATTCAAGTCTGGGAGAATGAGAGCGTTGGGCTCCGACAGTAAATCACTTGTGGTACTGACAGAAGACAGGGACATTAGGCCCTGAGCTCTGGTCTTGCCATGTGGCGAAAGCCAGGACTAAGATTCTTTATCTGTTGCTTTTTGGGGTCAATACTTCAATTAAACGGCTTCACAACAAAACTAATTACATGTTCATAAAGATTAAATATTAGTCTGGTTAGAATAGTCAAATTGAACTCTAGCTGGACAGGAACCAATATTCCTTTAACACTGTGAGTAATTTTTCCTAAGGAATATAATCTCAAGGTTAAAGAAACACATATTTCAGAATCTGTGTTTAGAGCCATCGATTCCTTTCACTACACAGGCCAGTAAATGAATTGTTCAGTGATATTTAATTATTTTTTTTTTCAGAATTAAGGTTTTGCTTTCAGTGGTTTTTGCAGCTTAAATAACATAGCCCAGGCTTTCCATGTCCTCCTCCGATTGACTGGGGGACATCTCCAAGGAGTGGCACTCTGCCCTCCATGAAGCTGTTCCCCTGACCACAGCCTCTGACCTCTGACCTCAGCATCATTAGCATACTGGAGGTATCCCTGCCTCCACCGAGAAATCCTGCGGAAAAGACACCATAGTTTTGATATGGCAGTCTTCGGGAGTCTGCACAACATTAAAATACAGGTCGCCTCTGTGCTGCTTACAAAATGATTGATTTTTAACCCCTTCCTCCAACCGTGAACTTTGAATGCCTGGGCCGAACTGGCAGTCCTTGTATCCTTGAAATGGCAGGAAACATGGTGCAGGCTACAATTCTCTCATTTGTGTAGTCTTTATATATTGCCATCCATGCCATCAATATATGTGCAGGAATATTCTGGGCTGAGTGGACCAACCCCTCTGGGAAATGGTTGGGTAGGTGTTGGGGAGAGGGTGCACAGAGGTGGGACAGGGAACAGCACATCGCTGCACACATTTTGTCCCCACCTGCCGTGGATCCACCAAAACATTGGCAGGGGGAGAGGCACAGAAAGTCTGGGCCTATATGTCGGTTTTATTCTTCATCTATTAGAAATCTTAAGTTTTTTCAAATGTAAGAGAGATTCACAATGTGTAATTTTTTCTACTTACCACATGCTCCTTCAGATCCAGTAAATTCTAAATAAGATGCATTTTCAATGTGAACAGGACTGAAGTGTGATCCATTTATATAAATAATATCATTCAGCAACGGTGAATTATTGCTTGAAGTGCTTCCGGTAAGAATGAAATTTTGACAACATTTCCAGTTAGTGGACATGGCAGTTGAATACGACTTAACGACATCACCACGAGTTATGAACAGTTTGCCAACGTGTCCTTTCCAAGTGATGCAGACATCTGACAAACCATCGGGTGTAGTTGTTGCAATATCTTCCGTACAGATTGGTGGGCCATTCTCAATGAGACGAGCTTTTATTCGTAAGCCTGCTTGGTTTATGGACACATTCAATGAACAGGGGCCGGGGCCAGGCTCAATATGGTGATGAGACTTATTAATGCTGTGGTGTAGGTACCCACAAAATGTAAATTCAGCTCCAAATACCACTGCAAATATAATCACACGATAAACATTAATCAACCTCAGGAAAAGACATTGAGAGCTTCCTCGGGGGTTCTCCCAATCAATCACTGTGACTTTAGGCAAAGATCGACAAAATCCCAGATAAATTGCATGACCAGGATGTCCACCATAATTATGGCAGCCAATCAGGAGATGCCTGGCAACAGCAAGTACCTTGTTGTGTTTCAGCTATTTATGGTATTTCAGTTACAGGGAAAATCCATTTTGTGATCAATTTAACTTGCAAATACCATTCTAACGTAACATAAGGTTATATATAAATTTAAATATATATATTTTATTAATATCAAAATTGTTCCAAGAATAGCGGTACAAATCATTTAACGCACAACAGATAATTTAGAGGATCGAAAGTAATATTAAAATCACTGTATACTATCTAACAATTTTCATTTAAAACTACATTCAACTAGATATCGTCCTTGGGTCAGTGGTAGCACTCTCACCTTTTGAGTCGGAAAGTTGTTGGTTCAAGCACCATTCCAGAGACCTGACCACATAAAGTAAGCTGACATTTCATTGCAGTACTGCGGGAGAGCAGCATTCTCTGAGGTGCTGCATTTCAGAGAGACATTAAGCCTAATCCTCATCTCGCCTGGATAGTGTGGCGGTCCCAATCTGCGTGAGAACACCAGCGGCAGGTCGGGGCCATAAAAGGCGAGCGACGAGCGGCCCCTGGACAGCGTGGTGGCATACCACTCCAGGGAGCAACGTGAGTTGGTGCAAGAGGGCGACAGCAGTGAAGAGGGATACTGGATTGGATGTCACCAAGGTCCAGGTCGGTGATTGGAGTGTGGGCAGGTACAGAGGGCGCAGCGAGGTTGGGACGAAGGAGCGGCAAGAGATCATGGAGCGACGTAATCGGGGCCCAGGAGAGGTGTGAGTTTGGGGCCCAGCATAGGCGAGGGCCCTGGAGCAGCACGGGCCAGCCCACACTGCGATATATGTATGCACTCGATCCGTGCAGCAGAGCTGGTCTCCAGTCGTCTTGGTTAATCCTTGCCACAGGACCAAAACCTAGCTCTGTCAAGCCCGTGTGGTGGTTGGTGTGGAACAGCCACCACACGTTAAAAAAAATCCACGCACAGGCATCTTCCGCCCTTCAACATATAGTTCGGGACCTGGAATATCAGATCCTTCTTTGAAACACCTGTGAACTCATCCCTTTTTGATGTGGAAGCAAGTCATCCTCGTTACGAGGGTCCGCCGAAGAAGAAAAGTCCTCGCCTGCCGTCTCAGGTGGGCGCAAACCATAAATGGCATTATTTGAAGAGGAGCAGGGCAGTTCTCCCCACTGTCCTGGATAACATTTATCCCTCAACCAACCTCACTAAAACTAGGTTACCTGGTCATTTTTGTTGGCTGTAAAGTATTTTGGGACATCCTGAGAACGTAAAAGGTGCCATATAAACTGAAGTTCTTTCTTTCCTTTAGGTTCAGTAACAATGAATACGTTTCAGGCTCTAAGGGGGAATCTTATGAAACTGTCCTCCTGATGTGGAACATGTGCCCCCTCAGTTTTCAGTCTGTCAGAAGTGTGTGTGCAAATTCCAAACCTGCTCCCAGTAGGTGCAGCTGCAAATCCTTTAAAGCCATATCCAACACCCAATTACAATGATTTTATGGCATTCAGGATATGAAAGATGCTAGAAATACTACATACTGTGAAAACTATAAACATCCAGTTGAATTAAAATCTCAATTATTTACAGATTCTGCATCATCATCATAGACAATCCCTCGGAATCGAGGAAGACTTGCTTCCATTCCTGAAGTGAATTCTTTGGTGGCTGAACAGTCCAATATGAGAGCCACAGACTCTGTCACAGGTGGGACAGACATTCGTTGAGGGAAGGGGTGGGTGGGACTGGTTTGCCGCATGCTCCTTCCGCTGCCTACGCATGATCTCTTCACGCTCTCAGCGTTGAGACTTGAAGAGCTCAACGGCCTCCCGGATGCACTTTCTCCACCTAAGGCGGTCTTCGGCCAGGTACTCCCAGGTGTCAGTGGTGATGTCGCACTTTATCAGGGTGGCTATGAGGGAGTCCTTATAATGTTTCCGCTGCCCACCTTTGGCTCGTTTGCCATGAGGGAGCTCCGCATACAGCATTTGCTGAGGGAGTCTCGTGTCTAGCATGCAAACTATGTGGCCTGCCCAGCGAAGCTGATTGAGTGTGGTCAGTGCTTCAATGCTGGGGATGTTAGCTGGTCGAGGACACTGATGTTGGTGCCTGTCCTCCCAGGGGATTGAACAGATTGTGCACATAAGGACCAATTCACCTATCCCAGCTGAAATGGCACCAGGGCCAATATGCTCCCACAAGTCTTTGCACCATTGAAGTGCCCAGCTGACATTACCACATTGTGCGAGGTCACCTCTTCAATATAATTATAATACGTTCCCTATGGACTGTGGAGGAGCTAACTGGAGGTCAGGTTTCAGCATTCATCACAACTCTTGTGAACAGTCATCTATTGAGATCAAGCTCTTCAGACAATTCGAGATTAGTGCAATTCTACCTTTAAATTTGGATTTGAGGGCAGCAGTGGTGTGAACTGTCAATAAATTTAAGATTTTGGGAACCAGGAGCCAATGCAGGTCAGTGGGAACAGGGGTGTTGGGGAAAAGCAGGACTTGCCCTGGATGGGATACCAGTGGCAGGATTTTGGATGAGCTGAAGTCTATAAAGGGTGCAGGATGGGAGGTAGACCAGGAGAGATTTCTAGTGATCAAGTCTGAAGTTTCAGCAGCAGATGACCTGAGGTAGAAGCAGAGGTGGGCGATGTTGCTGAGGTAGAAGTTGGCAGTCTTTGTGATGGTGAGGATATGGGTTCAGAATCTCGGCTCAAACAGCACAGCAAAGTTCTTAGCAATCTGCTTCAGCTTCAGACAGTGGGTAATGAGAGGCTGGAGCCAGTGACGAGGGCAAAAAGCTTGTGGCAGGGGCCGAAGTCAGGGTCTTTGATCTTCCCAACATTTAAATGGAAGAATTTGTTACTCATCCGAGACAGGATGCTGGACAAGCGATCTGGCAAAGCAAAGGCAGTGGAGGGGTCAGGAGGGCAAAGCAGCATTGTTACTTTAATATGTTAGTTTGATGAAATGAGCTGGATTGAAACTTTGCCCTCAAAGACAAAAGAGTGTTTAAAAAGTGTGCAATGCTTCCTCCTCCTGCCTTGTCTGTTCACTTTCTCAGTCTGAGCCTGTCAGAAAGAAGAAACTCAGGGGCCTAAATTGGATAATGCCTGAAAACAGGCACGAGGATCGGGTTGCACAATTTACCGGCACCCATTGAAAGTCGCGCAGGCAGCACGCAAAATCCATGCTGCTGCTCATTACCATGATTACAGCTCTGAGCACAGCGTTAAACGCACTGCTGGTTGGCTCAGAGCTCAACAGGGGGCCCAATATTGCATGGAGTAGGCTCTCTATTTAATGGTGGTTTGCAGAGTGAAAGGCTGTCTGCACATCTTAAAGGGGAAGTGCTTTGTTACAGGAATACCTCATTGTGACTGGAGCTGGAGTAATATCTCAGCAGAGGAGAGAAAGGTCACCTCGGTTCTCTAACACAGCTCTGAAGGCCTTGGTGCAGGAGGTCTACTGGAGGAGACAGGTCCTTTACCCACAGGCGGGGCAGGAGGCCTTCCAGACACACTGCGAAGGAGTGGAAGGAGATTGCAGAAACCGTTAATGCTAACAGTGTTGCCCCCAGGCTGTCTATCCAGTGCCGAAAGAAGTTTAATGACCTCAAGGTCAATGAATGCATCTCCAAATGCCCTATCCCACTAACTGCACCACTAGCCTCACACACTGCTCAGTGTACGACACCCCCATCACTCACCTACCAACAATATCTAGCAATCACCACTCATAGCTCACAATCATAGCTTCACCTCACCCTCACTGGAGTTTCAAAGAATGAGAGGTGATCTTATTGAAATATATAAGATTCTGAGGGGGCTTGACAGGGTAGATGCTGAGAGGATGTTTCCCCTCGTCGGGGAATCTAGAATTAGGGGGCATAGTGTAGTGTCCTTACACACTACTATAAATTCATACGAGGCACATTCTGCAGACAAGGTCACTCTGTGACCTGAACCTTTATTCACAGGACCAAGAAGTGATGACCCTGCATGGGACCTCCCTTTATACACCTGGATGACCAGGTGAGGAGTGTCTCCCACAAGTTCACCCCCTGTGGTCAAGGTGTGCATTTCTTCGGTGTATACAGTATGCAGTGTTGTTACATGATGGTTACAGTTACATGAAGGTTATATACATGACACATAGTTTCAGAATAAGGGGCTGCCCATTTAAAATGGAGATGAGGATAAATTTCTTCTCTCAGAGGGTCTTAAATCTTTGGAATTCTCTACCCTAGAGAGCTATGGAGGGTGAGTCGTTGAATACATTCAAGGCGGAAAGAGACAGATTTTTGAATTACACGGGACTCAAGGGTTATAGGGAGCAAGCAGGGAAGCGGAGTTGAGGCCAAGATCAGATCAGCCGTGATCTTATTGAATGGCGAAGCAGGCTCGAGGGGCCAAATGGCCTATTCCTGCTCCTATTTCTTATGTTCTCACACACTTACCCAACCACTGCTGCAAGTCTTACACCCACATTGCACACAATGCCAGCTATTGAACCATGACCGGCACATCATCCAAACACATTGCACCACGCTCACTGACACACTTCCCTTTATCTTTCAGGCCGAGGTGGCTCACAACCGGTGCGAGCTTGAACAAACAGGCTGGGGGTCAAGCACGGCTGCAGAACCTGACTCAGCTGGAGGAGACCCTGCTGGAGATCATTGGAGGGTGCGTCACTGAGGCCTGGCAATCGGTGAGGCTACAAGCATTGATGATGATGGTATGCTCATACCTGATCCTTCTTCTCACATCACACTTCCCCCTCATCCATAGAAACATAGAAAATAGGTGCAGGAGTAGGCCATTCGGCCCTTCTAGCCTGCACCGCCATTCAATGAGTTCATGGCTGAACATGCAACTTCAGTACCCTATTTCTGCTTTCTCGCCATACCCCTTGATCCCCCTAGTAGTAAGGACTTCATCTAACTCCTTTTTGAATATATTTAGTGAATTGGCCTCAACAACTTTCTGTGGTCGAGGATTCCACAGGTTCACCACTCTCTGGGTGAAGAAGTTTCTCCTCATCTCGGTCAAAATGGCTTACCCCTTATCCTTAGACTGGTTCTGGACTTCCCCAACATTGGGAACATTCTTCCTGTATCTAACCTGTCTAAACCCATCAGAATTTTAAACGTTTCGATGAGGACCCCCCTCATTCTTCTGAACTCCAGTGAATACAAGCCCAGTTTTTCTTGATCAGTCAGTCCGGCCATCCCGGGAATCAGTCTGGTGAACCTTCGCTGCACTCCCTCAATAGCAAGAATGTTCTTCCTCAAGTTATGAGACCAAAACTGCACACAATACTCCAGGTGTGGCCTCACCAAGGCCCTGTACAACTGTAGCAACACCTCCCTGCCCCTGTACTCAAATCCCCTCGCTATGAAGGCCAACATGCCATTTATTTGCTTTCTTAACCGCCTGCTGTACCTGCATGCCAACCTTCAATGACTGATGTACCATGACACCCAGGTCTCGTTGCACCTCCCCTTTTCCTAATCTGGCACCATTCAGATAATAGTCTGTCTCTCTGTTTTTACCACCAAAGTGGATAACCTCACATTTATCCACATTATACTTCATCTGCCATGCATTTGCCCACTCACCTAACCTATCCAAGTCACTCTGCAGCCTCATAGCATCCTCCTCGCAGCTCACACTGCCACCCAACTTAGTGTCATCCGCAAATTTGGAGATACTACATTTAATCCCCTCGTCTAAATCATTAATGTACAGTGTAAACAGCTGGGGCCCCAGCACAGAACCTTGCGGTACCCCACTAGTCACTGCCTGCCATTCTGAAAAGTACCCATTTACTCCTACTCTTTGCTTCCTGTCTGACAACCAGTTCTCAATCCATGTCAGCACACTACCCCCAATCCCATGTGCTTTAACTTTGCACATTAATCTCTTGTGTGGGACCTTGTCAAAAGCCTTCTGCAAGTCCAAATATACCACATCAACTGGTTCTCCCTTGTCCACTCGACTGGAAACATCCTCAAAAAATTCCAGAAGATTTGTCAAGCATGATTTCCCTTTCACAAATCCATGCTGACTTGGACCTATCATGTCACCTCTTTCCAAATGCACTGCTATGACATCCTTAATAATTGATTCCATCATGTTACCCACTACTGAGGTCAGGCTGACCGGTCTATAATTCCGTTTTCTCTCTCCCTCCTTTTTTAAATAGTGGGGTTACATTGGCTACCCTCCACTCGATAGGAACTGATCCAGAGTCAATGGAATGTTGGAAAATGACTGTCAATGCATCTGCTATTTCCAAGGCCACCTCCTTAAGGACTCTGGGATGCAGTCCATCTGGCGCTGGGGATTTATCAGCCTTCAATCCCATCAATTTCCCCAACACAATTTCCCTCAGTTCCTCCTCCTTACTAGACCCTCTGATACCTCTTATATCCTGAAGGTTGTTTGTGTCCTCCTTAATGAATACTGAACCAAAGTACTTGTTCAATTGGTCTGTCATTTCTTTGTTTCCCGTTATGACTTCCCCTGATTCTGACTGCAGGGGACCTACGTTTGTCTCTACTAACCTTTTTCTCTTTACATATCTATAGAAACTTTTGCAATCCGTCTTAATGTTCCCTGCAAGCTTCTTCTCGTACTCCATTGTCCCTGCCCTAATCAAACCCTTTGTCCTCCTCTGCTGAGTTCTAAATTTTGTTCCAATCCCCGGGTTCGCTGCTATTTCTGGCCAATTTGTATGCCACTTCCTTGGCTTTAATACGATCCCTGATTTCCCTTGATAGCCACGGTTGAGCCACCTTCCCTTTTTTATTTTTACGCCAGACAGGAATGTACAATTGTTGTAATTCATCCATGCGGTCTCTAAATGTCTGCCATTGCCCATCCACAGTCAACCCCTTAAGTATCATTTGCCAATCTATCCTAGCCAATTCACGCCTCATACCTTCAAAGTTACCCTTCTTTAAGTTCTGGACCATGGTCTCTGAATTAACTGTTTCATTCTCCATCCTAATGCAGAATTCCACCATATTATGGTAACTCTTCCCCAAGGGGCCTCGCACAACGAGATTGCTAATTAATCCTCTCTCATTACACAACACCCAGTCTAAGATGGCCTCCCCCCTAGTTGGTTCCTCAACATATTGGTCTAGAAAACCATCCCTTATGCACTCCAGGAAATCCTCCTCCACCGTATTGCTTCCAGTTTGGTTAGCCCAATCTATGTGCATATTAAAGTCACCCATTATAACTGCTGCACCTTTATTGCATGCACCCCTAATTTCCTGTTTGATGCCCTCCCCAACATCACTACTACTGTTTGGAGGTCTGTACACAACTCCCACTAACGTTTTTTGCCCTTTGGTGTTGTGCAGTTCTACCCATATAGATTCCACATCATCCAAGCTAATGTCCTTCCTAACTATTGCATTAATCTCCTCTTTAACCAGCAATGCTACCCCACCTCCATTTCCTTTTATTCTATCCTTCCTGAATGTTGAATACCCCTGGATGTTGAGTTTCCAGCCCTGATCATCCTGGAGCCACGTCGCTGTAATCCCAATCATATCATATTTGTTAACATCTATTTTCACAGTTAATTCATCCACCTTATTGCAGATACTCCTTCCATTAAGACACAAAGCATTCAGGCTTGTTTTTTTAACACCCTTTGTCTTTTTAGAATTTTGCTGTACAGTGGCCCTTTTTGTTCTTTGCCTTGGGTTTCTCTGTCCTCCACTCTTGCTTTTCTTCCTTCGATCTTTTGCTTCTGCCCCCATTCTACTTCCCTCTGTCTCCCGGCATAGGTTCCCATTCCCCTGCCATATTAGTTTAACCCCTCCCCAACAACATGAGCAAACACTCCCCCAGGACATTGGTTCCGGTCCTGCCCAGGTGCAGACCGTCCGGTTTGTACTGGTCCCACCTCCCCCAGAACCGGTTCCAATATCCCAGGAATTTGAATCCCTCCCTTCTGCACCACTCCTCAAGCCACATATTCATCTGAGCTATCTTACTATTACTACTCTGACTAGCACGTGGCACTGGCAGCAATCCTGAGATTATTACCTTTGAGGTCCTACTTTTTAATTTAGCTCCTAGCTCCCTAAATTCGTCTTGTAGAACATCATCCCATTTTTTTACCTATATCGTTGGTACTTATGTGCACCATGACAACTGGCTGTTTACCCTGCCCCTTCAAAATGTTCAACCTAGTGAACCTTCTCTGAACTTCCTCCAAAGCAAGTATATCCTTTCTTAAATATGGAAACCAAAACTGCATGCAGTATTCCAGGTGTGGCCTCACCAATACCCTGTACAGCTGTAACAAGACTTCCCTGCTTTTATACTCCATCCCCTATGCAATAAAGGCCAAGATTCCACTGGCTTTCCTGATCACTTGCTGAACCTGCATACCACCCCCCTGAGTTTCATGCCCAAGTACCCCCAGGTCCCGCTGTACAGCAGCACTTTGCAATCTTTCTCCATTTAAATAATAACTTGCTCTTTGATTTTTTTCTGCCTAAGTGCATGACCTCACCCTTTCCAACATTATACTCCATATGCCACATTCTTGCCCACTCACTTGGCTTGTCTATGTCCTCCTGCAGCTTCTTTATGGCCTCCTAACGCATTGCCCTTCCTCCCATCTTTATATCATCGGCAAACTTAGCTTCGTTACACTCAGTCCCCTCTTCCAAGTCGTTAATATAGATTGTAAATAGTTGGGGTCCCAGCCATGATCCCTGCGGCACCCCACTCATTACTAATTGCCAACCAGAGAATGAACCATTTATCCCAACTCTCTGATTTCTGTTTGTCAGCCAATCTTCTATCCATGCTAATATATTACCCCCAACCCCGTGAACTTTTATCTTGTGCAGTAATCTTTTGTGTGGCACCTTGTCAAATGCCTTCTGGAAGTCCAAATACACCACATCCACTGGTTCCCCTTTATCCACCCTGTTCGTTATATCCTTAAAGAATTCCAGCAGATCTGTCAAACATGACTTCCCCTTCATAAATCCATGCTGATTTGCCTGATCAAATTTTGCTTTTCCAAATGTCCTGTTACTGCTTCTTTAATAATGGACTCCAACATTTTCCCAAACACAGATGTTAGGCTAACTGGTCTATAGTTTCCTGCTTTTTGTCTGCCTCCTTTTTTGAATCGGGGCATTACATTTGCAGTTTTCCAAGCTGCTGGGACCTCCACAGAATCCAGGGAATTTTGGTAAATTACAACCAATGCATCCACAATCCCTGATGCTAATTCTCTTAAGATTCTAGAATGCAAGTCATTAGATTGTGTTACCAACCACTCCCCTCACCACAACCAGATCATTGTGCCTTTCTCCTTTCAGATACCCAAGAAGTGCCAGCAGCCCAGCCTGAGCAGCAAGAAGTAGAGGATAGCGAAGAGGCATCACTCAATCGGACACTCTCAGGCACCAGCTTAGAAAATAGCACTGTGTGAACTAGAGGATTGTATTGAGGTGGGATCTACACGTGGTGAGTCACCAGGCATGAGTGGGCTGCAGTCAGGCCAAGGGGCAAGGATAGCGCAGGTGTCAGCTCCGCAGAGGGCGAGGTCACACACGAGTTCTGCTGGACAGGATTCAGACGAGGAATTTGATGGGGCATGTTGTGTATGGAGAAAGAGTCAGACTGAACACTATGAGCTCAAAGTAAAGTGTGACCTTAGTCTTTTATTGCAGGTCTCCAGAGAGCCTTTCCAACCTGTGAGGCCTCCTAAAATACCTGTGCTCCCAAGGGATTATGGGATGCCTTGAGACTCCAGGGGATGTGCAGAGTAAATTCAAGTTTACTTATACACTCCCCCCTGCCCCCCTCCACCACCCCCAAAGTCAATAGTGTAACTATTTACAATGTGAGTCGATCTGGGGCCCTTCTTGCCTGGTTGATCGTCTCGATGTGAAAGCTGTTATTGTTGAATCATTTGTTAGGCCCTCACTGGGCTGCTATGCAGTTGGCCTTGCTGAGCTGCCTGGTGTGTTGGGTCCTGCTGGGCTGCTGTGGATGATGGGTTCTGCTTCGTGGTCTACCGTGGTGCCGATTGCCACTGGTGTATGTTGGGGGATCAAAAAAGGTGGGGTCCAAGGTAGGTTGCTCAGGATAGTCCGTGAATCTGAGTTTGATTTGGTCCAAGTGTTTCCGGTGAATGAATCCATTTGAAAGTTTGACCCAAAACACCCTGCGCCCCTCTTTGGCCACGACAGTGGCGGGAAGCCACTTGGGACCTTGTCCATAATTCAATACAAACACAGGATCATTGATTTCAATCTCGTGTGACACATTTGCGTTATCATGGTATGTACTTTGTTGAAGCCGCCTGCTCTCTACCTGTTCATGTAGATCAGGGTGAACTAACGAGAGCCTTGTCTTAAGTACTCTTTTCATGAGTAGTTCAGCAAGTGGATCCCAGTGAGCAAATGGGGTCTTGTGCAGTAGCTAAGCAGGACTCAGGATAGGCGAGTCTGCAGCGAGCCTTCAGTTACACTCTTTAAGCCTTGCTTGATGGTTTGCACTGCTCTCTCTGCCTGGCCATTGGACGCTGGTTTAAACGGGGCAGATGTGACATGTTTGATCCCATTACAGGTCATGAATTCTTTGAACTCAGCACTGGTAAAACATGGCCCATTGTCGCTTACCAGGACATCGGGTACGTGTTGGTGGCAAACATGGCCCGCAGGCTTTCAGTAGTGGCAGCGGACGTGCTAGCCGGCATTATCTCACATTCCATACACTTAGAGTACGCATCTACAACCACAAGGAACATTTTACCCAAGAACGGGCCTGCATAGTCGAAGTGTACCCTAGACAATGGTTTAGAGGGCCAAGACCATAAACTTAGCAGCGCCTCCCTGGGTACATTGCTTAACTGCGAGCATGTATTACATCTGTGAACGCAGGACTCTATGTCCGCATCGATACCGGGCCACCACATGTGGGATCTGGCTATCGCTTTCATCATTACGATGCCTGGGTGGGTACTGTGGAGGTCATTGATGAAGGTGTCTCTGCCCTTCTTGAGGACCACAAGATTGCCCCACAGAAGGCAGTCTGCCTGTATAGACATTTCATCTTTGCACCGCTGGAACGGCTTTATCTCTTCCTGCATTTCCACTGGGACATTAGTCAGCTTCCGTGAAGCACACAGCTTTTGCCTAGGGATAATAAGGGGTTCTGGCTTGTCCAGGTTTTGATCTGCCGGACAGTGACGGGTGATTGCTCACTTTCAAATGCTAAATCTGCAGGCTGCGCCATTTCCACCCCCGTGTTGGGCAATGGCAGTCTACTGAGAGCATCGGCACAGTTTTCTGTGCCTGGCCTGTGGCGGATGGCATCGTTGTACGCGGACAATATGAACACCCATCTCTGGATGCGGGCCGATGCGTTGGTTTTTATCCCTTTACACTCAGAAAACAGGGATATGAGTAGCTTATGGTCAGTTTCCAATTCGAATTTTACCCAAATAGGTATTGATGCATTTTCTTTACCCCATAGACACATGCTAAAGCTTGTTTCTCAATCATGCTGTAGGCTCTCTCAGCCTTAGACAGACTCCTGGATGCATAAGCAACCGGCTGCAGTTTCCCAAAATCATTAGCTTGTTGCAATACACACCTGGCGCCATATGATGACGCATCACATGCTAGTACCAAACGCTTACATGGATCATACAACACAAGCAATTTGTTTGAGCCGAGCAATTTTCGCGTTTTTACAAACATTTTCTTGGCTTTTGCCCCAAACCCATTCATCGCCTTTTCATAGTAAGACATGCAGTGGTTCTAACAATGTGCTGAGACCTGGTAAGAAGTTACCAAAGTAGTTCAGGAGTCCCAGAAACGATCGCAGCTCCGTCACGTTCTGTGGACTTGGTACGTTCTCGATTGTCTCCGTCTTCACGTTGGTGGGCTTGATGCTATCCGCCGCAATCCTCCTTCCCAAGAACTCCACTTCAGGTGCCAGGAAAACGCACTTCGAGCATTTTAACCTGAGCCCCACGTGGTTGAGTCGACTGAGAACCTCCTCCAGGTTCTGAAGATGCTCGGCTGTGTTCTGACCTGCGACCAAGATATCATCCTGGAAGACCACGGTGTGCAGGACCAACTTCAGTAAGCTTTCCAATTTTCTCTGGAATATCGCTGCCACTGACTGAATTCCAAATGGGCATCTGTTATAAATAAAAAGACCTTTGTGCGTGTTGATGCAGGTGAGGCCCTTCGATGATTCCTCCAGTTCCTGCGTCATATAGGCTGAAGTCAGATCCAGCTTCTTGAACGTCTTTCCTCCCACCAGCATTGCAAAGAGGTCGTCGGCCTTTGGTAGTGGGTATTGGTCCTGTAGGCAGAAACGATTGATAGTTACTTTGTAATCACCACAGATTCTGACGGTGCCATCTCCCTTGAGGACGGGAAGGATCGGGTTGGCCCACTCGTTGATCTCGATCGGTGAAATGATGCCCTCTCGTTGCAGCCAGTCGAGCTCGATCTCTACCCTTTCTCTCATCATGTACGGTACTGCTCTTGCCTTGTGATGGATGGGTCACGCCCCCGGAATTAGGTGGATCTTCACTTTTGCTTACTGGAATTTCCCACTGCCTGGTTCGAACAGCGAAGGGAACTTGTTTAAGACCTGGGCACACAAAGTGTCGTCAGTGGCTGATAGCGCTTGGATATCGTCCCAGTTCCAGCGTATCTTTTCCCAGCCAGTTCCTGCCGAGCAGCGTGGGACCATCGCCCGGTACCACCCAGAGTGGTAGCTTGTGCACCGCTCCATCGTAAGAGACCTTTACGGTAGCACTGCCAATTATGCGAATCAGCGCTTTCGTGTAAGTTCTTAGTTTCATACAAATTGGAGTTGAGGCATTGAGTCCTTGTTGCACCACAGTCTTTCGAAAGTCTTTTTGCCCATGATGGACTGGCTCGCGCCCATGTCCAGTTTCATTGACACCGGGAGTCCATTTAGTTCAACATTCAGCATTATCGGGAGACAATTCGTGGTGAATGTGGGCACCCCATGTAACTCTGCCTCCTCGGCCTGAGGCTCTGGTTCATCGTGATCCTCCTTGGATCTGTCCTCCTCTGCAATGTGGTGGTTTGCAGTTTTAACAGGTTTAGCAGCTCGCCTGCTCACTCGTTGGAGGTGTCCCATTGTTCCACAGCTCTTGCAAACATACCCTTTGAATTGGCATGAATGGAAATGATGATCACCCCTGTAGCGCCAACAAGGTGTTAATGACCTTGCATTCATCACCCTTGATGGTGGACTCCGAGACATCTGCAGATGTGCAGCTGAAGGCATGTGTGACTTGTCCTGTACGTTGCGATTTGAAAACAACATCACTTTGTTCACAGTACTTGTAGCAGCATTTGTGTGCTGAGAGATTTGCTTAGTATTGTCACTGGTGGCAGTGAATGCCTGGGCTATCGCTGTGGCCTTACTCAAGGTTGGGGTCTCTACAGTCAAAAGCTTGCGAGGTATGGTTACGTGGCCAATGCCAAGTACGAAAATGTCTCTGAGCATGTGCTCCAAATGTCCTTCAAATTCGCAATGTCCTGCAACGTCTTAGCTCGGCGACATAACTCGCCACTTCCTGGCCTTCAGACCTTTTGTAGGTGTAGAACCGGTACCTCACCATCAGAACGCTTTCCTTCGGGTTCAAATGCTCTCGGACCAGTGTGCACAAATCATTATACGATTTCTCCGTGGGTTTCTCTGGAGTGAGCAGATTCTTCATGAGGCCATAGTTCGGTGCCCCACAGACGGTGAGGAGGATCGCCCTTCGTTTGGCAGCTTTCTCTTCCCCATCAAGATCGTTGGCCACGAACTATTGGTCGAGTCACTCCACAAAAGTTTCCCAATCATCTCGCTCCGAGAATTTCTCCAGGATGCCCACTGTTCTCTGCATCTTTTGGTTTACTATCTGTATCTCGTCGCCAGTTGTTGTGCATGGAGAAAGCGTCAGACTGAACACTGTGAGCTCAAAGTAAAGTGTGACCTTAGCCTTTTATTGCAGGTGTCCAGAGTGCCTCTCCAACCTGTGAGGCTTCCTTAAATAGCTGTGTTCTCTAGGGATTATGGGATCCCTTGGGACTCCAGCAGATGAGCCCTCTGGTGGCTGTACAGAGTAAATACAAGTTTACATATAGAACAGGGTGGCCTTCAGAAGAAGGGTGATGGGCATGCACACAGAAATTCCTGGTGCAATGCCAGGCCTGCCAAAGAGAGTCTTGTCACTGTTAAGGAGCTTGGAGGAGTCCAGGTCCAACATTGCACGGGACTTTGAGTGGAGATTGGAGCCAATGATTTGCCGGATAGAAGTGATTGGCAACTCCATTAGACCCAACCATGATGCTGGGTGTGATGAGCGATATTGCAGCACAAGTGGAAGTGACACAACGTCTCAGGGCTGCTGTGAAAGCTCAGACTTCAGTCACGCAGGCTCTGCTTTCTGCCATGCAAGCTCAGACTGCTGCCATTGTGGCTGGGTTGTGGAAAGGGTCTTACAGCAGCCCAGCAAACTGTTCTCCAACAGATGGCGAGGAATGCTGAGGGGCTGCCCCAGGGGGAGTGGCAGTGGCTCCATGGAACAAGAATCTGCTGTCCTCTCTCAGGGTGACAGCATTCATACTTCCATCACTGCCACTCTGCTAGTGCCATTGCAGATGCCTGTCAGCCAGCCAGCCCAGACTGCTACTGCCCATGCCAAGGAGAATGCCTCCCGAGCGGTCAAGGCAGTGGAATCATTGTTTGAGCACCTCGATGGTCTGCTCAATGAGCTTCCTCGTGGCAGTATGGCTCCCATTGCTGGCCATAAGTGATGCGGTTACAAAATGCAGTTATCTGCCAGGTGAAGAACGGATAGCTCTTGTCTCCAAGCAGCCACGCTCGGGTTCGATGAGGTGGCTGGAAGATTGCTGGCAAAGTGGACTGGCACAGGATAAAGGCATCATGACTGCTGCCAGGATACTGGGCATTCACCATCATGTGCTGGGTGTGGTCCACAACAACTGCACATTAACAGCCTTTGCGGTTATACAAATTCTTAAACAGGGTCATTACCCTGAGATACACAACCCACGATGTATCCCATTGGATCGCCAGCCCGGTACAACCATTGAAATTGAAATGCGATTTAAAGATGGAAAACGGAAGAGCTGAAAAACAAATTACCTTTTCCAGTGTGAAACCAGAAGAAATATAAAAGAAGACATCGACAGGCCATCAGTTTGTGAAAGGAACTTGCTCTGGGAGGCATCTTCTGCTGCATTCCCCCTCTGGAAAATCAATATTTTGAATATGAGAGCACTGAGTGAATACTGCTTAAATATTGGTTATATCTGAAATGTGTCAAATTAAAATTTATTTAAACGATTAAATCTCAATTGGAGCACCAACATTCAGTGGCACAAAATGGCAGGACATGGTTCACACTTGTGATCATCGAGATCAGCAATTGGCTTGGGGGAATGATTTAGATTTTGGTGGAGAGGAAAGGTCAGATGGAGAACTGTCCTCAGGTTGCTCGGACACAGCTGTGAATGGCCACGTCAAACAGAACTGATAGAAGCTGGAGGTAGTTCGTCGGTCCTCTTTCCACAGTTGATTCATAACCTGAGGACACCAGAGACTGGAAATAAAACCGCAGGCTGTGTGACCATCAAATTAAACAAATAAATACTTGAGCAATTAATAAATGTGATTTGCTTGTCACAAACATTTGTCTATCAGGAGTGAACAGGAATCCAAAGTTTCTTGGGTTGTACTTTGCTTCAGGCTTTGGATACATCTATTTAGATTCACTAGATGAATTGATGTTAATATGGAAAAGCTTATGGTCCATGAACATAAGAACATAAGAAATAGGAGCAGGAGTGGGCCATTCGGCCCCTTGAGCCTGCTCCGCCATTCAATAAGATCATGGCTAATTTCCAACTTAACTCCACTTTCCTGCACTATCCCCACATCCCATGATTCACTTAATAAACAAAAATCTACCGATCTCTATCTTGAATATACTCAACGACTGAGTCTCCACAGCCATCTGGGGTAGAGAATTCAAAAGATTCACACCTGCTGAGTGAAGAAATTTCTCCTTATCTCACTCCTAAATGAGACTGTGACCCCTGGTTCTAGACTCCCCAGCCAGGGAAAACATCTTTTCTGCATCTACCCTGTCAAGCACTGCAAGAATTTTGTATGTTTCAGTGAGATCACCTCTCATTCTTCTAAACACGAGAGAATATAGACCAAGTCTACTCAATCTCTCCTCATAGGACAATCGGCATGCACAAGGCTCCATTAGCACCCCAGACCCTAAATTGGGGATCGAGCACTGAAGCTGCGCCGAGCGATGACAGCAACAGTTTCGGGGACACGTCCCGGGCAGCTGGCTGCTAGCGAGGTGAAATTTAAAAGGGAAGTGGCTGGCTGCTCCTGAAAAAAATGTCTGCTTTTATTTTCCGTGCCGGTGTCGATTTGGACGCGGGGTCCGTGCCACGATTGCTCAGCCCGGCACAGTTGATTATGCAGATTGTGCAGCTTGGGCCCTTCCCTTTAATTCAGGGACGAGCCACTCCTAACTCGTTTAACCTATCTTGATAACTAAGATGCTTTGGACTTGGAATTAGTCTAGTGGCCCTCTTCTGCACCCTTTCCAGAGTCTCAATATCATCCACCATGTGAGGAGACCAGAACTGGGCACAGTATTCCAAGTGGGGCTTGACTAAGTACAAAGACAAAACAGTACGCCTCGTCCTATGGATACACCCCAACACCCTATTTGCTCTAGCTATCACTGCACAGCATTGCTCATGTACCTTTAAGGATGTATGCACTAGAATGCCCAAATCTCTTTCTATCTCCACCATCTTCAATGCATTTCCCTGGAGGGTGTATAAATGTTGAGCATTTGCCCTGCCCACATATATAACACTGCACTTAGCTAAGTTATACATAATTTTCCAGTCACGAGCCCAGTCTCCCAGCACATTAAGATCTGCCTCAATCAGACGAGCCTCTTCTACTGTTCTAGCACTCGCACAGATCTTGGTATCATCTGCAAATTTGCAACTTGTCCCACCAACTCCTGAATCCAGATCATTAATAAAAATATAAAAAGCAACGGTCCCAGTACTAAGTCCCTTGCTTTTTGTGGTATATATCAACGATTTAGATTTGAATATAGGGAGTATGATTAAGAAGTTTGCAGATAACACTAAAATTGGCAGTGTGGTTGTTAATGAAGAGGAAAGTCATGGGCTGCAGGAGGATATCAATCTACTGGTCAGGTGGGCAGAGCAGTGGCAAATGGAATTTAATTCAGAGAAGTGTGAGGTAATGCACTTTGGGAGGACTATAAGGAAAGGGTATACACATTAAGTGGTAGACCACTTAATAGTGTAAATTAACAAAAGGACCTTGCAGCACTTGTCCACAGATCCCTGAAAGTTGCAAGCCAGGTGGATAAGGTGGTTAAGAAGGCATACGGAATGCTTGCCTTTATTGGCCAAGGCATAGAATATAAGAGCAGGGAGGTTATGCTTAAATTGTATAATACTTTGGTTAGGCCACAGCTGGAATACTGCGTGCAGTTCTGGTTGCCGTATTATAGTGTAATATATTCACAGTGCACAACACACACAGCTCCTAACATGGCAGGCAGCTCTATCGGAAGCCTCCGGAACAGCCTGGTTCTGTTTATTATTAACTCTGCAGTTGCAGTACACAATATGTCCACATCCACAGTGTGGAGCTACAAACATTACAAGCTTACAGACATAACATATAGGAAGGACATGATTGCACTAGAGAGGGTGCAGAGGAGATTTACTAGGATGCTGCCTGAAATGGAGGATCTTAGTTATGTGGACAGATTGGATAGGCTGGGTTTGTTCTCATTGGAACAGAGGAGGTTAAGAGGAGACCTCATTGAGGTGTACAAAATATTGAGGGGCCTAGACATAATGGAGGCCTAGTAGGGCCTATTTCCAATGGTGGAGGGGTCTATTATGAGGGGGCATAGTTTTAAGGTGGTTGGTGAAAAGTTTAGAGGGGATTTGGAGGGGTGGGCTTCTTTACGCAGAGAGTTGTGGGGATCTGGAACTCACTGCCTGGAAGAGTGATGGATGCAGAAACCCTCACCATTTTCAAGAGATGGTTAAATGGGCACTTAAAGTGCTGTAACCTGCAGGATTACAGACCTAGAGCTGGTAATTGGGATTAGACTGGATAACCTCTTGTTGGCTGGTGCAGATATAATGGTACGCACTACAGGGAATCGAATACGGCCAGGGTGATCTCCTGGACTAGTTTTGATTGCCTGGATGGGTCGGAGAGGAATTTTCCAAGATTTTTTTCTCCCTAAATTGGCCTGGGTTTTTATCTGGTTTTTGCCTCTCCCAGGAGATCACATGGCTCCGGTTGGGGTGGAGTGTAGAATATTTCAGTGTAAGGGGTGTCGCAGTTGTGCGGGGCGGACTGGTTGGGCTAGATGCTCTTTGCCTTTCTGCCATTGTTCATAGGTTTATATGTAACCTTCAGGGCTGTTGACCGAGGGCCGTGCATCTCTTTGTCGGCCGGTGCAGACACGATGGGCCGAAAGGGCCTCCTTCTGCGCTGTACATTTCTATATTTCTATGATCACTGCGGGTCACCATTGGTGACCGGTCTCCAAACAGATCCAAATCCATCTATAACGACGCTTTGCCTGCATCCTGCCAGCCAGTTCTGTATGCAGCTCAATATATTTCCACTAATACCAGAGGCTCTGATTTTATAGAGAAGCCTCTTGTGCGGTACCTTGTCAAAAGCTTTTTGGAAATCTAAGTAGACAATGTGTACTGGGCTTCCCTCATCCACCAACTTTGTAACTTCTTCAAAAAGTACAATTAGATTTGTGAGACATGACCTCTTTTTTATGAAGCCATGTTGGGTATCCCAAATATATCCCACCCTATCTAAGTATTCATATATTGCATGCCTTATGATTCCTTCAAGCATCTTACCTATTACTGATGTTAAACTGATGGGCCTATAGTTACCCGGGTCTGCCTTGTCACCTTTTTTAAAAATGGGGATTACATCAGCCTCCTTCCAATCTGTAGGAACCATTCCAGAGTGCAGTGAGCTATTAAAGATACAAGCCAGGGGCTTTCATAGCACATGTGCCATCTCCCAGAGGACCCTCGGGTGGATATTGTCCAGCCCTGCTGCTCTATTTATTTTTAAGTTCTTAATTCTTTCTAAGACAATATGCTTATCTATGTTAATGTTACTTGTAGTCAAATTAGTGTCATTAACTTCTAATATTTGAGCATCATCTTCAAGGGTGAATACTGATGCAAAGTACTCATTTAATATTTCCGCCATACTCATTGAGTCCTTTGTAACCTGGCCTTCAACTCCCTTCAGTGGCCCAATTCAGTCTTTGATAGTTCTTGGACTCTTCACATAACTAAAAAAGCTCTTCCCATTACTGCCACAGTTGTCTACAGTCCTTTTTTCCATTCGTCTTTTTGCTGTTCTAATATCAGCCTTAGTTTTCTTTAGTTGTTCTTTGCATTCAACCCTATTTATTTGAGTGTTAAATTTCTTTAATTTATACAAATATTTCTGTTTACATTTTATTTGTCTTTGTACATACCCACTCAGCCACATTAGCTTTTCTTACCACATTTCCTTCTTTTGATTTTGGGCACTTGTTTGTTTACCACATTTTTAATTTGATTCCTAAAAACTTTCCATTTATATTCAACATCGGTCGCATCACCACGAAGGAGGGTTAGCCAATTTACCTGTTCCAAATCATCTGCCACTTTGAAATCCGGTCCGAGTTGCAGGTTCTCAGTATCTTTCGTTCTACTACCAATTGGAACCATATAATGATGTGATCACTGTTGCCCAGATGTTCCCCCACATGGAGGCCTGATACGAGATAAGACTTACTACTAAATATCAGATCCAATATATAATCTTGAATAAAAAGCTAGTACTGATGACCATGAAACTACCGGATTATCGTAAAAAGCCAATTGGTTCACTAATGTCCTTCAGGGAAGGAAATCAGCCATCTTTACTTGGTCTAGCCTATATGTGACTCCAGACTCACAGCAATATGCCTAGAAAGACACACAATCGCAACAAAGAAGTGAAGCAGCACTGTGGGAGTACCTTCACCATAAGAACTGTAGCAGTTCAAGAAGGCGGTTCACACCACCACCTTCTCAAGGGCAATTAGGGATGGGCAATAAATGTTGGCCTTGCCAATCATGCCCACATCCCAAGATCAAATAATAAAAACTCAAACTGCACAGTCTAAAATGGTATTTAAGGCAGAATATCATCAAATATCAAATCTTAACTATTAAGGAGGCAAAATTATCAAGTGTCCCGATTGGGGGCGGTAACCTTCAGGGGCCGGGACTATTATCGCTCAGCCTGATGTTTCATGTTGATGCGCTACAATGCCGCTCCCCTTCCATTAAATGGGAGGGCCGCTGCGCACTCTGCACAGCCCTTTGGTGGCTGCCTCTGGGCTACCGAGGCAACGTGAGATAAGGTCAGCAGCCGGGCACTCAAGACGGAGTGTCAGCCTAGACCACGCATGGAGAGTCAGCCAACAAATAAAGATGGCGGCCCGGAGCGCTGCAAGCCTCCCCTTTAAACAGCGCCCTGAGAACGGACACCCGACCCACGAAACTGGCGTTGTCATCCGCCCGCACCAGCCTCGCGGACTATGGACCAATTTCCCTCGTGGGGCATTAAGGGGTCGGCGCGGGGCGGTGAGCAGTTGATGCGTATGGCAATGACATCATCGCCGATTGCATGGCGGTCCGGGGCACTAACCGCGGGACACAGTGCTGCCGAGCCAATGCCTCCCAAACCTGCAGAGCAATTCCCGGGAGATGGTAGCGCCCCCCCTCCTCCAGGTGGTGCAACAAGGGGGCAATTTCGCCCCCTAAATGTTACAGATAAAGTGAACCCAGAATCTGATTTCAACATAAATATGCTAGCATGATGTAACTATTCCAGCCATTTTAGATTCAATCAACCAAAACGTTAATCGCAAATCCAAATTTTGCCATCTTTAACTCGAGTACTCTGTCAATATTTCATTCCTCCTCATGTTTTTACCCCACACACTTTCACATATTATTATAAAAGGACAAAGATATACTGCAACAAGAGATTTGTGGAAAGAATCAGACTAGCCATGCAACTGAGAATATGACCAGAGTGAATAAATAAAAATTTGGGTAAAATAAATGTAAGACAGATTTTAGTAAGAATTTCTTGATTCAAAGAGCAATAAATATTTGGAATAATCTGTCAAGCAGCAAAGTAGAAACAAAGACGCAGAAATTTGTGCACAATGCACCTGGCATCAAATAGGTGCCAACGTGTCCAATATGGCGGGTAGGGCCCGTGCGCACATTCCACGCCAGAGGTTTGCCGCCCGCCATATTGATGATGGCAGAAATAGAGGCATATTTTTCAATTGCAGGTCTCGTTTAGGGATACTGGGTTTATGGCAAATGATGTTGAATATAAAAGTCAAAATGTGATGAAAAATCTATATAAAAGCTCAGTAACACAGTTAGAGTTCTGTGTGCCCTATTGGTCTCCACACGATAGGAAGGATACCGAGACAATAGAGAGGGCACAGATTACAGTCACTGGGATGCTGCCGGATGTGAGGAAATACAAATATGAAGACATGAAAAATTAGGTCTGTTTTCATTCGAACAGAGGAGGTTACATGATGATTTGATAGAGGTGTTTAGAATTATGACGGGGAAGGGGGGTACAAAGCAATAATATCCCTAATTTTGTTTGGGTGCGCGGCAACCTTTAGGCAACTTTGGAACAGAGTGGATAGAAACAGAACGTTTCCAGTGGTTGAAGGGTCTAGTTCGTGATGGTGTATATCCTCCACATGAGCAGTAGCCCTAATCCAATGTGCCCACCCAGTTCCCATTTCCCTCCATCCCCCGTTCCTTCTCCCACCTATCTAACCTATTCTTAAATGTTGACATGGTCTCTGCTTCAATCACTAACTCTGGTTGTGCATTCCTCAGCCTCACCATCCTCTGTGTAAAAATATATCTCCTGCTCTCTGTCCTAAATCTCCTACATTTAATCTTATGTCCAGGTATAATTGTTCAAAGGAAAGTCTTTTCCAATCAACCTCTTTACATTCACAGGACCCCAAATCTTAAACCATGAATTAAATTCTGTCAGTCGTTAATTTTAGTGCCACACTGGGCAGTTCTCATGCCCCTCATACTTTATGAGATACTTGTCAGATGTACACCAGACCAGAACAGGAACATACAAACAGTGATCCTGAAATTCTAACCCTGGTCACACTGGCTGTCGCTGTTTCTGCGAGATTCCACAGTAACATAGAAGTGGTGAGGCTTCCGTCAATGCCTTACAAATGATGGGCAGGGGATAGGAATTCCCTTAACTAGGAGATCCACCCCTGATCTGGAGCCAAGACCCAGCATTTGTACGTAGGGTGGGACACCAAGTGAGTGGAGCACCGGCGACCACAAAGACTGAAAGGAACATTGGCAGGTTCGGGCAACCCTCCCTCTTCCCACCCGCCTCCCGGGCCCCACCCACCGCGGCAGAGGATCGTAGGAGTTTCTGAGAACCTGGGGCAGGCAGGTACCAGAGTTACACCCGAAGTAGCGCAGCTGTCCCCTACAAATATAGAGCCCACTGCAGATCCTGCAAACTCTGGCGGGGTCAGTGCTGGAGGGGAATGTGAGGCACGATCTCGGCCCAAGGAAATTCAGGACCAGTGTGTTTATCTGACCACTAAACAGTGTACTTAAATATAGGTTCACAAAATACTTCACATTGAATATTTTCTGACTAACATTATAAAATCTCCATTGGTATCACACCAAATATTAATGTTCTGAAGTTTGCAATAAGCAGGGCGTAGGATTAACCCTGAACATGCCCAACACAACATTCATCGTGCTAACAGTTCAATGCTCGATTTCATTCAGGAAGGTTAGGTTCATTTAAACCAGTAGGTTTACAATCCTCATTCTATTTTGTCAACCCATACACAAATACAAATAGAATAATGTTAGTAAAGAAACATCAAGTCCTTACCTGTGAGTTGCTGGTCCCGGGCACTGTTTGTGATCACACAATGTAGGGATTCAATTTAGTGCTAGAAATTTGCCTGTACTGGGAAATTTGCCTGTGATGTCATTCTTGCATTGATAACCAGCTTTCTTGATTTCATGTGACAATGGGAGCTATGTTCTGAGTGTTGGCAATTTGTGTACCAACTTAGTGTAAGTCAAAATATGACAAATGTAGCATTAATATTCAATTAGACGGCATTAGTGACAAGTCACAATTTGTGATCTGGGCTCAGACCTGCAGGAAATGTTTCCCATTAATGGACAAACAGAATACGAGCAACCACTGAGACAAGCAAAAAGTGGATCCAAAAAAGTTAAGGACAGAGTTATTTTTCTGATGTTACTGAACACTTATGTAACTCCTGTGGTAAGGCACACTTGGGCCAGGCTTTAATATTGTGACAGTCTCAGAGGAGCATTCCAATAGTTGAGAGTCTTACACGGAGGAGGATATCACTGGACACAGAAGTGATTAACAGTTTAGCTAAATACAATGTGGATATAAACATTCATTAAAAGAATATTTTAAAAATGCCACTAAATTCTCTAAACATTCCTCAAAAGATCAATACACAGAAACTCTCTAAAATATCATCTTTACAATGTTTTTCATTGTTAAAACTTCTGTAGAAATCGGTTGTTGTTGTTTTGTGTCTTCACAGAGGATGCGGCAGAGAAAAAAAAGCACGGATTGTGCAGTGTTATGCATGTGTTCAGGGCAAATGCTTAACATTTGTACACCCTCCAGAGAAAGGCATTAAAGATGGTGGAGATAAACAGAAATTTGGACATTCTAGTGCATACATCCTTAAAGGTACATGAGCAATGCTGTGCAGCGATAGCTTGAGCAAATAGGGTGTTGGGGTATATCCATAGGACAATTGAGTATCAGACGAGGCATGCTGTTTTGTCCTTGTACAAGACCTTAGTCAGGCTGTACTTGGAATACTGTGTCCAGTTTTGGTCTCCTCACCTGTGGGTGATATTGAGGCTCTGGAAAGGGTCAGAAGAGGGCACTCGAATAATTCCAAGTCTAAAGCATCTTAGATATCAAGATAGGCTAAACGAGTTGGGGCTCCATATCTTAGAGCAGAGTAAACTTAGGGGGGGATATGATTGAGGTTTATAAGATTATGAAGAGAAAAGACGTTGTTCCTGTTGACAGTTTATTTCAATTAAATAGGTTAGGAAGAACCAGGGGTCACAAATTTAAGAGGTTTTGGCCTAGATCTTGGTTAGATGTCAGGAGGTGGTTCTTTGCCCAGAGAACAGACCTCTGGAACAAGCTGCCATTTCATTTGGTGGATGCAGACTTGCTGAATTCCTTCAAGCGAAAGCTAGACTTGTTTCTGGCTGCGGCGGAGATCACCTGTTACAGAAGGTAGGTACTGCAGGGAATTTAATGGCCAGAATGATCTCCTGGACTAGTTTCGATGCCTAGATGGGTCGGAGAGGAATCTCCCAGATTTTTTTTCCCCAAATTGGCCTGGGTTTTTGTTTTTTTACCTCTCCCAGGAGATCAAGTGGTTTCAGATGGGGTGGAGTGTATATGTTGTGATCCACAAGGTATCGCAATTGTGTGGGACAGGCACGATGGACCATATGGTTTTTACATGTCCGTCATTGTACATATGTTCGTATGTACCTCTTTCCAGAACCACAGCCTTCTTATGCACTGCTTCTTGAACATATCAAGGTACGAAGAATGCGCAAGGTAAACTCGAGGTGGGGTAAGGCCTCCTGCCCTTACATCTGCGGCCTCTCCTCAGGCGTGGACACACATCGGCCATATCCCGTCTGTGTAGCTGGCACTTTTGAAGTAGTCGCCGCAGCATGACGTGGTGTGCCAACACTGCCTCCATCAAGTTGCTGGTAAGAGCGAGATGGTACTCATCAATGGAGCCAAAATGGTCATCGTCAAGGTAAATACTCAGCAGCTGTAGCACACCAACACCTACACACTCTGCTAGGAGAATACGTGGCACACACCGCGACCTCTGTGCCCCGGTTACTACTCCCTTTATATACCGCCCCGGCATCGTAACCGTCAGTTGTGAATGCCAGCTTTCTGTGGCGAGTTCACTGCCAGCCGGTAATGAGACTCCAAATCCAAAGTCCGCATCAGCGGCGCCAGCGAGGCATTGCATGCATACAATTGGCGGTAAAGGGCAAGGCAGTAGTTCTTTCCGCCACTGCAAAAACTCACCCGAAGTTTGCACCAGGTGGTGAGATCGCGAGCATGGCGCTGAGCCATTAGCGGCACAGAAACGCCTCTCCGGGGCACTAACGGCTGATGGTAACCAACCAAATTTCAACCCCAAAGACTTTAAATAAGTGAGCGAGAGAAGCGGCTGGAGATAAAGGTAGGCCCGACTTTTAAGACACTTAGGGAGAACAATATGGGACCTTAGCACCTCCTGTTGGCACCTAGCGGGGGCGCTATGTGGGCGGTGCGGCAGTAGATCCACGGCGAAGCAAATCCTGCACTGCACGCCAAACCTGTCCCCCCGTAATGTCGCTGCTACGAGTTAGCACCAGAGACTTCACACCAGGCAGATCGTGACAACGTCGAGCGTGCAATGCTCACTGGGCGCCCGGTCTTCAAAATTCATTGTCGCCCCCTGTCTTAGCGCCTCGCCCCGCCAGCGACAGGAAGAGCAGGCGTCAAACAGGCGGATGCAGGCTCCAGGGGCGCTACTTAAAGGGATCATGTGTAATGAGTCGCTGCTGTGAGGTTAGTGCTGTTTCACTGCTTCCTTGTCAGTTTGACAGTATGCAACGCTGAATTCAATCATTTAAAGGTTGTTTCATCTCCAGAATGGTGTAGCTACTCAAAATTAGTGACATTTTTATTCTCACGACATATCAAAGTGCTACACTAAAATGAGGTTCTGCAGCATCAATGAACCTCCCCTTTACGAACTGGAAAGAGCCTGTAGCAATGATGACTTGTGATTCGACTGCACCTGATATTGCTTAGCGCTTTGAATCTAATGGCATGGAGTCAGACCATTAGCACTTGATTTAGCACTCCAATTCTTTCTTTGAGAAATAAGATTTCATGTTGCATGCAGCGTGATTTATTAGTGTCTGGCGCTAAATCTTAACCTATTCTAAAGTTACCACCCATTCCTGGGCTATAATTAATTTCTCCCCCTTAGTCTTAAGGTTATTTCTGTATGTTAGTTAATAGTCGAACAAATAGTAGCGTGGCAGGGTCATGGAACGCCCATCCTGCAGCATGAGGGAACTCCAGGATGCTTCTCTTGTCCTGGACAACCACATGTGCAAGAAATGTCGTCAGCCAGATGAGCTCGACTCTGGGTTTTGGAGTTTAAGCAGCAGCTGCCGTCCCTGCGGTGCATCCGTGAGGCTGAGAGTTACGTGGATAACAAGTTTCAGGAGGTGCTCACCCTGCAGCATAAGAGTGTGCAGGCGGGAGGGAATGGATGACTGTCACACTGAACAAGAAGACCTGGCAGGTAGTGCAGGAGTGCCTTGAGTGAATCTCACTCTCCAACCAGTGGTGAGAGCGATGCTTCCTCTGGGGAGTACAGCCAGAGGCAAGTCCACAGCACTACGGGTGGCTCTGCTATACAAGGGAGGTGGAGGAAGACCTGGTAGGCCATAATGGTAGAGGATTTGATAGATAGGGGAAAACTCAGGAGTTTCTGCAGCTGCAGACATGATTCCAGGCACATAAATAATAAATGAGTAATAAGAGGAGGGATGGGGTGGATCTGGGACCAAAACAGAGACATACATATGGAGGCAGAGGGCATGGCTGGGGAATAAAATGAGTACTTAGCATCTGTCTTCATCAAGGAAGAAGATGCTGCCAAAGTCATAGTGAAAGAGGAGGTAGTGGAGATTCTGGATGAGATAAAAATTGATAAAGAGGAGGTACTAGAAAAGCTGACTGTACTGAAAGTTGATAAGTCACCAGGACTGGATGGGATACATCTCGGATGCTGAGGGAGGTTAAGGAGGATATCGCAGAGGTACTGGCCATAATTTTCCAATCCCCCTTGGGTACAGGGGTGGGGCTAGAGGACTGGCGAACTGTAAATGTCACATCCTTGTTCAAAAAAGGATGTAAAGATAAACCCAACAACTACAGGCCAGTCAGTTTAACCTCGGAGTGGAGGAAGGTATACAGTGGTGTTCTTCAGGAGTCAGTACTAGGAGCACTGTCTTTCTTGATATATATTAATGACATGGACTTGGGATTACAGAGTACAATTTCAAAATTTGCAGATGACACAAAACTTGGAAGTAAAGTGAACGGTGAGGAGGAGAGTGATAGACTTCAAGAAGACATAGACAGGCTGGTGAAATGGGCAGACATGTGGCAGATGAAATTTAATGTAGAATAGTGCAAAGTGAGATGTATTGATAGGAAGAATGAGAAGAGGCAATATAAACTAAAGAGTACAATCCTAAAAGGGGTGAACAAAGAGACCTGGGGGTATATGTGCAGAAATTATTGAAACTGGCAGGGCAGGTTGAGAAAGCAGGTAAAATAGCAGACTGGATATTGGGCTTCATAAATAAAGTCATAGAGTACTAAAGCAAGGAAGTTATGATGAACCTTTATAAAACACTGATTTGGCCTCAACTAGAGTACTCCGTCCAATTCTGGGCACCGCACTTCAGGAAGGATGTGAAGGCCTTAGAGAGGTTGCAGGAAAGCTTTAGGAGAATGATTCTAGGGATGAGGTACTTCAGTTACATGGATAGACTGGAGAAGCTGGAGTTGTTCTCCTTATAGCACAGAAGATTGAGAGGAGATTTGATAGAGGTATTCAAAATCATGAGGAGTCAAGACAGAGCAGATAGAGAGAAATTGTTCCCATTGGTGGAAGGGTCGAGAACCAGAGGACACAGATTTAAGGCGATTGACAGAAAAACCAATGGCGACGTGAAGAAAATCATTTTTATACAGCGAGTGGTTAATATCTGGAATGCACTGCCTGAAAGGGTGGTGGAGGCAGACTCATTCGCGGCTTTCAAAAGGAAATTGGATATGTACCTGAATGAATAAAACTTGCAGAGCTACAGGGAAAAGGCAGGGGAGTGGGACTAACTGAAGTGCTCTTGCAGAGAGCCGGCACGGGTTTGACGGGCCGAATGGTCTCCTTCTGTGCGGTAACCATCCTGCGATTCTATGGGCTAGAAATTGCGTAGTGTCCCGTTTGGGGCGATAACTTTTCAGGGAGCACCAGGCAGGAAAGATTATTTGATCCTGGGAACTTTTGCTTTACCGTTCCAACAGGGAGATGGAGCGCTAAATCAAGCTCGATCACTTCCCTTAGAGGCTGAAGTCAGTGCGAGGGGCAGTCGTGGCAGAGTGCTGAGTAATGTTCCATGCCGCCTAGCCACTTTGGTGGCTCCTTCCCTCGCTTAAAGGGAAGGGCCAATGTTGGTGTGATTCAATATTCATCCTATTTCTGTGGGGCCACTGGACCTGCGCTACATGCATAACAGCCCCAAGCTCTCTAAGAGAGTGCAGAGTTGATGAATCATGGGGTCCAAAAAAAGAAAAATGCAACAGACTGGGGAGATTCATAAATGTTGCCCTACCTGACCACCATTGACTTTCAGTAGCGTTCCCCAAGCGGCCAGCCGAGGTGACAACGCCTCCTGCAGCTGCCGCTGTTGACGCCCGGCGATGCTGCAGGGGGCGGGAGCGAATTTCACATGCGGGACGCTAACAGAGCACTGTGCACCAGATGACACCAAAATCTACGGGGCGCAACAGAGCGAGATGGTATATGTTAGCATCAGTGTGAAACCGCCAGCGAAGTTTGCAAGTGTCGGTGAATTTTCCGCACCAGGTCGGTAACCCTTTAGTGCCCCATTACTGACCCCTGCAGGTGCTGATGGGAGGTGCAAAGCAAGCCAACGTCTCCCCTACGATTCTATGAAGTTGGCACATATAAAAGATCTGTGTCACACTTGCACCCAATTGGCTTTAATTTATCCACAGCCCGACATTAATGCCTCAAAAAACCGTCAACCTAATTTCCAGCCCATAGTATTTACACAGCACCTATCACTGCATCAGGAAGTCCCAAAGCGCTTTACAGGTAATGAAGTATTTTTGATGTAGAGTCACAGTTGTAATGGAGGAAATGCAGCAGCGAATTTGCTCCCAGCAAGTTCCCCAAACAGCAGAGACAATGAGCACATAGTGTGGGTATTGGTGTGTTAGTTGAGGGATAAAAATTTGCCAGAAAACCAGAGGAATTCCCCAGCTCTTCTTCGAAAGATGCCATGGGCTCGTTTATCCACCTGAGGAGGCAAAAGGGGCGTCGATTTAACATCTCATCTGAAAGGCAACCCCCCGTGAGAGTTCAGCGCTCCCTCAGTACAGTACTGGAGTGTCAGTGTGCTGACGTCCCTATTTAACATCAATAACATTCTGTTACAGTCTGGACTCTGCTTATTTGCCTAGATTTTCATTTCTTTCTCTTTATTTCCTGCCATTTTTATCTAAACTGATTTTATCTTTAAAAGCAAACAGCAACCTGTGCTAATGTTTTCCCCTCTGTAAGAGCCTTGTTTCCTCCTAACAAAGGTGGCTATTTTGATTAATTAGATAGGGAAAAGATACAAAGACATATTTTCTTTTATTTGTTTCAGGGTATGGGGGTTGCAGGCAAGGCCAGCATTTATTGCCCATCCCTAATTGCACCTTGAGAAGGTGGTGGTGAGCAACCTTCGTGAACCACTGCAGTTCTTGTGGTGAAGGTACCCCCACAGTGCTGTTAGGGAGGGAGCACTAGGATTTTGATCCAGCCACAATGAAGGAATAACAATATATTTCCAAGTCAAGATGGTGTGTAACTTGGAGGGGAACTTGCAGATGATGGTGTTCCCATGTGCCTGCTACCCTTGTCATTCTAGGTGGTGGAGGTCGCGGATTTGGGAGATGTTGCCGAAGAAGCCTTGACGTGTTGCTGCAATGCATCTTGTAAATGTTACACACTACAGCCGATGGTGGAGGGAGTGAATGTTGAAGGTGGTGGATGAGATCCCATTCAAGCAGGCTGCTTTGTCCTGAATGGTGTCGAGCATCTTGTGTGTTGCAAGAGCGGTGCTCATCCAGGCAAGTGGAGAGTATTCCATCAAATTCCTGACTTGTGCCTTGTAGATGTTGGAACGGCTTTGGGGAGTCAGGTGATGAGACATTGCCGCAAATATCCAGCTTCTGACCTGCTCTTGTTGCCATTGTATTTATGTGGCTGGTCCAGTTATGTTTCTGGTCAATGGTGACCCCCAGGATGTTGATGGTGGGGGATTCGGCGAGAGTAATGCCGTTGAATATCAATGGGAGGTGGTTTGGCTCTTGCTTGTTGGAGCTGGTCATTGCCTGGCACTTTTGTGGTGTGAATGTTACATGCCACTTATCAGCCCAAAGCTGAATGTCGTCCAGATCTTGCTGCATACGGGCATGGACTGTTTCATTTTTTGAGGAGTTGGGAATGGAACTGAGCACTGTGCAATCATCAGCAAACAACCCCACTTCTGATCTTATGATGGAGGGAAGGTCATTGATGAAGCAGCTGAAGATGGTTGGGCCGAGGACACTGCCCAGAGGAAGACCTGCAGCGATGCCTTGGGGCTGGGAGAATGGAACTCCAACAACCACAACCATCTTTCTTTGTGCTAGGTATGACTCCAGCCAATGGAGAGTTTTCCCTCTGATTCCCATTGACTTCAATTTTACTAGGGCTCCTTGAAGCCACATTCTGTCAAATGCTGCCTTGATGTCAAAGGCAGTCAGTCTCACCTCACCTCTGAAATTCAGCTCTTTTTCCATGTTTGGACCAAGGCTATTATGAGATCGGGAGCCAAGTGGTCCTGGCAGAACCCAAACTGAGCATTGGGGAGCAGGTTTTTGGTGAGTAACTGTCACTTGATAGTACTGTCGATGACACCTTCCATCACTTTACTGATGATTGAAAGTAGACTGATGGGCGGTAATTGCCCGGATTGAATTTGTCCTGCTTTTTGTGGATACGACATAACTGGGCACTTTCACACATTGCCAGGTAGATACCAGTGTTGCAGCTATACTGGAACAGTTTGGCTAGAGGCATGGCTAGTTCTGGAGCAAAAGTCTTCAGCACGACATCCGGGATGTTGTTGGGGCCCATAGCATTTGCTGTATCCAGTGTGCTCAGTTGCTTCTTGATATCACATGGAGTGAATCGAATTGACTGAAGAGTGGCTTCTATGATGGTGGGGACCTAAGAGAGAGGCCAACATGAATCATCCACTCGGTACTTCTGGTTGAACTTGGTTGCAAATGCTTCAGCTTGGTTACAGGTTACAGATTGTGGTGGAATACAATTCTGCTGCTGCTGATGGCCCACAGTGCCTCATCGCTGCCCATTTTTGAGCTGCTAGATCGGTTATGAATCTATCCCATTTAGCATGGTGGTTGTGCCACACAACACGATGGAGGGTGTCTTCATTGTGAAGATGGAACTTAGTCTGCAGAAGGTCACCGCTATCATGGACGAGGTCAAGTAGATTTTTCACTCATGGTGGTTCTCTCACCACTGCTACAGGCCAAGTCTAGGACCCGGCCAGCTCAGTCATTAGTGGTGCTACCGAGCCAGTCTTGGTGATGTCCCCCACCAGAGTACATTCTGTGCCCTTGCTACCCTCCATCCTTCTTCCAAGTGGTGTTCAATATGGAGGAGTATTGATTCATCAACTGAGGGAGGGCCGTAGGAGGGGTCAGCATGCCCATGCTTGACCTGAAGCCATGAGAATTCTTGAGGGTGGGAGTTCATGTTGATGACTCCCAGGGCCACTCCCTTCCGACTGTATAACACTGTGCTGCCACATCCGGTGGGTCTGTCCTGGCAGTGGGACAGGACATACCCAGGGATGGTGATGGAGGAAAAGTTACATTGGCTGAAAGGTATGATTCTGTGAGTATAGAATCATACAATCATAGAAATTTACAGCAGAGAAGGAGGCCATTTCAGCCCATTGTGTCCGCGCTGGCTGACCAAGAGCTATCCAGCCGAATCCCACTTTCCAGCTCTTGGTCCGTAGCCCTGTAGGTTACGGCACTTTAAGTGCACATCCAAGTATTTTTTAAATGTGGTGAGGGATCCTGCCTCTACCACCCTTTCAGGCAGTGAGTTCCAGACCCTCACCACCCTCTGGGTGAAGAAATTTCCCCTCGTATCTCCACTAAACCTCCCCTCAATTACTTTAAATCTTTGCTCCCTGGTTGTTGACCCCTCTGCCGAGGGAAACAGATCCTTCCTATCCACTCTATCCAGGCCCCTCATAATATTATACACCTCATTCAGGTCTCCCCCTAGCCTCCTCTGTTCGAAAGAAAACAGACCGAGTATCTCCAATTTTTCCTCATCGCCAAAATGTTCTAGTCCAAGCAACCTTCTTGTAAATCTACTCTGCACTCTTTCCAGTGCAATAACATCTTTCCTGTAATGTGGTAACAAGAACTGCACACAATACTCCAGCTGCAGCCTAACCAGAGTTTTATACAATTCAGGCATAATCTCCTTGCTCTTGTATTCCATGCCTCGACTAATAAAGGCAAGTATTTCATATGCCTTCTTAACCACCTTATGTACCTGGCCTGCTCCTTCAGGGATCTGGGACCTGCACTCCAAGGTCCCTTTGTTCCTTACACTTTTCAGTGTTGTACCATTTAATGTGTATTCCCTTGCCTTATTAGACTTCCCCAAATGCATTACCTCACACTTACCCGGATTGAATTCCATTTGCCACTGTTCTGCCCACCTGACCAGTATGTTGATATCTTCCTGCAGTTCGCAGTTTTCTTCTTCATTATCAACTACATAGCCTATTTTAGTTTAATTTGCAAACTTCGTAATTATACCCCCAACATTTAAGTCCAAGCCATTGATATATACCACAAAAAGCAAGGGACGCAGCACTGAACCCTGCGGAACCCCACTGGATACAGCCTTCCAGCCACAAAAACACCCATCAACCATTAGCCTTTGCTTCCTGCCTCTGATCCAATTTTGGATCCAACTTGCTACTTTACCCTGGATCGCATGGGCTATTACTGTAAAGTCCTTACTCTACAGTATGAAACCACACGAGGCACATTCTGGGGACAAGGTCACTCTGTGACCTTAACTCTTTATTCACAGGACTCCAAAGACGATGACCCTGCGTGGGACCTCCCTTTTTATACCTGTGTGATCAGGTAAGGAGTGTCTCCCACAAGTTCACCCCTTGTGGTCAAGGTGTGCATCTAGGTTGAGTGTATACAGCAATACAGTGGTGTTACATTGTGGTTACATACATGACATCACCTCCCCCCCACCACCCCCAAAGTCTTATTGGGATCATAGATTTAGTCTTTCAGGTGGTCTACGCTCCCTCGTGGAGCGCCGCAGTTGGGGCTCTGGTTGTTGGACACTGACGTGAGTGTCTGTCACCTGTGGTGATTCTGGCCTGTCCGGGCTGACTGCAGGGACTGTGCATTCTTCTGATTGCTCTTGTTGCTCATTCACTGGCGGTCTTGTGAGCTCCATCTCATGGTCTTCTTCAGATTCCTCCGTGTCGATGCTGAACCTTTTTTTTACTTGGTCCAGATGCTTACGGCATATCTGACCATTGTTCAGTTTTCCCACGATTACCCTATTCCCCTCTTTGTCAATTACAGTGCCCTCAAGCCATTTGGGCCCCATGGCGTGATTGAGGACGAATATAGGATCATTTATTTCTATACATCTCCCCCTCGCATTATGGTCATGGTACTCGTTTTGTGACTTGCGCTTGCCCTCAACTATGTCGGTCAGGACTGGGTGAATGAGGGACAACCGAGTTTTGAGTGTCCGTTTCATTAGTAGCTCTGCGGGCGGGACCACCGTGAGCGAGTGCGGTCGGGATCGATAGGCCAGCAGGAGACGTGATAGGCGGCATTGTAGGGAGGGTCCTTGAATCCTGAGCATACCTTGCTTAATGATTTGGACCGCACGTTCTGCCTGGCCATTAGGCTGGCTTGCACAGTGCAGTCCTGACGTGGTTGATGCCATTACCCAACATAAACTCTCGGAATTCGTAGCTTGTGAAACATGGGCCATTATCACTAACCAGGATGTCCGGCAAGCCATGGGTTGCAAAGATCGCACGGAGGCTTTCCACAGTGGTGGATGATGTGCATGAATTCAGAATGATGCACTCGATCCATTTCGAGTACGCATCTACCACAATAAGGAACATCTTACCCATGAACGGGCCCGTGTAGTCAACATGAATGCGTGACCATGGCCTGGTGGGCCAGGGCCACGGGCTGAGCGGGTCCTCCTTGGGGGCATTACCCAGATGGGCACACATCGTGCACCCGCGAACAGTGTTCCAGGTCTGAATCAATTCCAGGCTGTGGAGTTCCCTGATGAATGCCTCCCTGCCCTTCTGGGGCATAACTACCCGGCTGCCCCATAGTAGGCAGTCGGCTTGGATGGAGAGCTCATCCATCCGTCTTTGGAACGGTCTGACCTCCTCAGGGCATGTTCCGTGTGCGGGCGCCCAATCCCCAGTCAGGACACATTTCTTAATCAGGGATAGAAGGGGATCTCTGTTTGTCCAGATTTTGATTTGGCGGGCTGTGGTGAGGGAGCCTGTGCTGTCAAAGGCATCGACAGCCATGAGCATCTCGGCGCTTTGCTCCGCTGCCCTCTCAGTGGTGGCCAGTGGAAGCCTGCTGAGTGCGTCAGCGCAATTTTCAGTGCCGGGCCAGGGCCGGAGCCGAATGGAGTAGTCATAAGCAGCCAGCGTGAGAGCCCATCACTGTATGCGAGCTGATGCATTGGCATTGATAGCCTTGCATTCTGACAACAGCGATGTTAATGGCTTGTGGTCCGTCTCTAATTCAAACTTCCTACCAAAGAGGTACTGATGCATTTTTTTGACACCATAGACACATGCAAGCACTTCCTTCTCGACAATCCCATATCCCCATTCTGCTTGAGAGAGCGACCTGGAGGCATAAGCCACAGGTTGTTGTTGACCCACAGCATTGCCCTGCTGCAACATGCACCCAACCCCATAGGACGATGCATCACATGTCAGAACCAATTTTTTACAGAGGTCATACAGGGTCAACAACTTGTTTGAACAAAAGCGCGTTCCTGACAGACCCCCCAAAACCAATCGTAACCCTTACCCAGGAGCACGTGTAGCGGCTCCAACAACATGCTCAGGTTCGGCAGAAAGTTCCCGAAATAGTTCAACAGTCCCAGGAATGAACGCAATTCCGATGTGTTGCAGGGCCTGGGTGCTCGTCGAATCGCCTCGGTTTTGGATTCGGTGGGCCGAATCCCATCTGCAGCAGCTCTCCTGCCCAGAAACTCAACCTCAAGAGCTAAGAACACACATTTAGACTTCTTGAGTCGCAGGCCTACCCGGTCCAGTCGGCGTAGCACCTCCTCCAGGTTGTGGAGGTGTTCCTCGGTCTCTCGACTCGTGATGAGGATGGCGTCCTGGAATACGATCGTTCCAGGAATGGATTTAAGCAGGCTTTCCATGTTTTGTGGAAAAATCGCGGCCGCTGATCGCAAACGGGCGCCTGTTATAAATGAACAGTCCCTTGTGCGTGGTGATGGTGGTCAGTAGTTTAGATTCGTCAGCCAGTTCCTGGGTCATATAGACTGAAGTGAGGTCCAACTTGGTGAACAGCTTGCTGCCTGCCAGCGTGGCGAAGAGGTCCTCCGCTCTTGGGAGCAGCTATTGATCTTGTAGGGACACTCGATTGATGGTGGCCTTGTAGCCGCCACAGATCCTGATGGAGCCATCTGCTTTTAGGATGGGAACGATGGGGCTAGCCCAGTCGCTGAATTCAACAGGCGAGATGATGCCCTCTCTCAACAGCCGGTCCAATTCGCTCTCGATCTTTTCCCGCATCACATATGGCACCGCTCTAGCTTTGTGGTGTACTGGCCTGGCATCCGGGGTGATGTGTATCACTACTTTAGTGCCTTTGAAAGTCCCGACGCCAGGTTGGAATAGTGAATTGAATTGTTGTGAGCATGAACTTCGCTCCACAGATGACATTGCGTGAACATCCCCCCATTTCCAGTTCATCTCAGCTAACCAGCTCCTCTCCAACAGTGCAGGCCCTTGCCTGGGACAATCCAGAGCGGTAGCCGATTCACTGACCCATTGTGTGTGACAGCCAACATTGCACTGCCTAGCACCAGAATGATTTCTTTAGTGTAAGTCCGTAATTGTGTCTCAACACGTGCTAATTTGGGTCTACTGGCCTTAAGTGGCCATAGCTTCTCAAATTGCTGAATGCCCATGAGTGACTGGCTGGCTCCAGTGTCCAGCTTCATGTGTACAGGGATACAGTTTAATAAAACCCTTATCATCATTGGTGGCGCTCTGGTGTATGAACTGTGAATATTCACCACATGGACCCGCTGAACCTCGGCATCCATCGATTTGTCCCAAAGGCCATCCTACCTCAAAGAACCCTATTCCGGTCTATCCGCCTCATATATTAGTCTGGTTGCAGACTTTCTGCACCTTCGAGCTAAGTGGCCACTGAAATTGCAGTTTCTGCAGACAAACTGTTGAAATCTGCAAGATCTAGCTGAGTGTTTTCCCCCACACCTCCAGCATGAGTTAAAGTTTCCATTGTTGGGAGCAAAGGGACTATGGCCAGGCATTCCGCGCTGACTGTCCGTTTGACTGCTCTTAAGTACCCTATTGATGGGTGTCAATGGCCCCATCCCGACTGCATTCTCCACTGTGATGGCGTGAATGTCCGTTCAGCCTGCCATTGTCTCTGTTGAAGTCCTGCTCTGGGGTCTATTGCTTCGGACTGCCCCTGCCTGCATGCGGGGCTCTGAGTCGCATTGATGATGTTGACCAATACAGGGAGACAGAGGGAAACAAAAAGGAGGCAAAAGCAAAAGACAGAAAGGAGATGAGGAAAAGTGGAGGGCAGAGAAACCCAAGGCAAAGAACAAAAAGGGCCACGGTACAGCAAAATTCTAAAAGGACAAAGGGTGTTAAAAGAACAAGCCTGAAGGCTTTGTGTCTTAATGCAAGGAGTATCCGCAATAAAGTGGGTGAATTAACTGTGCAAATAGATGTTAACAAATATGATGTGATTGGGATTACGGAGACGTGGCTCCAGGATGATCAGGGCTGGGAACTCAACATCCAGGGGTATTCAACATTCAGGAAAGATAGAATAAAAGGAAAAGGAGGTGGGGTAGCATTGCTGGTTAAGGAGCAAATTAAGGCAATAGTTCGGAAGGACATTAGCTTGGATGATGTGGAATCTATATGGGTAGAGCTGCAGAATACCAAAGGACAAAAAACGTTAGTGGGAGTTGTGTACAGACCTCCAAACAGTAGTAGTGATGTTGGGGAGGGTATCAAACATGAAATTAGGGGTGCGTGCAATAAAGGTGCAGCAGTTATAATGGGTGACTTTAATATGCACATAGATTGGGTTAACCAAACTGGAAGCAATACGGTAGAGGAGGATTTCCTGGAGTGCATAAGGGATGGTTTTTTAGACCAATATGTCGAGGAACCAACTAGGGGGGAGGCCATCTTAGACTGGGTGTTGTGTAATGAGAGAGGATTAATTAGCAATCTCGTTGTGCGAGGCCCCTTGGGGAAGAGTGACCATAATATGGTGGAATTCTGCATTAGGATGGAGAATGAAACAGTTAATTCAGAGACCATGGTCCAGAACTTAAAGAAGGGTAACTTTGAAGGTATGAGGCGTGAATTGGCTAGGATAGATTGGCGAATGATACTGAAGGGGTTGACTGTGGATGGGCAATGGCAGACATTTAGAGACCGCATGGATGAACTACAACAATTGTACATTCCTGTCTGTCGTAAAAATAAAAAAGGGAAGGTGGCTCAACCGTGGCTATCAAGGGAAATCAGGGATAGCATTAAAGCCAAGGAAGTGGCATACAA
Organism: Pristiophorus japonicus; assembly: GCF_044704955.1. Taxonomy (NCBI): domain Eukaryota; kingdom Metazoa; phylum Chordata; class Chondrichthyes; family Pristiophoridae; genus Pristiophorus; species Pristiophorus japonicus. Next base: position 111,973,392 of record NC_091989.1, on the reverse strand, counting down.
ATTGGCCAGAAATAGCAGAGAACCCGGGGACTGGGAGAAATTTAGAACTCAGCAGAGGAGGATAAAGGGTTTGATTAGGGAAGGGAAAATGGAGTACGAGAAGAAGCTTGCAGGGAACATTAAGACGGATTGCAAAAGTTTCTATAGATATGTAAAGAGAAAAAGGTTAGTAAAGACAAACGTAGGTCCCCTGCAGTCAGAATCAGGGGAAGTCATAACGGGGAACAAAGGAATGGCGGACCAATTGAACAAGTACTTTGGTTCGGTATTCACTGAGGAGGACACAAACAACCTTCCGGATATAAAAGGGGTCGGAGGGTCTAGTAAGGAGGAGGAACTGAGGGAAATCCTTACTAGTCGGGAAATTGTGTTGGGGAAATTGATGGGATTGAAGGCCGATAAATCCCCAGGGCCTGATGGACTGCATCCCAGAGTACTTAAGGAGGTGGCCTTGGAAATAGTGGATGCATTGACAGTCATTTTCCAACATTCCATTGACTCTGGATCAGTTCCTATGGAGTGGAGGGTAGCCAATGTAACCCCACTTTTTAAAAAAGGAGGGAGAGAGAAAACAGGGAATTACAGACCGGTCAGCCTGACATCGGTAGTGGGTAAAATGATGGAATCAATTATTAAGGATGTCATCGCAGTGCATTTGGAAAGAGGTAATATGATAGGTCCAAGTCAGCATGGATTTGTGAAAGGGAAATCATGCTTGACAAATCTTCTGGAATTTTTTGAGGATGTTTCCAGTAGAGTGGACAAGGGAGAACCAGTCGATGTGGTATATTTGGACTTTCAGAAGGCTTTTGACAAGGTCCCACACAAGAGATTAATGTGCAAAGTTAAAGCACATGGGATTGGGGGTAGTGTGCTGTCATGGATTGAGAACTGGTTGTCAGACAGGAAGCAAAGAGTAGGAGTAAATGGGGACTTTTCAGAATGGCAGGCAGTGACTAGTGGGGTACCGCAAGGTTCTGTGCTGGGGCCCCAGCTGTTTACACTGTACATTAATGATTTAGACGAGGGGATTAAATGTAGTATCTCCAAATTTGCGGATGACACTAAGTTGGGTGGCAGTGTGAGCTGCAAGAAGGATTCTATGAGGCTGCAGAGCGACTTGGATAGGTTAGGTGAGTGGGCAAATGCATGGCAGATGAAGTATAATGTGGATAAATGTGAGGTTATCCACTTTGGTGGTAAAAACAGAGAGACAGACTATTATCTGAATGGTGACAGATTAGGAAAAGGAGAGGTGCAACGAGACCTGGGTGTCATGGTACATCAGTCATTGAAGGTTGGCATGCAGGTACAGCAGGCGGTTAAGAAAGCAAATGGCATGTTGGCCTTCATAGCGAGGGGATTTGAGTACAAGGGCAGGGAGGTGTTGCTACAATTGTACAGGGCCTTGGTGAGGCCACACCTGGAGTATTGTGTACAGTTTTGGTCTCCTAACCTGAGGAAGGACATTCTTGCTATTGAGGGAGTGCAGCGAAGGTTCACCAGACTGATTCCCGGGATGGCGGGACTGACCTATCAAGAAAGACTGGATCAACTGGGCTTGTATTCACTGGAGTTCAGAAGAATGAGAGGGGACCTCATAGAAACGTTTAAAATTCTGACGGGCTTAGACAGGTTAGATGCAGGAAGAATGTTCCCAATGTTGTGGAAGTCCAGAACCAGGGGACACAGTCTAAGGATAAGGGGGAAGCCATTTAGGACTGAGATGAGGAGGAATTTCTTCACCCAGAGAGTGGTGAACCTGTGGAATTCTCTACCACAGAAAGTTGTTGAGGCCAATTCACTAAATATATTCAAAAAGGAGTTAGATGAAGTCCTTACTACTAGGGGAATCAAGGGGTATGGTGAGAAAGCAGGAATGGGGTACTGAAGTTGCATGTTCAGCCATGAACTCATTGAATGGCGGTGCAGGCTAGAAGGGCCGAATGGCCTACTCCTGCACCTATTTTCTATGTTTCTATGTTTCTATGACTCCCTGATCCATCACCGCGTTAGAGGCAGAATTGCGCGCATATATTATTATCGTCTCTTCCTCTTCCGACATGAAAGTTTGAGCCATCAACGCCGCCGCTTCCAAGGTTAAATCCTTGGTCTCAATTAATTTGCGGAAAATTTCCGCATGACCGATGCCCTCGATAAAGAAGTCCCTTAGCATCTCCCCGCTGCAGGCGTCTGTGAACTTACAGAGGCTAGCCAAACGCCAGAGGTCCGCTACGAAGTCCGGTATGCTCTGTCCTTCATGACGTTGGTGGGTGTAGAATCTGTGTCGGGCCATATGTATGCTACTCGCCGGTTTGTGGTGCTCCCCGATCAATTTGCTAAGTTCTTCAAAGGTTTTGCCACCGGCTTTTCGGGTGCTAGTAAGTCCTTCATGAGCGCGTAAGTCTTTGGTCCGCAGCTGGTCAAAAGATGAGCCCTTCGCTTGTCAGCCGCTGCATCCCCCAGCCATTCTTTCGTAACGAAGCTTTGCTGAAACCTCTCAACAAAATTGTCCCAGTCCTCCCCAACACAGTACCGTTCCACTGTGCTACCGGTGGCCATTCTCGTGGGTCGGGAATTCGCGCTTCTTGTCGCCAATGTAAAGTCCTTACTCTACAGTATGAAACCACACGAGGCACATTCTGGGGACAAGGTCACTCTGTGACCTTAACTCTTTATTCACAGGACTCCAAAGACGATGACCCTGCGTGGGACCTCTCTTTTTATACCTGTGTGATCAGGTAAGGAGTGTCTCCCACAAGTTCACCCCTTGTGGTCAAGGTGTGCATCTAGTTTGAGTGTTTACAGTAATACAGTGGTGTTACATTGTGGTTACATACATGACAAGCATCACAGCAAAACTCTCTCTACTATGTGGCAACAAAGTGCCTGTGACCGCAGCCTTGGACAACTCCTCCTGCTGCAACATGGGAGTTTTCCACTTTCCACATCATCAGAACATAAGAAATAGGAACTGGAGTAGGCCATTTGGTCCTTCGAGCCTGCTCCACCATTCAACTCCATCTTCCCACAATATCCCCATATCCCTTAATTCCCTTTGTTCCCAAAAATTTAATAAACTCTGTCTTGAATATACTCAATGACTGAGCATCCACAGCCCTCTGGGGTAGAGCATTCCAAAGATTCACAACCCTTTGAGTGAAGAAATTTCTCCTCATCTCAGACCTAAATGGCCGACATTTTATTTTGAGACTGTGACCCTGTGTTCTAGATTCCCCGGCCAGGGGAAACATTTTCTCACGTTAACCCAGTCAAGCCCCTTAAGAATTTTATATGTTTCAATTAGATCACCTCTCATTCTTCCAAACTCTGGGGAATATAGTCCTAGTCTACTCAATCTCTCCTCATAGGGCAATCCCCTCATCCAGGAACCAGTCTAGTGAACCTTTTTTGCACTCCCTCTAAGGCAGGTATGTATTTCCTTAGGTAAGGAGACTCGAACTGTACACAGTATTCCAGCCTCACCAATGCCCTGTATAATTGTAGTAAGACTTCTTTACTCTTATACTCTAAGCCCTTTGTAACAAAAGCTAACAGACCATTTGCTTTCCTAATTGCTTGCTGTACCTGCAAATTAACTTTCTGTGATTCATGTACAAGGACACCCAGGTCCCTCTGAACGCAAACATTTCCCAGACTCTCACCATTCAAAAACATTTCTGCTTTTTTATTTTTCCTACCAAAGTGGATAACTTCACACTTCCCCACATTGTATTCCATTTGCCATATTCTTGCCCGCTCAGTCACCCTGTCTATATCTCTCTGCAGCCTCTTGTGTCCTCCTCACCACTTACTTTCCACCTAACTTTGTATCATCAGCAAACTCGGATACGTTACACTCAGTCCCTTCATCTAAGTCATTTATATAGATTGTGAATAGCTGAGGCCCAAGCACTGATCCTTGCGCTACGCCGCTAGCCTGCCAACCTCAAAAAAGTCCCGTTTATTCCTACTCTGTTTTCTGTCCATTAACCAATCCTCAATCCATGCTAATATATTACCCTCAATCCCATGAGCCCTAATTTTGTGTAATAATGGGGCAGAAATTCCAAGGAGGGCTTCCCACGGGCAAATCAATAAAGAATAGAAATAAAATGTGCACTTACCTGAAGCTGCTGCACCCGCTCGAACACCCGATCCACAGGCCTCCTCTTCCTGCGACACGTGCGCGTGCACGTCGGGACATGCTCAGGAGTCACGTGTGCCTGGACACCCAATCACAGGTAAGTATTTTCGTAAGTTACAAAACTCCTCTTACAATGAATGAGAAAAACCCCAAAACTCACAAAAAATACATAAAACATTTAAAAAACACCTCACACAATAAACTAATAGAAATTAAAAATGTTACACATGTTTTTTAAAGAAAACAAATTGCTGATTTTTCAAAAAAGTTAGGGTTTAAAATAACATTATCTGAGTGGGCAGGGTTTTAACATAAATGTGTTTATAAAATTTTTATTTTAATCATGTTTTTTCTATGTTTTTAAAATCTTACACCTGTAAAAGTAGACTATGCGCCTGCTTTTTCAGGAGCAAGAGTTTTGAGGACATTTGCCATGCAAGATATGGGTAAATAGCCCAAACTTCCATGTACAAATGTCCTCGTTCCCGATCTGCGGATCATCTGTCAAGCTAACTGGCATATAGTTCCCTGTTTTTTCTCTTCCTTCTTTCATAAATAGCAGGGTTATATTTGCTATCTTCCAATCCTTGGGCACTGTTCTAGATTCTCAGGAATTCTGGAAGATTAATACAAATGCAACCACTATCTCTGCAGCTACCTCTTTTAAAACCCTAGGCTGCAGGTCGTCTGGTCCAGGGGATTTATCACCACTTAGTCCCATTCATTTCTCCAGTACTATGTCTTTATTTATACTGATTTCTTTAAGTTCCTCATTCTCTCTAGATCCTTGATTCCCTATCATTTCCAAAATGTGTTTTGTGTCTTCCACTGTGAAGACAAATACAAAGCATTTGTTTATTGACTCTGCCATTTCCTTTTTGCCCATTACAATTTCTGCTGTCCTGTAGAATTTACCAATATTTCACAAAGATTCCTTGTACCTTTCCCCTGCAGAGGAGAAGAATCCCTTTTTGGACTTTTAAAATGGAAGGAAAAACTTCGGGACACAAATGAGTTTAAAGGGCAGACGAGGCCTGTAGAGGATAAAAGGGAGACGCCACCTTCCCCTCCCCCGCCCCCCCAGTGTTTGGACTCATAGGAAAGGGAATTTAATTTGGAACTCGATGAACATTTTGGTATCCTAGGAAAAACTCTGAGGAAGATACCTAAGAGCTTTACAAGTTTAAGATCTCTAAAGGAACATGTTGGAACAGACTGCCAGAACAGAGGGTGGGACTTCACTTGGGTATTGGAGCTAATTCAATTTGTCTGGGAGAATGAGGCAATCGATAACTAACAAGAACTGTGAGGCATAACAATTCGCTCCCTAGGACATAAACCCATCAAGAGCTATCAGGCTAATCACCGGAGACCATTGTTGGCATGCATGTGCAAATAGGTCTATAGAAATCACGGGCCCAGCAAAACGGCCCAAGAGTTTAAACACTGCTTCAATAATGCCAACCGCTGATTTTCCACATTACCACATCATAATCAAATTACTGCTGAACGAGCCCGCCAAATTCTGACAAAGAAGAGAGCTCAAAACTAATGAGCAGCTCCCTTGAAACAAAGAGCTGGGCCAGATTTGGCAGGAGATAAGGAAGCCTTTTTGGGGTATATCTATTCCCAGTTTTACAAGGGAAGAAAAGCAGCAGGAGGTGGGGAGTGAAGAAATGGAGTAGTGGAGAAAACTACAAGAAACCATCAAGGATCGACCGAGCATGCCGACAGCAAGAGGCCCACAAAACGGAAGGTTGTCAGCAACCAAATTGACAACCCGGGCCACCACAACCAGCGAAACGACCAACCAAAACCATTTTCAGTAAAATCCGAAGAATCAACATTTATTTTCACTCTACAATCTACTTCTGAATAACCAATGGGTGAGAAATTACCTAAAAGGACTAACTAAAACTATTCCTAACCAAAGAAAATGGGTACTTACCCTATACATCCAAAACGCGACTTACCGCATTAGCGGACTCACCCCAACTGAAGACTACGCAGTCCGAAGTCCTCTCCTCCGCCCGGGATACAGCTTGCCTAGAAGGCAAAGTGCAGTGAACCCCGAAACCGTGATTCACCGGCAACCGTCAAAAGGGATTGGTGAGCATAGCCCCTGAACCCCCAGAGCTATAACTTAGTTAGTTAGGGGAATTGGGAGGGGTTGGCTGGGATAACTTGTGTAAATGTATCTGCATTCTCCTCTTTACCCCATTTAGAGTTTAAGCTGTATTCTTTTCCCCACAGGCTGTATTTTGAAAATTTATTCAATGTGTTGTACCCCTCAATGTGTATTGGTATCACTATTCTGTGTGTGTTATTAAAGGTGTGCCTTTTACTTCTTTTTAAACACAATAAAGCCATACCTGCTTCCTACCTTGAAACCGATTGTCTGTCCAAGTCTGTCACAGTCCCTTCATAATTCCAGAGTCTAGAACCAAGGGTGTGGGAGCGATTCAAAACCGCTCATATAAGGTCAGAAGGGAAAGCTGACCCCCTGAAAACCACCCCTTACAGTCTCTGCCTATAATGGGCCCATGTTTACTTTCACTAATCTCTTCCTATTTACATACCGATAGACACATTTACAATCTGTTTTTACGTCTCTTGATAATTTACTCATGTTATTTTTTCTCTTTCCTTATCAATTTCTTGGTCCTCCTTCGCTAAATTGTAAAATCCAGCCCTTGTTATCTCAGTCTCTTTGAGTGAGGATGCCCATAAGTTGTGTTCTCCATTTCTCCTCACTAGGAACTGGATTGAGACTGCCCAACTCATTTCACATTGACCCGTTATAGCCACTAGCCAGCGGTGATTTTCAATGGAAATAAAGACCAGGAGAGATGTAAAACAGACTACTGACCCACTCTCACTGTTTTGCACAAAGTCAAGATCTACACGACATATGCATCAATTTTTAAATTTCTCATTCTTGTTTTCAAAACACTTCATGGCCTCACCCCTCCCTATCTCTGTAACTTCCTCCAGCGCTACAATTCTCCAAGTCTGGCCTCTTGCGCATCCCTGATTTGAATCACTCGACCATTGGTGGCCGTGACTTTTGGGCCCTAAGCTCTGGAATTCCCTTCATAAACCTCTCCACCTCTCTTCCTTTAAGATGCTCCTTAAAGCCTCTTTGACCAAGCTTTTGGTCATATGTCCTAATATCTCCGTATGTAGCTTGGTGTCAATTGTTGTTTGATAATTCCTCCTGCGAAGTGCCTTGGGGTATTTTACTATGTTAAAGGAACTATATAAATGCAAGTAATTGTTGTTGAGACAGAATTGAACTAGATGTAATGCCCACACAGTGGAATAGCTCACCAACATTCACTGCCTAGACCAAACCTGAAGAGTGGCCACCTTTAAGGTTCAGGAGACTGGACCAGTGCACATGGAACCCGCTCCAGCAATGGTCAGTGAGAGGAGAAAAGTAGGGCTCAATTTTCCCCAATGCCGTTTTTAGGCCCCGACTACGCCAAAAAAATAACTACCAAGTTTACCCATTCTAATTTTTTTAATTGGCACCGCGCAGCCTGTCCTGTAGCTTCAGGGGCAGGAGCCTAATGTCTGTGCTGAAAAAATGATGCATCCCCTTCTGCGCTTGCGCGGAAAAAAAAGGACATTTTTGACGTGTCTGTATGGGCGCACATGCCCAGTACAGCTCCCGGTCTGCATTCGGTCATTTTTAAAGAGCCAATGTATGTGAGAGCTTTAATTCTCATTGGAAAAATCAGAGCTGCAATACAATATTCAACGTGGCTCAAGGACCAAGAATTTCTTACAGGATGAAGTGGAGGCAAGAGTTACTGTGATTGAGGCCAGATGACACAAGCTGGACACCAGCAGAGGTCACATAAAAGTTTCACCAAAAGAAATGAAGAAACGCTGGAACCAACTTGCAGAAGGTTACTGTGCAATGGTGATCACCCCGAGGTCTGGAGGCCAGGGCAAAAAGAAATGGCAGGATCTTGGTCAAGTAGTTAGTGTAAGTAATATTTTCATTTATTCACTGGAATTGCAATTGTAAATGTGACCATCTGTATGTCCCACCCAGCAGAAAGACACACACTCTAAAAAGTTATATTTTCATCTTTGCAGAGGAAGGTGGCACACAACAAAAGGGAACAGCTTGATTGGCTCTTGCATTTCAATGGGGATGCTGGCCCAGCTCCCATGCAGTACACAGATTTTTACAAGGGACAGCAGAGGATCTTGGCTGGTCGAAGTCCTAATCTGGCAGGCTGTGAGAGGTGATTTATCATTTTCAAATGCTTCCATGGCCATCAACAAGTCTGCAGGCTGCGCCACCATCAATAAGTTTGCAGGCTGCGCCATTTCCACCCCTGTGGTGGGCAATGGTAGCCGACTGAGAGCATCCGTACAGTTCTCGGTGCCTGGCCTGTGGCGGATGGTATAGTTATAGCGCGAGTGCCCACCTTTGTATGCGGGCTGAGGCATTAGTATTTATCCCCTTGTTTTCAGCGAACAGGGATATGAGGGGCTTGTGATCGGTTTCTAGCTCAAATTTTAGGCCAATCAGGTACTGATGCATTTTCTTCATCCCGAACACACACGCTAATGCCTCGTTCTCAATCATGCTGTCGGCCCTCTCGGCCTTAGACAAGCTCCTGGAAGCATAGGCGACAGGTTGCAACTTCCCCGCAACATTAGCTTGTTGTAATACACATCCGACTCCGTATGACGACGCGGCACATGCTAGCACAAGTCTTTTACACGGGTTATACAATACAAGCAGCTTGTTGGAGCATAAAATGTTTCTGGCTTTCTCAAAAGCAATTACTTGTTTTTTTCCCCCATACCTAGTTCTCAGCTTTGTGCAATAACATATGTAGGGGCTCTAAAAGGGTGCTTAACCCCGGTAGGAAGTTACCAAAATAGTTGAGGAGTCCCAGGAACGACCGCAGCTCCATGACGTTCTGTGGCCTGGGCGCGTTCTGATAGCCTCTGTCTTGGCGTCTGTGTGCCGAATGCCGTCCGCCACAAACTTTCTCCCCAAAAACTCCACTTCTATTGCCATGAAGACGCATTTTGACCTCTTCAGCCGCAGCCCTACGCAATCCAGTCGCTGGAGGACCTCCTCCAGGTTTTGTAGGTGCTCGGCAGTGCCCTGACCCGTGACCAATATGTCGTCCTGAAAGACCACCGTGTGTGGTACCGACTTGAGTAGGTTCTCCATGTTCCTCTGGAAGATCTCTGCAGCCGACCGAATTCCAAACGGGCACCTGTTGTAGATGAACAGTTTCTTGTGCGTGTTGTTGCAGGTGAGGCCCTTCGAAGCCTCCTCCAGCTCCTGCGTCATGTAGGCCGAAGTTAGGTCAAGCTTGGTGAACGTCTTGCCTCCTGCCAGCGTCGCAAATAGGACGTCTGCCTTAGGTAGCGGGTATTGGTCCTGTAGCTTGAAACGATTAATAGTTCATTTATAATCCCCGCAAATCCTGACCGTGCCATTACTTTTGAGTACTGGAACAATCGGGCTGGCCCACTCACTGAATTCCACTGGGGAGATGATGTCCTCGCATTGCAGCCTGTCCAGCTCGATTTCCACTCTCTCCCTCATCATGTAAGGTACTGCTCGCGCCTTGTGATGAATGGGTCATTCCTCTGGGACCAACACCTTCACCCTGGAAAAGTTTCCAATGCCTGGCTCAAAAAGGGAAGGAAATTTGTTCAGAACCTGGGTACATGAGGCCTCATTGACATGTGATAGCGCTCGGATGTCATCCCAGTTCTAACAGATTTTGCACAGCCAGCTCCTTCCAAGCAGTGTGGGGCCATCGCCCGGGACAATCCAGAGTGGCAGTTCGTGCACCGTGCCCTCATAGGTGACCTTGACCATCGCGCTGCCCAGGACAGTGATAAGCTCTTTGGTATACGTTCTCAGTTTCGTGTGGATGGGGCTCAGGGCTGGTCTGAATGCCTTGTTGCACCACCGTCTCTCAAACATCTTTTTACTCATGATGGATTGGCTAGTGCCAGTGTCCAGTTCCATGGCTACGGGTAAGCCATTCAATTTTACATTTAGCATTATAAGTGGACATTTCATCGAAAATGTGTGCATCCTGTGTACTTTAGCATCTGCCTCCTCTCTCTGAGGCTCGAAATTGCTTTGATCCACCATGGACCGATCTTCCTCTGCCACGTGGTGGTTTGCATGTTTTGCAGAGCTTGCAGCTCATTTGCAAGCTCGCTGGAGGTGCCCCATTGTTCCACAGCTCTTGCAAACATACCCTTTGAAGCGGCATAAATAGGCTGAATGGAAGCCTCCACAACGCCAACAAGGTGTAAATTGCCTTGCATTCATCCTTTGTTGGGGACTCTGGGTCATCTGGGTCACCTGAAGCCTGCTGGCATTTGCAGACTCATGGGTTCTGCCCTGTACATTTCTGCTCGCAAACACAGTTTCAGTTAATTTATGAACATTGCTAGCACTTGTGTGCTGAGAGATTTGTTTGGTGTTATTACCGGTGGACATAAACGCCTGTGCTATCGCAAAGGCCTTACTGAGGGTCGGTGTCTCTACAGTCAAAAGTTTTCGTAGGATGGTCTCGTGGCCAATGCCCAGTACACAAAAGTCTCTGAGCATTTGCTCCAGGTAGCCATCAAACTCACATTGTCCTGCAAATCGCCTTAGCTCGGCGACGTAGCTCGCCACTTCCTGACCTTCAGATCGCTGGCACGTGTAGAACCGATACCTCGCCATCAGCACGCTCTACTTGGGTTAAGATGCTCCTGAACCAGTGTACACAGCTCCTCACACGACTTATCTGTGGGTTTCACCAGAGTCAGAAGATTCTTCATGAGGCTGTAGGTCGGTGCCCCGCAGACCGTGAGGAGGACCGCTCTCCTTTTTGCAGCGCTTCCTTCTCCGTCCAGCTCGTTGACTACAAAGTACTGGTCTAGCCGTTCGACATAGGCTTCCCAGTCCTCACCCTCCGAGAACTTCTCCAGGATGCACACAGTTTGCTGCACCTTTGTGTTGGATTCGTATTCTCGTCACCAGTTATTGTGTTCCTAACACAGATGAGGCTGCACACAGGAGGTTAAAGTAACAGTGACCTCAGTCTTTAATAAGACACTCCAGAGTGAGGAACAGGCCTAAGGGGCCGGCTTATATACAGTGCTCCCAAGGGATGCTGGGATCCCTTGGGACTTCAGGGGATGAGCTCCCCGGTGGCGGAACATGGGAGTGCATGTTTTGCAGATACACCACACCTTCCACCCGAAGTATCTTTCTCCAGTTTCTCTCCAATTTTCCCTTCCTGCCCCAAGCTCACCTTGCCCATGTGACTCCCCTCTAGCTCCCTTGACATTATTCCCACGAAACCCCAAACCACCCAACTTCCCTTGCTGGGCCCCATGCGCGCTAACATTGTAAATTGTCTCCGCTCCTCAGGTTATGACTCTCTTGCTTTCAAAACTGCCTTCATTAACCACTCCTCAATAAACACACCCGTGAATCCTCCGTCATTGCAAACTACCGTTTCAACTCCAACCTCCCTTTCCTCTCCAAGTTTCTTGAATGTGTTGTTGCCTGCTTAATTTTTGCCTGTCTTTCCCACAACCCCATGGTTGAATCTCTCCAATTGCTTTTCCGTCCCTACCACAGCACTAAAAGGGTTCTATCCAATGTGATTGATTACATCCTCGGTGGCTGTGATCGCAGTGCATTATCCCTCATCCAGCTGCATGTCTATGCAGCTTTTGATACAGTCAATCACACCATCTCCTTTCTTTTGTTGTTCAACTCAGTGGAATTGGCCTCACATTGTTCCACTCTTGCCTATCCAATCGTAGCCAGAGTATATCTAGCAATGGCTTCCCTTCTGGCTCCAAGACGTTGTGGAACCAACCAGGGAGCAGTCTATTTTAGAATTAATGATCTCATAGTAAAGGATCCTCTAGGGGAGAGTGGTCCTAGCATGTTAGAATTTCAAATTCAGTTTGAGGGTGCGAAACATGTGTCGGAAACTAGTGTCCAAAACCTAAATAAAGACAATTACTCGGAAAATAGACTAAAGGGTAAGACGGTAGATAAGCAGTGGCAGACATTTAAGGAGATATTTCATAACTCTCAGCAAAGACATATTCCAGTGAGAAAGAAAGGGCCTGAAATTGATGAAGGTCAAGGCCCATCCAAGTGCCGCCCAAAGTACCGCCGATGGTTGCCGAGAGGCCGGGCGTTACTTTATGAGGAACATTCCTCTAAAAGAGGTGGCAGTATTGACCGGCAGCAAAATAATGGCTTACGCAGTCAATCTGGACGGCAGCGGGCGGGAGCTCTCAATCTTAGCAGCAAAGGCTCTTGCTGCCAAGTGCTACCGAGGGTGGAGTCGGGCCCAGGGAGGGTGGAAGACCTGCAAATAAAAAACATTCCAAAAAAAAACAACGGAACACCTTCAGGGGACCCCATCCAGGTAAGTCGCTGTGAAAATAACATTTTAAATATGTTCACTGACCTTTTTTCCCGTTCTTCATACCTACTATCGGGTTTAGACCTGCCTCCACTCAGCGGTCCTTCCCCCTGCTAGCGCCGACTCCCGCCCACTCCAATCTGGCATCTCAGTGGGCGGGAGGCCACTTGCACTACTTGGCCACCAGAGGATGGCAACAGGCAGTTCCTGGTGGTGTTCCCCTCCCGGCCACTCCAGCCCAAGTGGAAACTGGGAGAGAGAGAAAACCGGAGCCAAATCCCGGCGGCAATCAGTGGCAGCAGGTGGCAGTGGGCGGTAAGGCCACCAATATCCGGCCCAAAGACTCTATAAGAAGGATGGACCATCCGTGGCTAACTAAGGAATTTAAGGATGGTATCAAATTGAAAGACAAGGCATACAATGTTGCGAATATTAGTGGTAGGCCAGAGGATTGGAAAATGTTTCGAAACCAGCAAAGAATGCATAAAAAAGTGATAGAGAGTGAAGATAGATAATGAGAGTAAACTAGCAAGAAATATAAAAACAGACAGTAAGAGCTTCTACAGATGTATAAAAAGGAAGAGAGTAGCTAAAGTAGACATTAGTCCCTTAGAGGATGAGACTGGGGAATTAATAATGGGAAACAGAGAAATGGCAGATACTTTGAACAAATATTTTGTATCGGTCTTCAGGGTAGAAGACAATAAAAGCATCCCAATAATAATAGATCAGCAAGTGGCTATAGGGAGGGAGGAACTTAAAACAATCACTATCACTGGAGAAATAGTACTAGGCAAGCTAATGGGACTAAAGGCAGACAAGTCTCCTGGACCTGATGGCTTGCACCGTAGGGTCTTAAAAGAAGTGGCTGTAGAGACAGTGGATGCATTGGTTGTAATATATCAAAATTCCCTGGATTCTGGAGAGGTCTCAGCGGATTGGAAAACCGCAAATGTTATACCTCTATCCAACAAAAGAGGGAGATATAAAGCAGGACCCTATAGACCAGTTAGCCTAACATCTGTCATTGGGAAAATGCTGGAATCCATGATTAAGGAAGTAGAAGCAGGACATTTAGAAAACCATAATGGCCGAGAAATCCCTGTCACAGCCTTCCCGCGGGCAATCGGGTAAATTAAAGAAAAAAATGTGCACGTACCATTTTCTCCTGCGCCCTCCTGCGTTTCCGTTTCTCTGTTGAAGATTCCTGGGCAGTGTATGACGTCACGCTGCGCGCGAAGCCTGTGGCTCCCTTTGGAGATGGTCCCCACCCACAGAAGCTGTCAAAAGGAGCTCATTTAAATAGGCCACGCCCCCAGGTTTTTTTAGACTTCAGTCCTGCAGCAGCTTTAGAAATCACTGCAAGGCTTTGAAAGGTAAGATTTTTTAAAGTCTTTTTAATTTTTTAGAATAATTTAAAGATTGTCTAATTTATGTTAAATATTTTAATAGTTTTAAACACTTCAAAAGGGAATTAAAGCAATGTAAAGAGTGTTAAAAACCTTTAAATAATTTGTAATAATTACCATTAAACAGATGAGTTAAATGGATGTATCTAACGTTGCCGTCATGAAAATGGCTCAGAATTTCTCTGACGGTGATCTGACAACACTCGTCAATGAGGTTGAAGCGAAGCGCCTCCAGCTCATTGGGAACGCAAAGTCGAAACCACCGCGGAAAGGACAAATGGCAGCATGGAATGAAGTTGCGAATATTGTTAGCGCCAACTCCACCGTTCCATGGACAGCAGAACAATGCCGTAAGAAATTATATGATTTGTTGTGATTTGCAAAGGTTTCGATAGTTATATGAAATTTCAAATGTTTTTAACCTATTTCAATCATCATCATACGCAGTCCCTTGAATCGAGGATGACTTGCTTCCACGTCAAAAAGTTCACAGGTGTTTCAATGATGGACCTAAAATTCCAGGTCTGAACTAAATCTTGAAGGGTGAAGATGCCTGTGCTTGGATTTTTTTAACGTGTGGTGACCGTTGCACACCAGCCACCACACGGGCTTCACAGAGCTAGGTCTTGGTCCAGTAGCAAGGATGAACCAAGACAACTGGAGACCTGCCCTGCTGCACGGACCTAGTGCGCACACATATCGTAGTGTGGGCTGGCCCGTGCTACCCCTGAGCCCTCGCCTCTCCTGGGCCCCGATCACGTCCCTCTACAATCTCTCGCCACTCCTTCGCCCCGACCTCGCTGCTCCTGCAGTACCTGCCCACGTTCCAATCACTGACCTGGACCGTGGTGATGTCCCTTTTTACTGTCATTGCTCTCCTGCTCCAGCACGTGCTGCTCCCTGGAGTGGTATACTTCCACGCTGCTCCTCCCGCTCCCCGGCCTGCTCCGATGGTGCTCGCAGGCCAGGGTCCACGCAGACTGCTGGCCTAGGCTCCTTCCGCTGCCACGGCACTATTTCGAAGAAGAGCAGGGGAGTTATCCCCGATGTCCCGGCTAATAATTAACCCTCAGTCAACGTAACAAAACCAGATTATCTGGTCATTATCACATGGCTGTTTGTGGGAGCTTGCTGTGCGCAAATTGGCTGTCACGTTTCCCACATTACAGCAGTGACTACAGCCTAGCCCAGCAGTCTGCGTGCCCCCCGGCCTGCGATAGACCATCGGAACCTATTTCAAAGTCCATTGTTAACTGACCTAATCATCTGGTTATCTGAGCTCACTGTGAAGTTTTATGGCTGTGGTTCAATTGAAACGGCTTGTTTACATTTATCTTTGAACTGCTTCTAAGTTGTGCAAAGTCAACATTTGTGTGTCTCCAAGAGAGACAGGAGCTTGTCTGTGCTAAGGTGTTGTGTTATTTTGTATTTCACTATTTTATTTAATATTTATAGTCTGTAGTCACTTGAAATTTTGATTCAACATTTTTATTAACAACCAATCAAATGTTACAACTGTTTGAAAAGTAGCAAATAAGTTTACATCTTATTGTTGTGTCTTTATTACAATGGGAAACCAAAGAAATCACTTTAAACTGTTTACATGTTTTTATCAAAGACTTTTGAAAATGTTTGTAAAGTAGCAAAACGTTATCTAACAAAGATGAAAAACTTCGAAGCAATAAAATTTTAATTTTTCACTTTAAATTCTGTTTCACCTTTTCTGTGCCTTGCTGGGCTGGGGCGGGGGAGGGAGGAGGCGACAGTATCATCACCTCGTAAACATGTTGGCGACTAGCTGTTCCCTGACAGCTCTGCTTTCAGCAGCAGCTTGCTCCTCCCCTTCACGCCTCCACACATGGACATTTTCAAGATCTTTCATTTCAGTAGGGAGTTCATCTAAAGGGTTAAAAGTTAGTCCTTCTTTCAGGGCAAAGTTGTGCAAACCTCAAACCTTGCGACTTTTGCAGGACTGTACTGCAATGTACTCCCTGATCTGTCCAGGCACCGGAATCTTGATTTTAAAACCACGATTGTCCTCTTGACAACTTGACATGTCCCCACATTTGCTTGGTTGTATCTCTCCTGTGCCTCATTATTGGTCCTGCGGTATGGTGTCATCAACCACGTTTTTAGCGGGTAGCTCTTGTCGCCCAATATCCATGCGGATCCTGGAGGCAATTAATTGAGACAGTCATATAAGATGGCGTGTTGGAGGACAAAGGAGTCATGACTACTTCCACAGTGACCTGCATTCATGCTTAGGATCCTGAGTTGCGCATAACAGACGATCATTACATTTAATGAATGATACCCCTTCCTGTTGATGAATCTCACAGCATTATCAATCGGTGTCTTCAATGCAACGTGGGTTCCATCGACGGCCGCAATCACTTTTGAGAAGCCAGCAATTCTATAAAAAGCAAGGGCACTCTCCCTTTGCTGCGGAGCGGACAAGTCAAAATGTATGAACTCATCGCCACTACGTAATATGGCATCCGTTACCTGATGAATGCAGGATCTCGCAGCAAACTGGCTTATGTTTGTAATGCCTGTCTGAAATGACCCTGATGCAAAGAAGGTCAGTGCGGTGGTTATCTTCATGGACACAGACAAAGCAGTGCGGGTCGTGGAGCGTGTTTGAAGGTCGTCTCTCAACATGTCACACAGTCATCTGATTGCCTCTTTGCTGAAGTGCAGCCTCTTCACACATAACTTCTCCGACAGCATTTCACAAGGTAGCCTGTCTCTGGTGGGTAGTTATTCCTTCTGATGAGGCGGTGTTCATGGTTCACCAATCTTCTTAGTTGTTCCCTGCAACGAATGTTTCTCTGCTCCAAAATGTCACAGATATGTATGGTAATATCATAAGCAGGCATGTTTCTCCCTCATAGAGAGATGCTGTACACATAGGTGCAAAGAAGGAAATACTTGTAGAACACATTTTTAAAGTCAGTAGGTAGAAATTCATATTGGGCTCTAATGAAACCTGCTTGAAATTATTGCAGTTACTGTTTTTATCAAAAAGCTCTTACTTTTAACAGAGAACTTTCTCATGTTAGTTCATCACTGTCAAACAAATAATCTTTCCAATAAACTTCCATTTCCATTTCCAGGCCAGGACAGAGTTTTAACCCATATTTAACCCATATTTTACTTCTCTCAGAGCTACCAACAGCTGAATTAGTTTTCTTAAACTTTCTAGCTGTTCATGCATTTCCTCAATCTAATTAAAGAACCTGCATTTAATGTTACAATTGTGTGAGAGGAATTGTGTTTTTAAACATGGAAATTAGACATGCCTTTTGCTAAAAGGCTTACATCAGGCTTTAAAAAGTAAAATAAAAACTTCTCGTTGTAAATATCCTCTAATGACCTCGTTTTGCTTCTTCCTCCTGCAGCTCTACACACAGAATGCAGGCTGTATGCTTGCTTTCATCTGTCGCAAAGCTTTCGTGCCCAAATTCTGGGCAGAACCTCTCTAAAATGATGAATATTGTGTGAGAACTCATAGTTCTCTCGCGCATTCGGAGGATCTACCAATTTCCAGCTTGACAGATCAGAAAAGCCGGTTTTCAGCGCATGCGCATTGTGCGCTGAAAAGCAACTTTTCTCTTACCTTTCCGGGTCCGTAGAAACTCGGTGCAGACCCGTGAGCCTGGAATTTCTATGCCAATACAATCAAGCAGAGTCAATATGGTTTCATGAAAGGGAAATTGTATTTGACAAATTTACTGGTGTTCTTTGAGGATGTAATGAGCAGGGTGGATAAAGGGGAACCAGTAGCTGTAGTGTATTCAGATTTCCAGAAGGCATTTGATAAGGTGCCACATAAAAGGTTACTGCACAAGATAAGAGCTCATGGGGCTGGGGGTAATATATTAGCTTGTTTAGAGGATTGGCTAACTAATAGAAATAGAGAGTCGGGATAAATGGGTCATTTTCAGCTTGGCAAACTGTAACTAGTGGTTGCCACAGTAATCAGTGCTGTGGCCTCAACTAATTACAACCTATTTTAATGACTTGGATGAAGGGAGTGAGTGTACTGTAGCCAAATTTGCTGATGATTCAAAGATGGGTGGGAAAGCAAGTTGTGAAGAGGCCACAAATAATCTACAAAGGGCTATAGATAGGTTAAATGTGTGGTCAAAAATTTGGCAGATGTAGTATTATGTGGGAAAATGTAAGGTTATCTATCCACTTTGGTATGAAGAATAAAAAAGTGAATTATTATTTAAATGGAGAGTACAAAATGCTGCGGTACAGAGGGATCTGGGGCTCTTCGGACATGAAACACAAAAAGTTAGCATGCAGGGACAGCAATTAATTAGGAAGGCAAATGGAATGTTGGCCTTCATTGCAAGGGAGATGGAGTATAAAAGTAGGGAAGTCTTGCTGCAACTCTACAAGGCTTTGTTGAGACCACACCTGGAGAACTGCATACAATTTTGGTCTCCTTATTTAAGTTGGGAAACACTTGCATTGGAGACAGTTTAGAGAAGCTTCATTAGGTTGATTCCTGAGATGAAGAGATTGTCTTATGAAGCAAGGTTGAGTTGGTTGGGCCTATACCCTTTTAAGTTAAGAAGGATAAGAGGTGACCTTATTGAAACATATAAGATTTTGAGGGGGCTTGACAGAGTAGATGCAGAGAGGATGTTTCCCTTTGTGGGGGAATTTAGAACTAGGGGGCATAGTTTCAGAACAAGGGGTCGCCCATTTAAAATGGAGATGAGGAGGAATTTCTTCTCTCAGAGGATTGTGAATCTTTGGAATTCTCCACCCCAGAGAACTGTGGAGGCTGGTTTATTGAATATATTTAAGATGGAGATAGACAGATATTTTAACTACAGGGGAGGCAAGGGTTATGGGGAGCGGGCAGGAAAGTGGAGTTGAGGCCAAGATCAGATCAACAGCACAGCTCCCAGCTTCAACGCGGTCAGAACAACGCAGTCGGAACAGCACAGGAATCTCAGTCAACGCGGTCAGAAGGGTCAGAAGATCAGCAGCACAGCTCCCAGCTCGATCAATGCATTCAGAACAACACGGTCGTTGCAGGCCCCACTTCCAGTTCCAGGTTAGAGGAGTCTGTGCATGGGCGAGAGGCGGCGATACGCATGTGTAGACGTCAGGGGCAGAGTCCAGAGCACGCAGACACAGAAGGAGGCCCAAAAACCAAGCGCAAATAGTCAATCTGTTATAATATTGTCAAGGCCAATTGTCCACTATGCTGAAGGGTTCAAAAACAAGTTAAAAGATTGTAAGTTGGGAGTGAGAAATTGGGTAGGACCTTTTTCACTCAAAGAGTAATAAAGCTGTGGGATACGTCACTATGGAAGGCCCTTGAACTGGGTCGTATCAATGGGTTTAAGACGGAATTAGATGTGTTCCTGTTGAGGAAAGAGATTGGGGAAAGTGATTCAAAGGTGGGATTTATCTCTGAAAAGAGACATGTTTGTTCTCTGTACTTAACAATTCCTATGTTGTTTTATCCAACCACCAGAGTAACCACGGAGATCTCTCTGCCAATCAAATATTTGTGCCATTTCAATTATCATTTTGTTTGTGGGCTACTGCCACAAGGGTTATTCGGAAGAACGGTAGTGTCCAGCCTGAAATTCTCTGTAGGGTAACCAAAGTTTCAGAGGGTGCTCTGTTTACTCAGCTATCAGCGCACTCTCCTGGTTCCAATATGAAGGTCTTCCATTTAGGGGAAAGTGCCAGTGCCTCCAGAAAAGTGTCCAAAGAGCTGAGTGCAGAGGAGGCCCTTCAGCTGTGTGTGGCCTGATATCAGGCACAGCAGGTGACATTTCTGGGAGTGTTGTATGCGGGGAGTAGTGTTCCTTCCTCCAACATGACACCTGACACATTGGATTCAAGCTTCCAGCATCTGGCTGGCCTTGAACTGTTCCAGAGAACGGGCTACAACAAAGCTTCAGTGTAAGGATTAACAGGGCTAAGGCCCACATTCATGTGGACACCAGCACTTGAACCCTTTGTCCACTTGTACACATTTGTGGATGAACAGCCGCTATTTCAAACCTTTTGGGAGTTGTCCATTTTGCTTGTAATTCTTTTGCTGCCACATGACAGGCTACTGCACCGACTGGGTGAAGAAAGGAATGGAACCTTGTGAGCAGACAACACTTAAATGGCATAAAGTGGGGTGAAGAGAATCCTGATGGAGAGAGAAATAGCGATAAGGTGTAATCTGATAGAGAGAAATAATTGGAGAGAATAGCAACAGTTCATAAAGAAAATGCACCAGCAAATCTGGGAGGTGAGGTCAGAATTAAAGAGCAAAGTGGAAGAAGGTTCCCATGGGGCAGGGGCGGGAGGGATGTGGGATTGTGGATTGATAATAACAAAGTGAAACCAAGACAGATGAACGAGGTTAAGGAAACCACAGTTTAAAGGAAGGGGACTGGAAGATCATGGGCAAAACCGCAGTTATTTGGAATAAGGGAGTCAACATGGTGCCCAATTATTCTCAAAAGGCAGCAGAGGGAATTTAAAAAGTTATTTTGTTTTTAAATAATGTCTTTTTTAAGAAATATAGTTTTATTTTTTAAATGTTGGTAGCCAGGGGACTGGAATGATCTTATGGTCCATTCAGGCAGGGTTTAAATTCCCTGGGCCCAAAATTCACCATCCCAGAAGGGACAGCTACCGTGGAGTTTGGGCGGTCGACCTAAAAAATTGATCGGTCGCCAAGGTCGGATGATTTTCCCTCCCTGAGCCATAGCCAGCTTGGGGGAGGATTTGAGCGGTGTGCACGTCCACCAGAAACGGCGCGGTGAAGCTACTGTAAAGAAGACATTCCAGCGGTGAGCTCTGCAGCGTGCAGGCCGCTGGAAAACGATCAGGACAGGGATTTCCAGCTGCAAAAAGGTAAGACTTTTCCCAGCAGTGCTCCCGCGAGGTATTCGAGTCGCTGCTCGAACGGGACACCGCTGGAGTGTTGCTGCAATCGGGGCCCTTTGGTAGGGAAATCGTTTTATTAATTTTAGTGTTGTTATTTAAAATTACAGCATCCACTGTATTTATATTTTAATAGTTTTATTAATTTTAGTGTTGTTATTTAAGATTACAGCATCCACTGTATTTATATTTTAATAGTTTTATTAATTGCTTTGGCTCCTTTCAACCTGCTGAGTGCTGCTCAGAGGTTTGCACATACTTTTGTACAACTTTCAGGTCTAACTCTTTAGTGGAGGCCTGTGGGCTGCAGAGACCTGCTTGGTAGGGTTCACCCTGAGGATGGGAGAATGGGAGGAGTGTTGGGAGAGCGACACCTGGTACACCTGCTCAGAAGCAGGGCGGCATGCAGGAGAAGGCATCGCCGCCATCACCATGAAGCGAGGCATCGGGCAAGGGAGGCAGCAGCCATGATCGTTCATTCTACGCCAGACCAGTGAGCCCGCCGCCTTCGTCAGCCCAAATCAGGATTGTGGTTGGAGACAAGGGATATCCCCTGTCCACTCCACTGCGGAACCCCAGGACAGCGCCAGAGCATGCATAAAATGACACTCCCTGTGCCACCAGGTGCATCGTCGAGCAGTGCATAGGCATTCTTAAGCAGACGTTCTGGTCCCTGGCCCGCTCTGGTGGCACCTTGCAGTACTCTCCTCAATGGGTCTCCATCATTGTCGTGGTCTGCTGCATGCTGCAAAACCTGGCCATCGTGAGGGGACAGCCGTCGGAGTTCGAGCCAGCAGCACCACCTGAGGAGGAGGAGGAGGAGGAATAGGAGGAGGAGGAGGCGTAGGAGGAGGTGCAGGAAGAGGAGGATCCCCATCGCCCCAGAGCTATGAGACCTCGACCCAGCCCCACCCTGGAAGGGCTGGGTGCAGACTGGCCAGCACCCTCATGGGAGGGTGCGTCCTTACCTAAATGGAGGTTCCTGACACCTCCCCTGCAATCTCCCACCATTCATTATGTACTGGCGGTCTGCCAGGTCACCCCACATCAGGAAACAGTATTTTTTTCTGTCCTCCACACCGTCCATCAGTGTCTCCAGCTCCATATCAGTGAACCTGTTGGCTCTCCTTGCACCTCTTACACCAGCCATCCTTCCAACCTCCTTCCCCCCTCAGGGCCTTGCTGCAAGCCCAGGCCTTTAAAAAGGCCAGGGAGAAGCTGGCTCATTAGTAACCCTTACCTACATGCTGAATTTCTCAGGGGTGATAACGTTCAAATTAAGACAGCCACACCGCTGAAAAAGCCACTTTGGAAGGGTTCATTAGCGCTGAAACCCATTTGTTCACTTTTGCAGCTGAATATGGGGTGGCCCAGCCACAGAAAATGTTGGCACTAATGGCCACAAAAGGTGGGGTGAAGACCAGCTTTCCAGCGGTACTGAATTTCGGGCCCCCTTTTTGCTATTAGGCAATTTAGAACAATAACTTTTTTTTAAAATTCTCAGCATAAATAGTTATTTGGTACTACTGTGAGAACGAAGTTTTAAAATATTACATAAATTACACAGAATTTACAGCACAGAAACAGGCCATTCGGCCCAACAGGTCTATGTCGGTGTTTATGCTCCAAACAAACCTCCTCCCACCCTACTTCATCAACCCTCTCAGCATAACCTTGTATTCCTTTCACCCTCATGTATTTATCCAGCTTCCTTGTTATTCACCTTAATTACTTCATGTGTTAGCGAGTTCCACATTCTATCCTCTCTCTGGGTAAAGAAGTTTCTCCAGAGTTCCTTATTGAGTAATTGTGTCCCAAGTGGCAAAGAGAGAGGGATTTTCAATTAAATTGAGTAAATATGCTGCGTTGGCATCCAGTTTTGTCATTATTGTATCATTGTTTCCCAAGATTGCTAAAAAGAATCAGACAGATATAACACTGTTATAGGAGTCATTTTATGTTATTATTGTCCCGTACATTATCGAAGGAAATAAATTCTCACCAAGTACAATAATGATCAGTGATGTTTGTTTTACATATTTGTGGTACATCAGGTGACGCGATAACTTCAAACTGTCTAAATATAAAGCAAAATCTCACCCTCAACCTCAATAACATTCCGTTGTATAATAACTAAAATATTAAAATAAAGCACATTGGCCACAAACTCTAAACAAGCTTTCTAATAATTTTATAAATTGCACCATTTTGCTTTGAGTACATTTTCTAAAGAAAAGTACTTGTGTCAAGTAGAAAAACACATCAGTAATATTTAACACAATTATATAATGATAAAAAAATGTTAAAATAAAATCTTAAAATCACTTCAAACTACTAAAACTAAGTTTCAGATTGCTGGTGAAATATGCCACATTGGTTGACCACTGTGTAAGAGCTAAGACAAGACTTAAATCTTGAGATTGTAAGAAATATAATAATTAAGAATGTATAGTAAGAAGAGTATCTGAATTCACCCTTATCCTGCAGTCATGGATTCCTGTTGTGCACTCTGAGGGATCTGTGGATTTCTACAGTGAACTTCTAGGAAAGTTAATGCACCAAGATCAACACCAACTACTCTAAAATAAAAAGAGAAATGCTGCAAATACTCAGCAGGTCAGGCAGCATATGTGGAGAAACATAATCTAACTTCCATCAATTTCTATCCTGTGCAGCACCTAACAATCTGCCCAAGATTCACATTCAACCACACCTTTCTCTCACTTCCTTCCTCACCTTGTATATGTCCTACTGCTGACTACAACCTTGCTAACTCACTCATTACCCCATACAGACTTTTGCAGACAATATTAAATCCTAACGTACCTATTATTACAGCCAAGAATAATTTAATCTCAAGATGATGCAGAGGAGATTTACGAGGATGCTGCCTGGAATGGAGAATCTTAGCTATGAGAACAGATTGGATAGGCTGGGTTTGTTCTCCTTGGAACAGAGGGGGCTGAGGGGAGACCTCATTGAGGTGTATAACATTTTGAGGGGCGTGGATATACTGGATAGCAAGGACGTTTTCCCTTGGTGGAGGGGTCATTTACGAGGGGCATAGGTTTAAGGTGGTTGGTGGAAGGTTTAGAGGGGATTTGACGGGGGCTTCTTCACGCAGAGGGTTGTGGGGGTCTGGAACTCGCTGCCTGGAAGAGTGGTGGAGGCAGAAACCCTCACCACATTTAAAAGGTGTTTGGATGTGCACTTGAAGTGCCGTAACCTGCAGGATTACGGACCTAGAGCTGGTAAGTGGGATTAGACTGGATAACCTCTTGTTGGCTGGCACAGACACGATGGTAAGTACATCATGAAATCTATTACAGCCAGAGTGATTTCCTGGACTAGTTTCGATCACCTGGATGGGTTGGAGAGGAATTTTCCCATATTTTTTGTCCCCCAATTGGCCTGGGTTTTTATCTGTTTTTTTGCCTCATCCAGGAGATCGCATGGCTCCGGGTGGTGTGGAGTGTAAAATGTTGCGATACATGAGGTATCGCAGTTGTGTGAGATGGACTGGTTGGGCCGGATGCTCTTTACCTGTCTGCCATTGTTCATTGTTCATAGATTTATATGTAACCTTCAGGGCTGCTGATCGAGGGCCATGTGGCTCTTTGTCGGCCGGTGCGGACACATTGGGCCGAAATGGCCTCCTTCTGCAATGTAAATTTCTATGTTTCTATAAGTATTATTGTATGAGATTGGCAAGTATGATCCAAAATAATAACTAAGGAGACAAGGAAGACATTTTGTGGGGGAGGGTAATGGCTCACCTGCTCTGGGAATGGTTGTGCTTCCAGTGATAATTGTGGTGTTGGGTGTATATATACCCTACAGTGGAGAATGGTTTCCCTCGTGCTGTTTAACACACTAAATAGAGCGGTGCTGTCCTGTGTCTGCAAAAATGTAGTGGGGTGGGTGAGGCAGGATTAGAGATGGTCATGAATTCTCTTTACTGTATTTATCACCAGACTGAATCAAAGGATTCTGCTGCTGCAGCTCCCTAAAACTTCAGCATCTCGATTAAGAACGACAACAATATTGAAGCTTTTCCAATTTATGTAGACTGGATGCTTTGGTTATATGTGTATTATTTTCTGTGGGGGTCACTTTCTTTGGGGGTTCTCTCAAGCTCCGCCCGAAGAACTGTGGAAACTCCAGAAACATGGCCGAAATGCAGGGGAACCCCGCAGAAATTCACCACCACTACATTGAGGAATCATGTGTCAGAATGGGAGCAGAAAATACAGCCACCAAACAAAACAGAATACTTCACATTCACCCTCACCAAAGATACGTAACAGAAAGCACGGAGCACTGAAAGTTTACATTGTGCCTTTCAAATAGCAGATGCTGGCAGAATGCCTTCATTCCTGTCTTTGTAAACCAGCTCAGCAAGAAATAATGGAAAGTCATGGCATTCCATTCCAGAGGTTCACATCGTGAAATACTTCCACAATCACTCAGTCGCCATTCACTGTGCAGGCACAAGGCAATCCAGATATCCATCTGCACATATTTTGACAGCAAAACATAGAATTACAGAGAATTTTACATCACAGAATCAAGCTATTCGGCCCAACTGGTCCACGCCGATGGTTAAGCTTCATACAACTATTAAAATGATTATATTTAAAGTCTAATTTCCTGAATACACAGAAAAAACCTCACTGCTAACAGAGTAATTCTCAGCCCTGTCCCTTGCATTATCTGTTGTACTCAAAAATCACAGAACTGGAAAAGTTCATGTTGCAAGAAGAATGTCACAACATTGGTAACACTGGGCTTTAATGAGGGGCCCATCTGATATCAGAATTTAAAAGTTACGTGGTAGATTATTGGGGGGAGCAGCGAGGGAGCAGGGGGCGGGGGGCACGGTGGGTGGGTGAGGGTGGTGTGCAGGGATTGAAAATAAAAAATCAGCAACATTTAGGCCTTTCAATGATGAAAACTGAATGCCTACTGGGATCCACTTCCATCTTTCCCATTACCCTCATCTACATTACGGAAAGCCATTAGGCCAGTTTGCTGCCCATTTTGAAACTACAGCAGTTTGCTTCTTGGATTTCAGTAATGCTGTTTGAACAGCACAGTCATGCATCTTGATACAAAAGGGGGCAGACCGTAAATAGAAAGAAGTGGACATTCCTCATTCAAGATCGATAACCAGCCTTCACTTCTTAAAAGGGAAACACAGTGCAATATTAAGATAGAGGAATGGTTTGATTTCTCCTCTTTCTTCTCCCACACACAAAATTAAGCAAGAGCTGTAGCAAGATCAGAATTGCAACAATCAATTTAAAAAGGAAGCCTGGCTTCACTAGAAAGCAAGCAACTGGAGGATGCTCCTTCAGTACTGACGGAGTTGTGGTTTTATTACATGTATTCACGATGCACTATTACATACAGAGCATCACCTCTAGTTACAAGCTAACATTCTTGTGTCTCTTTATTAGCAGAGGGTTTGGAAATTCCTCAGCTATTTGAAAAGTCCCCTGCCTCCAGAATGCAACGACAATGCAGAGACATAATCCGGGATCATTGTGTTTCCATTGTGTTCGATCTGGAGCCTGCGGCCTGTTTCACTGAACGCTGAGACAGTTTTCTGTTGAAAAAAACCCAACCATCTTATAAAAGAAGACAAACAACCAATGACTTATTTCAGAGTGAACTGGTTTATTTAGCTTAATCCCACCATCAGTTTCAAACACTGTGGCACCCTTATTCATATCGTTGGACTTTAAGCAACAATTTTCTGACAATAAAGACAAACATTTGAGGCCCGAAATTATTGAGTCAGGTATGGAAAAACTTGGGTGGATCTCCTGCGAGGGGCAGGAATTTGGAATGGTTTCCGCATCAGTTAAGTTGGATCTGAAATCCCGATTGGGAGGGAGGTGGCTGTGTCTTCAAGCCACGTCCCCTACATAGCGACAGAAGTTTGAGGCCATTTCAGGGAGTGGTCACAGGCTAGCCCGGGAATTCCGGCCACCACCTCACTCTTAGGTCCAGCAGATCCCATGCCTGCTAAAGACAGGTGTAGCCTCTGTAATGGGCCGACCGAATACCAAAGTACAAAAGTAATCAATCCACTAAGTGCAGGCTCTGGTTCCCCTTCAGGGAATTTTATTTTCAATTTTCCCTTCAGCCCATTAAGGGCCTCTGAAGGGACAGGCTGCCATTCCAATTTATCGTGTGGGGGAGGGGTGGGTGCCACTGTAGTACCTCTACAGGTGCGAGACACCCCCTTCTATTATTAACATGAACCTCGGGTATGGTAGCATAATAGTTATGTTACTGGACTAGTAATCCGATAGGCCTAGACTAATGGTTTCCGCCTCAGTTAAGTTGGATCTACAATCCCAGCAGCTGGGGAATTTAAATTCTGTGAATTAAATTTGTAAAAATCTGGAATAGAAAGCTAGTATCAGTTATATTGACCAAGAAACTACCAGATTATTATAAAAACCCATCTGGTTCACGCATGCCCTTTTGGGAAGGAAAACTTACCTGGTCTGTGAAAAGCCTGACTCCAGACCCACAGCAATGTGGTTGTCTCTGAAATGGCCTAGCAAGCCACTCAGTTGTATAAGGCGGCTCATCACCACCTTCGCAAGGAGGAGTAGGAATGGGCAATAAATGCAGGCCTTGCCAGTGACGACCACATCCCATGAATGAATAAATTAAAGAATGACTCCATCCCCAGGATTTGAGATGGTGTCAGCAGCCTGTAGAGTTGGCAGCCAGAATTCACACCTGATTGCAATTCCTGCAACGGAGTGAAAACCCAGCAATTTCAGAGTCTGACATCAAAGCAGTAACACCAGATAAATATTGGCCAGGACACCAGGGATAACTCCCCAGCTCTTCTTCAAAAGAGTGCCATGGGATCTTTTATGCCACCTGAGGGAGCAGATGGGTTCTCGGTTTAATGTCTCATCTGAAAGACAGAACCTCTGACAGTGCAGCACTCTCTCAGTACTTCACTGAGGTGTCAGCCTAGATTATGTGCTCATGTGTCTGGAGTGGAACTTGAACCCACAACTATTTTTGTCACAATTTCAAAATAAAGAAGCATTAACAGTGGCAACATTTAATTTGTCTCACATGCCTGAAGGCCCTAAAAATATTAGAAGGCAAGGGTGAACTGATGAAAGCATATTCCGGGAGAGGAGCAAAGCTCAAGCCCCAGCTCCTGGGAGAAGGTCGACTCTGAAGGCAAAATCTATTTAAGTGATTTTCAGCAATGAATGGACATTTTTGGAATAAGCTTAAAGATTGTCGTTTTGAATTATTTCAGGAATTAGGTGTAAAACCCCTGATACATTCGCTCCTGGCATGTGCCGGGAGACCATATCGTAACATTGCTTACTCCCAGTCTGTGGTTTTCCATCTGCTAACTTCAATGGATGAAGAATTGCAGGCTAGTATTGCACAATTCTGCAATGAGCATATTGGAATATTTAGTATTATATTCTGGGGTTGTTGTCAAAGTAAGATGGTAGTCAAAAGTATTTTGAAGCATCTCCTCCTCCTTCTCACCAACTGTTTATTGCTAGCTGTTTGTTGATTGGTAGTTTTCATACTACCCATTAGATCAAGAAATTAGAGATAGTCAAAGGATGAATTGAAATACACAGTAGTTAAAACATGAAACATCTCATTTGGTCCAACCAGTCTGTATCAGCATACGACCATACACTTTATATGATTGGTCATTCACCAGAAGAGGTAAATCTATGGCGTGGAAATGAAAAGCAGAACGGAATTTCAGCAGGAGTGCACTTAGAGAGGAGAGCTACAGCCCCAGGTGAAACAGATTATCCTACCTGATATTCTTGTTGCAGTAAATCGTAACCACAACAAAAATGATAAAAGCTCCACAGGCAATCAATGCAATATAATGATTCGCTAAAGCTGAAGGTGAGGTACTGTCACTGCCATGACCCTTTGGGAAAAAAATACTCAGTGTTAACAGATCAAAGCAGCATTTACGTTCTAGTCAGCTCCATTGAAGTAAAATTGGGCGGAGAGTAAACGAGGTGTTACACCCAAACACACCTCGCCGGGCACATTAGATCATAATCAGGCTTTTGCGTTACACTCCACAAATCTGGAATTCTCCAGTGAAACAACTAAATTAGCGGACGTGGCATATTGAGTGGATATCTATGATAACATTTTCTGAAGGAGTTTGCATTTATACAAAATTGTTATCCAGTTTAAGCATTAAAAAGATAGCAGGGCCAATTTTGTCCCCTGGTATAAGTTAATTAAGAAGTGCTGATGCCAATCCATCCTAAATGATTCCCAGTACCAGCTGCAGATTTGGGCAGTGTAACAGACACACCACTGTTGGGGTGGAACATTTCATGTAAGGCAAATTTAAAGGGCTGCTAACAAAACTCCTGAAAGGTGTTGGTAAGGCTCAAAAGGCATCACCGCCCATTAGTAGATTATTCCAAGGCTGAAGGAACAAGGGATTGAGCAACGGCAGGCAAAAATGAAAGGATAGGAAACATAAGATATAAGCTTGAGTCTGAGCAAATGACAGAGCAGCCCAACAACCAATCCACGTTTGATGGCTCCTTAAGTGCACAGTGCATTGCAGCATGCCTAGATAGAGAAAGCACGTTTCTGTCTCTGGCTGTACCAGCCTTGCACTACATTGTAGTTTCAGGTGTCTTTCAGCAGGTGACAGAGCTCTGCACCTGGCTCGCTAATGACTCATGAAGACAGTTTCCCATGGTTGTCGACAGGTTGATGTGCCAGAACCTGCATATATAGATGGTGGGATCATGGCAGAGGCTGCTAATCTGGATTCACTGGCTTTTGATCACCCTGACAGGCTTTCTTCTAACAACTGTCAATAAAAACACCGCAAACGGTGACTGGGAACTCTTATGAAGTCTCCCACAGTACATGTTAGGCATGTGCATATATTATTGGTGCCACTGGGTCTTCTGTTCCAGGTTTATTTGGGAATAGGAGCCTTTGCATGCAGAAACCTGCCCCGATATTCCTCCCAATTTTGCTGGGCACTGCACAGGCTCAGCAGAACTGAGGTGCACTGTGCCTGTCCAGGCCTCAGAGTGCCTTATTTGGTGAGCCAAGTTATTTCATAGCCCAGTTGCTCCTTCCCCCACCTCCCCTACTTACAGCTGCCTATTTTACGTTCAAAAAATTGGCACTGGGCCTCCAAACTGCTTTGTGATCTTTCTTGCCTGATGTACAACAGTACTGTGGTCAAAGGCATTTTGAGGTGAGATTGTTTTAGCCAACCCCTAATAAATATATGTAAATGAGGGTCCTATTCCTGTTTGGTCAAGGCTACCTCTTTGGCCAAGCTTTTGGTCATCTGTCCTAATATCTCCTTATGTGGATCGCCACAACCCCATACGACAGGCGGCAACAAACAGCAGCAGGCATCATATCTGCGGCCATGGCTGCAGCCTGCTATGGAGTGTTCCCCGTCGGACTGGAAGCCAAGCCTGTCAATCAGGCTGACTTCCGGACAGGGAACCTATCAAACCAAAACTACACACGCTGTGGAGTCAAAACTCTCCAACATTAACTATTTAGATGAAGGAATTGAGTGTAATATCTCCAAGTTTGCAGATGACACTTAACTGGGTGGCGGTGTGAGCTGTGAGGAGGACGCTAAGAGGCTGCAGGGTGACTTGGACAGGTTAGGTGAGTGGGCAAATGCATGCAGATGCAGTATAATGTGGATAAATGTGAGGTTATCCATTTTGGGGGCAAAAACACAAAGGCAGAATATTATCTGGATGGCAGCAGATGAGGAAAAGGGGAGGTGCAACGAAACGTGGGTGTCATGGTTCATCAGTCACTGAAAGTGGGCATGCAGGTACAGCAGGCCATGAAGAAGGCAAATGGTATGTTAGCCTTCATAGCTAGGGGATTTGAGTATAGGAGCAGGGAGGTCTAAGTGCAGTTGTACAGGGCCTTAGTGAGGCCTCACCTGGAATATTGTGTGCAGTTTTGGTCTCCTAATCTGAGGAAGGACGTTCTTGCTCTTGAGGGAGTGCAGCGAAGGTTCACCAGACTGATTCCAGGGATGGCTGGACTGTCATATGAGGAGAGACTGGATCAACTGGGCCTTTATTCACTGGAGTTTAGAAGGATGAGAGGGGATCTCAAAGAAACGTATAAGATTCTGACAGGACTGGACAGGTTAGATGCGGTAAGAATGTTCCCGATGTTGGCGAAGTCCAGAACCAGGGGACATAATCTTAGGATAAGGGGTAGGCCATTTAGGACTGAGATGAGGAGAAACTTCTTCACTCAGAGAGTTGTTAACCTGTGTAATTCCCTGCCGCAGAGAGTTGTTGATGCCAGTTCATTGGATATATTCAAGAGGGAGTTAGATATGGCCCTTACGGCTAAGGGGATCAAGGGGTATGGCGAGAAAGCAGGAAAGGGATACTGAGGGAATGATCAGCCATGATCTTATTGAATGGTGGTGCAGGCCGAATGGCCTACTCCTGCACCTATTTTCTATGTTTCTATGTTTCTATGCGGAGAAACCCGAACTTCCGGGTATCCCAACACAAACCCACCCACCCACCCCCGCCTATTCAGCCCACTCCTGTCAAGATTCAGCCCATAATCTACAGCGAGGCCATTCAGGAGAAAAATCAGGAAGCACTTTTTTACACAAAAGGAAGTAGAAATCTGGAACTCTCTCGTCCAAAAGGCATTGGCTGTTGGATCAATTGCAACTTTCAAGACCGAAGTGGATACATTTTTGTCATGTAAGGGTATCAAGGGATATGGTGCAAGATGGTAAAATGGAGACGAGGTGCAGATTAGCCATGATCTAACTGAATGGTGGAGCAGGCTCGAGGGGCTGAATGGTCTATTGTGTTCCTAATTATCGTATGTACCTCAAGGAATGTTTGGCGGCAGTGAGCCCAAGATTCCAAAAGGTACCCCCATTAGGGACTTCAACTGCAAGCCTCTCCCACGGGATGGATTTAGGTTTTAAGGAGCCCGTCTTCAAACTGGAACAAAAATCTTTAGCTGCAAAATCAGCAGAAAGCATTCCCAGCACTCTCTGGGCAATTGCCATTCACCTTCCTCCAAGCTGCACTGCAGGGACATTCCCTGCAGAAAGCCGACACTCTGTTTCTATGGGTGCTCCTGATCTGTGACCAGCAGGAATGTAGGAAAGCTGGTCACATGTCGGAGTGACATCATATGACCCTTATTTACATGTCTCTTAAATGTCTGCTTATTTCAGCTACTCCTAATTGCATGTGAAGAGCAGGCAGGCAGGCAGGAAAATTCATCAGAGGGGCAACAGGTGAAATTCTCAAATTTCCTGCGTTCCGAGCTCCTAAAACAGGTGCACTATGGCCATGAGGCTGGGCAAAATCGACTCTACTTGGTGTGCGGTGCAAATTAAATGTGACAAAGTATGACCAAATCTGAACAAGCTGCACCAATCACTTGAACTAGGAATGCCTCTATCTTGAATATTGCCAAAACCTCATCACTAACCCAACAGCAGAGGTCCCTGGCTTCAACCTCTCTCGAAGACAGTGGACGGCGCTCAACCCAGTCTGCACAGGGCACGGACGATGCAGTCACCTGCTTCACAAGTGGAAGATGAGGGACGACCCGAAGTGTGACTGTGACCATGAGTCCCAGACCACGGAACACATCACATCAACCTGCCCACTAAGGCACCCCATTTCTCCACTCGGCATCTCAGGAGGCCATCGATTGGTCATCCCATTATAAACTTTTCCCATCATACCAAAGTTGTAGTATTGACAACATAACTATCTCTAATAATCATCAATGGCACTCTTGTGATCACACAAGGATGGAATTCATTAATATGGTGAATGCTGACTTCACTGTGCTCAAACTACACTGATTAGGATCAAGTGATCACACAGCGTGGTGAAAGATTAATACAGCTGCTTCCACCCATACAGAATAAGATGAAATACACAGAGTAATGCACAGTATCATTCGTACCAGTAACACAGCAAAATGGGTCAAGTGGTCGCACTTGCAGGTGATGTTATTAAATTCAGTTTCTGTCGTACAACCAGCCTCACTCCAATCACCACTACTTGTGCTCCCTGTAATGAAAAGTTACAAAGTCAGCGGCTGTTCCTTTAGTCATCAGTTCCAGAACTAATTAAGTAACTAATAAAATGATTTTCTACCTGTTTTGAAATCCCAAAAGACACATTTTCCAACTGATTGATTCTAAAATGAAATTGAGTTACAATAATCAAGGACTGTCAGTCATATAAATAATTGATTTTAGTAAGTTGAATAATGAAGAATGAATTTTTTTTTTCTTACCGGCAATGATACGTTCTGAAACTCAATGATCACTGGGTATTTGAGATTTTTAATAGTGACATTCAC
This sequence comes from Pristiophorus japonicus, assembly GCF_044704955.1. NCBI lineage: Eukaryota > Metazoa > Chordata > Chondrichthyes > Pristiophoridae > Pristiophorus > Pristiophorus japonicus. The sequence continues at coordinate 111,940,060 of NC_091989.1, read as the reverse complement.
CACTTTTATTCCAACGACAAGATTGTTTAATACAGTGCTGTTATTGTGACCCTGTAGACACAACATAAACATCATGTAAATTTCTCGAACCAAGTACGGAATATTGTTGGTTACTTTAGACAAGAATAAATTTAAAAACTTTTTACACATGGAATAAATTAGCAATGAGTTGCATCAAAGCTGGTCAGAATCCATTCTTCTGCTTTGTTATTTCTTGTATCTGCCGGTGAAGCTCCCATGGCATTGCCCACAGAAAGTCAGGACAATTTTGTATTACACTAAACGAGGCAGAATCAAAAGCATTTCTGAATGGTGCGAGTGGGCAGCTACAGTTAAGCTACCCATCTCTACCAAAACAGAGGCAGCAGAGCTTTGCACACACATATTTGGTGCATGTGTAGGAATCGCCTCACCAACATTACAAAAAGATGATTGAGACTGGGTTAGTACATTGGCCTTTCACCTTTGAGGGCCTTGTTTCCAATCCAATCTAACTGATCAAATAGGAGTCTCTTTTCTCAAATAGGAGACTATTGATCCAGGATGCTGAATGTGGGGAGCAGAAAAGTTCCCGCTGTGTAGCTGGAAGTGATCTCCTGATCTTGGTACACAGTAAAGGGACACTTACTCTGTAGCTAATTGACCTGACATCAGGTGACACACTGGAAAGTGTTTTGCATTGCCGTAGATGGATGGTCAGTGTTTCTATTCCCCAGTTGCTCGTAGGAGCAATAGCTTCAGCAATTTTCCCAGCTAGTTAAAAGTGCCCCAGAATACTGTGCTGCTCAATTCTTTTGCAAATGCACAATATTTTGCAGTATAAGTGGAGGTTGGTTACAGTTGGTAGGAATGTACTGGCCGGTGGTGGAAAAATCTTTAAATGGAAATCCAGCATGTAGGGAAGATTCATGTTTGAAAATCAAAGCGATGCAAAGGATGAGGGAAACTGACATGGAACGTGCTGCTCCCATAGGGCCCAAGTTTCGAGCCGCGCCTAGAACGGCGCAGTCCCGACCTGGACGCCCGTTTTTCGCGCCACAAAGTGCGCCTAAAAAAAACTCCAGATTCTCTAGCTCCCTGCAGGTCCACTGGCCCTCGGCACAGCGCAGCAGGAGCTGTAGGGGGTGGAGCCAGGTCCCTGCGCTGAAAACAGTGCGGGGACCTCTGCACATGCGCGCTACAGTGGGCACGCAAGTGCAGTAGCTCATGGCGCCCGAAACAGTGTGGGAGAGGCCCGAAGCACGCAGCCCCTAGCCCTGGCCGAATGGCCTCACTGGGGCTGCGTGCATAAGGCTCCTCCCACGCCCAGCTCCTGCTTCCTCCCGACCCAACTCGACTCCCGCTTCCCGCCCCCGGACCGGACCCGACACCGACCTGACTCCCGCTTCCCGCCCCCCCCCCCCGCCCCCCGACCGGACCGGACCCGACCCCTCGGACTGGACTCGACCCGACTCCCGCTCCCCCGCCCCCGGACTGGACCCGACCCGACTCCCGCTCCCCCCACCCACCGCCCCCGCGCCCCCACCTCCGCTCCGGACCCGACACCGACACTGACTCCCGCTCCGCCGCCCCCCCCCACCGCCCCTGCCTCCGGACCAGACCTGACACCGACTCCCGCTTCCCCCCTGCCCCCCCCCGCCCCCGGACCAGACCCGACACCAACACCGACTCCCGCCTCCACCACCCCCCCGCCCCTGCCTCCGGACCAGACCCGACACCGACACCGACTCCCGCTTCCCCCCTTCCCCCCCCGCCTCTGGACCAGACCCGACACCGACACCGACTCCCACTTCCCCCCTTCCCCCCCCCCGCCTCCGGACCAGACCCGACACCGACACCGACTCCCGCTTCCCCCCTGCTCCCCCACCGCCCCCGGAGCGGACCCGACACCAACACCGACTCCCGCCTCCACCACCCCCCCCCCCCCCCGCCCCCGGAGCGGACCCGACACCGACACCGACTCCCGCTTCCCCCCTGCTCCCCCACCGCCCCCGGAGCGGACCCGACACCAACACCGACTCCCGCCTCCACCACCCCCCCGCCCCCACCTCCGGACCAGACCCGACACCGACCCGACTCCCGCCTCCACCACCCCCCCGCCCCCGCCTCTGGACCGGACCCGACACCGACCCGACTCCCGCTCCCCCACCCGCCCCCGGACTGGATCCGACCTGACCTCCCTCCCCCTGACCTGACCTCCCTCTTCCTCCCTCCCCCCGACCCGAACCGAACCGAACCGACCTCCCTCCCACCAACCCCCCGACCCGACCTAACACCACCTACCTGTAAATCTGGTGCTGGGGATGGGCCCAGCCTGAAGTCTCGGGCCCGGCACGTTCAGCCTCCCTCCCCCTTCTCCTTCCCCCCCGCCCCCCCATCTCCTTCCCCCTCCCATCTCCTTCCCCCCCCTTCCCCCCATCTCCTTCCCCTCATCTCCTTCCCCCCCCAATCTCCTTCCCTCCATCTCCTTTCACCCCTTCTCCTTTATCCCCTTCTCCCCCCTCCCCTTCTCCCCCCCTCCCCTTCTCCCCATCCCTCCCCCTTCTCCCCCATCCCTCCCCCTTCCCTCCCTCTGCTCCCTCCCTCTCTCCCTCTACCCCCCTCCTCCCCCTCCCCTCGCTGTCAGAAACACAGACACTGACAAATAGAGAATGAGAGACACACAGACAGACAGAGAGATAGAGACACTGACAGAGACACACTGCGGGGGGCGGGGGGGAGGGCATCCCAGCACGCTGTTGGAGGGCTCCAGGTGCTGCAGTCGGTAAGTAGAAAATGTTTTATTTATTGATATTCTTTTTTTTTAATTTCTTATTAATTTTTTTTGATTGATTTATTGGTTGATTTATTGATGTATTTATCATTTATTATTGATGATGGCTCTTTATTTGTAAAACTGTAGTGTTTAATGTTTGTAAACTTCCCTTTAAACCCCCCTATGCCTGATTTTCTAAAGTGCAGACAAGGTTTTTTCGAGCGTACAAAAATCTTCACTTACTCCATTCTAAGTTAGTTTGGAGTAAGTTTTCACTGACGAATGTGTGTGTGCATGGTGTGTGTCTGTGTGGTGTGTGTGTGGTGCGTGTGTGTCTGTGTGGTGTGTGTGCGTGTGTGTGTCTGTGTGGTGCGTGTGTGTCTGTGTGGTGTGTGTGCGTGTGTGTGTCTGTGTGGTGCGTGTGTGTCTGTGTGGTGTGTGTGCGTGTGTGTGTCTGTGTGGTGTGTGCGTGTGTGTGTCTGTGTGGTGTGTGCGTGTGTGTGTCTGTGTGTGCCTTCCTCCGTAAGGCCATGACATTTGCATCATGCTGGGTTGAAACATGCCCTCGAGAACTGATCCAGCGCTGCCCTAACACTGAGAAGCTGAGGAAAGCAGCCAGAAAAAGGTCTGTCTCTGTGTAAGTGTGATTCCAAGTTCAATTTTTAAACTGAAGTACGGCTGACTTTGAAGGAATGAGCTGAGCTGTTAACAGGTAAACCTATAGGAAAAATGTGGGAGGTATTCAAAGAAATATTAAGTATAATACCCGACCAATACATACCACTAAAGTGCAAACATTCCACTTGCACAGGCAAGTAACTCTGTTCAACTTATGAGGTAAGATGGAATGTAAAACGAAAGGAAATGGTTTACACAAATGGCAAGAACAGTGATAATCCAGCAGAGTGGAAAATATAGAAAGTAACAAAGTGACAGAAGGAAAATATTAAGAACTGCAAAAAGGGAATAGGAAAAAACTTGCAAGTATATAATAGTTAAGAATAAAAGTTTTTTTAAATACCTTTAGAGCAAGAGAGTCTAAGGGAGTTGTGGGCCCATTAACGACAGACACTGGTGACACTGTAATAGTCAGCAATGTGGTAGATTTATTAAACAAGTACAGGTACAGCATCGAAAATCCGGAGTTCCGGAATCCGGACACTGGGATCATACGTGGCAGGTTCGTTCTGAATCCGGAAAATGTTCCGGAATCCGAACCCGCCGCCTCCACCCCCTCCCCCCCCCCGCCCCACCCACCGTAGCCACCTCTCTGCCGCTGGACTCACCCCCCTCGGGCCATCAACGTCTCCCCCGCTGCCCCGCTGACCTCTTACCCGCCTTCGGGCCGCTGCCGACCTCTCCCCAGCCAACCTCACCCCTGCCTCGGGCCAACCCTGCCCTGCCACCGCTCGGTCGCCCGACCCCCCCTCCTCTATCTTACTTATCTTGGCCCAAGCATTTCCGGATTCGGGCTGTCGGAAAGACATTCTGAAATCTGGAAATACCCAAATCTGGGCTTGGGCGTTTCTGGATTCCGGTATTTCCAGAATTACCCAGAATCCAGAACGGCCTTGGTCCTGAGGTTTCCGGATTTCAGACGCTCCACGTACATGCCTTTATTAGTCGATGCAGAGAATACAAGAGCAGGGAGGTTATGCTTGAACTGTATAGCTACAGCTAGAGTACTTTGTGTAGTTCTGGTCACCACATTTCAGGAAATTTGTGATTGCACGAGAGAGGATGCAAAGGAGACTTACAAGGATGTTGCCTGGACTGGAGGATTTTAGCTATGTGGAAAGATTGGATTGGTTGGGTCTGTTTTCTTTGGAACAGAGGAGGCTGAGGGGAGACCTTATTGAGGTGTATAAAATTATGAGGGGCCTAGATATAGTGGATAGGAAGGACCTATTTCCCTTAGCAGAGGGGTCAACAACCAGGGGGCATAGATTTAAAGTAATTGGGAGGAGGTTTAGAGGGGAGTTGAGGGGAAGTTTTTCCCCAAAGGGTGGTGGGTGTCTGGAACTCACTGACTGAAAGGGTGGTAGAGGCAGAAACCCTCACCACTTTTAAAAAGTGCTTGGATGTGCACTTGAAGTGCCGTAACCAACAGCGCTACGGACCAAGAGCTGGAAAGTGGGATTAGGCTGGATAGCACTTTATCGGCCGGCGTGGACACGATGGGCTCAAATGTCCCCTTTTCGTGCTGTAAATTTCTCTGATTCTATAATTGTAGAATACTGGTGAGTCAAACCATCAACTCGGCACAGCAAGAGTTAAACAATAATGTGCACAAATAGCTAAAAATATCTCACCAATTAAAGTGCTCAATGAATAGAATGCAGAAAGTGATATCATTATTGACATAATTATAAGTAGGGTTAAATACTCTTACTGCCATTTGATAAAATCCATGTTCCCATTTCTCATTTAGAAAAGAGTAACTGTGATTATAATTACGTTACCTGGAACAGTGATGTATTCTTGTATATAGTAAAAATGATTCGAGATGTAGTTGTATTAAAGTGGTTACTACTGTTGTGTAGGAGTGTTGGTGGCAGTTCGATCTTAATCGCTGGGTCCAAGGTAGAGAGATTCCTCTGTGTTTTATGTTTAAGAAAAAAAATTAATTAATTGGTTATCTGGTTGCAATCTGAAATGACATTTCACTTCTTACATTTAGGAGTAACATGCTCAAAGCGTCTGGTTGGGTGAAAGTGGTTACCTTTAGTGGGAAATCTGGACATTTGCTGTGAGGGTTATTTATCGCTACTGGTCGTAACCACCACATCAAAATATAGTAACAGGGGCCTGGGACCAGACAAATGATCACAGCCATCAGATAAGGAAGAGTGGAAAGCTTAAGCAATAATTGGAAGTTGGGTCACAACATCGGAAGTATAATTGTTGGGATCACCCCAAAGCCATTTGAACTCACTGCTGGAATTCTTCTCTACTAGGAATAGGATTCAAGTTCAGTGCTACACGAGAAAACGTCTGGGGGAATTTTAACTTAACTGGCCTAATGGGAAACTGATGCAACAGGGCAACCCATTTTACACGCCGCTGGATTTTACTTTCTATTGGAGTGTGTAAAATCGATGCTGATCTGCTGGGTTTCCCAGTACTACGACCACCCCCACCCCACCCCGTAAATATCAGGCTGTTAATTCAGGATCAGACAATCACTCATTTTCTTAACAAGAAATGAAAAGAGAAATGTATGTTTGGGGGTGGGGGTGGGTGGGGGGCGGGGTGTGGGATGGGGGACGGGACAGAAAGCAAGTGAACATCATACATTCAAATTATTAGCAATAACAAAAGCAAGATATTGCAGTACTGAGAAGAGAGATACATCACAGCATGGCCGGGCAGATACTCCTCCTGCCACAAGTCCTCTAACTGGGCCACAAGTGACATTGTCCACACTTCCAACTGACACCACAAGAATCCCAACAGACTCACCGTATCTGGATTAGGAAACTCGACTCCTGTGAAATTTTCAGTGTTTATTTTTAGAATGTAAAATGCTATATATTCTGTTTCGCCAACTTCACTTTCCCCTTCGAAATGTATCTCCATGAATATATTTTCCAGATATGAGATGATTGAAGATCTATAAAAGAACGACAATGCAAGAATATTACTGACTGGGAAATAGCTAACAATAGAGGGTAAGGGTTAATTTGCTGAGTGTGTGTTAATCAGGATTAATGATGTTTTATGGTGCAGTGGCCTGAGGCCAACAATGCACCCAAGGGTGCCTGAGCACTGGGTGGGTGGGGAAGGCGCAAGTGGAAAGAGGCTGAAGCTCGTGCACAAGCTGGGCGCTAGGCTCATTAGGCCTCTGTCTTTAATGTAAATATGGCAGCTGACCCATAATGCAGCTGGAGCTTCAGTTACTCATTAGGAACAGATGCTGAACGCGAGGTTACATTCCCGATTAAAATAAATTCTCACAAGTTACTGCCAGCTGGCCCGAACACCCCGGGATCTGCCCACTTCCTGTTAGCCAGTCAATTGCCTAGTGGAACAGTGCAGGCAGGCGTTGCTCGATAAAGTGCTCCATGCATGTCGAGAGTCACTTGGATTGAGACAAAATTATGTAAATTAGCTGACCGGGAATTAGCTGGTGTGGTCAGCACATTTGTACACAGGTACTGAGTGACTTTGTCAGAGCCATTGAGTTTACTCACTTGTTAACCATAACCAAAGGTGCATAAATGATGGAAAGTATAGTTCTGAGTAGGAGAAAGGAGATCTCCGAAAGTCCACTTATTCAAGAAGACTCCACATTATTGCAGACTGTAGGAGGCAATCTCACCAGAGGAGGCCACCCACTCATAACAGCAGCTTCAGCAAATGTAGGATGGCACTGTGCAGAGGGTGAACACATGTCTCCCACTCACTGCACTTGGAAGGATTGCAGATAGTGGGGTTGATCACCAATGTGATTATTGAGAGTAACTAAATGATCTTATCTTCACATATCTCTATCAACATGACTGTCAACGATCATACATTGCTATAGTTGGATGTTCAAGGTGATTGAGGTGTTACACCTGTTCGCCTGAGTAGTTTCAGAAAAGCGAATTATTAAAGCAGATTTATCCAGTATCAATTGCAAAATGGAATACAAAAGGAAGATATCCGGGACATCTCAGCATTATTGGAACAGAAAAGTTGTAGCTGAGAAAGATTGATGGTTAAGTGTATACAACTGACTGTATAGGAGCATAGAAACATTAGCAACAAGAGTCGGCCATTCAACCTGTCTTGGCTGATCTACACTTCAATTCCATTTAACTACCTTTGCTCCATAGCCTTGTTTCCCTTGCGAAACAAAAATCTATCTCAGTTTAGAAAGTTCCATTTGTCCCAGCATCCACAGCCTTTTGGGGAAGAGATTTTCAGATTTCCAAGACCCTTTGTGTGCAAAAGTGCTTCCTGATATCACTCCTGATTGGCCTAGCTCTAATTTAAAAACAATGTACTTTATTCTCAAGTCCCCATCACAAGAAATAAATCCTCCATATCTACCCAATCAAATCCTTGAGATTTGTGAATTTGGATTCCCAAATCTCTTTGCTTCTCTACAGTTCCGAGTTTCTCATGACTTCGAAAATACTCTGATTTATCATTCTTGGGTCCAAAGTGGATGTCATCACACTTGACCACATTAAAATTAATTTGCCATTATCAACAAGTCAGGGGACCAATCTTGGTTCAATAAGGATTGAAGAGTATGCCAGGAGCAGTACCAGGCCTACCTAAAAATCAGGTGCCAACCTGGGGAATCTGCAACACAGGATTATATGCATGCTAAACAGCAGAAGTAGCATGCTATAGACAGAGCTAAGCGATCCCACAATCAACAGATCAAAGCTCTGCAGTCCTGCCACATTCAATCATGAATGCTGGTGAACAATTAAACAAGGAACGGGAGGAGGAGGCTCCATGAATATCCTCATCCTCAATGAGTGCAAAAGATGGCTGAAGTGTTAGCAACCATCTTCAGAAAGAAGTGCTAAGTGGATGATCCATATCGGTCTCCTCCTGACGTCCCCACCATCACAGAAGGCAGTTCTCAGCCAATTCGATTCACTTCACATGATATCAAAAAACGTCTGAGCACACAAAGACAATGAGCCCCGACATCCCGGCTGTCGTGCTGAAGACTTGTGCTCCAGAACTAGCCACGTCATTAGCCAAGCTGTTCCAATACAGCTATAACACTGGCATCTCCCCGACAATGTGGAAAACTGCTCAGTTATGTCCTGTCCACAAAAAGCAGGACAAATCCAATCTGTCCAATACCACCCAATCAGTCTACTCTCAATCATCAGCAAAGTGAAGGAAGCTGTCGTTCACAGTGCTATCAAGCGACACTTACTCACCAATAACCTGCTCACCAATGCCCAGTTTGGGTTCCGCCAGGACCACTCAGCTCCAGAACTCATTACAGCCTTGGTCCAAACATGGACAAAAGAGTTGAATTCCAGAGCTGAGGTAAGAGTGACTGCCCTTGACATCAAGGCAGCATTTGACGGAGTGTGGCATTAAGGAGCCCTAATAATACTGAAGTAAATGGGAATCAGGGGGAAAACTCTCCACTGGCTGCAGTCATACCTAGCATAAAGGAAGATGGTTGTGGTTGTTGGAGATTAATCATCACAGCCCCAGGACATCGCTGCAGGAGTTCCTCAGAGCAGTGACCAAAGCCCAACCATCTTCAGCTGCTTCGTCAATGACCTTCCCTCCATCATAAGGGAAGAAGTGGGGATGTTTGCCGATGACTGCACTATGTTCAGTGCCATTTGCAACTCCTCAGATAATGATGCAGTCCATGCCCAAATGCAGCAAGACCTGGATGGCATTCAGGCTTGGGCTGATATGTGGCAAGTAGCATTTGCACCACACATTTGCCAGGCAATGTCTATTTCCAACAAGCGAGAGTCTAACCACTGCCCCTTGACTTTCAACAGCATTACCATTGCTGAATCACCCACCATCAACATCTTAGGGATCATCATTGATCAGAACCATAACTGAACCAGCTGCATAAGTACCTTGGCAACAAGAGCAGGTCAGAGGCAGCATATTCCGTGGCGAGTGTCTCACCTCCTGACTCCCCAAAGCCTATCCACCATCTACAAGGCACAAGTTAGGAGTGTGATGGAATAATCTCCACTGGCCTGGATGAGTGCAGCTCCAACAACACTCAAGAAGCTCGACACCATCCAGGACAAAGCAGTGATTGATTGCCACCTCATCCATTTAGCATTTACTCCCTCCTTAAACATTTACTCCCTCCACCACCAGCGCACCATGGCTGCAGTGTGTACCATCTACAAGATGCACTGCAGCAACTTGCCCCGGCATCTTTGGCAACACTTCCCAAACCCACGACCTTTCGGGCCTAGAAGGACCAGGGCAGCAGGTGCATGGTAGCATCATTACCTGCAAGTTCTCCTCCAAGTTGCACACCGTCCTGACTTGGAAGTACTTCGCCGTTCCTTCATTGTCGCTGGGTCAAAGTCCTGGAACTCTCTCCATAACAGCACTGTGGGCGTACCTTCACCGCACAGACTGCAGCAGTTCAAGAACACAGCTCACCACCACCTTCTGAAGGGTAATTGGGATGGGCAATAAATCCTGGCCTTGCCAGTGCCGCCCACATCCCATGAACGAATAAGAAAAACATGGCGCCAATCAGAGTACACATCCTTTATCCTCACTCTGTCTCCTACCTCCCAACCAATTTCCAACCCAAGTCAAAAGCCTACCTCCAATTCCTTGTGTTCTCAGTTATGCTAACAATCTTTTACATGGCACATTATTGAATGCTTTCTGGAACTCCATAAACATAACACCCATCGACACTCCCTTATCTACCTTATTAGTGACCTCCTGAAAAAATTCAACTAGATTAGTATTACCCTTACCCTTAACAAATACTCTTCAAGTGCTCAGTCACTCTATCTAATGAGAGAGTCGAGTAGCTTCCCCACAACTGATGTTAAACTGACAGGTCTGTAGCCACCTGGGCCACAATATTCCCAGCCCTGCGAGAGCCGGTTTGGAGGCGGGCCAGCTGTCTAAATGGCCGAGATTGACAGTGGATCGGGAACTTGCTCTAAACCCACCTCCTCATATGTTTCTCAACTGTCAGGTCCGCGTGCGGATCGCAGACCCGACACCAAGCGACGGGCCAATTAATTAACGTACTTTACAGGTAGTTTATTGCTATTTAAGAGGATTAAAAGCAGGCACTAACAATTTTACCAACTTTTTGACTTGTTTTCTGTCCCTCAAGTTTCACCCCAGGTAAGTGTGTCGGGCTCTCAGTGACTCTCCTTTGCTTTGGCTGGTTGACAGCTGGAGAAGTGGTGTAAAAGCTACCATTTCACAGCTGTTCACTTTCCAATATCAAAAGCTGAATCCTTCAGGATTTGGAATAAACTTTTGAACTATATGCAGTTTGGAAGTGTTTGCAGTGAACTCTCTATTTACTGTCACCTCCTTGGAGCAACCTCTCACCATTGACAAATCGCTTCTGACATCTCAACCTCACCTCCCATCTATTCCAGCAGCATCGATGCCCTTGAAAAATTCTCACCTTGGTCCTCAGAATCCCACCATGATCATCCCCAACATCATTATACACACCTGCATCTCCAACAACAACAACCTTCTCCGCAATCAGCTGATGCTGCACCGGACACAGGGCATCAGCACCCAACCATATTACTGTCTGGGAGGCCAGCAATAGCCTCACCATGAACATGTTTACTTCACTTGATGCTGTGCACCCTGGTTGCCACATGATGCACTAGGTTGGCACCACCCCACACCAGCTCCATAAAGCATCCCAGCATTGCCAAGCCATTCCTTTCACATTCATCACCTTTGTGGGGGGTACCCATATGTCTCACCATTCACTACACCTCACTAAGCAAGGTAGGTTGGTGTGAGTAAGGATCTGCAGGGGTAGAGTAGGGAAGGCAGAGTGTTGGGGATGTGATGAGTGGCACAGTAGGATGAGGTTGAGTGTGGCTTTGCAGTAACATTTCGTGATCTACTGAGCTCATTGAAGACATCCCTGCTTGTGCCCTTCTGTGCAATATTCAACCAGGCTGCGTTGGTGTCCTGGGGAGGTCTCTTCCACCCATTGGAAGGAAAGAGGACCTCCTTGCATGCTGTGACTCTCTCCGTAAGCATCTGGGGGGAGTGATGTGAGTGCCTGGTGCAGCCATGTACTTCTGTGCAATGCTTGTCTGTGTTTACACCCCCTCAATGCGGCAGAACACTGACCGAAGAATTGTGAAAATCAATGTGGACATGGTCCCTTTAAGGAAACCAGCTGACGACACATCATCAAATTATATCATCAGACCTGTTTCTTGTTAATTGTCTGGGAACCTCGTAGGGCGGGCTTAACAAGCCTAATCCAGAGAAGATTGCTTCAAGAGAGTGGGATGGAGCCGGGAGCGGGTTTCCCACACGCCAACGAAGATTATAAAGATTGTTGGAGGCACATGCAGACTTAAAGGAAAATAATATAGATCAGTGCCCATAGCAGCTGTGTTGTTTCACATACCAGCTGCTGTCCTACAAGGGGTTTATGTTCCCCTTGATGTGTAGCTGTTCTTCTTTGGTCAGCTTACATAGGTCTCTTTAAATGGCAGTGTTGTGTAACATGCAACATACGATAATTATTCTGCAAAGTCAATCAGGCCATTAGGCAAGGGACCTCCAGAGCGGTTTAAACATTGGAAATTCTGGTTTAACAACCCAAAGGCTTGCGTTGTGATAGTTCCATTTCAGGAATATATGTCATTTACAGCATTGTCTTGAAGTGTGGGGGGCTCTGGCCATGCATGCAATTAAATAGAATAGAAGCCATTTTAGGAGTATTTGCAAAATTTAGTGACCACTCCATTAATGCAATACAGAAACTTGCTAGTTTAACATTTTATATCAATTTTAGATGAATTCGCTCATGACAAAATAAGAAATACTGCACAAACACTAATTTGTTGTAAATAGAAATTCTCTCATATCGGTTACTATGAGAGTTGGAAAAGTATTTTCATGTATTACGTTAGAGGGAGGCCAGGTATCTCCTTAAGACTGGGAGTCTAGCGCAGCAGCAGACTGGCAATTTTGTGGAAGGCCAGGAAAACATCGGGCATTATTTGATACATAGACAATTCAAGAAAGATGGCTTATTTCTGTTATATATCAGAAATTGATTGTGTTTTCAGACTGACAATGCATTCTAGAAGAATGGTTACCTACATGGTCGAAATTTGACCAAAACATCTCTGTATGAGACTGGTCACTTTTGTAACTGCACCTGAAGGTGATTCATTTCCATCTCTAACAGTCAGGCTGTGCTGCAAATAAGAACAAGACTGCTTCCAACCTAAATGGAGAAGGAGAGGATATAATGAAGAGGTCAATACAAATAAGCTCGAGTCCATTGAAATCCTTACTGAAAAACTGTAGCAAACACCCCAGAGCATGGCCCCAATGTAAATAAGGTCGCCACATGGCTATTATATTTTGGGAGTGAAATTTCTTTCTCAGCTCTGTAATAAATTGGTAAATGATTTTGGGGGAAATTTCCGTTTTAAACTAAATGGAATAGTGATGACTTTATTCAAATCGTGGACAGAGGAACTTCAACCAGACACGTTAATCAGCTTGTTACAAGTAATGCACAGAGCAACAATCCCACCTTGTTACTGAAGGGATCACATGCATTCTCCTATAATTATTGGAATTTGTGAAATATTCTAACACACTTTAACAATCATTTACAGTGCCTGCTAGTGAGAGCACTCCATTTCCTGCCAGAGGTATCATTTGTGCTATTTTATATTATGATCTACATGGCCACACCCAAATATTGGAGCATAATAAGTTTCACAGGTACATTTCAAGGTTTGTGTCTCATTTACATGTTCAGGACACTTTGGGGTCTCATTCTCTCTTTGTCCACTGATGGGTCTTTATTTTCATTCAATGAATTACGATTCATTTTTAAGAACATTGTGTGCTTCCCATGAGTTTGTGTGTGACTGCAGCACATGGCGGCTCAATCCAGCCGTGTACTTTGTAAATTTGTATTTGAGAGCATGACTGACCTCTACCTCCTGTTACAAGCAGCCATGCTCCACCAATAAAGCAGTATCATCAGTAGCAGCTAAGGAAATTATTGCTCTTAATTTTTATGTAACAGGGTCATTCCAGTCCTTCACTGGCAACATTGGTCATATTACACCGTTCACTAACCACTGTATTATAAAACTGACAGATGTGTTAATTCAGGAAGTTGCCCTAGAACTAGTGAATGCATTGGTGATAATTTTCCAACAGTCTATCGACTCTGGATCAGTTCCTATGGACTGGAGGGTAGCTAATGTAACACCACTTTTTAAAAAAGGAGAGAGAGAGAAAACGGATAATTATAGACCGGTTAGCGTGACATCAAATGTTGGAATCAATCATTAAGGATGAAATAGCAGCGCATTTGGAAAGCAGTGACAGGATCGGACCAAGTCAGCATGGATTTATGAAAGTGGAATCATGCTTGATGAATCTTCTGGAATTTTTTGAGGATGTAACTAGCAGAGTGGACAAGGGAGAACCAGTATATGTGATGTATTTGGACTTTCAAAAGGCTTTTTACAAGGTCCCGCACAAGAGATTGGTGTGCAAAATCAAAGCGCATGGTATTGGGGGTAATGTACTGACGTGAATAGAGAACTGGTTGGCAGACAGGAAGCAGAGAGTCGGGATAAATGGGTCATTTTCAGAATGGCAGGCAGTGAGTAGTGGAGTGCCGCAGGGCTCAGTGCTGGGACCCCAGCTCTTTACAATATACATTAACGATTTAGATGAAGGAATTGAGTGTAATATCTCCAAGTTTGCGGATGACACTAAACTGGATGGCGGTGTGAGCTGTGAGGAGGACGCTAAGCGGCTGCAGGGTGACTTGGACAGGTTAGGTGAGTGGCAAATGAATGGCAGATGCAGTATAATGTGGATAAATGTGAGGTTATCCATTTTGGGGGCAAAAACACGAAGGCAGAATATTATCTGAATGGCGGCAGATTAGGAAAAGGGGAGGTGCAACAAGACCTGGGTGTCATGGTTCATCAGTCACTGAAAGTGGGCATGCAGGTACAGCAGGCGGTGAAGAAGGCAAATGGTATGTTGGCCTTCATAGCCAGGGGATTTGAGTATAGGAGCAGGGAGGTCTTACTGCAGTTGTACAGGGCCTTAGTGAGGCCTCACCTGGAATATTGTGTACAGTTTTGATCTCCTAATCTGAGGAAGGACGTTCTTGCTATTGAGGGAGTGCAGCGAAGGTTCACCAGGCTGATTCCAGGTATGGCTGGACTGTCATATGAGGAGAGACTGGATCAACTGGGCCTTTATTCACTGGAGTTTAGAAGGATGAGAGGGGATCTCAAAGAAACGTATAAGATTCTGACAGGACTGGACAGGTTAGATGCGGTAAGAATGTTCCCGATGTTGGCGAAGTCCAGAACCAGGGGACATAGTCTTAGGATAAGGGGTAGGCCATTTAGGACTGAGATGAGGAGAAACTTCTTCACTCAGAGTTGTTAATCTATGGAATTCCCTGCGCAGAGAGTTGTTGATGCCAGTTCATTGGATATATTCAAGAGGGAGTTAGATATGGTCCTTACGGCTAGGGGATCAAGGGGTATGGAGAGAAAGCAGGAAAGATGTACTGAAGGAATGATCAGTCATGATCTTATTGAATGGCGGTGCAGGCTCGAAGGGCCAAATGGCCTACTCCGGCACCTATTTTCTATGTTTCATCATCATCATGGGCAGTGCCTCGAAATCGAGGAAGACTTGCTTCCCATTTTAAAAGTGAGTTCTCAGGTGACTGAACAGTCCAATACAGGAATTACAGTTTCTGTCACAGGTGGGTGAGACAGTCATTGGAGGAAAGTGTGGGTGGAGAGTCTGGTTTGCCACACGCTCCTTCCGCTGCCTGCGCTTGTTTTCTGCATGCTCTCGGCGACTGCTGGACGAATCACCGCCTAATCCGTTCCGTCATCAACATCAATATAGCCCCAAAGCGATGATGGCAGCAGAAGCAGTGCCGCAGAAAAATCAATGCCAGTGTACTCAAAGACTCAGCTAAGAGAGCCCTATACAGCCAACGCCTCACTGTTAACCTGGTGACCTTGATGACCCCGAGACGCAGAGTGCCCACAGCACTTGGTCTGCCCTTCAGGCCACCATAACCAGTGCCTGCGAAGAGACGCTCGATCACTCAACTAGGAAATACCAAAACTGGTTTGATGTTGAGTTAATTAGGTGCATGGCAACATGCAGCAACCTCACACTGGAACAGAAGCATCAGCAGGACAGGAAGAGTGCTTTATTTCTGGCTCTCCCAGGCTGCAGGGAGTCACAGATTACACCCATATTGGCACTGAGGGCTCCAACTGCAATCTGTTGGTTTAATAATGGGGTTTCATTCCATTAACAAAGGATGGTTTGTGATCACGAGCAGCAGATAATTCATGTAAATAATTGTCTTTGTGATTGTTATATATTTAACCATTTGTAACCTGCATGACACCTGACCACCAGAGGGCTCACCTGTTGGAGTCCCAAGGGATCCCAGCATCTCTTGGGAGCACAGCATATAAGCAGGCCACCCACGAGGTACCTGCACTCTGGAATCTTATTAAAGGAGCTAAGGTCACCCTTGCTCATTACACACGGTACTCAGTCTTAACCTTTATTATGAGTGTAATAATTGGCGACAAGGTAGCGAACAACCGTGCGAAAATGCAAAGAACAGTCGGCATCCTGGAGAAGTTCTCAGAAGGGGACGATTGGGAGGCCTTCGTGGAGAGACTCGACCAATACTTCGTGGTCAACGAGCTGGAAGGGGACGAGAATGCTACCAAACAAAGGGCGATCCTCCTAACTGTCTGTGGGGCAACAACCTACGGCCTCATGAAGAATCTCCTGGTCCTGGCAAAACCAACAGAGAAATCCTACGAAGCCTTGTGTACGCTGGTCCGGGAGCACCTAAGTCCGAAGGTAAGCTTTTTGACGGCGAGATATCGGTTCTACACGTGTCAACGATCGGAGGGCCAGCAATTGGCGAGCTACGTTGCCGAACTGAGGCGCCTCGCAGGACATTATGAGCTTGAGAGATTCCTAGAATAAATGCTCAGAGACTTTTGTGTATTGGGCATTGGACATGAGACAATCCTTCGCAACTGTTGACAGTAGAAACTCCAAATCTAAGTAAAGCTATAACAATAGCCCAGTGACAACACCAAGCAGATTTCGCAGAACAAAGAAGTTTCGGCCAATACTGTGCATAAAGTAATGTTGGCTTTGAGCAGAAATGTACGGGGCAGAACGTACATGCCGGCTGCTGTGGCCCGACCTCAATTGACCCAGAGTCTGCCATCATCTGTTAATGCAAGGCAGTTAACACCCTGTTGACGCTGCGGAGGTGATCATCGGCTCCATCAATGCTGCTTTAAGCACTATGTGTGCAATGGATGCAGAACAATGGAACACCTCCAACGAATGTGCAGGTGAGCTACAAACCCACCACGTTGCAGAGGAAGATCGATCTACAGTGGACCAGGCTGAATTGGAGACTCGTATTGAGGAGGCAGAGGTGTATGGGGTGCATACGTTCACTATAAATGTCCACCAATAATGTTGAAAGTTGAACTGAACGGCATTCCAGTATCTATGGAGCTCAACACGGAGGCAAGTCAGTCCATAATGAGTAAAAAGGCCTTCGACAGGCTGTGGGGAAATAAGGCACACAGGCCCAAGCTCAGCTCCATTCACACCAAACTAAGGACTTACACCAAGGAACTAATCCTTGTAATTGGCAGTGCAGAAGTCAAAGTCTCCTACGACGAAGCAGTGCATGAACTCCCGCTGTGGATTGTATCAGGGGATGGCCCCATGTTGTTTGGCAGAAGCTGGCTAGGAAAAATCTGCTGGAACTGAGATGACATCCGAGTGCTTTCGTCCATCGCCGACGCCTCATGTATCCAGGTTCTGAGCAAGATCGCATCGTTGTTCGAGTCAGGCATTGGAAGCTTCTCGGGGGTGAAAGTGCAGATCCATTTGATTCCCGGTACGCGACCCATCCACCACAAAGCTTTGGTGGTACCATACATGATGCGTGAAAAAGTGGAAATTGAGCTGGACAGGCTGCAACGTGAAGGCATCATCGCGCCGGTGGAATTCAACGAATGGGCTAGTC
Source organism: Pristiophorus japonicus (assembly GCF_044704955.1). Lineage (NCBI taxonomy): Eukaryota > Metazoa > Chordata > Chondrichthyes > Pristiophoridae > Pristiophorus > Pristiophorus japonicus. The sequence goes on along the minus strand of NC_091989.1, from coordinate 111,922,508 downwards.
CAATTGTCCCAGTACTTATTTGGCCTCAAGTTTGAGCTTGAAACTGACCACAAGCCGCTCATATTGCTATTCTCTGAGAGCAAAGGGATTAATACCAATGCCTCTGCCCGCATCCAAAGATGGGCGCTCACGCTGTCAGCATACAGCTATGTAATCCGCCACAGACTGGGCACAGAGAACTGCGCAGATGCTCTCAGTCAGCTGCCATTGCCCACCACTGGGGTGGAAATGGCACAGCCAACGGACTTGTTCATGGTCATGGAGGCATTTGAGAACGAGGAGTTCCCCATTATGGCCCGCCAGGATCCTTAACTGTCCCTGATAAAAAATTGTGTCCTCCATAGGAGCTGGTCCGGTTTCCCAGTGGAGATGCAGGAGGTGATTAAGCCGTTCCATAGAAGCAAAGACGAGTTGTCCCTGCAGGCTGACTGTCTATTGTGGGGGAATCGCGTGGTCTTGCCCAAAAAAGGCAGAGACACATTCATATGCGAACTACACAGCACCCACCCAGGCATCGTAATGATGAAAGCCATAGCCAGATCCCATGTGTGGTGGCCTGGCATCGACTCAGATTTAGAGTCATGCGTGCGCCAGTGCAACACTTTCTCTCAGCTGAGCCATGCACCCAGAGAGACACCGCTAAGTTTGTGGTCGTGGCCCTCCAAACCGTGGTTGAGAATCCATGTAGACTATGCGGGCCCATTTCTAGGCAAGATATTTTTGGTTGTCGTGGACGCTTACTCAAAATGGAATGAATGTGCAATAGTGTCTGTCAGCACGTCCATGGCTACCATTGAAAGCCTTTGAGCCATGTTTGCCATGCATGGCTTGTCTGATGTCCTAGTCAGCAACAATGGCCTTGTTTCACCAGTGCTGAATTCAAGGAATTCATGACCTGCAACGGGATCAAACACATCACATCTGCCCCGTTCATGCCCGCATCCAACGGCCAGGCAGAACAGGCAATTCAGACCATCAAGCAAAACTTGAAACGAGTGTCGGAAGGCTCCCCGCAGACCCGATTGTCCCGAGTGCTGCTCAGCTACTGCACCAGACCCCACTCACTCACCGGGTTCACCCAGCCGAGCTGTTCATGAAAAGGGCGCTTACAGCAAGGCTCTCTCTTGTCCACCCTGATCTCCATGATCACGTGGAGGGCAAACGGCATCAACAAAGTGTGTACCATGACCGCGCAAATTTGTCACGTGATATTAAGATCAACGATCCTGTGTCTGTGCTCAATTATGGACATGGTCCCAAATGGCTCGCTGGCTCGGTCACAGCCAAAGAGGGGAATAGGGTGTTTCAGGTCAAATTGGCCAATGGATAAACGCACAGAAAACATTTGGACCAAATCAAATTGCGGTTCACCAACAGCTACGAACAATCTGAAGAGGACACCACCAACTTTGACCCTTCAACACACACACACAAGTGGCAACTGACATCATGGTTGACCACAAAACCGAACTCATCATCCACAGCAGCCCGGCAAGGCTGGCTGCCCAACAGCCGAGTGAAGAACTGACCAACCCACCCACACCTTCATTTGTACCGAGACGATTGACAAGGGAGTGTAAAGCACCAGATCGTCTCACCTTGTAAATAAGTGGACTGTTGACTTCACGGGGGAGTGATGTTATGTATTTAACCCTTTGTAACCTGCATGACACCTGACCACCAGAGGGTCACCTGCTGGAGGCCCAAGGGATCCCAGCATCCCTTGGGGCACAGCATATAAGCAGGCCACCCATGAGGTACCTGCACTCTGGAATCTTATTAAAGGAGCCAAGGTCACCCTTTATGACAGTACTCAGTCTCACCCTTTATTGGGCCCAAGTTTCCGCCCTCTGTAAAAACGGTGCACCTCCATAAAGTGTGCTGACTTTCTGGAATAAAAAGGGCGCAGAAAAGTGACCTTGTGATGCTCCCTGCTCCTCAGGATGTCTTCGGCCTCGGCGTGGCACAGCACAAAGGTTTGGGGGCGGAGCCAGGTCCCAGCACTGAAAACAGTGCCGGGACCTCTGCACATGCGCGGTAGAGTGTGCACGCATGTGCAGTAGCTCCTCGCCCCTGAATCTCTGCAGTTCAGCCTCTCCCTCCCCTCTCCCTCCCATTCAGCTGCCCCCCCCGTTCAGCCTTCCCCCCTCCCTCCCGTTCAGCTCCCTCCCCCTGTTCAGCCTTCCCCCCTCCCTCCCGTTCAGCCTCCCTCCCTCCCTCCTGTTCAGCTCCCCCCTCCCTCCCTCTCGTTCAGCTCCTCCCCTCCTTCCCTCCCGTTCAGCTCCTCCCCCCCGTTCAGCTGCCCCCCTCCCTCCCGTTCGGCTCCCCCTCCCTCCCGTTCAGCCGGCCTCTCTCCCTCCCATTCAGCTACCCCCCTCCCTCCCATTTAACTTCCCCCCGCTTCCCTCCCGTTCAGCTCCCCCCCCACTCCCATTCAGCTTCCCTCCCTCTCTTCTGTTCAGCCTCCCCCTACTTCCCTTTCAGCCCTTCCACCTCCTCCCCCTTCTCTCCCCGCTCCTCCCTCGCTCCCCCTCCTCCTCCTCCTCCTCCATCCCTCTTTCCCCCCATCCCCGTCAAAAACACAGAGAGACACTGACAGAGACAGAGAGAGAAACACAGGGGGGCCTCATCCCAGCACGCTGTTGGAGGGCTCCTGGTGCTGAAGTAGGTGAGTAGAACCTTAATTTTTTATTTATTGGTTAATTTTTTTTAAATTTTTTTATTTTTTTGGTTGATTTATTGGTTGATTTATTGATTTGTTTATCATTTATTATTGATGATAGCTCTTTATTTGTAAAAGTGAAATGTTTAATGCTTGTAAACCCCCCTCACCCCCCATCTCTCATTCCCTACGCCTGATTTAGGCAAGGTTTTTCTGAGTGTATAAAAATCTGCACTTACTCCATTCTAAGTTAGTTTGGAGTAAGTTTTCACTGCCTAAACTTGCAAAACAAGCGTAAGTGGCTGGTAACGCCCCCTTTTGAAAAAAAAATTGTTCTAAGATGAAACTATTCTAACTCACTAGAATTGGAGCAAACTAAATGCCAAGAATTGCAATTTCTAAGATACTCCATTCTAAACTAGTTGCTCCAAAAAAATAGGAGCAACTCGAGCCGAAGCTTGAGCCCATTATGAGGGTAATAGTGACAGTGCTCACAGTGACTTTTCTCTCTGTCAACGCATTTTGCCCTTTTTACTAGCAAAATCTAAATAAAAAGATGGCTGATTGGTGACAAGCTGTACCCCATATAGCTGTGACTTAAGTAACCAATAAGGAAACCTGGTACTACACTGGAGATGTATTATAATGAGGTCAACACCAAAGCATCCTTATTGAACAAGCTGATTTAAAATTCTCAAACAGCCAGGTGGGGTTTGAACTGGTTCTCCAGATTATTAGTCCACAGGGTCGATATTACCCCCGGGAGAGAGTCAGGTGAAGGGATTAAAATGTGAGATCGTGAAATGCGATCACCAACCTGCCACGTACACACCTGCTGCCATCTTTACAGTGGCAGGATGAGTGGTATCTCTCATTATAATATTTAAATCAGGCTCCCACAGTGTAATTGGGAGCCAGATTTAAGTCTAACGCTGGCCGGCCAGGTTTCCCAGTGCTCGGGAAACCCAGGAGCTGGCGGATCAAGCAGGTAGGGGCTTTGTATAGCACTGCTTGTGGGCCAGGGAGAGGAGGAGTGCTTCCCCCGGCCCCTCATCAAACCTTCTGCTGGTCACGGCCTCTCCTCGCAGACACAATCGGCCGACCCCACCCCTCCAAACCCACGATCCCAAGCTTACTGTACCAAGATCTGCCAAGCCCCCGCTTCTGCCCTGTGATCTTTCCCTACTTCCGATTGCTGGTCCAAGCTCTCCCCTCTCCCTGCTTCAATCCGGGAACTTTCCTGATGGCTGGGGCCGGCCCCAACTCTCTCCAGCTGTGGTCTTGTGCCGCCGGCTTTGCTGCCAGGCAGCCAGCAAGTCTGGAGCTCCGGCCGGCATCCGGGCGGGAAACTGAATAAAAATATGATAATGAGCCTCTGAGGTTGATTTTGGAAGGACTGCCACGTTCTCGGAACTTCCAGGTTTCCTCCCCACTACCACATTACCCCACTCCCTCCCCACCTCCCAGTAAATATCGTGGCCCACGTCTCTGGATTACTGGTCCAGTAACATTATCCACATCCCAAATCTGCTCCAAAACAGCCGGTAATTCAGAGGAGAATCCAACCCCATCCAAATCAAGCTAGCTAACAGTGAACTGAGTGAGCCAAACACTCTGCGATTTACCTGCTACTCCCCAGTGTCCTGCTGCAATCTTCAGCCAGAACAGTTTTTTTAAAGGCTGCACTGTAATTTCCAAGCACCCCAGCATATTGCTCCCGGTTCAATGGGATTTACACCAATGAATCCTTCAATGGATGAGCAAGTAAGCTAAGCCAAAATCTCTGGTACATCTCATCTCACATTGGCACAAATGCTGCACAACTCAACGTGTGGTAATTAAGGGCCTCTGTAAACACAGCCATGTACCTTGAAATATTTCCGTTGTGGTTATTGATATTAGTTTTATTGTTGAAACCAATAGAAAGTTGTCTGTTTAAACTGCTTTTACTTTAGATTTACACTTTCCAGAACTGAATGACAGATTAAATAAAAACATTTATTTACCTGGTGAAGAGGAGATACTGGTTGTTGATTCCTAAAGTAAAAATTTACAACATCAGATAATTTTTCAATGAAGTAGGTTATTCTAATCACTTGTAAGTGAAATGTGTTAATTCTATCTTACCGGGTATGTTTCACAAGGGATGTGTGCCTCTGGTGTAGTGACACTGACATTAGTGGAATGGTTACTCCATGTTGTAACTTTAATTAGATCATCATTTTGTCCAAAGTCAATGTCAAAAATGTCCTGTAAAGAAACACAATACAAATATTACAACAAATGCTTCTAAAATAAAGACTCAAACAGCATATCTTTTGAGGTTGCTGAATAATATTGATTATTTCATTTCTTATCCCTATGACAACAGGTACAGGATACTGACTGGGTAATTATCCAGGGCCACTCTTTGCTATTCTCTAATCAATTCACATTTCAGTCATAAAAACAGGCTGTGTGTGATTGGGTGGCATTTTTGGAGGGGATGTTGGAATAAGTCATCAGTTGTGTATCAATGGGCAGATGAAGTCATTGGGTGGACATACTGGACTTGGTCATCTCCCACTCTAGGCTTCAGTGGTGTTGTGTTGTCTGCCTCCTCTGCTCAGGTGACACTGATCGCAGGGGCATTGCTGGTGTTTATATCATGTACATCTCCAGAAGGGGACTTGGCATTTTCCCAAAATATAAAAATATGAAAAATATTGAGCTAACCTCCCCCTTCATTTCTCCCTTAATCAGGCTAAATGGGCAGAATGTGGCCTGTTAGCCAAATACGAGTTTTGTACACAAATGCACGTAGCATAAGTGTAAAGTCCTTACTCTACAGCATGAAACCACACGAGGCACATTTCAGGGACAAGGCCACTCTGTGACCTTAGCTCTTTATTACAGGACTCCAGAAGTGATGACCCTGCATGGGACCTCCCTTTATATACCTGTGTGATCAGTTAAGGACTGTCTCCCAAAAGTTCACCCCCTGTGGTCAAGGTGTGCATCGAAGTTGAGTGTATACAGTAATACAGTGGTGTTACATTGTAGTTACAAACATGACATCACCTTCCCCCCCCCCCCACTAAAGTCTTACTGGGATCATAGGTTCAGTCTTTCAGGTGGTCTACGCTCCCTCGTGGAGTGCCGCAGTTGGGGCTCTGGTTGTTGGACGCTGATGTGAGTGTCTGTCACTTGTGGTGATTCCGGCCTGTCCGGGCTGACCGCAGTGACTGTGCATTCTTCCAATTGCTCTTGTTGCACGTTCGCTGGTGGTAGTGTGAGCTCCATCTCATGGTCTTCTTCAGATTCCTCCATGTCCATGCTGAACCTGTTTTTTACTTGGTCCAGATGCTTATGGCATATCTGGCCATTGTTGAGTTTTACCACGATGATCCTATTCCCCTCTTTGCCAATTACAGTGCCCTCAAGCCATTTGGGCCCCATGGCGTGATTGAGGATGAATACAGGATCATTTATTTCCATACATCTCCCCCTTGAATTACGGTCATGGTACTCGTTTTGTGACTTGCGCTTGCCCTCAACTATGTCGGTCAGGACTGGGTGGATGAGGGACAACCGAGTTTTGAATGTCCGTTTCATGAGTAGCTCTGCGGGCGGGAACCCCGTGAGCGAGTGCGGGCGGGATCTATAGGCCAGCAGGAGGCGCGATAGGCGGCATTGTAGGGAGGGTCCTTGAATCCTGAGCATACCTTGCTTAATGATTTGGACTGCCCGTTCAGCCTGGCCATTGGAGGCCGGCTTGAATGGCCCAGTCCTGACGTGGTTGATGCCATTGCCCGACATAAACTCCCGGAATTCATAGCTCGTGAAGCATTGTTGAGTTTTACCACGATGATCCTATTCCCCTCTTTGCCAATTACAGTGCCCTCATTGTCACTAACCAGGATGTCCAGCAAGCCATGGGTTGCAAAGATCGCATGTAGGCTTTCCACGGTGGTGGAAGACGTGCATGAATTCAGGATGATGCATTCGATCCATTTCAAGTATGCATCCACTACAATGAGGAACATCTTCATCCATGAATGGGCCCACGTAGTCAACATGAATGCGTGACCATGGCTTGGACACAGTGTTCCAGGTCTGAATCAATTCCAGGCCACCAAACGTGTGACCGGGCAATGGCCTTCATCATCACAATGCCTGGGTGCTCGCTGCGGAGTTCCCTGATGAATGCCTCCCTGCCCTTCTGGGGCATGAGTACCCGGCTGCCCCATAGTAGGCAGTCGGCTTGGATGGAGAGCTCATCCATCCGCCTGTGGAACGGTCTGATCTCCTCAGGGCATGCTCCGTGTGCGGGTGCCCAATCCCGGACAGGACACATTTCTTAATCAAGGATAGGAGGGGATCTCTGTTTGTCCAGATTTTGATCTGGCGGGCTGTGATGGGGGAGCCTGCACTGTCAAAGGCATCGATAGCCATGACCATCTCAGGCTTTGCTCAGCTGCCCCCTCGGTGGTGGGCAGTGGGAGCCTGCTGAATGCGTCAGTGCAGTTTTCAGTGCTGGGCCGGTGCCGGATGGAGTAGTCATAAGCAGCTAACGTGAGGGCCCACCGCTGTATGCGAGCTGATGCGTTGGCATTGACAGCCTTGCTGTCTGACAACAGGGATGTGAGTGGCTTGTGGTCCGTCTCGAATTCAAACTTCCTACCGAAGAGGTACTGATGCATTTTTTTTACACCATAGACACATGTCAGCGCTTCCTTCTCGACCATGCCATATCCCCGTTCTGATTGAGAGTGCGACCTGGAGGCATAAGCCACTGGTTGTAGCTGGCCCTCAGCATTATCCTGCTGCAACATGCACCCAACCCCAAAGGACGATGCATCACAAGTCAGAATTAAACGTTTACAGGGGTCGTACAGGGTCAACAACTTGTTTGAACAAAGTAGGTTTCGCGCCCGATCAAAAGCCCATTCCTGACTGTCCCCCCAAAACCAATCGCAACTCTTATGCAGGAGCACATGTAGCGGCTCCAACAACGTGCTCAAGTTCGGCAGAAAGTTCCCGAAATAGTTCAACAGTCCCAGAAATGAACGCAGCTCCGATGTGTTGCAGGGCCTGGGTGCTCGTCGAATCGCCTCTGTTTTAGATTCGGTGGGCCGAATCCCATCTGCAGCAACCTTCCTGCCCAGAAACTCAACCTCAGGAACTAAAAACACACATTTAGACTTCTTGAGTCGCAGGCCTACCCGGTCCAGTTGGCCTAGCACCTTCTCCAGGTTGTGGAGGTGTTCCTCGGTATCTCGACCCGTGATGAGGATGTCGTCCTGGAATACGATCGTTCCAGGAATGGATTTATGCAGGCTTTCTATGTTACGTTGACAAATCGTGGCCGCTGGTCGAATGCCAAACGGGCACCTGTTATACGCAAACAGTCCCTTGTGCGCTGTGATGGTGGTCAGTAGTTCGGCCAGTTCCTGGGTCATATAGGCTGAAGTGAGGTCCAACTTGGTGAACAGCTTGCAGCCTGCCAGCATGGCGAAGAGGTCCTCCGCTCTTGGGAGCAGGTATTGGTCTTGTAGGGACACCCGATTGATGGTGGCCTTGTAGTCGCCACAGATCCTGACAGCCATCCGCTTTTAGAACGGGAACGATGGTGCTCGCCCAGTCGCTGAATTCAACAGTCGAGGTGATGTCCTCTCGCAACAGCTGGTCCAATTCGCTCTCGATTTTTTCTTGCATTACATGCGGCACCGCTCTGGCTTTGTGGTGCACTGGCCTGGCGTCCGGGGTGATATGTATCACTACTTTAGTGCCTTTGAAAGTCCTGATGCCCGGTTGAAATAGTGACTTGAATTGTTGTAGGACTTGTGAGTACGAACTTCGCTCCACCGAGGACATTGTGTGAACATCCCCACATTTCCAGTTCATCTCAGCTAACCAGCTCCTCCCCAACAGAGCGGGACCATCGTAGTTACAATCATGACAATAAGGAATAAAACAAGCAAATTAGAAGCTCAAAGGGTATGATGTAGCAGCCATTACAGAATCCTGACTACAAGCTGGGTATGACTGGGAGCTAAACATCCCAGGCTGTAAGGTCTTTAGAAAGGACAGGAAAATTGGGGAAAGGGGATGAGTACCAACATTGAAAAACGACTCTTCCAGCAGTTTGAGGAAGGGATATCAGTAAGGGTGAACATGCAGTGGAAATACTTTGGGGAGAGTGAAGAAACAGCAAAGGATGCAAGACTCTGGTGGAGTTGTTTACAGACCTCCTGACAATAGAGATACAGAAATGGGATGCATAAGCACGGGGATCAGAGAAGCTTATAACCAAAGCAAAGCGAGTATAATGGGAGATTCTAATTTTTACGTAGACTGGGAGAAGCAACACAGCACAAGGCATAAAGGCAATGAATTTTTCAATGGTATTCAGGACAGATTTCTGGAATAATATGTTTTAGTACAGAGACGGGAATGGGCCATATTGGAGTTAGTTATGACTAGCAAGTAATCTGATGGTAAGGCAATATCTTGTGAACAGTGACCATAACATGATCAAATTTGATATAAAGTTTGAGGGGGAGAAGGGAGAGTCACAAACTAAGGAAGTAAATTTAAGTAAGGCTGATTTTGACAGAATGAGGCACAAAGTGACCACAGTAACTTGTGCTAACGGTTAATGGAGAAACCGACAAATGATTAATAAACAATCTCCTAGTAAAGGATCCCTTTGGAATGAGTGATCATAGCATGGTGGAATTTCAAATTCAGAAGGAGGGCAAGAAAGCTGGATCTCTAACCAGCGTACTAAATTTAAATAAAGGAGACTACAAAGGTATGAGGGCAGATTTGGCTAAAGTGAAACTGGAAAATAGATTAAAGTGTAAGACGGTTGATGCACAGTGGTGTACATTTAAGGAGATATTTCATAACTCTCAACAAAAATATATTCCAGTGGGGAGGAAAGGGTGTAAAAGAAAAGATAGCCATCCATGGCTAACTAAAGAAATAAAGGATGGTATCCAATTAAAAACAAGGGCATATAAAGTGGCCAAAAATAGTGGGAAGACAGAAGATTGGGAAACTTTTAAAGCCAGCAAAGAATGACTAAAAAGATGATTAAGAAAGGGAAAATAGACTCAAAATAAGCCTTAATTAAATTTACTACCTTAGGGCCCAAATTTCCCCAGGAGTTGCGCTGTTTTTTTTGGAGCAACTTGATTTTTCTGGGGTATCTTTTTAGTTGCAATTCTGGCCATTTAATTTGTGCCAGTGTAAGTGAGTTAGTTAGTTTTTTTTTAAGTTCAGTTTTTTTCCCAAAAGGAGGCATTCCCAGACACTTACGCCTGTTTTAGGTGTTTGGCCAGCAAATAGTTGCTCCAAACTAACTTAGGCCAGCGTATGTTGCCACTTCTGCCCGTACAGAAAAACCTTACCTAGAGTTAAGGAACCGGCGCAAGTAACTACATTTAAAGCACCACCAAGCACCAAACAAAGCACAAAAAGTAATAAGCATTCAATAAAAAATAAAGAACTGAAGTAAATAATTAAATTAACAAATAAAGAACTGAAGTAAATAATTAAATGAGCAAATAAAGAACTGAATTAAATCCTACCTTCAACTAAACCCGGCAGCGGCTGGCCATGCGGGAATCCCTTCGGCCTGGGATAGGGAAGGGAGAACGCGGCTGCTGCCCCACCGACTTTCAACCCGGGAATTTTTTCCCTTTTTGCCCATTTTTCGGGTTTTTGGTCAGGCTTTAAAAACGGCAGCCTGAAACCTGGCAGAGGCATGGGGCTTTGGCTCCCTCGCATGAAGGACCCCAGACGACTCCATTTAGCCCCGAAAGGAGTTCGGCAATCGGCTGACACGCCCGAGTTCAGCCCTGGTTTCGTAGGTCGTAGGCAGAAAGGTATTTTGTCGGCACCGGCCTGCATCTCCAGCACAACAACACGCACACCGCTGTCCTCAAGACCAACCTGGGCGGGCTAATACAGGCGGACGGATCAGGGGTGGGTGCACGAGTGCGCTGGAGCCCGGGCTCAACTCACACCGTTCTGGAGTCCCAATTCAGAGAGAGAAAGAGAGAGCGCCAGAGGGACAAACGACATGGGAGCAAGAGAGAGAGAGAGATAGAAAGGCCAGAAGCAGCGGCTGGGCAGCGTGGAGTGTCGGAGGATAAAAACAGGCAGCAGCGATGGCGATGAGACGTACGGGGACTGACTTGGGCGCACGCTCAGCAATCGGCAAATGTGCTAGAGCCAGGTGGGCCACGTGTAGAAGGACACCGCGGTCCAGCGCAACACATGGCACCGCAGAGACTCTTTGGCAAGCCGCTACCCAACCAAATGAACGCAAAGCCAACCCAGCATGGCAAGCGACGTTGCTACATGACAAGCTATCCTCGGTCCAAACCACTAAACTGCAGCCAAAGACGGCCAACCTCTCCCCATCTCTCTCTTGCCCCGATCAAACCCCAGTCGCACCAACCTGTTTCTTGCATCCCTCAGCAGGCCATTTGACCTGGGATAGGGGAGGGATGCGTTCTGCAGTCATCACCATCACAACCATGGGAAGGAGCTACTGTGCATGTGCGACCGCTCTATTGCGCACGCACGCAGCTGCTGGCACTGTTTTCGGCGCAGGGCTGTAGCTCCGCCCCCCACTCCACGAGGAGCGGCCGCCAGGACCCAGGACACACAGCAGAATGGCCAGAATCGGGACTACGTTTTTCGGCACCATTTCTAGCGCACAAAGTCGGCGCATCTCTGGAGAGTGCGCCGAAAAAAGGGATTGGGGAAATTTGGGCCCATGAAAGTAAATCAGCACGAAATATAAAAACAGATGACAAGAATTTCTACAGGTATATAAAAAGCAAAAGAGTGGCTAAAGTAAATGTTGGTCCCTTAGATGACGAGAGCGGGGAATTTGTGATGGGGAACATAGAGATGGCAGCAACTCTGAACAAATATTTTGTATCAGTCCTTACGATAGAGGACACCAAAAATATCCCAACAATGGATAGTCAAGGGGCTATAGTGAGGGAGGAACTTAATACAATCACAATCATTAAGGAGGTGGTACTCAGTTAAATAATGAGACTAAAGGCGGATAAATCTCCTGGACCTGATGGCTTGCATCCTACGGTCTTATGGTCCCAGCAGATTGGAAAGATGCCACATAAAAGGTTACTGCACAAGATAAAAGTTCACGGGGTTGGGGGTAATATTTTAGCATGGATAGAAGATTGGCTTACGAACAGAAAATAGAGAGTCGGGATAAATGGTTCGTTCTCGGATCGGCAATCAGTAACTAGAGGGGTGCCGCAGGGATCAGTGCTGGGACCCCAACTATTTACAATTTATTTTAATGACTTGGATGAAGGGACCAAGTGTAACGTAGCTAAGTTTGCTGACGATACAAAGATTGGAGGAAAAGCAATGTGTGAGGAGGACAAAAAAACCTGCAAAAGGACATAAATGGGCTAAGTGAGAGGGCAAAAATTTGGCAGATGGAGTATAATGTTCAAAAGTGTGAGGTTATGCACTTTGGCAGAAAAAAAAATCGAAGAGCATGTTATTATTTAAAAGGAGGAAAATTGCAAAGTGCTGCAGTACAGCGGGACCTGATGCATGAAACACAAAAGATTAGTATGCAGGTACAGCAAGTGATCAGAAAGGCCAATGGAATCTTGGCCTTTGTTGCAAAGGGAATGGAGTATAAAAGCAGGGAAGTCTTGCTACAGTTATACAGAGCATTGGTGAGGCCACACCTGGAATACTGCGTACAGTTTTGGTTTCCATATTTAAGAAAGGATATACTTGCATTGGAGGCAGTTCAGAGAAGGTTCACTAAGTTGATTCCGTTGATGACGGGGTTGACTTATGAGGAAAGGTTGAGTAAGTTGGGCCTCTACTCATTGGAATTCAGAAGAATGAGAGGTGATCTTATCGAAACGTATAAGATTATGATGCGCTTGACAAGGTGGATGCAGAGAGGATGTTTCCAATGATAGGGGACTAGAACTAGGGGGCATAATCTTAGAATAAGTGGCAACCCATTTAAAACTGAGATGAGGAGGAATTTCTTCTCTCAGAGAGTTGTAAATCTGTGGAATTCACAGCCTCAGAGAGCTGTGGAAGCTGGGTCATTGAATAAATTTAAGACAGAGATAGACAGTTTCTTAACCGATAATGGGAGCAGGCAGGGAAGTGGACCTGAGTCTATGATCGGATCAGCCATGATCGTACTAAATGGCGGAGCAGGCTCGAGGGGCCATATGGCCTACTCCTGCTCCTATTTCTTATGTTCTTATGTATTCAAAAAATAATTTAGTACAACACAAAACCTGTACAAACCCATAAAAGGCTAAAGTTCCACTTGTGTCGGTAGGAAATCATGGTCAATAAATGGGGTAAGATTCAATGTAAAGGTAAAAGAAGAGGCTGATGGAAATGCAAAGCAAAGTGGAAATCCAGCAGACTGGGGGAAGTATAGAAAGCAATAAAGAGATACAAAGAAAGTATATAGAATTGCAAAAAGGAATACCAATAAAAGGGATGTGAAGGATAACAGTAAAAGTCTGTATAAGTGTATTGAGAGAAAGAGAGTGGCAGAGGGAAAATCGGGCCCATTAAACACAGACAAAGGAGATACTGTCATCAACAATCAGGAAATGACAGATTTGTTAAATACTTTTTTCCATCCTTCTTCCCAGCAAAGGAAGAGGACAAAATATCAGCAGGTACAAGGGAAACTAAAAATAAATCTGTGGGAAGAACTTGTTGGATTTAATATAAGTAAAAAATGGTAATGGAGAAATAATGAGATTGAAGATTGACAAATCATCCAGGGCCTGATGGTTTCCTCCCCAAGCTGTTAGGAAAAGTAGGTGAGGAAATTGCAAATGTGTCAGTAATAATCTTCCAAAACTTTCTAGATTTGGGAAGTGAGACATTGGATTGGAAATTGCAAAAGTCTCTCCATTACTTAAGAAGGGTGGGGAAAAAACAGATAACTACAGACTTGCCAGTTGTGGGGAAATGACAAGAATCTCATTAGGGCCAGAGTAAGTGAGCACTTGGACAATTTTGAGCTGATCAGAGAGTCCATGGATTTGTGAAGAGTCAGTCATGTCTGACTAGCTTAGTTGAATTTTTTGAGGCGGCCAGTAACATGGTGTTATCTATATGGACTTCCATTAGTCATTTGATAAGGTTCTGTACAAGAGATTATTAGCAAAAATGAAAACGCACGGATCTGAAAACATCCTTGTAGTATGGGTTGGAAATGGTTTGGAAGGTGTGCGGCAGAGAGTAGGGATAAAGGGAACGTAATCTGATCAGCAGGATGTGACAAGTGGTGTCCCCAGAGATCTGTACTGAGGTCTCAGCTTTTCACCATATATATCAATGACTGGATGAGAATTGTATTTCAGATGATATTAAAGTGCGAAGCACAGTGGGTAATGCCAACAGGTGCTTAAAAGTTACAAAGGGACATAGATAGATTAAGTGAGTGGGGAAAACTGGGTTCAATGTGGGGAAGTGTGAGGTCATCCACTTTGGATCCAAGAAAGACAAATGGGAGTATTTTCTAAATGTTGAGAAACTGGGATCTGTGGAGGAGCAAAGAGATTTAGGTGTCCGTATATAAAAATCACTAAAAGCTAGTGGCAGAAAAGGCTCGAGGTGCTGACTGGTCCATACCTGGAGGGTAAATACTGACAAGGCCTGTTTGGGCCAAATGGCCTATTTCTGGGTTGTAACTTCGATGTATTTCTATGTATTTCATACCCCAGGAACAGGCAGCATATTTGAAAAAGAGAGCCGTGGAGAAAATTGGGGCATGGTTTAGGAGGAGGTGTCCAATTTAGGAATGGAACTTTCAAACTAAGCCCCATCATTGTGGATACACATGTGGGACTGATACAGATCTGTATGTGCTCTTTAGTTCTAAAAACATTCAGTAAATATTAAAAACATATTCAAAAGCAGCAGTCCCAAACAAATACTGACTTTGCATCTGATAGGAACACTAGGAGCAGGAGTAGGTCATTCAGCCCCTCTGGCCTGCTCTGCCATTCAATTAGATCATGGCTGATCTGCACCTCAAACCCGTTTACCTGCCTTTGCTTCATATCCCTTGATACCTTTACCTGACAAAAATCTATTGATCTCAGTGTTAAACGCTTCAGTTGACCCAGCATTTATAGCCTTTTAGGGTAAGAGTTCCAGATTTCCATTACAGACAGTGCGAAGAAACGCTTCCTGATTTCAATCCAGAATGGCCTGGGGCCGAAATTCAGGGTCCCGATAAGGCCTGTTAACGTCGTTTTGCGGTGGGCATGCGGCGGAATCCAGTTCCGCCCCGATCGGACAATTTCCGTGGCGGTATGGGGCTTGCGGAAGTGATGACGCAATCAAAGTGCACCGCTGCTGCACCACCCTCGAACCCCGAGGCCAAGGAGCAGCTTGCTCGTTGGCTACAAATCACCAAAAGGGTGAATTTCCCCGTGTGAATAGCACCCATTCAACCCCCCCACACTGCTGCAAAGTACCAATTCGGAAGGGCAATTAACGCTGGAGGGCATTTTTTTTTGAAAGGTGAAAATCGATCCACTGCCTGCCGCAACCATAGCGACAGTAATCGCAGGAAAAAGGCGGTAAGTGCGCCAGCTTTCTGTCGGCACTGAATTTCGGCCCCCTCCGCCGACTCTAATTGTAAGATTACGTCCCCTTGTTATTTCCTCACCAAAGGAAATAGTTTCCTATGTCAACCCTAGCAAATCCTTTTAACATTTTAAACACCTCGATCAGATCACCGCTCAATCTCCTATATTCAAGGGAATAAGAGCCGGGCTTATGTAGCCTGTCCTAATAATTTAGCCCCATAAGTCCCAGTATCATTCTGGTTAATCGGCACTGCAGCCGCTCCAAGGCCAGCATATCCTTCCTGAGGGGCGGTGCCCAGAACTGAACGCAGTGCTCCAGGTGGGATCTGATCAAGGCTCGGTACAACTGTAGCATCACTTCCTTCCTTTTGATAAATGCCAACATTCCATCAGCCTTTTTGATTGAAGTTTTTAAATCTCCCGTTCACCCTTTTCCTTTCATCCACCCATCCAATCTAATCATGAAAGTTGACAGAAAAGTACATTCCATTAGAAAAGGAGGAAACTACCAGCAGTTTTAGGATGTCAGGATTGAAGAGTTTAGAAACCAATGAAGGTGAAGAAGAAAACCTGTGAGGACTATAAGAATACTAATGATGAAAAAACAAATGGATAAAATGAGAAAATAAGAAAAGAGTTTGAGGGGGATAAGGAAAGACAAGGGCCTGGATTTTTGGCTTTTTATATTTTCGACCGTTGCCGGGCGCAATTCGTGGCGGATTCAAAAATTTAGCGCCGGATTAACATTAGCGCCAGAGCGAGCAACTTTCACCAAATGAAAGTTCACGAGGAGCGTTAACATTAACTCTGGCTTTGCACCACACAATTTGTGCACCGGAGCCGAAAGTTCCAGCCTTACAAAATTCAGCCATTCTGCTCATGCGGCAATTTTTTTTTTCTTCCCGCACTTCTGGTCTGCTGTCCGTTCGCAAACACTAATGCAGGACGCGGCCGCGCACATGCGCAGTACACCCGGGGCTGAATCAGACATTTTACATTTGGATTTTGATGATGGAGGATGACGATTTTAGACAGCATGCCAGGCGATTCAGCCAGGATGCTAATGAAACTCTACTGGGGGCTGTGGAGAGAAGGTGGCAGGAGTTGCTACATAGGGGGGGTATCTAGACCACTGCCATCCATTTTTAAAAGGATTTGGAGGGAAATCGCTGAGGAGGTCTCTGCCTCAGACACTGTGATCAGGACTGGCACACAGTGCCAAAAGAAGTTTAATGATCTTTCAAGGGTCATTAGAGTGAGTACAATTTTAATTCATGCACTCCTTTATTAATTCAATTATAAAATCTGACACACTATTTGTTCTCAAGCTTTTGGTGCCTCTCAGCACTCTGTGGGTTGCCGCCTAAAATGCATGACACATAGGTAGGCTTAGTTTGGCAGTCTATTTGCCATGAATGATCTTTACACATTATTAAGATTGCTTTCTGAGATCTCATAAGATGGCTCTGCACTTCGATGTCCTCCTGAAGAACCACATGCAACTTCCAAGGCCATTAAACAAAGGGCTGTATTACATTCAGACAGTATGGTATAAGTGCTTTGGAGGCTATCTGTGCATGCCACAACAGCAGATGGACAATCTTGTAACCATTCCCATTTTTATTTTTGCAGGCCAAGAAATCTCACAATCGGCACGAACAAGTGCGGACAGGTGGCAGTCCAACTCCGAACCTGCCACTCATCGACATCGAGGGTCATCGCCCCAAACCTCTTCTCAATCTTCCTCGCTGCCATGCTCCACCTCACAGTCAACAAGCTCCCCGCTGGAGTTGAATTAAACTACAGAATCAGTGGAAACCTGTTCAACCTTCATCGCCTCCAGATCAGGTCCAAGACCACCCCAACCTCTGTCGTCAAGCTACAGTATGCAGATGATGCCTGCGTCTGTGCACATACACAGACTGAACTTCAGGACACAGTCAACGTATTTACTGAGGCGTACGAAAGCATGGGCCTTACGCTAAACATCCGTAAGACAAAGGTCCTCCACCAGCCTGTCCTCGCCGCACAGCACTGCTCTCCAGTCATCAAGATCCACGGCATGGCCCTGGACAATGTGGAGCATTTCCCATACCTCGGGAGTCTCTTATCAACAAGAGCAGACATTGACGACGAGATTCAACACCGCCTCCAGTGTGCCAGTACAGCCTTCGGCCGCCTGACAAAAAGAGTGTTTGAAGACCAGGCCCTCAAATCTACCACCAAGCTCATGGTCTACAGGGATGTAGTAATACCCACTCTCCTGTATAGCTCAGAGACATAGACCATGTCTAATTGACACCTCAAGTCGCTGGAGAAATACCACCAACGATGTCTCCGCAAAATCCTACAAATTCCCTGTGACGACAGACGCACCAACATTAGTATCCTCGACCAGGCCAACATCCCCAGCATTGAAGCACTGACCACATTTGATCAGCTCTGCTAGGCAGGCCATATTGTTCGCATGCCAGACACAAGACTCCCAAAGCAAGTGCTCTACTCGGAACTCCTTCACAGCAAACGAGCCAAAGGTGGGCAGAGGAAAAGTTACAAGGACACCCTCAAAGCCTCCCTGATAAAGTGCAACATCCCCACCGACACCTGGGAGTCCCTGGCCAAAGACCGCCTGAAGTGGAGGAAGTGCATCTGGGAGGGCACTGAGCACCTTGAGTCTCATAGCCGAGAGCATGCAGAAATCAAGCGTAGGCAGCGGAAAGAGTGTGCGGCAAACCTGTCCCACCCACCCTTTCCCTCAACGACTATCTGTCCCACTTGTGACAGGGACTGTGGTTCTTGTATTGCCACCTAAGGACTCATTTTAAGAATGGAAACAAGTCTTCCTCGATTCCGAGGGGCTGCCTATGATGATGATGGTATAAGTGCTTTGGAGGCTATCTGTGTGTGCCACAACAGCAGATGGACAACCTTGTAACCATTCCCATTTTTATTTTTGCAGGCCAATCTCACAAGTCTCACAATCGGCGTGAATAGGTGCGGACAGGCAGCGGTCTGCCTCAGACCCTGCCACTCACCGACATCAAGGAGCCAGTGGCTCGCCTCATCGGAGTCTCAGGTCGGGCAACTGCAACTGGGGGCGCTGACCCCCCCCTCTCGGAAACTGAGGGTAAGTCCTGCACACTCCCTGGGCTGGGTTGGGGCAATGTCATGCAGTGTCTGTGGACTAGGGTTGGGACAATGTGATGCAGTGTTTGTCGACTAGGGTTGGAACAATGTGATGCAGTGTTTGTAGACTAGGGTTGGGGCAATGTGATGCAGTGTCTGTGAACTAGGGTTGGGAAATGTGATGCAGTGTTTGTAGACTAGGGTTGGGGCAATGTGATGTAGTGTTTGTGGATGAGGGTTCGGACAATGTGATACAGTGTCTCTGGACTAGATATAATGGAGTAGCCGCGGTCCTTCAAATGAGCCTGTGCTATGTGACCTGCCTCATGTCATCCTGCCTCCTCCCCTGCTGCTAACCACTCATCTGTTGCTTTCTACTCCCAGAGGATCAGTCACAGGCCCAGCATCCCTCAAGGGAACAGTCCACGTCTGGAGGAGGAGGAAGAGGAAGAGGATACCGATGAGCTGACTCCGGCGCAGCAGCAATCCACCCCTCTTTTACCACCGGCACTCACCTCTGAGGACGACGTGACGTTCTTGGGGTTTGAGAACTCCGGGGCTGATGTGACTCGTGGCGTGCAGCAACACAGTTCTGAGGTCGAATCCCATATGCCATCTCTCCAGAGGGTGAGTCGGCAAAGTCGGTCTGCTGACAGACAGGCAGACGTGGGAGTGGACATGTTAGGAATGTCCAGGGAGAGCATCCAGGTCAGCTGTCAGCTCCTTGATGTCTTGGGTAGGATTCCTGCAAACATCAACAGTCTCAAAGTGACCATAACAGAGGTAGGGTCGCAGATTGTCGGTGCGAGCCATGATACCTGCGAGGCCATCAGTGCCCACATGAGGCTGGTGGCCTCCAGTATTGACAGTGGAGTCCCAGAGAATGTAGTGCGAACCCTTGCGGAATATGGCGCATCACAGGCACAGGCTCTGCTTCAGCTTGGGCAGGTGATGCAGTCCATAAACACTCCCACCATACTCTCTGTGTTCCCCACTGTCACACCCAAACCACCTGTGACTGGCGACACCGATGAAGAGACTCGCCAGTCAGAAGCTGGGCCTTCCATGCCACGAGCTGCTCCAGTGCGTCCCCAGGCGCCGTCTCCATTGTCTCTCCCCCCAACACAGCAGTGCTCTAGCAAACTTGCTGCACGCCATCTTGTACAGTCAAGGGCACGATGAACCTTGGGGAAGCCAGCAAATCGTCCAAAACCTAGAGCCCTCTCATTTTTGGTCTTCTTAGTCATTGGGAAGTTTATGAAATCCATTCTGCATGGGTACTGTACATGAGCCACCTGGTGAAGGCAGCAATGTGTAGCATGCTGCGAGATGGAGCAAATGCCACCCGCTGATGTCTGAAAGGAGCCGAAGCATAGAAGGCAAGTGCCGCAGTCACCTTCACCTCTTCGGGCAGTGCAGTCCTGTTGCTGTTGGTTGGCTGTAGTTCTGCCTGTAGGAGCTGGCATATCTCTGTGACCACCTCTTTTTGGAAGCTCTGCCTTCTAACGCACTGTGCCTCAGAGAGCTGCAGGTATGAGCGATGTTCTCTGTAAACTCATGGTGGGTAAGGCCTCCTCCCCATATGTCTGCAACCTCTTCGATTACATTGCAAATGATCATCAATAAGCCTTCTTCCAGCTCGAAGCCATATGAATATAGCAGCCAGGATTACTGGCTCCCGACCTAGTATGGTTCCCATTCTTTAAAATGTCCTTAAATGTCCTTTATAAAACAAACTAGAAACTCACAAACTTCACAATCAAAAGTATGCAGCAAAGCAGCGTTCTTTTCCCAATCCTTTTAATCACTCACAACAGCGACTTTCTGCTCCATTTTCAACATTAGCTCCTGGTGCACCCTGGGACCAATAGATTTTCCTGGGAGGATTCTGGAGCAAATGCTAAATCGGGCGAAATGCTCGAAAGTTCCGCCCGGGGCGCTAGCACAGCGATACACAACGATTTACGTCATTCAAACGGTTAAAGCAGTGGCGGGGCGCTACATTTTAGTGCCGCCGCAAAACCATTGGCGAAAATTCCACCTGGGCGCTAAATCTTGTGCGCCTTGTTTCATGCCCCAAAAAATCATTTTTGTGCCCCGCTGAGGCGCTAAATGGGGCGCAAATGAGCTAAAAATTCAGCCCAAGAAGTATGAAAAAAAGTAATTCAAAAGACAGCAAAAGGAATAATAAAATATTTTACAAATATATCAGTAAGAAGTGAGGCAGGAACCCTGAGAGGAGAGGATTGTCAAATTGAAGAACATGATCAAAAAGTGATAGAAATGCACAGGTACAAAAAGTAATCAAAAAGGTTAATACAATGTTGGCCATTATCTCAAGGGGAGTTGGAATGGAAAAGTGAAGGTTATGCTTCTGTTGTATGGAGCCTTTGTCAGATAACATTTGGAGTACTGCCTACGGTTTTGGGCACCAGGAACGATATATTGACCTTGGAAGGGGTACAGCACAGATCCACTAGGATGATACCAGGAAGTAGATGGTTACATAGAATTACATAGAATATACAGCACAGAAACAGGCCATTCGCCCCAATTTGTCCGCACCAGTGGTTATGCTCTGTATAAGCCTCCTCTCACCCCTCTTCATCTAACCCTATCAGCATAACCTTCTATTCCTTTCTCCCTCATGTCTTTATCTAGATTCCCCCTAAATGTATCTATGTTCTTCGCCTCAATCACCACTTGTGGTAGTGCGTTCCACATTCTAACCACTCTTTGGTTAAAGAAGTTTCTCTTGAATTCCCTATTGAATTTATTAGTGACTGTCTTATATTAGCGGCCCCTCAGTTTTGTTTCCCCTACAAGTAGAAACATTTTCTCTACGTTACCCTGTCATACCGTTTCACAGTCTTAAAAAGAATCCCTCAGCCATCTCTTTTTTAGAGAAAAGTCCTCAGTCTGTTCAATCTTTCGTGATAGCTATAACCTTCTCAAAGTGCCTCTATATCTGTTTTATAATATGGAGACCAGAACTGTGCGCAGTTCTCCAAGTGTGGTCTAACCAAGGCTCTATACAGCTTGAACATAACTACTCTGCTTTTCAATTCTGGAATGATCCCCAATGCTTTGTTTTTTTGCCTCATTAATTTTTCGGCCCTCGAGCCTGCACCACCATTCAATAAGATCATGGCTGATCATTCATCTCAGTACTCCTTTCCTGCTTTCTCTCCATACCCCTTGATCCCTTTAGCCGTAAGGGCCATAGCTAACTCCCTCTTGAATATATCTAACGAACTGGCATCAACAACTCGCTACGGTAGGGAATTCCACAGGTTAACAACTCTCTGAGTGAAGAAGTTTCTCCTCATCTCGGTCCTAAATGGCTTACCCATTTTCCTTAGACTGTGACCTCTGGTTCTGGACTTCCCCAACATCGGGAACATTCTTCCTGCATCGAACCTGTCCAGTCCCATCAGAATTTTATATGTTTTTATGAGGTCCCCTCTCATTCCAGTGAATACAGGCCCAGTTGATCCAGTCTCTCCTCATATGTCAGTCCTGCCATCCCGGGAATCAGCCTGGTGAACCTTCGCTGCACTCCCTCAACAGCAAGAACGTCCTTCCTCAGATTAGGAGACCAAAACTGAACACAATATTCCAGGTGAGGCCTCACCAAGGCCCTGTACAACTGCAGTAAGACCTCCCTGCTCCTATACTCAAATCCCCTAGCTATGAAGGCTATGAAGGTGGTCGCTGAGGCGTGAGTCCGGGGATCAGCAGAGGCCTATAAAAGGCCGCGAGAGGCAGCGGGAGTTCGTGGTCGCTGAGGCGTGAGTCCGGGGATCAGCAGAGGCCGATAAAAGGCCGCGAGAGGCAGCAGGAGTTCGTGGTCGCTGAGGCGTGAGTCCGGGGATCAGCAGAGGCCTATAAAAGGCCGCGAGAGGCAGCAGGAGTTCGTGGTCGCTGAGGCGTGAGTCCGGGGATCAGCAGAGGACTATAAAAGGCCGCGAGAGGCAGCGGGAGTTCGTGGTCGCTGAGGCGTGAGTCCGGGGATCAGCAGAGGACTATAAAAGGCCGTGAGAGGCAGCGGGAGTTCGTGGTCGCTGAGGCGTGAGTCCGGGGATCAGCAGAGGCCTATAAAAGGCCGCGAGAGGCAGCGGGAGTTCGTGGTCGCTGAAGCGTGAGTCCGGGGATCAGCAGAGGCCTATAAAAGGCCGCGAGAGGCAGCGGGAGTTCGTGGTCGCTGAGGCGTGAGTCCGGGGATCAGCAGAGACCTATAAAAGGCCGCGAGAGGCAGCGGGAGTTCGTGGTCGCTGAGGCGTGAGTCCGGGGATCAGCAGAGGCCTATAAAAGGCCGCGAGAGGCAGCGGGAGTTCGTGGTCGCTGAGGCGTGAGTCCGGGGATCAGCAGAGGCCTATAAAAGGCCGCGAGAGGCAGCGGGAGTTCGTGGTCGCTGAGGCGTGAGTCCGGGGATCAGCAGAGACCTATAAAAGGCCGCGAGAGGCAGCGGGAGTTCGTGGTCGCTGAGGCGTGAGTCCAGGGATCAGCAGAGGACTATAAAAGGCCGCGAGAGGCAGCGGGAGTTCGTGGTCGCTGAGGCATGAGTCCGGGGATCAGCAGAGGCCTATAAAAGACCGCGAGAGGCAGCGGGAGTTCGTGGTTGCTGAGGCGTGAGTCCGGGGATCGGCAGAGGCCTATAAAAGGCCGCGAGAGGCAGCGGGAGTTCGTGGTCGCTGAGGCGTGAGTCCGGGGATCGGCAGAGGCCTATAAAAGGCCGCGAGAGTCAGCGGGAGTTCGTGGTCGCTGAGGCGTGAGTCCGGGGATCAGCAGAGGCCTATAAAAGGCCGCGAGAGGCAGCGGGAGTTCGTGGTTGCTGAAGCGTGAGTCAGGGGATCAGCAGAGGCCTATAAAAGGCCGCGAGAGGCAGCGGGAGTTCGTGGTCGCTGAGGCGTGAGTCCGGGGATCAGCAGAGGCCTATAAAAGGCGTACTTGTGCAGCTACAGGGAGAAGGCAAAAAAGAAGTAGAAAGAACCAAAGGTGACGTCACAGCCTAGGGGGTAAGTGATTGGCTGGTGATTGGTGAGTAGTTTTTCTTTTTCTTTTTTATATTAGTCAGTAACTTTTAACATTGTGTTGTCAATTTAAGTGTATTTAAGTGTATCTAAGGGTTACGTCATGGCAGGAGAGCTCGGTCGGGTGTTATGCTCCTCCTGTACCATGTGGGAACTCAGGAATACTTCCGGTGTCCCTGACGACTACGTGTGCGGGAAGTGTATCCGCCTCGAGCTCCTGACGGTCCGCGTTGCGGAGTTGGAGCTGAGGGTGGATTCACTCTGGAGCATCCACGATGCTGAGAATGACGTGAGTAGCACGTGTGGCGAGTTGGTCTTACCGCAGGAGAAGGGTTCGCAGCCAGATAGGGAATGGAAGACCAGCAGGAAGAGTAGTGCAAAGAAGGTAGTGCAGGGGTCCCCTGTGGTCATCCCCCTGCAAAACAGATACACCGCTTTGAGTACTGTTGGGGGGGATGACTCATCAGGGGAGGGCAGCAGCCAAGTTCATGGCACCGTGGTTGGCTCTGTGGCACAGAAGGGCAGGAAAAAGAGTGGGAGAGCTATAGTGATAGGGGATTCAATGGTGAGGGGAATAGATAGGCGTTTCTGCTAGTGCTGTTGGGGAGGAGTTAAACTAATATGGCAGGGGGATGGGAACCAATGCAGGGAGACAGAGGGAGACAAAAAGGAGGCAAAAGCAAAAGACAGAAAGGAGATGAGGAAAAGTGGAGGGCAGAGAAACCCAAGGCAAAGAACAAAAAGGGCCACTGTACAGCAAAATTCTAAAAGGACAAAGGGTGTTAAAAAAACAAGCCTGAAGGCTTTGTGTCTTAATGCAAGGAGTATCAGCAATAAGGTGGATGAATTAACTGTGCAAATAGATGTTAACAAATATGATGTGATTGGGATTACGGAGACGTGGCTCCAGGATGATCAGGGCTTGGAACTCAAGATCCAGGGGTATTCAACATTCAGGAAGGATAGAATAAAAGGAAAAGGAGGTGGGGTAGCATTGCTAGTTAAAGAGGAGATTAATGCAATAGTTAGGAAAGACATTAGCTTGGATCATCTATATGGGTAGAGCTGCAGAACACCAAAGGGCAAAAAACGTTAGTGGGAGTTGTGTACAGACCTCCAAACAGTAGTAGTGATGTTGGGGAGGGTATCAAACAGGAAATTAGGGGTGCATGCAATAAAGGTGCAGCAGTTATAATGGGTGACTTTAATATGCACATAGATTGGGCGAGCCAAACTGGAAGCAATACGGTGGAGGAGGATTTCCTGGAGTGCATAAGGGATGATTTTCTAGACCAATATGTCGAGGAACCAACTAGGGGGGAGGCCATCTTAGACTGGGTGTTGTGTAATGAGAGAGGATTAATTAGCAATCTCATTGTGCGCGGCCCCTTGGGGAAGAGTGACCATAATATGGTGGAATTCTGCATTAGGATGGAGAATGAAACAGTTAAGTCACAGACCATGGTCCAGAACTTAAAGAAGGGTAACTTTGAAGGTATGAGGCGTGAATTGGCTAGGATAGATTGGCAAATGATACTTAAGGGGTTGACTGTGGATGGGCAATGGCAGACATTTAGAGACCGCATGGATGAACTACAACAATTGTACATTCCTGTCTGGCGTAAAAATAAAAAAGGGAAGGTGGCTCAACCGTGGCTATCAAGGGAAATCAGGGATAGTATTAAAGCCAAGGAAGTGGCATACAAATTGGCCAGAAATAGCAGCGAACCCGGGGACTGGGAGAAATTTAGAACTCAGCAGAGGAGGACAAAGGGTTTGATTAGGGCAGGGATAATGGAGTACGAGAAGAAGCTTGCAGGGAACATTAAGGCGGATTGCAAACGTTTCTATAGGTATGTAAAGAGAAAAAGGTTAGTAAAGACAAACGTAGGTCCCCTGCAGTCAGAATCAGGGGAAGTCATAACGGGGAACAAAGAAATGGCAGACCAATTGAACAAGTACTTTGGTTCGGTATTCACTAAGGAGGACACAAACAACCTTCCGGATATAAAAGGGGTCAGAGGGTCTAGTAAGGAGGAGGAACTGAGGGAAATCCTTATTAGTCGGGAAATGGTGTTGGGGAAATTGATGGGATTGAAGGCCGATAAATCCCCAGGGCCTGATGGACTGCATCCCAGAGTACTTAAGGAGGTGGCCTTGGAATTAGTGGATGCATTGACAGTCATTTTCCAACATTCCATTGACTCTGGATCAGTTCCTATCGAGTGGAGGGTAGCCAATGTAACCCCACTTTTTAAAAAAGGAGGGAGAGAGAAAATAGGGAATTATAGACCGGTCAGCCTGACCTCAGTAGTGGGTAAAATGATGGAATCAATTATTAAGGATGTCATAACCTGCATTTGGAAAATGGTGACATGATAGGTCCAAGTCAGCATGGATTTGTGAAAAGGAAATCATGCTTGACAAATCTTTTGGAATTTTTTGAGGATGTTTCCAGTAAAGTGGACAAGGGAGAACCAGTTGATGTGGTATATTTGGACTTTCAGAAGGCTTTCGACAAGGTCCCACACAAGAGATTAATGTGCAAGGTCAAAGCACATGGGATTGGGGGTAGTGTGCTGACGTGGATTGAGAACTGGTTGTCAGACAGGAAGCAAAGAGTAGGAGTAAATGGGTACTTTTCAGAATGGCAGGCAGTGACTAGTGGGGTACCGCAAGGTTCTGTGCTGGGGCCCCAGCTGTTTACATTGTACATAATGATTTAGACGAGGGGATAAAATGTAGTATCTCCAAATTTGCGGATGACACTAAGTTGGGTGGCAGTGTGAGCTGCGAGGAGGATGCTATGAGGCTGCAGAATGACTTGGATAGGTTAGGTGAGTGGGCCAATGCATGGCAGATGAAGTATAATGTGGATAAATGTGAGGTTATCCACTTTGGTGGTAAAAACAGAGAGACAGACTATTATCTGAATGGTGACAGATTAGGAAAAGGTGAGGTGCAACGAGACCTGGGTGTCATGGTACATCAGCCATTGAAGGTTGGCATGCAGGTACAGCAGGCGGTTAAGAAAGCAAATGGCATGTTGGCCTTCATAGCGAGGGGATTTGAGTACAGGGGCAGGGAGGTGTTGCTACAGTTGTACAGGGCCTTGGTGAGGCCACACCTGGAGTATTATATACAGTTTTGGTCTCCTAACCTGAGGAAGGACATTCTTGCTATTGAGGGAGTGCAGCGAAGATTCATCAGACTGATTCCCGGATGGTGGGACTGACCTATCAAGAAAGACTGGATCAACTGGGCTTGTATTCACTGGAGTTCAGAAGAATGAGAGGGGACCTCATAGAAACGTTTAAAATTCTGACAGGTTTAGACAGGTTAGATGCAGGAAGAATGTTCCCAATGTTGGGGAAGTCCAGAACCAGGGGTCACAGTCTAAGGATAAGGGGTAAGCCATTTAGGACCGAGATGAGGAGAAACTTCTTCACCCAGAGAGTGGTGAACCTGTGGAATTCTCTACCACAGAAAGTAGTTGAGGCCATTTCACTAAATATATTCAAAAGGGAATTAGATGAAGTCCTTACAGGGATAGGTAGATGAAGGAAAAGGGTTTGAAGGGATTTGGGAACAGAGAGGATAAATGTGATTGGAATTATATACAGTAAATGCCAACATGGACAGGTTGGGCCGAATGGCCTGTTTCCATGTTGTAACTTCTATATATTTATATGTATAAAGTATAAATTAAAGCAGCTTAGTATTCCTGACTGGGCCTTCACCGCTGGGAGGGAGGGAGTGTGGAACTAGGTCTGAGGACCACTAAAAGAAGTCGGCCTGGATTTTACCAACCTATGGCAGGGATAGACTCCTGCCTGTCCACATGATCCCACTACCACATATTCGCATTCTCCTTGGGGCAGCCTGATTGAATATGCAAGCTGGGATTTCAGAAAGAATGCTGCTCCTGGCTGGGTCTTTGCCGCTGGAAGGGAGGGAACGTGGAACAAGCGACAGCAGTTAAAAGGCTGCTTCAGGGGAGCAAGAGAGACAGAGCTGCAGCTGCACTTGATCATTGAAGTACGATAGCAGAACGAGGAGAACTCTCTGGGCTGAGGATCCGTACTGACCAAGTCCACCAGATGCTCAGAAGCTGCAGTGGAGATAATGCTGCCAGAACTATGGGCCAGGGAGTTATGCTCCGTGTGCTGGCCGTCTGGAGATAGGTGCCTCTGGCTGCCAGTGCCAAACCGCTGACCCCAAACCAGCTATTCAATGCCAGATACATTTTGATGACCTCACCAAGCTGGCAGTGTTAAGTGAAGCTTCAAGTGTCCATGCAGATGTGGAGATACTGCTGGAAATATGACTCACCCACCAACCATCCATGACCACATAGTATAACAGAAGAAATAAATGGGACGATTAGAAGGCACAAGAGACCCTACCATCCCCCCTCGTAGGTTCACCTCCTCTCCTACTAGTCAACTCTCCTAGATCATATTTCCTGAAATATTTGAGTGAGAAGTGAAGAGATTGCTGCATTGCCTGTACCTGAGAGCATGTTCACAAGGGAATGTCTGCAGACATCTGGGTATCTGGACATTGTAAATTAGTCCCGTGTTGTCCAATAGACATTGATGACAAGTCACAGGTGAAGTTATGATGACACCGATTTAACCCCATGCACTAATTTTAATAGAAACCGTCTTACACACACTCACACCATACAGGTCAATGTATTTCACGTGTATATTTGCTTAACAAACATACCTCCATTCATTAACTCAAAGTAAAGCGCTCCCAACGATCAACAACACTCACATTCAATTTTCCATCTCACCACTTTACCAACAAACGATCAAGTACATGTGCTGGTCTCCAGCTCCATCTTCTTCTTAAATAACATAAGAAATAGGAGCAGGAGTGGGCCATTTGACCCCTCGAGCCTGCTTCACCATTCAATAAAATCATGGCTGATCTGATCTGATCTTGGCCTCAACTCCACTTGTCTGCCCGTTTCCCATAATCCTTGACTCCCCTATCATTCAAAAATCTGTCTATCTGCACCTGAAATATATTCAATGGCCCAGCCTCAAAAGCTCTCTGGGGTAGAGAATTCCAAAGATTCACAACCCTCTGAGAGAAGAATTTCTTTCTCATCTCCGTTTTAAATGTGCGATCCCTTATTCTGAAACTATGTCCCCTAGTTTTAGATTCCCTCACTAGGGAAAACATCCTCTCAGCATCTACACTGTCAAGCCCCCTCCGAATCTTATACATTTCAAAAAGATCACCTCTCATTCTTCTAATCTCCAGTGAGTATAGGTCTAACCTGCTCAACCTTTCTTCATTAGTCAACCCGTTCATCTCAGGAATCAACCTAGTGAACCTTCTCTGAACTGCGTCCAATGCAAGTATACCCCTCCTTAAATAAGGAGACCAAAACTGTATATTGTACTCCAGTACTCTTCTACATTCAATGCTTGGAAAGTCCAATCCCTTAGTAATGCCCAAAATATGGAGGATGCAGCAAGTCACTACATTTCAGGAAACCCTTGCTGGGCTATATTGCAGGAGGGCCCAGCAGAGAGAGCGACCTGCCCAGTCATCAGAAACTACACATGAGAATCTTGATGGTGTTCCACAATAATCCTAGTTGCCCAAGGCCTCAGTGAACCTGTTTTCAGCCATTGTCTTAGATTCCCAAAAAGGCTGAAGTGGCTTCTCTGGTGGCTGAGCTGTACAGCTATCCTGGATTCTCTCTCTCTCTCTCTTTGTCCCCCCTCTCCCTCTCCCACTCTCCCCCTCTCTCTCTGTCTCTCTCCCTCTCTCTCTCTCCCTCCCCCTCTCTCTCCTTCTCTCTCCCCTCTCTCTCTCCCTCTCTCTTTCCCTCGCTCCTCCCTCTCTCACCCTCTCTCTCTCCCTCTCTCGCTGGCCCTCCTGTAAATCTGATTCTCTCTCTCACTCTCTGCTGTTACCTTCACAGTCACAGACAAGGCCATGCCCTGGTGGAAAGAGTATTTTTTTTTATTCATTCTGGGATGTGGGCGTCACTGGCAAGGTGGTGGAGAGAGTGATTGTTGAAGGTAGTTGATGGTGTGCCAATCAAGCGGGCTGCTTTGTCCTGGATGGTGTCGAGCTTCTTGAGTGTTGTTGGAGCTGCACTCATCTAGGCAAGTGGAGAGTATTCCATCACACTCCTGACTTGTGCCTTGTAGATGGTGGATAGGCTTTAGGGAGTCAGGAGGTGAGACACTTTCCACAGAATACCCAGCCTCTGATCCGCTCTTGTTGCCACAGTATTTATGTGACTTGTGCAGTTAAGATGATGATCAATGGTGGGGGATTTGGTGATGGTAATGCCATTGAATATCAAGGATCGGTGGTTAGACTGTCGCTTGTTGAAGATGGTCTTTGCCTGGCACTTGTGTTACTTGCACTTATCAGCCCAAGCTTGAGTGTCATCCAGGTCGTGCTGCATGCGGGCATGGACTGCTTCATTTTTTGAGGAGTTGCGAATGGATCTAAACACTGTGCAATCATCAACGAACATCTCCACTTCAGAACTTATAATGGTGAGATGGTCATTGATGAAGCAGCTGAAGATGGCTGGTCCAAGGACGCTGCTCTTAGGAACATCTTAGGAACGTCTGAAGCAATATGCTGGGGCTGGGATAATTGACTTCCGACAACCACAACCATCTTCCTTTGGGTATGACTCCAGCCAGTCAGATTCCAACAGCTGGCACTTCTCTGTGATGTTATCAGAGGGAAAACGCAGCCTTCTCAGGACCTGCCTATTGGAAAGACCCAGACAGGTCCTCCATCGTCTGTAGACCCTGTGATGTGGACACCTGCAGGTCAAGTGTTGCCTTTGTACATGCTGCTGCACTCTCTTAGCTTTCCATACTTTCCTCCCCCATGTCCTCATCAACATCCTCCTCAAAGCTCAGGAACAATGGAATCTCCAGAGATAAATCTATTATTTTGCTGTGCTGAGCTCCTTTTCAATTCTCAGCAAATTACACAAGGACCTTTCAATGCTCAGAAACTGCAGCTTCAAACTAGTGGAAGTGACTCCTAGTCAAAACAATGTTGTAGAATTTCACTCGTGTGTGACGAGTCACCTTCCAAATCTGTTCCTGCCGGTGGGTCACCCGACATGCTCAGCACCGCCATCTTTTCAACAGCAGTGATTGGATGGGGCACCAAGACCCTTTCACACATCACCCCTCTGCTCGCTGACCTACATTGGCTCCCGGCTCAGCAACATTTCAATTTTAACATTCTCACCCTCATGTCCACATCCCTCCTTGGCCTTGCCTCTTTCCTCCAGTCCTACAGCCCTCTGTGAACTCCAACTCAGGTCTCTTATACCTCCCCGACTTTCTTCACCCCACCATTGGCAGCTGTGTCTTAAGCCATCTAGGCCTCAGGATCTGGAATGCCCTCCCTAAACCTCTCGGCCTCTCCACCTCTCTCTCTTCCTTTAAGCTGCTCCTTAAAACGTGCATCAAGACAAAGCTTTTGGTGACCTGTCCTCATGACTCATTCTTTGGCTTGGTGTCAGATTTTGGTCTGATTCCGCTCCTGTGAAGTGCCTTGGGACGTTTTACTACATTAGCAGCGCTATATAAAGGCAAGTTGTTCTTATTGTTGTTGTGATGAGTGGGCGGAAATGCTGGAAATCTCGGAGGACCCTTGGCCATGTCCCTGCTTCATTTAAATGCAGTGGGACGGGTTTCTGGGGTGGATCAGGGGCACGGCAGCGTCTCGGGAGGAAATTCAAGTTGGCCATTTAATTAAAGCAAGAGTTTCAGCAGAGGGCCTCTCTGACTCATTACGCTCACCAGACTATCTGAAGCCCCTCTGAAAACAAACATTTTATTTATGGATAATACAACCCGCCGTTTCCATGGGTCTCTCAAGAGGTCGAGCCGGCCCCGATGGCATGGCATAAACACTGCAGACATTGGGGTGTGAGGGCCAGAAAATATTTTGCAGAGGGGTCTTTAAGACCTGGACAGAACTCCACTGGATTGCAGTGAGAATGTGAAATCAGTCTGATCTCCTGGGATAATGTAAAGTTATATTGGAGTTTATTTATACTGTAATGATGAACATTATTCATACCTTTGATTCCAGTGTTACAGCAAAGAAGAAGCCCAAATGGTCACACTTGCAGGTGATGTTATTGTTTCCTGTCTGAGAGTTACATCCATTCAGATTGACTGTAATGGAGAGTTATTAATTATCAGAGTCATTGTCTCATTTACATATTCCAGTGCAGATTGATGTCAGCATTTTATAAAACTCTTTATTTACCTGTTTGTCCAGAATCCAAGAAGCGGCACAGTGTAGGATTTGGCTAAAATGGAGAAGATAAATCTTATCATTAGATTCACCAGCACTAAAACAGTTTCATCAGCTGTGTAAGTGCTTAAACAGTTAGACATTTACCTGTCTAATGGGATGAAGCATAGAATTAGGAGGAAATTTTGTGCTGGCTGTAAAATAAATGTTTCTGTATTTTCATTAATGCCACAAAAAGTGGACAGTGCCTTTATGGAACTTGGGGAAGTAATTTTACTGAAATGGGGTCCATGCTACTGAAGTAAAGGTGATGGCTCCAAAACTCTGCGTCCCTCAGGCTGTAAATGGAGCATTTTTTGGGCGGACGGGATGAAAAAAGGGGCATCGCCCGGTTACACCGATGGTCTGAAGTTCTGGCCACACTGGGGTCGGCCTATTGATGCCACACAAATTAAGAAAATATGTCATTGAAGTACTTTCTTCTAATCGTGCCCAAGTAATGCTGGGGTACAAGGGATGTTCTACGATCAATTGCATTTCGTAAAGTGGCAAAACCAGAACGTTTTCATTTTCATTGAATCTTTCCCCAAGCCTGATTAAACAGGGGCATCACACCTGAGGTGGGTGGCTTGTTGTACCAAGAACGTTGATGGTGCCCACCGGCAATATGTAAATATCCCTGAAACCAGGGGCCAGGGCCGCATCCACGGGGTGGGCAAACATTGTGTCCTCTCACAGATCTTCGCTTCTAAATCCTCCATAGGAATTTCAGGGCGCAAATGAAGGAAAATATGTCACAAGACTCAATTTTCCTCATTTGCATAGCATCATAATATGGCCACACCCCCATCATGATCAGAACTTCTGATGGACATTAAAGAGGCGAGGAGATCCGCTCCAAATTCTGCCCCACCTGCCCAGAAAGTGCCCCATTTACAGGCCTCGGGCCATGAATGTCAAGGTCATTCAGTCTAACTTCCACATCTACCCTGGAGATTATAATACAGACTGTGCTGCACAACTCCAATCCTATAAATGGCCACACACACACACGGTGAGCTCTATGATACTGTTCGGTTTTATCTTACCTCCCAACGTGACACGCCGTGAAATGTAAGTGTCAGAGGGGATGTGAGGTCATCAATGCTCAAATTCCCCACTTTAACTATAATGTTGGGTGAAACAGGGCTCCTCTCCTCACCCTGTAACAATACAAAAAATAGTTACTGAAAATCTACTGATTTAGGATTAATTACACACAGAAAGTTAATGATATTCATTTCTGCGGTGATGGTGAGCAGTGCAGGTTTATCATTGTAATAAACATTTTCTTTGGAGGCCGCCTTGCCGGCAGAAGTGCGGTAAACCACAACTCCAAGCCGCCCATAAAACCTTCTGTAGACCCTGTCCCAAATTGCGGTGATGGGGTCATTAACACAAACGCACAGCAGTGACTCCCACCCCAGTCCATCCAGAAAGTCAGAGTGACACCATGCCCACTCACAGCTCTAGAAATTCAGCTGCACCTATTTTGGGCATGTGGGATGTGCTGGGTGCATGCCCTGCGCCCTAATGGTGAGGCCTGAGGTGCCACTGGGCCTTGGGCCTTGGGCCTCATTACAAAGAAGCCAGCATGACACGACATTTGCCTGGTGGAGAGATGACCAAGATCAGGCTGTTGGTCGATTCGCAGCAACCCTCAGGTAAGTGAAGCTATGGGTTGGGTCAGAGGCTGGGGGAAAGGATCGGAGGTCGGGGGCCAGAGGATGGGGGGGTTTCATTCAGAGGCTAGAGGCCAGAGGATGGGGAGGGTTGGATTCAGAGGCTGGGGACCAGAGGATGCGGGGTTGGATGGGGGTGGGATGGGGGGTGGGGTCTGGAGCAGCAGTAACCAGAAGAGAGGGAGCAGTGGCGAGCTTTTGTAAAATGTGGGTCAGGAGGAGCACTCCTATTCCTCTGGGAATATTCAGGTAAGTAATTGTGAAAAGCTTACCTTGTAGTGTCACTGGAGGTCCCAAGGTCTGGTTTTACTGAGTACAGGCAGCGCTGGCTGCCTCAGGGCAAACTAATCTTGAAGTGAGGGCCAGAAACAGATGTTAGGCCCCTGATTTGCATATGTAAACGGTCTGACACTTGTTTTGGGCATGGGTCCTGGATACCATTTATTTCCTTTCCCAATCTAGCAGGCGGTGCACTTCATTCCTGTCATATAGAGGGCTAAGTGGGCCAGTTAGAGCCCGAAAATCGGCTGCTGCACAGTCAGACTTGAACACCAGAGTGGCCCGACTCTAACTCCCAAATGACCTGTCTGGGCATCTCTGGAAGGTCATCAAGCCCCAATATGATGAGAATTACAAAGAAGCCAGCATGACACGACTTTACTTAAATGGTGCAATCCTAGGAACAGTGCATGTCCATAGAGATTTAGGGGTCCATGTACACAGATCACTGAAATATATGTCCGGCAATGTTCCCTTTCATTTTCTTTGGGTGCACGGCCCCTTTAAGGTGCAGCATTCAAAATACTGCACATGCACGGTTTTCCCTATTTAAAAGCCGGTGAGTCGTCTGCCCGGGAGCTGCAGAGACTGTGCAGTCTCACAGCTTAAAGGGAACATTATTGTCAGGTACAAAAATTAATCAAAAAGGCTGATGGAATGTTAAACTTTATGGGGCTGATTTGGTGAAGACATCCGCCCGCCCAAGTATCGCCCAAAGGACTGCCGATGGCCGCCGAGATAACCGACGGTACTTTGGGCAGGGTTTGCATCGAAAAGGTCCTTCAAAGGTCGGTGGGCGACAAAAGAGGGACTTACGCTGCCAATCTGGGTGGCAGCCGGCAGAAGCTCCCAATCCCGGCGGCAAAGACACCTGTAAAGAAAAAAATTATAAAATGTTTACTCACCTTTTTTGCAGATCTTCATACTCACCGTCGGGGACAGACCAGCCTCCAGCCAGCAGTCCACCCCCGTTCTGGTGCCGACCTCCCGCCCGCATCAATATGGCGTCTCGGCGGGCGGGGGGCCACTTACGCCACTCTGCCGTCCGCTGACGTCAGCGGGCGGTTCCCGACTGTTCTCCCCTCCCACCCACTCCAGCCCAAATCGAAAGTGGCACTGGGCGCAACTCGAGGAGGAATGTCGGCGGCAGTGGGCGGTAAGGCCATCAATTTTGGGCCCTATAATAAGAGAGCAAGAATATAGAAACATAGAAACATAGAAAATAGGTGCAGGAGTAGGCCATTTGGCCCTTCGAGCCTGCACCGCCATTCAATGAGTTCATGGCTGAACATGCAACTTCAGTACCCCATTCCTGCTTTCTCGCCATACCCCTTGATTCCCCTAGTAGTAAGGACTACATCTAACTCCTTTTTGAATATATTTAGTAAATTGGCCTCAACAACTTTCTGTGGTAGAGAATTCCACAGGTTCACCACTCTCTGGGTGAAGAAGTTT
Source organism: Pristiophorus japonicus (assembly GCF_044704955.1). Classification (NCBI taxonomy): domain Eukaryota; kingdom Metazoa; phylum Chordata; class Chondrichthyes; family Pristiophoridae; genus Pristiophorus; species Pristiophorus japonicus. The sequence goes on along the minus strand of NC_091989.1, from coordinate 111,887,323 downwards.
CTCCTCATCTCGGCCCTAAATGGCTTACCCCTTATCCTTAGACTGTGACCCCTGGTTCTGGACTTCCCCAACATTGGGAACATTCTTCCTGCATCTGACCTGTCTAAACCTGTCAGAATTTTAAATGTTTCTATGAGATCCCCTCTCATTCTTCTGAACTCCAGTGAATACAAGTCCAGTTGATCCAGTCTTTCTTGATATGTCAGTCCCGCCATCCCGGGAATCAGTCTGGTGAATCTTCGCTGCACTCCCTCAATAGCAAGAATGTCCTTCCTCAAGTTAGGAGACCAAAACTGTACACAATACTCCAGGTGTGGCCTCACCAAGGCCCTGTACAACTGTAGTAACAACTCCCTACCCCTGTACTCAAATCCCTTCGCTATGAAGGCCAACATGCCATTTGCTTTCTTAACTGCCTGCTGTACCTGCATGCTAACCTTCAATGACTGATGTACCATGACACCAAGCACCTCCCCTTTTCCTAATCTGTCACCATTCAGATAATAGTCTGTCTCTCTGTTTTTACCACCAAAGTGGATAACCTCACATTTATCCACATTATACTTCATCTGCCATGCATTTGCCCACTCACCTAACCTATCCAAGTCACTCTGCAGCCTCATAGCATCCTCCTCGCAGCCCACGCTGCCACCCAACTTAGTGTCATCTGCAAATTTGGAGATACTACATTTAATCCCCTCGTCTAAATCATTAATGTACAGTGTAAATAGCTGGGGCCCCAGCACAGAACCTTGCGGTACCCCACTAGTCACTGGCTGCCATTCTGAAAAGTACCCATTTACTCCTACTCTTTGCTTCCTGTCTGCCAACCAGTTCTCAATCCATGTCAGCACACTACCCCCAATCCCATGTGCTCCAACTTTGCACATTAATCTCTTGTGTGCGACCTTGTCGAAAACCTTCTGAAAGTCCAAATGCACCACATCAACTGGTTCTCCCTTATCCACTCTATTGGAAACATCCTCAAAAAATTCCAGAAGAGTTGTCAAGCATGATTTCCCTTTCACAAATCCATGCTGACTTGGACCTATCATGTCACATCTTTCCAAATGCGCTGCTATGACATCCTTAATAATTGATTCGATCATTTTACCCACTACCGATGTCAGGCTGACCGATCTATAATTCCCTGTTTTCTCTCTCCCTCCTTTTTTAAAAAGTGGGGTTACATTGGCTACCCTCCACTCCATAGGAACTGATCCAGAGTCTATGGAATGTTGGAAAATGACTGTCAATGCATCCGCTATTTCCAAGGCCACCTCCTTACGTACTCTGGGATGCAGACCATCAGGCCCTGAGGATTTATCAGCCTTCAATCCCATCAATTTCCCCAACACAATTTCCCGACTAATAAGGATTTCCCTCAGTTCCTCCTTCTTACTAGATTCTCTGACCCCTTTTATATCCAGAAGGTTGTTTGTGTCCTCCTTAGTGAATACAGAACCAAAGTACTTGTTCAATTCGTCTGCCATTTCTTTGTTCCCCGTTATGACGTCTCCTGATTCTGATATGAAGGGGACGATGCTTTGATACAACTATACAAAGCCTTGAGTAGACCATATCTGGGGTACTGTGTACAGTTCTGAGCACTGCATCTTAGAAATTATATATTGGCCTTGGAAGGAATGCAGTGCTGATTCACCAGAATGTTAACTGGGCTCCGAGTGTTAGATTATGAGGAGAGATTACATAAACTAGGATTGTATTCCCTGAAATATGGAAGGTTAAGTGATAGTTTACTGAAGGTCTTTAGGATTTTGAAAGAAATCCATCGGGTAGATAGAGATACATTTTTTACGCTGGTGGGAGAGTCCAGGACAGGGGAACATAACCTTAAAATCAGAACCAGGCCATTCAGGAGAGAAGTTAGGAGGTATGTCTTCAAGCAAAGGGTGGTAGAAGTGTGGCACTCTCTCCCACAGAAAGCAATAGATGCTGGCTCAATTAATCATTCTAAATCTGAGATCGATAGATTTTTGCTAGGGTATAAAAGGATATGGAGCCAAGGCAGGTAGATGGAGTTAAGATACGGATCAGCCACAATCTCATTGAAAGGTAGAACTGGCTCGAGGGGCTGAATGGCCTACTCCAGTTTCTATGTTCCTATGCAATGCTGTTCCTCACTGGTTACCGTTACTGGGAGGGATGAAAGTGCAGGGCTTTTGCAGCCTTTAAACGGCAGCAACAAATTTGAGGGGGGCAGCCGTTTCTCAGCGACAGGATGCATGACTACTAGAATGTATCTAGGAACGGCAGCCTTGCAGGAGGTCAGCAGCAGTGGGAGCTCTCAGACTGTCTGATGATTCCATGGAGGTGTTGCTGGCTGACAAGGGATCGATTGTTGAGCACCGAGGGCAGTGAGCCCCATAAGAGAGTGGTTCAGGCTGTATGAACAAGGTCAACAGTCAGCAAAACCTCACCACTCCAGGAACTGACACAGAGAGGTTCAATGACCTCACATGGGTGGCCAGGATAAGGCAAGGAACAGTTGCCAATCCACATCCTGTACCATTGAGAGAGGATTCACTCATCTCCTTACCCCTCTCATCTCCTGGGTAACCTCTTCAAACACTCAAGCACCAACTGCACTCACAGGCGCTCTGTCAACTCACACAGCCTTCCACAAGGTTCATCTTCAAGGACTGTTGATTTAAACGGACAATGCACTTGCACCTTTCTTCATCATGCACTCATGTAGAGGAAAACAAGTCCATGCTATTTCTTCACAGACAAATGTCACTGTCATGACATCTTACCTGTGCAAGCACCAGCAGAGAAATACTCACTCAGGGGAAAGTAGTTATTCAGAAGGGTTTAGATTGAGTGAAGCACTGAGCAGTACTGAGCATGAGGACCTGGTAGTGCAAGAGAGGGAGAGTGCCATTTCTCCACTGTGGAGAAACAACTACCCTCAGCTCAGGAGCCTCGGGATCCAAATCTCTGGGGCCCAGTATTTAAAAGAACTATGAGTTGGGAGAATTGATTTCATGTGCAGGCAGTGGAGATAGTGAAGAAGTGAGAGGAGTCCTCGACACAATGCAAGGGGGCTGAAATTGCTCTACGTCTGATTGGGGGCGGTAACCCTCCGGGTGCAGGACTTCCTGTGCCCGGCCTGGAAGTCCTGCCGCCGGCGTGGAATTGGGCCGTGCGCCCCTGAAACAAGAAGGAGCGTATTCTCCGGCGCTCCAGGGATAGCTGTTAAAGGGGCGGGTCACTGCGCAGTCTGCCGGCCGCCGCTGGGCCACGAGTGGTGTGATCGACTGGGCCAGCGACCTCGGCACGCAAAACGGAGTACCAGGCTACATGATGACGGCAGGGTCAATGCGAGGGCTGTCATTGTCGGGCCGACCCAAGAGTCGACAGACAAAATAAAATGGCGGCCTGGGGCGATAAAGGCCTCCCCTTTAAGGGGCGCGCCGGCGGCAGATGTCTGCCAGCTTCGCTACCCGCGGGGCAATTTACCCAAATCTCCAGGGCAATTTCCCTGGAGGCGCTCCTTCCCTTGGCCGAAAACACCATTGTGCCCCATTAGCACCCCCCGCTAGAGGCACTAATGGTGCGCAAAAAAGGGGCAATTGCGGCTCCAGGAAGTTTCTTACAATATGCAGAACACCCAGGAGACAGTGACAGTCTTGGGGAATTTTGCATTAACAAGGCACAGTAAGGACTTTGGTGGCTTCTGGAGTGGCAACTAGCATTGTTTCAATAGATGCCTTGAGGCTCAGCCTGACTGCTACACTTACACACCACTCCGACAACTTGGTGGGGAATATTTTAATGACCATTAGCAGCTCCGGCACCATTGGGAAGAAAGAAGTGGCTACAGATGTTGCTGTCTCTCTGGAGAATGGCAATGAAGCTGCTTTCTTAAATCCCCCTCCAATACCTGTGTTATGTCTTTGATACTCTTTTGAGTGACTCCACGAGGTCTACCACTGTACTTGAGCTGTTGTGACCTTTGCCCCACTTATTGTAACTCCAGAGTGAGGCACAAGCATGGTGGGCAACCCTTTATTCTGGGTCCTGCACACCGATGCAGGTGACCCTCAGGTCTCCCACCGCAGTGCCCTCTGGTGGCACACCTTATGTGACTATACAGTTAGTATACATGGTCTACATAAATGACATCACATCCCCTCAAGTCTTTAATGCAAATTGACTCGTATATTGACGGTGACCTGGGCTTTGCTCTTCCTGGTTGACCATTGGAGGTTCGCTTCTAGCTTGGATGGGTTGGTAGTGAGATTTGTTGCCAGTGGAGGTCCCAGTGGTTTCTGCTTGTGAATCCATGACTACACCATTCTTCCCCCGTCCCCCCCCATCATCCCACATAGAGATCATGCTAATGGTCCGTTATATGCAAGTTGCATTCAAGTTCATCACATGGGTTTTACATTTACATCTTGGTAGATTTGATGGGTGGATAACAGTTGGGTTTCTTTTTGTGTGGTACATTTACATGATCAATACAGGTATCTCAGTATAGGTACACAAGGACAGTCTAGTTCCAGCATGGCCGGATGAGATCTGGGTCGTCTGCTGGTGGCGCAGCAGTCTGCTAGTGGGTCTGTGGGTGAGGTGAGCTCATTTTGTTCGAGTTGCCGGAGCTCAGGGCTCTTGCCGTTACTGCAAGGGTCGGGCAGACCCAAAGACAGCTGATATGTCTGTGACCGCCCTGTCCTTTCCGTTCGCAGTGTCGCTGCTGCTCCCTGGGAAGCGGTCTGAGCGAGTGAGCGTTTCGTCTAAGCGACGGTGGGGTTGCCTTGTCTTGTCTAGCAGTTCGCAGGGGACTGCTGACTCGCCTTCCTTGAGGGCATCGTTGTGAACATTCTCTAATTTGGGATCCTGGCTGGTCCCGGTCCCGTTCGGAGGAGCCGTTGCGGGTGATCCTTCGCTCTTGGGCATTGCCATGGTGGCGAGTGGGTTTGTGGGCTGCGCCTTTTCCACCCGGGTGGTGGGCGACGGAAGCCGATTGTGAGCATAGGCGCAGTTTACTGTTTCTGGCCTGTGGCGGTTCATGCCATCGGGTGCCTGCAATGTTAAACCGATCTGAGGCAGGGTAGCGCTACCGATGCCTCTGCTCACCGGGGATCGTTTACTCTGTGGCTTGTCTACTTCTGTCAGCTGTGGAGACACTTTATGATACATTGTTCTGGTCCCGGGGACGCAGGCTACAGCATTGGGTAGCCTGCTGGACCTGTATACAACTGTTAGGTGTTCACCCGCTACATTGCCTGATTGCAATTTGCACCCGACATCGCTCAACAACATTTTGTTCATTACAGCTGGACTTTTACATTGGTTACCAATTTCAAGCAGTTCATTCAAAAATGGCGGGTTGCTGGCTTCCTTTAAAATGGCCTTACTACTTTTACCCCAATCACCTTCCTTGCGTGGAACCACATATCATTGCTCCATTAGCGCTGCACCTTGTGGTTTTGACACAATCCTTTCCCTGTCCATGATGTCGACTGTCGCGATCTTCTTTCCCAGGGATTCTGCCACTGAAGCTGGAAAGGCGCCCTCGGATCCAATCTTACTCCTCAGGAGTCCTGCCACTGAAACTGGGAAGGTGCGTTCGGGTCGTCTCAGCAGGATCATCGCCACGCAGTCGTGATGAGCGGTCTGTGCCTCGGGGGCTGCGCGGATCTGCTCTCCGGTGTCTAGTCCAACTGAAGGTGGGGGCTTGCTCTGCCTCTGAGCATGGGGGACATCGATCGCTGGAGGGATGAAGTCTTCCCAGTTCCAATTAATCTTCCCATGAATCCATCTTCTTCCAAGTAGCGTTGGTCCATCACCTGAAACAATCCACAATGGTAAATTGTGCACAATGCCATCATGGGATACATTTACATCCGCACGACCAAAAACTGATATCAGTTCTTTGGTGTAGGTGCGCAGTTTTGCCTGAAACAGCTTGGGTCATTCAGCTTGATCATTCCATAGCCTCTCAAAGGCTTCCTCGCTCATTATTGACTGATTCTCCCCCGTGTCCACTTCCATGAAGAATGAAACACCATTTATCTCGACTTCCATTGTCACCGTAGGACAATCTGTGGTGCAGGTATATACTCCATACACTTCGTCCTGGGACTGAGCTGCCTCTCTAACCATCTCCTCGTAATCCGCGCTGGATTCACAGCCATCTGCTGACTCCTCTTCCACGTGGTGAGTCACAGCACTTTTGCACATTCGCTGGAGGTGGTCTTTTGTGCTGCAGCCTTTGCACACATAGTCTCTGAACCGACACTGATGAGCCCTGTGATTACCTCTGCAATGGCAGCATGGTGCTACTCGACTTACGTTTGCACCCCTCGGCGGACTCTGAGTTAAAGGACTCGGGGGCCTGTACGCTCTGCCCTGGGCAGATTCACGTTCAACAGTTCTGCCTGTGAAAGGCACCATTGTATTTACAGTATTTTCCGGATTTGAGTCCTGAGAGTGAGTCATCATCTGCTTGGAGCTGCAGCGTGAGTTCATGAACGCCTGGCTGATGCTGATGGCCTTCTGCAGAGTGACAGTGGTTTCGGCAGACAGTAGTCTGTGAAGAAGGGCCTCATGACCGATGCCAATGACAAAGATGTCCCGCAACACATCGGCGAGGGATGCGCCGAATTCACACGGTCCTGCCAGCCTCCTGAGGTTGGCAGCGTACTTCGCGATTTCCTGGCCCTCGGGGCGGCGGTGTGTATAAAATCGATGCCTGGCCGTGAGAATGCTCTCCTTTCATTTGAGTTGGTCCCGAATGAGCACTTTCTGCTCCTCATATGACTTAGTCATTGTTTTCTCTGGTGCAAGCAAGCTGACGAGGCTGTAGACCGCGAGCCCACAACTGGTCAACAGGATAGCTCTGCGCTTATCTGCCAGCGTGGCCGGATCATCGCCTATCAGGTCGTTTGCTACGAAATATTGGTCGAGCCGCTCTGTAACGGCTTCCCAATCTTCACCCTCTGAGAACTTTTCTAATGCATCAACATTAGTCATTTTTGCGTGAAAGTTTGTAATCTCGTTGCCAGTTGTTATGTCTTTAATACTCTTATAAATGACTCCACAAGGTCTAGTATTGTACTTGAGCTGTTGTGACCTTAGTCCCATTTATTGTAACGCCAGAGTAAGGCACAATCATGCTGGCCAGCCTTTTATACTGTGTCTTGTACACCTATACAGGTGACCCTCACATATCCCACCCCACTGCCCTCTGGTGGCACATCTTATGGAACTATACAGTTAGTATACATGATCTACATACATGACAACTGGCACATGAAGGAGCTTCATAATCAGGTCTGGTCGCCCTTGACAGTCAACAGAAAGACTGTTTGCTCTGCCATATACGCTGCACTAAGATGAGGATCACCTCAGTCTTCGAGCCCAGCCGCCCACTGCTCAACCCCATCTTACTCAGGGAGCACCACATAGAAGTATTAGGGCTGGATTTTCGGCTTTTCTGTTTTTGAGGCGATAATGGCGGCGGGGCAGGAAAGTTAACGGCCGGGAATAGTTTGCACTTTAGTATTTAAGTTTGGGCATCTGGGCCGTGCGTCAGGGGGCACAGCGCTAAGGGAGGCGTTGTACACCTCTCTTGGCACAAGGAAGGGAATCTCCCCGAGCTAAAGAGCCGGGCCGTGAGTGCTCTGCGAGAGGCTTGGGGGAGGAAGGGTTGGGGGGGGTGGGTGGGGGGCCTGGGGGAAACCTAAAAGAAAACACAAAAACATTCCTAAAACATTGCGCAACACAAATCGCATAAAAATATAAAATAAAAAACACTCGCACTTACTTTTGGAGTACTTTACCCACCTCTCTACTGTCGGGATCGCTGGACCGCTCTGATTTCCCAGGTGGTCATTACGGGCGCACTTCCGGCGGATGGGGTGAGCAAGACTCGAAACTCTCGCCGGTGTCACAACCAGGGGCGTTGCACACCCGGCGCAGCTCTTCCCGGCGGTGCTGCTCAGCGTCACCGCTCAACCCGACCAGAGGATCGCGACGGGGCACTGCAGACCTCACCGCCACCTTTCCCACTGCTCCGGGGCAAAATCTGGAGCGCAAAGCACCGGAAAATCCAGCCCAGCGACTAGGAGCTCGAGAAAGTAAGTTTGCGGCACAGAATAGACACAGGCCTAGAAATTGGTCCGCACAGCGCCATGTTTTTCAGTCGCTGCTCGGACTATTATGGCCCATATATGGCGGGAAGAATGTGTGTGTATATTTACGGCCGGAATTGCCCCACCCACCATATTGGGTAAGTTCAAACAAGAGGAATTCTTACCCATGACTGAAACATGGAATGGTCGCCGGCAAGTGGGAAAGATCGGGAGTTGTTGGGAGGGATGGGAGTCTGGCAATGAGGAGAGAGGAAAAGATCGGGGGTTGGTGGTGGGAGGTCGGCAGATTGTGGGGCAGGATGTTCAGGAGCAAGGGTTGGGGGCAGTGGTCAGTCGATCGAATGTAGTCGCGAGGAGCGGCTGCGATAAGCAGAAGGTTTTCTTGAGGGTCCGGGGGGGTGGCGGGGAACACTCCTGTTGCTCCTGGCTCACATCTGGGGATTTGGGCCAAATTTGGAGTGCTGTCCCACAGACTGGTCAAACAACAGGCTGACACAGTCATACTCACAGAATCATACCTTTCAGGCAATGTCCCAGATTCCTCCATCCCAATTCCTTTCTCACCGGCAGGACAGACGCAGCAGAGTTGGCGGCACAGTAGTACACAGTTGAGGGCAGGGGGGGGGATTGGCCCTGGGAGTCCTCAACATTGACTCCGGACCCCATGAAGTCTCTTGGCTTCAGGTCAAGCATGGGCAAGGAAACCGGCTGCTGATTACCAATTACTGCCCTCTCTTAGCTGATGAATCAATATGCCTCATTTTGAACACCAGATGGAAGAAGCACTGAGGGTAACAAGGGCACAGAATGTACTCTGGGTGGGGGACTTCAATGTTCAGCACAAAGAGTGGCTTATTAGTACCACTACTGATAGAGCTGGCCAGTTCCTGAAGGTGAGAGCTCTGAGACTGGGCTTGTGGCAGGTGGTGAGTGAACCAACACGTGGGAAAAACCTACTTCCCCTCCACTTCACCAATCCACCTGTCACTGATGCATCTGTCCATGACAGTAGTGGCAGGAGATGCCACCGTATAGTCCTTGTGGAGACGAAGTCCCAACTTCACACTGAAGATACCCTCCTCATCATGTTGTGTGGCATTAACACCGTGTTAAATGGGATAGATGCAGAATAGATCTAGCAGTTCAAAACTAGGCATCCTTAAGGCACTGTGGGCTATCAGCAGCAGCAGAATTATATTCCACCACAATGTTTAACCGCATGGCCCAGCACATCCCTCACTCTGCCATTACCATTAAGCTAGGGGACCAACCCTGGTTCAAGGAGGACTGTAGAAGAGCATACCAGCAGCATCAACAACAAATTCTGTTTATATAGCGCCTTTAACGTAGTAAAATGTTCCAAGGCACTTCGATATTATAAGACAAAAAATTTGAGCCATATAAGGAGAAAATAGGGCAGCTGACCAAAAGCTTGGCCAAAGAGGTAGGTTTTAAGAACTATCTTAAAGGAGAAGAGAGAGATAGAGAGGAGGAGTGGTTTAGTCATGGATTTCCAGAGCCTAGCGTCTAGGCAACAGAAGGCACGGCCACCAATCGTTGAGCGATTATAATCAGGGATCCTCAAGTGGGCAGAATTAGAGGAGCGCACATATCTCGGGGGAGGTTGTGGGGCTGGATGAGATTACAGAGATAGAGAGGGGCAAGGCCATGGAGGGATTTGAAAACAAGAATGAGAATTTTGAAATCGAGACATTGCTTAACTGGGAGCTAATGTTGGTCAGTGAGCACAGGGGTGATGGGTGAACGAGACTTGGTGCGAGTTAAGACACGGCAAGCCGAGTTTTGGATCACCTTTAGTTTAAATAGGGTAGAATGTGGGAGGCCAGCCAGGAGTGTGTTGAAATAGTCAAGTGTAGAGGTAACAAAGACATGGATGAGGGTTTCAGCAGCGGATGAGCTGAGAAAAGAGTTGGGATGGGTGATGTTACAGAGGTGGAAATAGGCTGTTTTAGTTATGCTGCAGATGTGTAGTTGGAAGCTCATTTCAGGGTCAAATATGACACCAAGATAGCGAACAGCCGCAGACAGATGTTAGGGAGAGGGATGGAGTCTGTGGCTAGGGAGCGGACTTTGTGGCAGGGACTGAAAACAATGGCTTTGGTCGTCTCAGCACCAGGCGTAGCTGAAAATGAGATGCCTCCCTGATGAAGCAACAACACAGGACTACATGCATGCTAAACAGTGGAAGATCAAGGCCAGCAGCAGACACCCCGCCCTCCCTGATCACTCCCATCAGCAGCAGCCCCCTCCCACCCCCCCAATCAGGGCCATCAGCAGACACCCTGCCCTCCCCCCTCCCCGATCACACCCATGAGCAGGCCATCCCCCTCCCCCTTCCTGATCACTCCCATCAGCAGCAGCCCCCTCCCACCCCACCAATCACGCCCATCAGCAGCCCCACCCCCACCCCCTCCCACTCCCAATCACGCCCATCAGCAGGCTCCACGGCCCCCACTCCCCCAATCAGGGCCATCAGCAGACCCCCCGCCCTCCCTGATCACTCCCATCAGCAGCAGCCCCCTCCCACCCCACCAATCAGGGCCATCAGCAGACCTCCCGCCCTCCCTGATCACTCCCATCAGCAGCAGCCCCCTCCCACCCCACCAATCAGAGCCATCAGCCGACACCCTGCCCTCCCCCCTCCCCGATCACACCCATGAGCAGGCCATCCCCCTCCCCCTTCCTGATCACGCCCATCAGCAGCCCCACCCCTACCCCCTCCCACTCCCAATCACGCCCATCAGCAGCCTCCACGGCCCCCCACTCCCCCGATCATGCCCATCAGCAGCCCCACCCCTACCCCCTCCCACCCCACCAATCACGCCCATCAGCAGGCTCCACGGCCCCCCACTCCCCCGATCATGGCCATCAGCAGCCCCCCCCACCTCCCCCTCCCCCTTCTCCCCACCATGATCATGCCCATCAGCAGGCTCCCCGCCCCCACCCACCCCACACTCACCCGATTATGGTCAACAGCAGACTCCCGGCCTCCTGCCGCTAAATCTCTGCTCCTGCCCACCAGCCAGCCAGTTAATCCGGCCGGCTGTCAGGCGGGAGTCTGCACAGAATTATTGAAATGTGGCCCTGCCGTCAGGATCGGCGCCCCTGTCGCCACCTTTTCATTCAATAAAATCCTGATTCTGCACCAAGTGTCGTAACCATTTCTGGATCAATAATACACTCCTGTAGGTAGATGTTTTGCCAGTACACAGCTAAATCGCCGTGGTATATGGAAGGAGATGGGATGGAAATACAGAGCTCAGATGATGTGAGCAAGTTTGAAAATTTAAGGGCTTGTTCACTTGAAACCCATGAATTAAAGACTGGTTTTAGCTGAAGTAAGCAGGAGCCCCTCTAAAAATACTGTACAAACAGCACGTTACACATAAAGAGTGAATAATAGCAACATTAAACACCAAACTCAATAACAATTCTAAACACTGACAGTGTCGAATCCATATTATTGCAGATTTGGATGGAGTAGATTATCTCTGTTACCTGGAATGAGGTCTTGTTCATGAACTGAGTGACAACGACTTTAGGAGATGTGCGCAACTGATATGTCAATGTAACCTGAACAGCAGCAATCATCGGCTGGTCATCAGGGTCCACCTGTACAACAATTATAACACTATTTTTAATGCTTTTGATTGCATTTGGCTGAACAACCCACCTACAATGAAATACAGCTTTTTATAATTCCATGGTGACAACTTGAAGGAGGCAGACAGTGAACTTTAAAGCATTCGACAAATTGTAACTGAAAGGTACGTTACTAATGAAAGAAAGGACTTGCATTTCTATAGCATCTTTCAGAGGATCATTAATTATGGAGTGCAGGCTGTCACTGGGAGTCCCAACACCCAAAGGGAGCAGTCACTGCCAGGCTGGAATATCCGGGCAGCTCTGCGGTGGGACAACTGATGCACCACGTGAACAGGAGGAGACCACTTCAAGGAGCGGGGAGGGGGAGGGCAGGTGGGGGAAGGAGTCCTGAAGATGGGGGAGGAATTTTTTTTGGCTTTCAGTTTGTGCCTGGCACAGGGGCCTGAGGGGAGTGAATTGTGCCTGTTGCTGGGCCCCCTAGCTCCAAGTGAGGACAATGGGCCTTCTGCCCCTGCCCTAGGGAGCGCCAAAACATTTTCCTGATAGTCCTTGGGATAGTCGAGGAGCAGCAGTGGAAGACAGGGGAGTCGGACAGATTGCTCGGTCCCACCTCATGTGATGGGTGGTGAAGAGGCAGCTGGCGGCTTTCCTAGCTGGGACCTGGGGAAGTAAATTGAGGTCAGGCTGGGAATGTGGTGGGAGGCCTTGCTGCCGATTTTCCTGCCTTTTCCCCAGCCGCGCTGCCTGATTTGGGGTAGGATAGTGGAGGAAAATCCAGCCCATTGTGTCTTTACCAACTGAGGCATCTCAGAAGAATATATTCTCTTTGTACCATACACCAAGAAATAATCAGGCAAAGGTAATGAGGTAAAACTGGTGTTGAACGGTCTTCTTCTGCGGATTGAATCAATGTAGCTAGAAACAAAATGCAGCTGAATTGCTCATTAGTTTGTTGTTGTGAAATGTGGGTTTCCAACGTTCGTCCTTTGAATGTTCTTTTGATTAGAATGTGGTATCATGTCAATTTCATGTGGGATGAAAATATTGAATAGAAATTACATTAATATATATCACAGAAAGGACACACATCAAGGCACTGAGTGCTGTGGCACCAAGACTTTTTATAAAACCTTCTCTCAATATGTACATCAGACATCAAGTCAGCCATACAAAGCAGATTCTCTTCCGGTCCTACCACAATCCCCGTGACCGCTGAGACATTCACCACTTTCACCAGCCCATTGACAATGTCCAAACCAGTTCTCAGGATAGAAAAACACAGATGTACGCTTTGCAAAGTAACATGCAACTTACATGACCATAACCAAGAGTGGCTCGGTAGTACCTTCACTGACCAAGCAGGCCGAATCGTGAAGGACATAGCTGCCAGACTGAGCCTGTGTCAGATGGAACCAACACGAGGGTGTGTCCATGACCTCAGCAATCTATCTGTCACAGACACGTCAGTCCACAATTGCACAGCAAAGTCCCACAAACAGCAATGTGCTAATGACCAGACAATTTTTTTCATGATGTTGGTTGAATACTGGCCATGGCACCAGCGAGAACTCCACTGCTCTTCTTTGAGATAGTGCCATGGGATCTTTTACATTCACCTGAGAGGGCAGATGGAGCCTCAGTTTTATTTCTCATCTGAAAGACTGCACTCTGTCAGTACTGCACCGGAGTATAAACCTAGATTTTGTGCTCAAGTTCTTGGAGTGGGAATTGAATCCACAGACTCCTTTCTCAGGCACGAGTGTTATTCCTGAGCCATGGCTGACATCTCAATCACTATCAAAAGAGGAGGCCAACCCTGGTTCAATGCAGAGTGACAGGATTGCTAGGAGCAAGAGCTGGCATATCTTAGAGTGAGATATGAAGCTGGTGACGCGACTATATAGGATTATAGACAGTTAAGCAGTCCCACAATTAACTGACCAGAGCAAAGGGATGTAGCCCTAACACATCCAGCTGAAAATGGCAGTGGGCAAGTTCCTGAGGATTGAGAATTGGTCAATGGACAGAAATCAGAGAGTAAGAATAAATAGGCCATTTTCAGGTTGGCCGTCCCGACCCGACCTGGGTGGGAACAGCAGGAGGAGCAGCAGCCAGCAACACTGGGAATAAAAATCTAGTGCCCCTGGACACAGAGCAGCCATCCCGACCCGAGTGGTGTTAATTATGGAAGAACTCCACAAGACTGAGAACTGTGAGCTAAAACTGATGTGACCTTAGTCTCTTTAATACAACTCCAGAGTGCCCAAGCAGCATGGCAGATAACCATTTATACTCCCTTGCACAAGGTGTGCAGGTGACCCTTGGGCCTCCAACAGTTGCGCCCTCTGGTGGCAAGTCTTTCACAGTTACAATGTTTACATACATAACATCACTTCCCCCCTAAAGTCTTTGATATAAATTATTTATAAGTTGAGACGATCCGGGGCCCTATGCTCCCTGGTTGATCGTCTGAGTTCAAATTCTGGCATGGATGATTTGGTCGGAACATTGCTGCACTGTGGCACGGCTGGTCTGACAGGACTGTTGGGAGTGGTGGGTTCATCCTCTTGGTTGACAGTGATGTCGATTGCTGGTTGGGTGTGTGTTGGTGGATCGATGATGGTGATGTCCTCTTCAGGTTGTTCCTGGTTATCGGTGAACCGCAGATTGGTTCTGATTCAAATGCTTTCTGCACGTTTGTCCATTCAATAGTTTGACTATAAACACTCTTTTCCTCTCCTTGGCCAAGACAGTGCCAGTGACCTATTTAGGACCATGACCGTAATTAAGGACGAACACAGGGTCGTTAACATCAATGTCACGCGATACAGCCACGCGATCGTGGTACATGTTTTGCCGGTGACGCCGGGTTTCCACATGATCATTTAGATCCGGGTGGACTAGGGACAGCCTGGTTTTGAGTGCTCTCTTCATTAACAATTCTGCAGGGGGAATCCCAATGAGCAAGCGGGGTCGCGTCCGGTAACTGAGCAAAACCCGAGATAAGCGGGTCTGCAAGGAGCCTTCCGTCATGCACTTCAAGCTCTGCTTGATAGAATGGACTGTCCGTTCTGCTTGACCGTTGGATGTGGGCTTAAACGGGGCAGACCTGACATGCTTGATGCCATTGCGAGTCATAAACTCGTTGAATTCCGAGCTGGTGAAACACGGTCCATTGTCACTGACAAGGACTTCGGACAAGCCATAGGTGGCGAACATAGCCCGGAGGCTTTCAATGGTGGCAGTGGATGTGCTGGATGACATGATTATGCATTCAATTCATTTAGAGTAAGCATCCACGACAACTAAAAACATCTTTCCGACAAAGGGGCCAGCAAAATCAACGTGGATCCTGGACCACGGTTTGGAGGGCCATGATCACAGACACAATGGAGCCTCCCTTGGTGCATTGCTCAATTGCGAGCATGTGTTGCACTGGTCAAGTCTAAGTCCGAGTCAATGCTGGGCCACCAAACATGTGACCTAGCTATAGCCTTCATCATGACTATGCCTGGATGGGTATTGTGTGGGTCGCATACAAACGTTTCCCTGCCTTTTTTTGGCAAAACCACGTGATTACCCCATAAGAGACAATCCGACTGGATGGACATTTCATCTTTGCGTCGGTGAAATGGCTTAATTTCATCTTGCATTTCCCCGGGAATGTCCAACCAGCTCCCATTGAGGATGCAACCTTTTACAAGTGATAGCACAGGATTCTGGCTGATCCAGGTCCTGCTCTGGCGAGCAGTGACAGGTGACCCCTCGCTCTTAAAAGCATCCATAACCAGAAGCAAGTCTGCGGGCTGCGCCATTTCCACCCCGGTAATGGGCAATGGTAGCTGACTGAGGGCATCAGCACAGTTCGCCATGCCTGGTCTAAGGCAGCTAACATCGTCATAGGCGGACAATATTAGTGCCTATCTTTGGATGCAGGATGAAGCATTGGTGTTTGTCTCTTTGCTTTCTGAAAACAGCGAAATGAGCGGTTTCTGGTCGGTTTCAAGCTCAAACCGGTCCAAATAGGTATTGGTGCATTTTCTTAACCCCATATACACATGCTAACTCCTCTTTCCCAACCACACTGTAGGCTCTTTCAGACTTAGACAGACTTCTATATGCGTATGCAACTGGTTGAAGTCTGCCCGATACATTGGTTTGCTGTAACACATAGCGGGCCCCCTACGAAGATGCATCACAAGCTAGCACTAATCGTTTACATGGGTCATATAGTACAAGTAACTTATTAGAACAGAGTAGGTTTCTACTTATCCAAGGCTGTCTCTTGAGATTTATCCCATACCCAGTCGTCACCCTTGTGTAGCAACATGTGCAACGGTTCCAGCAAAGTGCTTAACCCAGGTAGAAAGTTACCAAAATATTTGAGGAGTCCCAGGAACGAATGCAGCTCCATCACATTCTGTGGTCTGGGTGCATTCTTGATGGTCTCTGTCTTTGAGTCCGTGGGTCTGATGCCGTCTGCCGCAATCTTTCTGCCCAAAAAGCCAGGAAAACGCACGACTTAGAACCTCTTCCAGGTTGAGCAGGTGTTTAGTGGTGTCACGACCGGTGATCAGGATGTCGTCTTGAAACACAACGGTGCGCAGAACCAATTTCAGCAGACTCTCCATGTTCCTCTGGAAGCCGAGCGAATCCCAAAAGAGCAGCTGTGGTATATAAACAGTCCTTTGTGCATGTTGATGCATGTCAATCTTTTCGAAGGTTCAGCCAGCTCCTATGTCATGTAGGTGGAGGTTAGGTCCAACTTGGTGAATGACTTCCCCCTTGCTAACATTGCAAAGAGGCCATCCGCCTTCGGTAGCGGGTACTTGTCCCGTAACGAGACTCTGTTGATCGTTACCTTGTAGTCTCCGCAGATTCTGACTCACAGTGTTCAGTCTGACTCTTTCTCCATACACAACAACTGACGATGAGATACAGATAGCGAACCCAAACATGCAAAGAACAGTGGGCATTCTGAAGAAATTTTCGGAGGGAGGTGATTGGGAAACTTTTGTGGAGCGACTCAACCAATACTTCGTGGCCATCGAGCGAGATGGGGAAGAGAGCGCTGCCAAACGTAGAAGCGATCCTCCTCACCATCTGTGGTGCACCAACGTATGGCCTCATGAAGAATCTGCTCACTCCAGCGAAATCCACAGAGAAATCGTACGACAATTTGTACACACTGGTCCGCGAGCATTTGAACCCGAAGGAAAACGTTCTGATGGCGAGGTACCGGTTCTACACGGACAAAAGGTCTGAAGGCCAGGAAGTAGCAAGTTATGTCACCGAGCTGAGACGATTTGCAGGATATTGAGAATTTGAAGGACATGCTCAGAGACTTTTTCATACTTGGCATTGGCCACGAAACCATACTTCGCAAGCTTTTGACTGTAGAGACCCCAACCTTGAGTAAGGCCATAGTGATAGTCCAGGCGTTCACTGCCACCAGTGACAATATGAAGCAAATCTTTCAGCACACAAGTTCTGCTACAAGTTCTGTGAACAAAGTAATGTTATTTTCGAATCGAAACATGCATGGCAGGTCACACATACCTGCAGCTACATGTTCGCAGATGTATCAGGGTGATGAATGCAAGGCCACGAACACCTTGTTGGCGCTGCAGGGGTGACCATCGTTTCCATTCATTCTGATTCAAAGGATTGCAAGGGCTGTGGAACAATGGGACACCTCCAACGAGTGTGCAGATGAGCTGCTAAGCCTGTTAATCCTGCAAACCACCACGTTGCAGAGGAGGACAGATGCACGGAGGATCACGATGAACCAGAGCCTCAGATAGAGGAGGCAGAGGTACATGGGGTGCACACACTCACCACAAATTGTCCCCCGATAATGCTGAATGTTGAACTAAATGGACTCCCGGTGTCAATGGAGCTGGACATGGGCGCGAGCCAGTCCATCATTGGCAAAAGGACTTTCGAAAGTTTGTGGTGCAACAAGACCTCAAGGCCAGTCTTCACTCCATTTCGCACGAGACTAAGAACTTACACTAAAGAACTGATTCCTGTAATCGGCAGTGCTACCGTAAAGGTCTCCTACGATGGAGCGGTGCACAAGCTATCACTCTGGGTGGTACCATGCTGCTCGGCAGAAACTGGCTGGGAAAAATACGCTGGAACTGGGACGATGTCCGAGCGCTATCGCCCGCTGACAACACTTCGTGTGCCCAAGTCTTAAACAAATTTCCTTCGCTGTTTGAACCAGGCATCGGGAAATTCCAAAGAGCAAAAGTGCAGATCCACCTAATTCCGGGGGCACGACCCATCCATCACAAGGCGAGAACAGAACCGTACATGATGAGAGAAAGGGTAGAAATTGAGCTAGCCGGCTGCAACGAGAGGGCATCGTTTCACCAATCGAGTTCAGCGAGTGGGCCAGTCCTATTGTCCCAGTGCTCAAGGGAGACGGCAATGTCTGAATCTGTGGTGATTACAAAGTAACTATCAATCGTTTCTCCCTGTAGGATCAATACCCACTACCAAAAGCCGACGACCTCTTTGCAACACTGGCGGGAGGAAAATCGTTCACGAAGCTGGATCTGACTTCAGCCTTCATGACGCAAAAACTGGAGGAATCATTGAAGGGCCTCACCTGCATCAACACGCACAAAGGTCTTTTTGTTTATAACAGATGCCCATTTGAAATCCAACCAGCAGCGGCGATATTCCAGAGAAACATGGAAAGTTTACTGAAGTCGGTCCCGCACACCGTGGTCTTCCAGGACGACATCTTGGTCACAGGTCGGAACACAGTCGAGCACCTGCAGACCCTGGAGGAGGTTCTTAGTCGACTCAACCGCGTGGGGCTCAGGTTAAAACGCTCAAAGTGCTTTTTCCTGGCACCTGAAGTGGCGTTCTTGGGAAGAAGGATTACGGCAGATGGCAACAGGCCCACTAACGCGAAGATGGAGGCAAACGAGAACGCACCAAGGCCACAGAACGTGACGGAGCTGCGATCGTTTCTGGGACTCTTGAACTACTTTGGTAACTTCTTACCAGGTCTCAGCACCCTGCTAGAACCACTATATGTCTTACTATGAAAAGGGGACGAAGGGGTTTGGGGCAAAAGCCAAGAAAATGCCTATGTAAAAGCGAGAAAATTGTTAGGCTCAAACAAATTGCTTGTGTTGTATGATCCATGTAAGCGTTTGGTACTAGCATGTGATGCGTCGTCATATGGCATCGGGTGTGTATTGCAACAAGCTAATGATTTTGGGAAACTGCAACCGGTTGCTTATGCATCCAGGAGTCTAAGGCTGAGAGAGCCTACAGCATGATTGAAAAAGAAGCATTAGCTTGTGTCTATGGGGTAAAGAAAATGCATCAATACCCGTTTGGACGAAAATTCGAATTGGAAACTGACCATAAGCCACTTATATCCCTGTTTTCCGAGAGTAAAGGGATAAATACCAATGCATCGACCCACATCGAGAGATGGGCGTTCACGTTGTCCGCATACAACTACGCCATCCGCCACAGGCCAGGCACAGAAAACTGTGCCAATGCTCTCAGTAGGCTGCCATTGCCCACCACGAGGGTGGCAATGGCGCAGCCCGCAGATCTAGCCATGGTTATGGAAGCATTTGAGTGTGAGCAATCACCCGTCACTGCCCGGCAGATCAAAACCTGGACAACCCAGGACCCCATAGCATCTCTAGTCAAAAGCTGTGTACTTCACGGGAGCTCGTCCAGTATCCCAGTGGAAACACAGGAAGAGATAAAGCCGTTCCGGCAGCACAAAGTTGAAATGTCTATACAGGCAGACTGCCTTCTGTGGGGTAATCGAGTAGTGGTCCACAAGAAGGGCAGAGACACCTTCATCAATGACCTCCACAGGACCCACCCAGGTATTGTAATGATGAAAGCGACAGCCAGATCCCACGTGTGGTGGCCCGATATCGATGCGGACATAGATTCCTGCGTTCACAGATGTAATACATGCTCACAGTTAAGCAATGTACCCAGGGAGGCGCCGCTAAGTTTATAGTCTTGGCCCTCCAAACCGTGGTCTAGGGTACACGTCGACTATGCCGGCCCGTTCTTGGGTAAAATGTTCCTTGTGGTTGTTGATGTGTACTCCAAGTGGATTGAATGTGAGATAATGTCGGCTAGCATGTCCGCTGCCACCACTGAAAGCCTGCGGGCCATGTTTGCCAGACACGGCTTACCCGATGTCCTGGTGAGCGACAACGGGCCATGTTTTACCAGTACTGAGTTCAAAGAATTCATGACCCATAATGGGATCAAACATGTCACATCTGCCCCGTTTAAACCAGCATCCAATGGTCAGGCAGAGAGAGCAGTGCAAACCATCAAGCAAGGCATGAAGAGGGCAACTGAAGGCTCACTGCAGACTCGCCTATCCCGAGTCCTGCTTAGCTACTGCATGAGACCACACTCACTCACTGGGATCCCACCTGCTGAACTGCTCATGAAAAGAGCACTTAAGACCAGGCTCTCATTAGTTCACCCTGAACTACATGAACAGGTAGAGAGCAGGCAGCTTCAAAGTGCATACCATTATAGTGCAAATGTGTCACGCGAGATTGAAGTCAATGATCCTATATTTGTATTAAGTTATGGACAAGGCCCCAAGTGGTTTCCCGGCACTGTCATGGCCAAAGAGAGGAGCAGGGTGTTTCGGGTCAAACTTTCAAATGGACTCATTCGCCGGAAACACTTGGACCAAATCAAACTCAGATTCACGGACTATCCTGAGCAACCCACCTTGGACCCTACCTTTTTTGATTCCACAAAACACATACCAGTGGCAACCGACACCACGGTTGACCATGAAGCAGAACCCATCATCCACAGCAGCCCTGCAGGGTCCAACACACCAGCCAGCCCAGCAAGGCCAGCTGCACAGCAGCCCAGCGAGGGCCCAACAAATGATTCAACAACACCAGCTTTCACACCGAGACGATCAACCAGGGCAAGAAGGGCCCCAGATCGACTCACATTGTAAATAGTTACACTATTGACTTTGGGGGGGAATGTTGTTATCTATGTGGACTTGTATTTACTCTGTACAGCCACCAGAGGGCTCTTTCCCCAGAATCCCAAGGGAGCCCATAATCCCTTGGGAGCACAGGTATTTAAGAAGGCTTCACAGGTTGGAGAGGCACTCTGGAGTTCTGCAATAAAAGACTAAGGTCGCATTTTACTTTGAGCACACAGTGTTCAGTCTGACTCTTTCTCCATACACAACAGTTGTGAAGGTGTGTACCCCTTACATTCCTTCCTCGAGTTGAGTTGCTTCTCTTGTTTGTGCTGCGTGATCCGCGCTGGATTGATCATCCTCTGCCGACTCTGCCACGTAGTGAGTCGCAGCACTCTTGCACATTTGCAGCCTTTGCACACATAGTGCTTGAATCGACATTGATGGGCTTGATGATTACCCCCGCAGCGCCAACATGGTGCGAATGCATTTGCATTCACGCCCGATGGCGGACTCTTAGTCACCTAAGGTCTTGCAGCTGCAGACGTGTAGGCCCTACCATATGCAGTTCTGCCTGCTAGCGACGTTATTTTGTGCACAGTACTTGCCAGCGAGCTTCGATGCTGGGAAGATATCTGTCTGATATTATCACTCATGGATATGAATGCCTGGGCTATCGAGATGGCCTTGCTCAGTTCTAGGGATTTGGCGGTCAACAGCTTGCGAAGAATGACCTCATGGCCGATGCCAAGCACAAAAAAGTCCCGCAGCATTTCCCCCAAAAATCCAACAAATTCTCAAGTTCCCACAAGGCGTCTCAGGTCGGCGAAATAACTCGCCACATCCTGGCCCTCAGAGTGGTGGTGCATATAGAAGCAATACCTGGCCATTAAGACGCTCTCCTTCGGCTTGAGGTGGATCCGAACCAGCGTACACTACTCTGTATATGTCTTCTCCGCTGGTTTCTCCGATGCTAGCGGATTCTTGATGAGCCTGTATATTGTGGACCCACACACGGTGAGGAGAATCGCCCTGCACTTGATCACTTTATCGTCCCCATCCAGCACATTGGCCATGAAGTACTGGTCGAGACACTCAACGAAGGCCTCCCAATCATCACCCTCTACAAATCTCTCTAAAATACCAATGGCAGCCATGACCGTGTGAAAGTTCATAATCTGTTACTCGTCGCCAATTGTTAAGTATGGAAGAATTCCACAAGACTGAGTACTGTGAGCTAAAGCTGATGTGACCTTAGTCTCTTTACTACAACTCCAGAGTGCCTAAGCAGCATGGCAGACAATCTTTTATACTCCCTTGCACGAGATGTGCAGGTGACCCTTGGACATCCAACAGTTGCGCTCTCTAGTGGCACGTCTTACACAGTTACAATGATTACATACATAACAGGTGGGAACAGCAAGAGGAGCAGCAGCCAGCAACACTGGGGAGCAGCGTGAGCCGATCCCAGAGGACGACAAAACAAAGAGGGCAACGACATCGACGTCACTGGAGTCTAGGGATCGGATTGGTGGAGAGTTGTGGAGCAAGGCAGAGCCCAGCAGAGGGGTCGGGTCCCAGGAGGAGTCAGAGGTCGGGGCCAGGAGTCGGATGTCGGAGGTCGGGCCCAGGAGGAGTTGTAGCTCGGAGCCAGAAGAAGTCGCAGGTCGGTTGTCGGGGCCAGGAGGTGTCGGAGGTCGAGCCCAGCAGGAGTCAGAGATCGGGCCCAGGAGGAGTCGGATGTCAGTGATCAGAGCCAAGAGGAGTCAGAGGTCGGGCCCAGCAGGAATCGGAAGTTGGGGCCAGGAGAGGTCGGAGGTCGGGCCCAGGAGGAGTCAGAGGTCAGGCCCAGAGGGGCCGGACGTCGGACCAAGGAGGAGTCAGAAGTCAGGCCCAGGAGGAGTCAGTGGTCATAAGAACATAAGAACATAAGAACATAACAATTAGGAACAGGAGTAGGCCATCTAGCCCCTCGAGCCTGCTCTGCCATTCAATAAGATCATGGCTGATCTGGGCGTGGACACAGCTCCACTTACCCGCCCTCTCCCCGTAACCCTTAATTCCCTTATTGCTTAAAAATCTATCTATCTTTGACTTGAAAACATTCAATGAGCCAGCTTCAACTGCTTCCTTGGGCAGAGAATTCCACAGATTCACAACCCTCTGGGAGAAGAAATTTCTTCTCAACTCGGTTTTAAATTGGCTCCTCCGTATTTTGAGGCTGTGCCCCCTAGTTCTAGTCTCCCCCACCAATGGAAACAACCTCTCTGCCTCTATCTTGTCTATCCCTTTCATGATTTTAAATGTTTCTATAAGATCACCCCTCATCCTTCTGAACTCCAAGGAGTAAAGACCCAATCTACTCAATCTATCATCATAAGGTAACCCCCTCATTTCTCGAATCAGCCTAGTGAATCGTCTCTGTACCCCTTCCAAAGCTAGTATATCCTTCCTTAAGTAAGGTGACCAAAACTGCACGCAGTACTCCAGGTGCGGCCTTACCAATACCTTATACAGTTGCAGCAACACCTCCCTGCTTTTGTACTCCATCCCTTTCGCAATGAAGGCCAACATTCCATTTGCCTTCCTGATTACCTGCTGCACCTACAAACTAACCTTTTGGGATTCATGCACAAGGACCCCCAGGTCCCTCTGCACCACAGCATCTTGTAATTTCTCCCCATTCAAATAATATTCCCTTTTACTGTTTTTTGTCGGGCCCAGAGCAGGAGAGGAGGTCTGGACTCAGCGCGGAGGTCGGGACCCAGAACGGAGGTTGGAAGTCAAGACCCAGAGTGGAGTACGGAAGCCCAGGAGCAGTGAGGTCGAGGCCAAGGAGTGGCCCAGGAAAGGAACAGCATGGGCCAACAGCGCAGTGCTACGAAGACTACACTGTGAATCTCAAGGAGAGAGGTCCTGTGGAAAGGAGGAAGGAGGACAGTAGGAGTATGCGTGTGGGTCTGAACTAGGCCCGTACAGCAGAGCCTGGTCTTGAGTCGCCTTGGATTCTCCTGCCACTGGACCAAGCAAGACCTTGCTCTGTCAAGCCCGTGTGGTAGCTGGTGTGCAACGGCCACCCCATGTTAAGAGAATTCATGCACAGGCATCGTGCACACTAAGATGAAGTTCGGGATCTGGAACGTCAGGACCCTCATGGACAACCCCAACACCAACAGACCGGAACGCCGCACCACTATCATTGCTCAGGAACTTGGTGCTTCGAAATTGACATCGCTGCCCTAAGCGAGACCGGGCGGGAAGGGGAAGGCCAGCTCAAAGAATAAGGTGGTGGTTACACCTTCTTCAGGAAGGGCAAACCAGAAGTAGAACGCCGCCTCCATGGGGTTGGCTTCAGCATAAAAAAACGAGCTAGTGGGCCGTCTCAGAGATTCCCCCTGCGGGATCAGTGAACGCCTCATGACTCTTTGGCTCACCCTAGCCCGGAACCAGTGCACCTCGGTTTTCAACGCGTACGCCCCAACACTGGAAGCTGCAGATGAGACCAAAGAGGAATTCTACTGCAGCCTTTAACAATCCCTGTCTCGAGTCCCAACGGGCGACAAGCTGATTATCCTCGGCGACTTCAACACCAGAGTCGGAAAAGACACTGACCTCTGGGGAGGTATGATTGGCAGAGAGGGGGTATGGAAAGCCAACTCCAACGGCATCCTCATCATGATGAAGTGTTTAGAACAAGGCCCCATCATAACCATCAGAAGGACAAATAAATAGCCTCATGGCAACACCCTTGCTCCAAGCACTGGCATCTGCACAACTACGTAATTGTCTGAGCGAGGGACCGCAAAGACGTGCGCATCACCTGCGCCATGACAGGAGCTGACGACTGCTGGACAGACCACCGCCTAATTGGCTCTGTCATCACTATCAGCATTGCCCCAAAACAGCGACGGCAACAGAAACAATGCCGCAGGAAAATCAGTACTGGAGCACTCAAAGATCCCACTAAGAAAGTCCTATTCAGCCAGCACCTTGCTACCAACCTGACAACTCCCAGTGACCCAGAGTACCTGGTCTGCCCTCAAGGCTTCCATAATCAGCACCTGCGAAGAGACGCTTGGACACTCGACCAGGAAACACCAAAACTGGTTCGATGAGAATCACCAGGAGATCCAGGAGCTAAAAAGCCGCAAGCGGCAGGCATTTCTGAACTTGAAACAGCAACTTGGAGCAGGAAAGCAGCTGTACAGATTGCTGAAGGTCGAGGTTCAACAAAAAAAAACAGTGACCTAAAGAACAGATGGTGGATGGAGAAAGCTCAAGAAATCCAGCAGCACGCCAACAACCATGATGTGCGAGGATTTTTCAGTGCAGTCAAGACGACCTACGGCCCAAGCACCCAAGTAAGAACGAGGAACTGAGGGAAATCCTTATTAGTCGGGAAATTGTGTTGGGGAAATTGATGGGATTGAAGGCCGATAAATCCCCAGGGCCTGATGGTCTGCATCCCAGAGTACTTAAGGAGGTGGCCTTGGAAATAGCGAATGCATTGACAGTCATTTTCCAACATTCCATTGACTCTGCATCAGTTCCTATGGAGTGGAGGGTAGCCAATGTAACCCCACTTTTTAAAAAAGGAGGGAGAGAGAAAACAGGGAATTATAGATCGGTCAGCCTGACATCGGTGGTGGGTAAAATGATGGAATCAATTATTAAGGATGTCATAGCAGCACATTTGGAAAGAGGTGATATGATAGGTCCAAGTCAGCATGGATTTGTGAAAGGGAAATCATGCTTGACATATCTTCTGGAATTTTTTGAGGATGTTTCCAGTAGAGTGGACAAGGGAGAACCAGTTGATGTGGTGTATTTGGACTTTCAGAAGGCTTTCGACAAGGTCCCACACAAGAGATTAATGTGCAAAGTTAAAGCACATGGGATTGGGGTAGTGTGCTGACATGGATTGAGAACTGGTTGGCAGACAGGAAGCAAAGAGTAGGAGTAAATGGGTACTTTTCAGAATGGCAGGCAGTGACTAGTGGGGTACCACAAGGTTCTGTGCTGGGGTCCCAGCTGTTTACACTGTACATTAATGATTTCGACGAGGCGATTAAATGTAGTATCTCCAAATTTGCGGGTGACACTAAGTTGGGTGGCAGTGTGAGCTGCGAGGAGGATGCTATGAGGCTGCAGAGTGACTTGGATAGGTTAGGTGAGTAGGCAAATGCATGGCAGATGAAGTATAATGTGGATAAATGTGAGGTTATCCACTTTGGTGGTAAAAACAGAGAGACAGACTATTATCTGAATGGTGACAGATTAGGAAAAGGGGAGGTGCAACGAGACCTGGGTGTCATGGTACATCAGTCATTGAAGGTTGGCATGCAGGTACAGCAGGCGGTTAAGAAAGCAAATGGCATGTTGGCCTTCATAGCGAGGGGATTGGAGTACAGGGGCAGGGAGATGTTACTACAGCTATACAGGGGCTTGGTGAGGCCACACCTGGTGTATTGTGTACAGTTTTGGTCTCCTAACTTGAGGAAGGACATTCTTGCTATTGAGGGAGTGCAGCGAAGGTTCACCAGACTGATTCCCGGGATGGCGGGACTGACATATCAAGAAAGACTGGATCAACTGGGCTTGTATTCACTGGAGTTCAGAAGAATGAGAGGGGATCTCATAGAAACGTTTAAAATTCTGACGGGTTTAGACAGGTTAGATGCAGGAAGAATGTTCCCAATGTTGGGGAAGTCCAGAACCAGGGGTCACAGTCTAAGGATAAGGGGTAAGCCATTTAGGACCGAGATGAGGAGAAACTTCTTCACCCAGAGAGTGGTGAACCTGTGGAATTCTCTACGACAGAAAGTTGTTGAGGCCAATTCACTAAATATATTCAAAAAGGAGTTAGATGTAGTCCTTACTACTCGGGGGATCAAGGGGTATGGCGAGAAAGCAGGAATGGGGTACTGAAGTTGCATGTTCAGCCATGAACTCATTGAATGGCTGTGCATGCTCGAAGGGCCGAATGGCCTACTCCTGCACCTTTTTTCTATGTTTCTATGTTTCTCTGTAAGGCGCTACCCCACTACTGACCAAGAACAGAGAGGTGCTTATCAAGGAAAGAGAGGCATTCAGTACCCGCTGGAGGGAGCACTTCAAGAAACGCCTTAACCGAGACTCTGTCTTTAATGTGTGTCCTCGACTCCATCACACAGCATGCCACCCACCACCATCTCAGCACATCCCCAACCCGGCACGAGGTTGAAAAGGTCATCCGACAACTGAAGAACAACAAGTCATCAGGAGTAGATGGAATCCCCACCGAAGCAATAAAACGTGGCGGAGAAGCACTACTGGCACGAATCCATGATCTCATCTCTTACCTAGAAGGAGGAAGGAATGCCAGGACATCTCAGAGATGCTGTAATCGTGACCATCTTCAAGAGAGATGACAAGGCCGACTGCAGTAACTATAGAGGAATCTCCCTGTTGTCGACCACCGGGAAAATCATCGCAAGAATCATCCTCAACAGCCTTTTTCCCATGGCTAAAGAGCTCCTCCCAGAGTCACAATGCGGATTTGCCCACTAAGGGGCACAATGGACATGATCTTCACCATGCGGCGGAAACAAGAGAAATGCAGGGAACATCACCAACCCTTGTATATGGCCTTCTTTGACCTCACAAACTCCTTCGACACTGTCAACTGTGAGAGATTATGGAACGTCCTCCTCAGATTTGGCTGCCTTTAAAAGTTTGTCACCATCCTCCACCTGCTCCATGATGACATGCACACTGTGATCCTGACCAACAGTTCCATCACAGACTTATTCCACGTTCAGACCGGGGTCAAGCAAGGCTGTTTCATCGCACCAACGCTCTTCTCGATCTTTCTTGCTGCAATGCTCTATCTCACCGTCAGTAAGCTCCCCACTGGAGTGGAGATAAATTACAGGACAAATAGGAATATATTCAACCTCTGCCGTCTCCAGGCCAGATCCAAGGTCGTCCCATCCTCTGTCATCGAATTACAGTACGCAGATGATGGTTGCGTCTGCACACACTCGGAGGCCGAACTCTAAACCATCGTCAACATCTTCACCGAGGCGTACGAAAGCATGGGCCTTACACTAAACATCCGTAAGACAAAGGTCCTCCACCAACCTGCCCCTGCCACACAGCACTGACCCCGGTTATCACAATCCACGTCGAGGTCTTGGACAACGTGGACCATTTTCCATACCTAGGGAGCCTACTGTCAACAAGGGCAGATATCGACGACGAGGTCCAACACCGCCTTCAGTGTGCTACCGCAGCCTTCAATCACCTGAGGAAGAGAGTGTTTGAAGACCACAATCTCAAACCTGGCACCAAGCTCATGGTCTACAGAGCAGTGATGATATCCACCCTTGTATATGGCTCAGCGACACAGACTATGTAAGCAGGCACCTCGAAACACTGGAGAACTAACACCAACACTGCCTCTGCAAGATCCTGCAAATTCACTGGCAGAATAGGCGCACCAACGTCAGTGTTCTCGCTCAGGCCAACATCTGCAGCATCGAAGCACTGACCACGGTCGATCAGCTTCACTGGTCTGGCCACATCGTCCACAATGCCTGACACGAGACTCCCAAAACAAGCACTCTACTCCAAGCTCCGACACGGCAAGCGAGCCCCAGGTGGGCAGAGGAAAAGCTTCAAGGACACCCTCAAAGCCTCCTTGAAAAAATGTAACATCCCCACCGATACCTGGGAATCCCTGGCCCAGGACCACCCTCAACCCAAAGTGGAGGAAAAGCATCCGGGCAGGCACTGAACACATCGAGTCTCTTCGCTGAGAGCAAGATGAAGCCAAGGGTCGACAGCCGAAGGAGCGCGCGGCAATCCAGGCCTCCCACCCATCCGTTCCTTCAACCATCGTCTGCCCCACCTGTGACCGAGACTGTAGGTCCCGCATTGGACTCTTCAGTCACCTGAGAACACATTTTTAGTGTGGAAGCAAGTCATCCTTGACTGTGAGGGATTGCCTATGATGATGATGATGGCAGACTGCAACTAGTCGGGTACCGCAAGGATCAGCACTTGGGCCTCAGCTATTCACAATCTATATCGGTGATTTGGATGAGGGGACCAAATGTAATATATCCAAGTTTTCTGACGATACAAAGCTAGGTGGGAATGTAAGTTGATAGGAGGATGCAAAGAGTATTTTTTTAAAGGGTGAGAGATTGGGAAATGTTGATGTTCAGCGGGACCTGGGTGTCCTTGTACACCAACCACTGAAGGTTAACATGCAGGTACAGCAAGCCATTCAGAAAGCAAATGGTATTTTGGCTTTATTAAAAGAGGATATGAGAATAAGAGTAAAAGGGACCAAAATTGCCCCGCGCCAGGGTTTGGGGGAGGTAACTGGACTTGGGCCTTGTCCTGCCCCTCTCATTGAAATGGGCCATAGTGCCCTGAAATGAGGTGGAGCGCTGTCTCAGGCACTCCAGGTCATTTCGGGGGCTCCCAGGGCAGCCGTGGGGGGTGGGCGCGCAGCTTAGCGCTGCGCTCAACAGGTCAGCATGGCGCTGATGATGTCAGCACTAGGTGCCCGCTCCGTGTAGCGCTGACTCACCACAACACCCCTCCCCTTCATTGAGAGGGGAGGGTCACTGCAGACTCTGCATGGCCCTTTGTTGGCCACCACTGGGCCACCACCAACATTTTTGAACAGGCCAGCGGCCCGGCACACAAGAGGGATTGCTGGGCTGCATGCTAGCGGCCCAGCCAAAACAACGGCCGCCTTTTTCGGGCCACCAAACAAAATGGCAACATGGCCCGGGGCGCAAAATGCAGGCACAGCGCAAAACCATTATCGCCTCCAATGTGATGGAGGCAATTGCGGAGGAGGCGCTTTCGCCGTCCACCCTCGGACAAAAAGGGGTTTGCGCCCCATTAGCGCCTGCCACAGCATTCTGTCTCTCCTCTGTTCTGTTTCACTGAAGGGGTTTTTCAGGTCGGACTCAGTAACATTATGGGGGTAGAATTGGATAAAGCCCTAAAACAGGTACAGGGATGGCGATGCGCGATCTCCCCGCGCCCATTAACAGTAATGCTGGGAGCACATGAAATGCGTGCTGCCTGCTCATTAACATGATTGAAACACTGAGCCCAGCACTGAACGCGCTGCTGGTTGGCTCGCGCTCAGCAGGGGGTTCAATGTCGTGGGAAGTCTGCTCTGTATTTAAAGGGTGCCTGCAGAGTGAAACACTGTCTGCACTTCTTAGAGGGGAAGTGCTTTGTTACAGAACTACCTCATTTTAGTTTGAGCTAAGCAAACGGGAAATGAGTACTGTCACAACACGGCAAAGAAAGGGCACCTTGGTTCTTGGATGCAGCACTGGAGGCCTTGGTGTCGGAGGGCTACAGGAAGAGACAGATCCTCTACCCACAGTGGGGCAGGAGAACCTCCAGACAGTCTGTAGAAGGCAATGGGAGGAGATCGCAGAAGCCGTTAATGCTAACAGAGTTGCCCTCAGGACATGGATCCAGTGCCGGAAGAAGTTTAGTGACCTCACACGTGTGGTCAAGGTGAGTAAATGCATCTTCAAATGCCATATCCCATCAACTGCACCACTAGCCTCACACACTGCTGAATGTACGACACCCGCACCACTCACCTCCCAACAATCGAGCAATCACCACTCATACCTCACAATCATAGCTTCACCTCACCCTCACACACTTATCACTGCGGCAAGCCTCACACCCACATTTCACACCTTGCACATTCAACCAGCTATTCAACCATGGCAGGCACATCCCCCAAACACATTGCACCACACTCAATGACACACTTCCCTTTCCCCTGCAGGCCAAGGTGGCGCATAACCAGCACGAGCAGGAACAAACAGGCAGGGGGCAAGCCCGGCTGCAGAACCTGACCCGGCTGGAGGAGACGGCTCTAGATGTAATTGGAGGGGCCGTCACTGAGGCCGTGGCGATCAGCGAGGCTGAAAGCATTGATGAGGACGTTATGCTCATAACTAATCCTTCTTCTCACTTCCCCTTCATCCCACAGTATCTTCTCAAATGCCATATCCCATCATCTTAAGCTACTGATGGTGTAAGCATGCACATCTTGCTTCCCCCCTCCCGACCTTTGTACCTTTCTCCTGTCAGATACCCAAGGACTGCCAGCAGCCAAGCCTGTGCAGTAAGAAGTAGAGGAGGAGAGTTATGGAGAAGAAGAGGCACCGTCACCCGATCTGGCACTTCCGGGCACCAGCTCTGAAAATGGCCCCACATGAGATTTAGAGGGTGGTTTAGAGACTGCGGGGGAGACGGGGGGGGGGGGGGCGAAACTCAGCCTCCCGATAAGGCCTGTTACCGCCGAAAAGTGGCGGCCATGCGGCGGTGTCGAATGACCACCAATTTTCTGTCGAATGGCCGCCGCTCGCGAAATTCTCCTCAGTGGTTTTCCCGGAGGTTCCCACCTCTGCCTCTGCCAAACCCATCTAAGTGCATCATCAAAGCGCACCCTGCTGATCTCCCGCCCCGCAAGCACAATCCAGGTAAAATATCTTGCGGTAAGTAGACTGAGGCAGGGGTGAAGGTGGCTGACGTTAAGGAGGTGAATGAATGTGGTCTTTGTAATGGAGAGCATATGGGGTCTGATACACTCAGAATAAAGGATGAAACTGAGTGCTGTGAACAATGAGCAAGTGTGACCTTAGCTCCTTTAATAAGACTCCAGAGTGCAGGTACCTCGTGGGTGGCCTGTTTATATACCATGCTCCCAAGGGATGCTGGGATCCCTTGCAACGCCAACAGGTAGGCCCTCTGTGGGTGATGTAATACAGATTGCCAAGGATTAAATACATAACTTCACTCCCTCGTAAAGTTAATAGTACACTTATTTACAGGGTGAGACAATCTGGGGCTTTTCGCTCCCTTGTTGATCATCTCGGTACAAATGTGGGTGTGGGTGTGGATGAGTTGGTTAGTTCTTCACTGGACTGCTGGGCAGCCAGCCTTGCTGGGCTGCTGGGATGGTGACTTCAGCTTCGTGGTCAACCATGATATCGGTTGCCACTTGTGTGTGTGTTGTGGAGGGTCAAAGTTGGTGGTGTCTTCTTCGGGTTGTTCGTAGCTATTGGTGAACCGCAATTTGATTTGGTCCAAATGTTTTCTGCATGTTAGTCCATTGGCCAATTTGACCTCAAACACCCTACTCTCCTCTTTGGCTATGACCGTGCTAGCGAGCCATTTGCGCGGTCATGGTACACACTTTGTTGATGGAAATCAGGGTGGACAAGAGAGAGCCTTGTTTTGAGCGCCCTTTTCATGAGCAGCTTGGCTGGGGGAAGCCCGTTGACTGAGTGGGGTCTGGTGCGGTAGCTGAGCAACACTCGGGACAGTCAGGTCTGCGGGGAACCTTCCGACACGCATTTCAAGCGTTGCTTGATGGTCTGAACTGCCCGTTCTGCCTGGCCATTGGATGCGGGCTTGAACGGGGCAGATGTGACGTGCTTGATCCCATTGCAGGTCATTAATTCCTTGAATTCAGCACTGGTGAAACACAGCCCATTGTCGCTGACTAGGACATCAGGCAGGCCATGCGTGGCAAACATGGCTCGTAGGCTATCAATGGTGGCCATGGACGTGCTTACAGATATTATTGCACATTCAATCCATTTTGAGTAAGCATCCACGACAACCAAGAACATTTTGCCCAGAAATGGGCCTGCATAGTCCACGTGGATCCTCGACCACGGTTTGG
Source organism: Pristiophorus japonicus (assembly GCF_044704955.1). Lineage (NCBI taxonomy): Eukaryota > Metazoa > Chordata > Chondrichthyes > Pristiophoridae > Pristiophorus > Pristiophorus japonicus. Next base: position 111,854,877 of record NC_091989.1, on the reverse strand, counting down.
AGGGCCATGACCACAAACTTAGCGGTGCCTCTCTGGGTGCATTGCGCAGCTGAAAACAAGTGTTGCACTGGCGCATGCATGACTCTAAATCTGAGTCGATGCCGGGCCACCACACATGGGATCTGGCTGTGGTTTTCATCATTACAATGCCTGGGTGGGTGCTGTGCAGTTCACAGATGAACGTATCTCTGCCTTTCTTGGGCAAGACCAAGCGATTACCCCACAATAGACAATCCGCCTGCAGGGACATTCCGTCTTTGCGCCTGTGGAACGGCTTGGTCGCCTCCTGCATCTCCGCTGGAACGCTGGACCAGCTCCCATGGAGGACACAGTTTTTTACCAAGGACAGTAAAGGATCCTGGCTGGTCCAGGTCCTGATCAGGTGGGCCGTAACAGGTGACTTTTCATTTTCAAATGCATCCATTACCATGAGCAAGTCCGCAGGCTGTGCCATTTCCGCCCCGGTCGTGGGCACTGGTAGCCGACTGAGAGCATCAGCACAGTTTTCTGTGCCCGGCCTGTGGCAGATTACATAGTTGTATGCCGACAGCGTGAGCGTCCAACTTTGGATGCGGGCAGAGGCATTGGAGTTAATCCCTTTGCTCTCAGAGAACAGCGATATGAGCGGTTTGTGGTCAGTTTCAAGCACAAACTTGAGACAAAACAAGTACTGGTGCTTTTTTTTTAACCCTATAAACACATGCCAGAGCCTCTTTTTCAATCATGCTGTAGGCCCTTCCTGCCTTGGACAAACTCCTGGACGCATAAGCGACCTGTTGCAAAATCCCCGATTCGTTAGCCTGTTGCAACGCACACACGACCCCGTATGACGACACATCGCAAGCACGACTGCAGCTCCATCACGTTCTGCGGTCTCGGCGCGTTCTTGGTGGCCTCCGTTTTGGCATCGGTGGGTGTGATGCCGTCTGCTGCGATTCTTCTTCCCAAGAACTCAACCTCCAGCGCCAAGAAAACACACTTCGAGCGTTTCAACCTGAGTCCGATGCGATCCAACCGACTAAGAACCTCTTCCAGATTCTTCAAGTGCTCAACGATGTCCCAACCTGTAACCAGTATGTCGTCCTGGAAAACCAAGTGCGAGGGACCGACTTTAGCAGGCTCTCCATGTTCCGTTGGAAGATTCCTGCGGCTGATCGAATCCCGAAAGGGCATCTGTTATAAATGAACAGGCTGTGCATGTTGATGCAGGTGAGGCCTTTTGAAGACTCCTCCAGCTCCTGCGACATGTCCAGCTTGGTGAACGTCTTCCCTCCAGCCAGGGTCGCAAATAAGTCATCTGCTTGGGTAGCAGGTACTGATCCTGCAGCTAAAAACGGTTAATCAATACTTTAAAGTCCCCACAAATTCTGACCGTGCCGTCTTCTTTAAGTACCGGGAGAATTGGACTGGCCCACTCATTGAATTCCACCGGCGCCATGATGCCTTCTTGCTGCAGCCTGTCCAGCTCAATTTCCACTTTGTCACGCATCATATATGGTACCGCCCATGCCTTGTGGTGGATGGGTCACGTACCGGGAATGAAATGGATCTGCACTTTCGCCCCCGAGAAGCTTCCAATGCCTGGCTCGAACAATGATAGAAATCTGCTCAGAACATGAGGCATCATCAACGGAAGAAAGCGCTCGGATGTCGTCCCAGTTCCAGCGGATTTTTCCCAGCCAGCTTCTGCCAAACAGCGTGGTGCCATCCCCTGGCACTATCCACAGCAGGAGTTTGTGTACCGCTCCATCATAGGAGACTTTGACTTCTTCACTGCCAGTTACAGGGATTAGTTCCTTGGTGTAAGTCCTTAGTTTGGTGTGAATGGGGCTGAGCTTGGGCCTGTGTGCTTTGTTGCACCACAGCCTATCAAAGGCCTTTTTACTCATTATGGACTGACTCGCACCCGTGTCCGGTCCCATGGATACTGGAATTCCGTTCAGTTCAACTTTCAACATTATTGGTGGTCATTTCGTGGTGAGTGTGTGTACCCCATACACTTGTGCCTCCTCGGTACGAGTTTCCAATTCAGCCTGATCCACAGTGGATCGATCTTCCTCTGCAATATTGTGGTTTGCAGGGTTTGCAGCTCGCCTGCACATTCGCTGGAGGTGTCCCATTGTTCTGCAATCGTTGCACGCATAGTGCTTGAAGCATCATTGATGGGGCCGATGATCACCTCCACAACACCAACAAGTTGTTAACTGCCTCACATTAACGATTGATGGAGGACTCTGGGTCATGTGAGGTCGTGCAGCAGCCGCCAGCGTGTACATTTTGCCATGTATATTCCTGATCGGAAACAACGTTACTTTGTGCACAGTACTGGCCGAAACTTCTTTATTCTGCGAAATCTGTTTGGTGTTATCACTGATGGACATAAATGCCTGGGCTATCATTATGGCCTTGCTTAGATTCGGAACAGTCAACAGTTTGCAAAGGATTACCTCATGGCCAATGCCCAGTACAAAAAAGTCTCTAAGCATGTGTTCCAGGAATCCCTCAAATTCGCAATGTTCTGCGAGGCGCCTTCGTTCGGCGACATAGCTCGCCACATCCAGGCCCTCCGACCGTTGACACGTGTGGAACTGATATCTCGCCATCAAAACGCTTTCCTTCGGATTTAGGTGCTCCCGGACCAACGTACACAATTCTTCATAGCATTTAGCTGTTGCTTTCACCAGAGCCAGAAGGTTCTTCATGAGGCCATATGCTGTTGCCCCACAGACAGTAAGGAGGATTGCCCTTTGTTTGGCAGCGTTCTCGTCCCCTTCCAGCTCGTTGGCCACAAAGTATTGGTCGAGTCTCTCCACGAAGGTTCCCAATCATCCCCATCTGAGAACTTTTCCAGGATACCAACTGTTCTTTGCATTTTCGCGCAGTTGTTTGTTACCTCGTCGCCAATTGATACACTCATAATAAAGGATGAAACTGAGTACTGTGAACAATGAGCAAGTGTGACCTTAGCCCCTTTAATAAGACTCCAGAGTGCAGGTACCTCGTGGGTGGCCTGCTTATATACCGTGCTCCCAAGGGATGCTGGGATTCTTTGGGATTCTAACAGGTAGGCCCTCTGGTGGTGATGTAATACAGGGTGCAAGGGGTTAAACACATAACAGGGTCAGAAGCCCAAATCAGTGTTGAATATGATACCGAGATTGGTTCAGCCTGAGGCAGTGGCTGGGGAAGGGCAGGCAATTATTGGCTTGGGTACGGAGTTTGTGGTGAGCGCTGAAGTCAGTGGCTTCAGTCTTCTTAACGTTTAACGAGAAGAAATTGAGGCCCATCCAGGACTGAATGTCGGACGAGCAGTGTAGCAAGACAAATACAGTGCAGCCGTTGAGTACAGGCATTCTGGAATCTCTCTCTCACACCCCTTTGCTGGGTCAATGAGGAGCTGAATAAGTTTAGATGTGTTCTTGAACGGGACATATATGGCTTGTCTAATGCAGTGATGAATTGCTGACTAACAGCTATGACTAATGTCACCAGAAGACACCTGGAAACAAATTAATTGCTGCTGTTACCTTCACAGCCACAGACAAGGCACTGCCCTGGTGGAACGAGTCTACAAGTCAGGTTCCAACAGCTGGCACATCTCTGTGATGGTGTCAGAGGCAAAATACTGCCTTCTCAGACACTGCGCACAGGAAAAACCCAGACCAGTCCTCCATAGTCTGTAGACCCTGTGATGTGGACATCTGCAGGTCATGTTGCTTCGTACATGTTGCTGCTCTCTCTTGGTTTCCATCCTTTCCTTCTCCATGTTCTCATCATCCTCCTCCTCAAAGCGCAGACACAATGGAATCGCCAGAGAGAAATCCATTATTTCACTATCCAGAGGTCCCTTTAAATTCTCAGCAAGTTTCACAAGTACCTTTTAATGATCAGAAACTGAAACTTCAGTCGTAGAAGTGACTCTCAGTCAAAACAGAGTTGTAGAATCACATCCCTGTTACTCTGTATGTTAACTTGCTATCTGTAAAATAATGCAGCTTAACAATTCACACCAGTCCTCTTCTCACTGAAGTGTTTCTCAGTCCACCTATTAAAGGATTGCTCACCTCATCCACCACCATCCTCTGGATCTACCAGAAATCAACAACCATCTCCGGCCCTGCCAAAAACTTCATATCCTCACCATCAACTCCATCCACTTCCCCAGCCACTGTCTCAGACTTAACCAGACTGTTCACAACTTCAGCATCCTGTTCAACCCTGAACTGAGCTTCCAACCCTATATCGGCTCCGTCACAAAAACCGCCTACTTTCACTTCCATAACATTATCCACCTTTGCCACAACCTCAGACTATTTGTTCTGAAACTGTCCTACATGCCTTTTTCACTGCCAGAATCAATTACTTCAATCCTCCACTCTCTAAGCATTAGTTCATCCAAACTCTACTGCCCGTATGCTGTCCCACACCAAGTCCACCTCGCACATCCTCACTGACCCACATTGGTTTCAAGTCATTGCGCCCACTCCTTGCAACATTACATTTTAAATTCTCATCTTTGTGTTTAAATCACTCCATGGGCACAGCCCTCTCCATCTCTGTAACCTCCTCCAGCCCTTCAACCCCTTCCCTGAACTCTCCACTTGTCTGAGTCTGGGCTTGTGAACTCCCCTCCCCTGCCGTGTGGTCAGACATTTGAACTGCATGCTCTGGTATTAGCTCATTAAACACTTCCACCTTTCTTGATACCTTTAAGAGTCTCCTTCAAACCCACCTCTTTGACCAAGCTTTTGGTTATCCCTCCTAATATCTCCTTTCGTTCAATATCCACTTTTTTCCCATTACTCTGCTGGTGGCCTCAGGTCACTCTTCTACATTAGTGATGCTTCTACACATGCAAGTTGTTGTATCGCCTCAAACAGGCCTTGTAGGGTCAGAGCTCATCTGAGCAGTTTTCATTTAACTATTCTTCTTTGTTAAAAATGATCCAGTTATTAATGATCTGAAGGAATCTTCTGTTGCGGTTGCAGTCGAAGTGTTGAGTGATCCCAGCCCAGGGGATAACTGATCTAAACAAGTTGGGGCCGAAATTGTCCACTGCCCGAAACGAGGTGCGCCTTCCACTTTTTGCCATTCATTACCGCTGCAATGGATGTGGTGGCCATTCGAGGGAAATTCAGCACTTTTGCAGAAAGAAAGGAGCGGTGCTGTAGTGGTGGTGGGATTGGGCTGTTTGCAGCGGGGTGGGGGCGGAGCGGCTGATTGTGTCACGAAATTCAGCTGCTGCCAATTTGCTCATCACGAGGCAGCTGCTCCCTGGCAGGTTAAAGGGCAGGTTTTGCAGCGAGGCCCTGAGCACTGAGTATGTCTCTGTTGCTTTAGAAGGAATGGATAATCCAAGTGGTCTAAGGAGGGCCAGCTGTTCTCGGATGTGGAACTTGAGACCCTGATCCAAGCTGTGGAGGCACCTTCTGTATCCAGACACAGACAGATCCACTCAAGCTGTGTTTGTGAATCCCTGGAGACAGATCGTTGTGGAGGTGTCGGGGAGCTCCATTCATGACCGCAAGCCACCCAATGCAGCAAAAGGCCGAACGATATCATTCGACTGATGAAAGTGAATATGTTCCCCCACCTTTCATCTGCAAGCCTCTCCTTCACCTACTCTTATTTCCCACCTTCACAATATAGTTAGTGAAGCAGTGATTGCTTAGGCATGTATTTCTATATGTGTATACTCACAATGGAGGGTCCCTTTCATGTGAGTTACACAGCATGTAATGGACCCACACTTGCACTAATTGCCGAGGCCTCATGACAATGTTACATCTTTGCTTTGCAGGCCAATGTCTCTCACAAGCGTTTGCAGCAGCAGAGCACTGGTGGGAGCAAGACCGATATCCAACAGCTGACTGATGTAGTAGAGAGGGTGCAGCGGCTAGTGGACACACATGTTGCCTTCCCTGTGGCTGCCAGTCATGTGGATCCCACTCGGGGCAGCATGGGTAAGTGAAGGCCTTACTTTAATGCCATCTCTCCCTGACAGTCCAATGCTCTACCAGTCAGTTGCTTATGATTGTGTGCAAGTGCTTGCTGCATGGTCCAATGCCCTACCTCACCCTGACGGGACCCCTTGTGCCATTTATGATTGAAAATGAGACCCCGAGTGTGAGCCACAGCGGGACCGAGACCCTTGAGGCAAGTGTGATCCAGCGCCAGGACGAGACCCTTGAGCCGATTGCAGATATTGCCGGCATGTCCGATGAGAACAATGAAGAGGGGGACAGTGTTGCCAGCACCTTGTCACTGCTTCCTACACTCGCACGCTCCAGCTCAGATACTAGGTGTAGATGGTCATTGCAGTTAGATTTAGGAGAGGAGTCAGCACTGGGTGATGTACCGGGGCCTACCGGGCTGCAGCATGGTCAAAGTCAAAGGGAACCTCGGGTGCCATCTCTCTAGGGGGCGAGTTCACGCGCGAGTTCTGAAGCAGAGGATTCAGATGAGTCCATCAATGTTGGGGGTTTTGAAGGAAGGGTGGAGGTCAGCATTCCCAGATGTTGCGGGAAATGGGAAGGATGCCCGAGAGCCTGTCGCAAGTGGTCAGGAGCGTGAAGGAGTCTGCCTCCTGTATTGTGGACAGCTCTGTGAACACCATGGAACCTATCATTGCCAGTGTGCAGGCAATGGTGGACTCCCAAAGCGACGTGCAGATCCAGCTGTGATGCCGCATGTCGTGGGCGATGTGGCAGCTGCCAATACAGCACAGGTGCAAGGGAACGTCTGAGTGCCGTTTTGGAGAGGATGGCCGCTGGTCTGGAAGCTCAGAATGCTCTCATGCACTCTGGGCAACAGGCCATGGAGCATCTTACTGCTGTCGTCTCTGGGGGCATCAAGACTGTGTCTGCTCTCATGCAGTCTCAGCTGGATGCCACATGAGATCAGACTGCTGCTATCACGGCTGGGTCCACCACAGTCCACGGGGGACCTTCCGGTGTCGCGCCACCCCACCGACCTGTGCACCAGCAGATTGGTGGGGATGGTGAGGTACTGCCCCCGGTGGAGTGGCGCAGGCTCATCGGACCAGGATCCCAATGTGGTCTCTCACGATCACAGCAGTCCTGAGCCGAGACCTGCCACTCCACCATTGCTGCTAAGCATGTAATCGCCCCAGCCAATTCCGACTGAAGGTGCCAAGGCGGATGCGGCCCATCTGCAGCTGGCCCTTCCAGTGCCAGAGCTGGTCGAGTGCATCCGAGAAGGACATCTGTATCTTCTACACCTGAAACACAGCAGCCTTCCCAGAGCCATGATGCAGCCAGGGGAGACACCACAGCGTAGTTCGAGAATAGGAATGTGTAAGAGGGGTTATAAGGAAATGCACAAGGGTGAGAATTGATTATGTGTATGTTTTGTGGATCCATAATTTCTGATGTAAAAATCTTTTTTTGGATTTGATTTTCTGTGCAGGTCTCTCATTTGACTGTGGGGAATGCTGTGTGACAGGGCTCATTGGTTTGCCCAAGGTGAAGGCTAAAGTGTCATGAACTCAGTGGAAACGAGCAGCAATGAAACGGTTTCGGACTTCCCTTGCAGGGTCTGGATGGCAACGCCATCTCCTGCGTGGCCGCCAACCAGAATCCTCGTCCTCCTCCTGTGCCTTCTCCTCCTGGTCCTCCTCTCCCTCCTCCTCCTCCTCTTGTTCCTCCTCGTCCTCCTCCCCTGCCTCTTCCTCCTCTTCCTCCTGTTCCTCCTCCTCCTCCTGTTCCTCTTCCTCCTCCTCCTCGTGCTGGTCCACCTCCTCGGGTGGTAATGCTGCCTCCCTCATCCTCCAATGGTTGTGGCCTCATGATTGCCAGGTTGTGAAACATGCAGCAGATGACCATGAATAGGGAGACCCGCTCAGGCAAGTACTGCAGTACTCTGCCTGAGCGATCCGGGCAACGGAACCTCTGTTTAAAGATTCCGATGGTCTGTTTAATGATGCACCTGGTGGCTGAATGAATCAATGTACGATTGTTGTGCAGCAGTTCTGGGATGTCGAAAGGGAGTCAGCAGCCAAGTGCAGAGTGGGTAGCCCTTGTCTCCAAGGAAACAGCCGCAATCTTGGTTTGGCCGAACAAAGACGCCTGGCACACCGCTCTGGCGCAGGATGAAAGCATCGTGGCTGCTGTCAGGATACCAGGCATCAACTGCCATGATGTGGTCGCACACCAGCTGGACATTGAGGGAGTGGAATCCCTTGCAGTTTCGGAAGATCTTGGGATTGTTCTGTGGCACCCTCAATGCCATGTGCGTGCTGTTATGTAAATGTATAGTTAAAATGGTGTGCCACAGGGGGCGCTGTGGTGGGAGACCCGAAAGTATCTACAAGACAGAGTATAAAAGGCTGCCCACCACACCTGAGAGGTACTCTGGAGTTACACAATAAAGGACTAAGGTCACAGCAGTTACTGCAACACCAGACTGTGTGGAGTCAGTGATTTGAGTGCTACATACATCACAAATTGGCGACGAGGACACGGATGAGCTTCACGCAACCATGACTACTTTGGGCTCGCTAAAGGATTTCACAGAGGGTAATGACTGGGATGCCTTTACGGAAAGGCTCAAATACTACTTTATAGCAAACGACCTGACGGGGGACACGAACGCACTGAGAGAGAAGCGTAAGGCGATATTGCTTTCCAGTTGTGGCGATGAGGTTTACCGTCTCGTCAGGGATTTTCTGGCACCCGCGAGCACCAAGGACATGTCATATGAGTAGCTGATTAAACTCATTCGAGGCCAACTGAAACCGAAGGAGAGCATCCTCATGGCCAGGCACAAATTCTACCACCACTGCAGACCTGAGGGCCAGGATATCACCAAATATGCTGCGGACATCAGGAGACTCGCGGCGCCATACGATTTTGGCACACACCTTGACGAGGCATTGCGAAACGTCTTTGTTATGGGGATTGGCCATGAGGGTCTCCTTCACAAGCTGCTATCCACTGAACCTACAGTCAGCCTGCAGCAAGCCATCAACATCAGCCAGGCATTTATGACCTTGACTTGCAGCACCAAGCAGATGATCCACACGGTCTCGAACCCGGCAGGTACTAATCACAGGATAGTGCCCGTCACGGACAAAACTGCAGAACGTGGCTTTGCCCAGGGCAGAGAGCACAGACTTCAGGATCCTGGAACTCAGAGTCCGTCAAGAGGGGCTAATCGAGTAGCACCATGCTGGCGCTGCGGAGGAAGCCATGGGGCTCACCGGTGCAGGTTTGTGGCGTACACATGCAATACCTGCCACATGAAAGGGCACCTTCAGTGTATGTGCAAAAGAACACACCGTGTGGCTGAGGAGATGGTAGATGATCTACTATCCAGCGAGGAGCAGGTAGAAGAAGATGATGCGTTTGGACTGTATACGTGTACCGACGATTTGGCCCCAGTGATTATGGAAGTCAAGATTAACGGAGTTCCAGTGAGTATGGAAGTGGACACGGGGTCGGGTCAGTCGCTGATGAGTAAGAAAACTTTTGATAAACTGTGGATCAACCCAGCTGCACGACCCAAGCTGGCCCCAGTCACGGCAAAGCTGCGCACCTACACCAAGGAACTGATACCTGTTCTTGGCAGAGCGGATGTGCAGGTATCTCATGGGGACGAGAAGCATGGTTTACCTTTGTGGATCATTGCAGGTGATGTGCCGATGCTACTCGGCAGGAGATGGATGGGAAAGGTCCGTGGGAGTTGGGAAGGCTTCATTCCTCCACAGACCGCTGTCCCCCGTGTTCACAAGCAGCAGTGCCGACCGAGCTGGAGGAGAGAGAAGGGCTTCGACGGGCTGCTCCAGCAGGCACCGTCGGCCCGCAGGCAGAGGCCAGTTCCAGAGGACGTGTGTGTGTGTGGCGGCTCCTGGGCAAAAAGGTCAGCTGTGTGGGGTGCTCCGGAGGATGCGGCGGAGGGGGGGCCGGTGCGTTGCGGCTCCCGGGTGCGGTCGAAGTGTGGTGGATCTCGAGAGAGAGAGTCAAGAGCGAACCGTTAGGCAGTAGCAGGCTAGAGTCCAGCAGGGAAAACACCCAGCAAACCAACCTCGCAAAAGGGTCTGAAGAAGGAAAGCTGTTCATCGGCGGTCTCAATCTCGACACAGACGAGCAGGCGCTGGAAGAAGTGCTCTCCAAGTACGGGCAGATCTCCGAGATGCGAGTGATCAAGGACAGGGACGTTTTCGGTTTCAGCACAGCAAGCTCAAGATGGTGGCAAGCCTCGTGGCAGCAGAGTTCTGCAGAGAAAGGCAGGCAGAGCACCTAAAATGGTGACGCCCAGTGGAAGCCTCGTGGGAAAAACAAGATGGCGTCTTAAAAGAGAAATGTACCCGGGAGTCTTAAAGGGGCCTTACACCGTTGGCGGTCCCCATAAAGAGACTTTTGTAAGGGCAAGAGTGAGTCAAAATGATGACTGTGATTTGTAAGATGACGTGATTTATGACGAGTTAATATTTTGATGCTAAAATGATTTCTGTGATTAAAATGATTGATGTGATTGGTGAAAAAAGTTAATATCACAATGCACAAGTAAAACGGTTAATGGATCTGTGACTAACATGACCAATGGACGAATGCGATTTCCGATTTAATGTGATTCATGCAATGGTTCAGTGGCTGCAGATGAGTCGCAAAGGCAACTATTTTCTGAGAACAGAGGCAACGCACTAGTTGCGATATCCTGTCTCAGCGCAGCCCATTACCTCGGGCAAAAAGGGGCAGTATGCGGCCACCATACCTCACCCAGTGGAGCTGGGATTAAATAACTGTTCAGTGTACCTGCAACATTTTGATATAACTCTTCAATGCATCTATATGTACCATACAAATGTACTGTCTATGTGTACCTACTTTCTATTGGGGGCTATGTTTGTGTACTTCATCAACCATGTAAGGACTGCAAATACCACATGCTTGCACCGGATCGCAAGCATAATCCCGACATGGAGGGGGGAAGAGGGAAGTGGATGGTCATGGACTCACACTCACAAATCAACCAGGACGAACAAGGCCGAGGTTTCCGGCAATGTGCTTTTGGAAATGGGGGGGTGGAGGCGGGGGGGAGTGAGATGTTATGTATTGTCCAGGTACATTAAATGTATAGTTACAATGGTGCACCACAGAGGGAGCTGTGGTGGGAGACCCGAAAGTACCTGCAAGACAGAGTATATAAGGCTGCCCACCACACCTGAGAGGCACTCTGGAGTTACACAATAAAGGGCTAAGGTCACAGCAGTTACTACAACACCAGACTGTGTGGAGTCAGTGATTTGAGTGCTACATACATCACAGGTGCAGTCTGTGATGCCCTGAACTCTGGGGAAGCCCACAAACCTCACGGATCTGGTCTGCCGCTCCACCTGCTCCTTCTCCCTGTTCATAGGGAAGAATATGTCGTCCCTCCTCCTCTAATACAGAGCACCTGTCACTTGAAGAATGGAGCTTTGTGCGGCGAACTGGGAGATGTTCGAGATATCTGCAGTTGCAGCCCGAAAAGATCCAGTCGCATAGAAATTGAGTGCGAGGGTCACCTTTGATGTGACGGTCAGAGCTGTCCTCAACCTTGTTTGAGGCTGCAGGTCTGGCTGCAGGAGATTGCACAGCTCCCTCATGATATCCTTGCAGAACTGCAGTCTCCGGAGACACAGGTCATCCGTAAGCTGCCCAGGACAGTGATAAGCTCTTTGCTGTACGTTCTCAGTTTCATTTGGATGGGGCTCAGGGCTGGTCTGAGTGCCTTGTTGCACCACAGTCACTCAAACATATTTTTACTCATGATGGATTGGCTAGCGCCAGTGTCCAGTTCCATGGCTACGGGTAAGCCATTCAATTTTACATTTAGCATTATAGGTGGCCATTTCGTCGAAAATGTGTGCACCCCGTGTACTTCAGCATCTGCCCCCTCTCTCTGAGGCTCGGAATTGCTTTGATCCACTATGGACCGATCTTCGTCTGCCACGTGATGGTTTGCGGGTTTTGCAGAGCTTGCAGCTTGTCTGCAAGCTCGTTGGAGGTGCCCCATTGTTCCACAGCTCTTGCAAACATACCCTTTGAAGCAGCATAAATAGGCTGAATGGAAGGCTCCACAATAACAATTGCCTTGCATTCATCCTTTGTTGCAGATTTTGAGTCATCTGGGTCACCTGAGGCCTGCTGGCAGTTGCAGACTCGTGGTTTCTGCCCTGTACATTTCTGCTAGCAAACACAGTTCCAGTTAATTTATGAACATTGCTAGCACTTGTGTGCTAAGAGATTTGTTTGGTGTTATCACTGGTGGACATAAACACCTGTGCTATCGCAATGGCCTTACTGAGGGTCAGTGTCTCTACAGTCAAAGGTTTTCAAAGGATGGTCTCGTGGCCAATGCCCAGTACAAAAAAGTCTCTGAGCATTTGCTCCAGGTGGCCATCAAACTCACATTGTCCTGCAAGTCGCCTTAGCTCAGCAATGTAGCTCGCCACTTCCTGACCTTCAGATCACTGGCACGTGTAGAACCGATACCTCGCCATCAGCACGCTCTCCCTCGGGTTAAGATGGTCCCGAACCAGTGTACACAGCTCCTCATACGACTTATCTGTGGATTTCACCGGAGCCAGAAGATTCTTCATGAGGCTGTAGGTCGGTGCCCCGCAGACTGTGAGGAGGACCGCTCTCCTTTTTGCAGCGCATCCTTCTCCGTCCAGCTCGTTAGCTACAAAGTACTGGTCTAGCCGTTCGACACAGGCTTCCCAGTCCTCACCCTCCGAGAACTTCTCCAGGATGCCCACAGTTTGCTGCATCTTTGCGTTGGATTCGTATTCTCGTTGCCAGTTATTGTGTTCCTAACACAGATGAGACTGCACACAGGGAGGTTAAAGTAACAGTGACCTCAGTCTTTATTAAGACACTCCAGAGTGAGGAACAGACCTGAGGGGCCGGCTTATATACAGTGCTCCCAAGGGATGTTGGGATCCCTTGGGACTTCAGGGGATGCGCTCCCTGGTGGTGGAACATGGGAGTGCATGCTTTAAAGATACACAACAGATAGGTCCTGCTGCCATCATGTGTGTGCAGGCGTCTTCCTCTCACAGCTGCCTCAATGCCTTCTCCCTCCTGCCCTCCTGCTGATGTTGCTCCTCACCCTCTGCAACCTGCTGCTACAAACATCTGCCTCCTGTGCATGCTGCCTCATGTCCATCTGGTCCACTATGTTGTGCGGGGGATCAGCAAACCCGACCTTCCTCCTGTTGGTAGTCCCTTCCTGAGGTTATTCCTGGAACACCTCTCTGGGTTCAGCTCTGTCGCCCTCTCTGTCCCTCAGCCATGTCCGCAGCCTCTGCAGCTGTTGGAGCCGGTGCCACCTTCTCCTGCGTGTCTCCCTGCCACACACAATGTGCAGGAGGTGCTCCGCTGCCAGCACTGACCCCATTTAGTTCTCCTCTGCAAGCAGAGCCTCCAGAATCACGGCTCTCTGTTGTCGAGATTGAAGAGTCTGACGTACGATCACTCAATCCCGCTGTCAATAAGCCAACTCACAATGTTTCAAAAAGTGTGAAAAAATCCTCTTTGTTGTCGAGATTGAAGAGCCTGGCCCACTATAACTGAATCCCGCTGTCATTAAGCCAACTCGCAATGTTTGGAAAAGTCAAAATAAATCTCACCGACAAGAATGCTGCTATACGCAACACGCCTTTAAAGGCCGCTGGCGGTCTTGAGCATGCACTGTATATCGACTCAAAAACCTGTCGTTGGTACCGATAGGTGGTTAAAAGACTATTTGAGGTGAATTTACCTTCCGGGGCGGGTCCGTGGCGGTGCGCGTTCTGATGATGTCATCAATCAAAGGGGCAATTGTGATTCCCTTATCACCAAACACACAGTGTAACATTTTCTTTCTCCAACACTTTTAATCACCACCTCGTGGAAACACTTACCCAAGAGAAATTGGCAGTCACACCAAATTCGAAATTGGAGCGCTGATTCACTTTGATCACAGCAGCCTTGACATTTGGAGTTACAAAGGTTTTACTGTCCTCGGGAAAGTTCATATTCATCAGTACCTTACGTAGATCGGACCCCAAGCTGTAAAATAAACAGATAGTTTGCACTGGACCTGATAACAAAAATAGGAATTCACTCAGGGTAGATTTTAACTTTGTCCCTTAGTAATAAAAATCAGGAAAGATGTAAACCGGGCTGACGATTCGCTCTCACCGATTTCACACTATTGCACAAAGTCACACTCTACCCCATTGACTTTGCACCACTGATGTGACGTGTCACGCTGATGGAGGGTGTAGCAAGTCACAGCTGCAATAATCATCCATTTGGCTTTTCCTGGGAAAGTTTTCTGAATATGTCACTTATTTATCACATGTCAATCCTTGTCATAATATAATCTGTATTTATGCTATTATCTAAAATATTTACATTTATTTGAAAAGCAGATATCTTTGCATGTTCTACATAAGCATAACACGATTTTCCGACAATGAAAATACCTACTTTAAATTGGAACTAAACTGCTCAGAATTTGAACCAAATGCTCCCACAGCATACCCGAAGTTCCTTTGCATGTGCAACCATAGGAGTGCCCAAATTTCCTGTCCTGAGGGGCCCCGTGGCAGGGCCCAATGTTATAAAACATTTGTAAGATATTTTATATTCATCATGTCACCCGATCTTAAGTGTTACTTATAGATATATACACAAATAGAAAGATGTGAAAAGGCCACCAGGGCCATCCATGCTTTCTCTAGCCATTAGACTCTGAAAACTCAGATACCACTCTCCCCGATGCAGAGCGTATTATCTACAAGTTGCACTGCAGCAACTCATCAAGGTTTCTTCGACAGCACCTCCCAATCCCACAGCCTCTACCACCTAAAGGGACAAAGGCAGCAGGTGCATGAGAACATCACCACCTCCAAGTTTCACTTCAAGACATACAGCATTCCGGTTTGGAAATATATCACCGTTCCTTCATCCTGGAACTCCCTCCCTAATAGCGCTGTGGAATTACCTTCACCACACAGACTGCAATGATTCAAGAAGGCAGCTCATCATCCCCTTCTCAAGGGCAATTGGGGATGTACAATAAACACAGGCCTTTCCAGCAATGCCCAAATCCCAATAATGAATAAAGAAAAGATAGTGGAGCAAGCTTTCCTCGGTTCATTGATGGTTTTGTATAAAGTGGTTTAAACGTATCTTCCCTAGAATGTAGGCGTCAGCTGTGGCTCAATGGTAACACTCTCGTCACTTGTCCGAGTCTCACGGATGGCGAATGATACTTAAGGGGTTGACAGTGGATGGACAATGGCAGACATTTAGAGACTGCATAGATGCACTACAACAATTGTACATCCCTGTCTGGCGTAAAAATAAAAAAGGGAAGATGGCTCAACCGTGGCTATCAAGGAAAATCAGGAATAGTATTAACGCCAAGGAAGTGGCATACAAATTGGCCAGAAATAGCAGCGAATCCGGGAACTGGGAGAAATTTAGAACTCAGCAGAGGAGGACAAAGGGTTTGATTAGGGCAGGGAAAATAGAGTACGAGAGGAAGCTTGCAGGGAACATTAAGACGGACTGCAAAAGCTTCTATAGGTATGTAAAGAGAAAAAGGTTAGTAAAGACAAACGTAGATCCCCTGCAGTCAGAATCAGGGGAAGTCATAACTGGGAACAAAGAAATGGCAGAACAATTGAACAAGTACTTTGGTTCGGTATTCACTAAGGAGGACACAAACAACCTTCCGGATATAAAAGAGGTCAGAGGGTCTAGTAAGAAGGAGGAACTGAGGGAAATCCTTATTAGTCGGGAAATTGTGTTGGGGAAATTGATGGGATTGAAGGCCGATAAATCCCCAGGGCCTGATGGACTGCATCCCAAAGTACTTAAGGAGGTGGCCTTGGAAATAGCAGATGCATTGACAGTCATTTTCCAACATTCCATTGACTCTGGATCAGTTCCTATCGAGTGGAGGGTAGCCAATGTAACCCCACTTTTTAAAAAAGGAGGGAGAGAGAAAACAGGGAATTATCGACCGGTCAGCCTGACCTCAGTAGTGGGTAAAATGATGGAATCAATTATTAAGGATGTCATAGCAGCGCATTTGGAAAATGGTGACATGATAGGTCCAAGTCAGCATGGATTTATGAAGGGGAAATCATGCTTGACAAATCTTCTGGAATTTTTTGAGGATGTTTCCAGTAAAGTGGACAAAGGAGAACCAGTTGATGTGGTATATTTGGACTTTCAGAAGGCTTTCGACAAGGTCCCACACAAGAGATTAATGTGCAAAGTTAAAGCACATGGGATTGGGGGTAGTGTGCTGACGTGGATTGAGAACTAGTTGTCAGACAGGAAGCAAAGAGTAGGAGTAAATGAGTACTTTTCAGAATGGCAGGCAGTGACTAGTGGGGTACCGCAAGGTTCTGTGCTGGGGCCCCAGCTGTTTACATTGTACATTAATGATTTAGACGAGGGGATTAAATGTAGTATCTCCAAATTTGCGGATGACACTAAGTTGGGTGGCAGTGTGAGCTGCGAGGAGGATGCTGTGTAGCTGCAGGATGACTTGGATAGGTTAGGTGAGTGGGCAAATGCATGGCAGATGAAGTATAATGTGGATAAATGTGAGGTTATCCATTTTGGTGGTAAAAAGAGAGAGACAGACTATTATCTGAATGGTGACAGATTAGGAAAAGGGGCGGTGCAACGAAACCTGGGTGTCATGGTACATCAGTCATTGAAGGTTGGTATGCAGGTTCAGCAGGCGGTTAAGAAAGCAAATGGAATGTTGTCCTTCATAGCGTGGGGATTTGAGTACAGGGGCAGGGAGGTATTACTACAGTTATACCACACCTGGAGTATTGTGTACAGTTTTGGTCTCCTAACTTAAGGAAGGACATTCTTGCTATTGAGGGAGTGCAGCGAAGGTTCACCAGACTGATTTCCGGGATGGCGGGACTGACATATCAAGATAGACTGAATCAACTGGGCGTGTATTCACTGGAGTTCAGAAGAATGAGAGGGGATCTCATAGAAACGTTTAAAATTCTGACGGGTTTAGATAGGTTAGATGTAGGAAGAATGTTCCCAATGTTGGGGAAATCCAGAACCATGGGTCACAGTCGAAGGATAAGGGGTAAGCCATTTAGGACCGAGATGAGGAGAAACTTTTTCACCCAGAGAGTGGTGAACCTGTGGAATTCTCGACCACAGAAAGTTGTTGAGGCCAATTCACTAAATATATTCAAAAAGGAGTTAGATGTAGTCCTTACTACTAGGGGGATCAAGGGGTATGGCGAGAAAGCAGGAATGGGGTATTGAAGTTCAGCCATGAACTCATTGAATGGTGGTGCAGGCTCGAAGGGTCAAATGGCCTACTCCTGCACCTATTTTCTATGTTTCTATGTTTCTATGATTAGTTTAATGTTCAGTGTGGCTAGACTCATGATTGTGCAATGAAGGAATGTGCAACAAAGGAATGCTCTGCTTTATAAGGGGAGGAGAATAAACCTAAGAGGATTTAAATATAGACTAAAATCATCATGAGACTTTGTGATTGTTTATTGGGTAAGGAATTTAAGGGTGGCATTTTTTTACTCATTTTTTACTGTATAATAGATTAATATTTATTATTTAATAATTAAATTTAATATAATTTAAAAAGGGAGAAAGGGATACACCGAGTAATTAAAGGCCAGTCAGCCTAACCTCAGTGGTGGGAAAATTATTTGAGAAAATTCTGAGGGACAAGATAAATCTTCACAGATTAATCGGGGACAGTCAGCATGGATTTGTTAAGGGAAGGTCATGTCTGACTAAGTTGATTGAATTTTTTGAGGCTGTAGCAAGGAGGGTCGATGAGGGTAGTATGTTTGATGTTGTGTGAGAATTTTAGCAAGGCTTTTGATAAGGTCCCACAGGGAAGACTGGTCGAAAGTAAAAGCCCATGGGATCCAAGACAAAGTGGCAAGTTGGACTCCAAATTAGCTCAGAGGCAGGAAGCAAAGGGTAATGGTTGATGGGTGATTTTGTGACTGGAAGGCTGTATACAGTGGGGCTCCGCAGGGCTCAGTACTGGGTCACTTGCTTTTTGTGGTATAAGTCAATCATTTACACTTGAATGTAGGGGGTATGATTAAGAAGTTTGCAGGTGATACAAAAATTGGCTGTGTAGTTGATAATGAAGAAAACTGTAGACTGCAGGAAGCTATCAATCAACTGGTCAGCTGAGCAGAACAGTGGCAAATGGAAGTCAATCTGGAGAAGAGTAAGGCAATGCATTTGGGAAGGGCTAACAAGGCAAGGGAATACACATTAAATGGTAGGACACTGAGAAGTGTAGCGGAACAAAGGGACCTTGGAGTGCATGTCCACAGATCCCTGAAGGCAGCAGGCCAGTAGATAAGAAGGCACACAGAATACTTGCCTTTATTAGTCAAGGCATAGAATACAAGAGCAGGGAGGTTATGCTTGAACTAGTTAGGCCACAGCTAGAGTACTACATGCAGTTCTGGTCACCACATTACAAGAAAGAAGTTTTGCACTGGAGAGGGTACAGAGGAGATTTATGGGGATATTACGTTTACTGGAGAATTATAGCTATGAGGAAAGATTGGATAGGCTGGGGTTGTTTTCTTTGGAACAGCGGAGTCTGAGGGGAGATCTTTTTGAAGTGTATAAAATTATGAGTGGCCAAGATAGAGTGAATAGGAAGGACCTATTTCCCTTAGCAGAGGAGTCAACAATCAGGGGGCATAGATTTAAAGTAATTGGTAGGAGGTTTAGAAGGGATTTGAGGGGGTGGTGGGGGTCTGGAACTCACTGCCTGAAAGGGTGATAGAGGCAGAAACCCTCACCACTTGAAGTGCCGTAACCTACAAGGCTACGGACCAAGAGGCTGGATAGCTCTTTGTCGGCCATGATGGGCCAAAATGGCCTCCTTCTGTGCTGTAAATTTTCATAATTCTATGATATTTCATGGGAGACAAATTAAACTTTAGTTTTTGATGCTACTATGTGGTGAAGGAATGACCATGCGGAGAGGCAGAATTGTGGTGAGCTTGTTTATATTTTAGTGATCAGCTTTTTTTGTTGCTGGAAGTGGTGAATAGTGATTGTATGGTACAATGGAATGATCACGATGTTGTAAGTGTTTTTAATATTGAATAAATCCAATTAAAAAAGCACTTTCACCTCTGAATCAGAAGGTGGTTGGTTCAAACCCCAATCCTGTGGCTTGAGCACAAAACCTCGACTGACACTCCAGTGCAGTATCGAAGGAGTGCTGCTTTGACAGAGGTGCCATCCTGTGGATGAGTCGTTAAACTGACGCCCTATATGTCCTCTTATGTGGTCGAAACGATCCCATGGCACTATTTCGAAGAAGAGCAGGGAACTTATCACCGGTGTCCTGGGCAATATTTATCCCTCAATCAACATAAGAAAAACAGTTTATCTGGTCATTATCACATTACTGTTTGTGGGAGCTTACTGTGCGCAAATTGGCTGCCGTGTTTCCCATATTACAACAGCGACTACACTCGAAAAGTACTTCATTGGCTGTAAAGCGATTTAAGTCGTCCAGTGGTCATGAAAGGTGCTATATAATGTGAGTGAGTAGTGAATGAGTGTGTGAGTGAGTGGAGTGAGTGAGTCAGTGAGTCAGTGAGTGAGTCAGTGAGTCAGTGAGTCAGGGTCTTCTTTCTTTCTTTTGCTCTTTCTTTCGCTCTCTCTTTCTTTCACTCTCTCTTTCTTTCGCTCTCTCTTTCTTTCGCTCTCTCTTTCTTTCACTCTTTCACAGTTTGAGACAAGCACAGATGTGCTGCTGCAGGCTGTGAGAGGCCGAGGGTGGTGCTGTACTTCGCCTCAGGCAGGGAGCAGTGACAAACAGCTTGAAGATACACATGGCAGCAAATAGTTGAGGAACTGAAGGTGGTTGTACGTTCCAGCACACATGGAGACAGTGCTAAAAGAGGGTCACTAGAAAGGAGCAATGTAGGGTACCGGCTGGCAATGCTTCTCAGCAAGGACAGGGTGATTGTTGTGTGCACCTCAGTACACTTTGTCCCTCACAGTCTGTATTGTTTTGTGTGGGCCCTGAAACCCAACTGTCTTCACCTTTCTACATCTTCTTTGTACAGTCCTCATTCCGATAGCACAAGAATGCCCACTGATAAAAGCTTCAAGTTTGTCCACCTCCTCATCTGCAGGATACGCATCACTTTCTCACCAGCCCCTACCCCTTCTGACAATGGCTCCTTCCAGAACATTGTACAGTAACATCCTATCAGAAGGACTCTCACATGTACTATCCAGGAGCAGTAGGACCATGGGAAATACTTGCCTGTACCGTGTTAGTGTTACAATACTTAGTTCCTTTCTGTATTACTGTCCTAGTACCCACACTTATATACACCCGTGACCACGCACACGCACATACAGCCCAATGACCTCCGACAGCGCCCTCTGGTGTCTGGTGACCCCAGGCATCAATATATAACAACACTCCCCCTTTCAAGATCTTAATATCAGTCTTTTTACAAATTAGGACGGTCTGGGACTTTCCACTCACGACTTGATTGTCTCAGTTCAACTTCAGTTCTAGGCGAGCGTTGTGAGTCAGTTGTGACTGAAGGCTGAGTAACCGATCTGGTGAGAGTGGTAATGACCACATCAGAGACTGAAGGTCCAGGTTCAGGAATGACAGCAGAGTCCTCTGATGAATGAACATTGGTTGGTTGGTCACTGACTGCATCTTCCTCAAACGGTTCCAGTTCATCCGTTTGTGCCGCAGTTTTACCTGGTCAACATGTTTCATGCATGTTTGCCCATTCTTGAGCACCACAAGAGTTACCCTCCTTGGCTGTAACAGTACCAATGATCCACTTTGGACCTTGACCATAGTTTAGTACATATACTGGACTGTATATCCAGTATTGAAATATCACGTGACACAGCAGCATGATCATGATACCATTGCTGACTTTGATGTCTGTTTTCAACACGATCATTCAAATCAGGATGAACAAGAGAAAGCTTGGTCTACTGATTTCTCTTCATCAGTAGTTCAGCAGGGGAAACCCCAGTAAGCATATGAGGTCGTGTCCTGTAACTGAGCAATATATAAGACAAACGAGTCTACAGTGAACCCAGAGTTACACGTTTCATACTTTGCTTGATCATTTGAACAGCATGCTTGATCATTAGAAGCAGGTTTGAATGGAGCTGACTTCACATGTCTAATACCATTGAGCTCCATAGACTCCTGAAACTCAAGACTTGTGAAACAAGATCCGTTGTCGCTCACAATGTAAGGTAAGCCATGAGTAGCAAACATGACACGAAGGCTCTCAATAGTGGCTGTAGATGTACTGGATAATGATACACTCTATCCACTTTGAATATGCATCCACCACAACAAAAATCATTTTTCCCAGGAAAGGACCCGCAAAATCAATCTGGATCCTCGACCATGGTTTAGATGGCCACGATCACAGGCTCAGCGGAGATTCCGCTGGTACTTTACTCAGCTGCATGCAGGTCATCATTGGCAGTCCCTCGGAATCGGGGAAGACTTGCTTCCACTCCTGAAGTGAGTTCTTTGGTGGCTGAACAGTCCAATACGAGAGCCACAGACTCTGTCACAGGTGGGACAGATAGTTGTTGAGGGAAGGGGTGGGTAGGATTGGTTTGCTGCACGCTCTTTCCGCTGCCTGCGCTTGATTTCTGCATGCTCTCGGCATTGAGACTCGAGGTGCTCAACGCCCTCTCGTTGCACTTCCTCTACTTAGGGCAGTCTTGGGCAAGGGAGTCCCAGGTGTCAGTGGGGTTGTCGCATTTTATCAGGGAGGCTTTGAGGGTGTCCTTGTAGCATTTCCGCTGCCCACCTTTGGCTCGTTTGCCATGAGGGAGCTCCGAGTAGAGCACTTGCTTTGGGAGTCTCGTGTCTGGCATGCAGACTATGTGGTCTGCCCAGTGGAGCTGATCGAGTGTGATCAGTGGTTCAATGCTGGAAATGATAGCCTGAATGAGGATGCTGATGTTGGTGCACCTGTCCTCCCAGGGGATTTGTAGGATCTTGCGGAGACATTGTTGGTGATATTTCTCCAGCAACTTGAAATGTCTACTGTACATGGTCCATGTCCCTGAGCCATACAGGTAGGTGGGTATTACTACAGCCCTGTAGACCATGAGCTTGATGGCACTTTTGAAGTTCTGGTCTTCAAACACTCTTTTCCTCAGGCGGCTGAAGGCTGCACTGGCACACTGGAGGCAGTGTTGGATCTCGTCATCGATGCCTGCTCTTGTTGATAGGAGGCTCCCGAGATATGGGAAGTGGTCCACGGTGTCCAGGGCCGCGCCGTGGACCTTGATGACTGGGGGGCAGTGCTGTGCGGTGAGGACAGGCTGGTGGAGGAACTTTGTCTTATGGATGTTTAGCATAAGGCCCATGCTCCGTACGCCTCAGTAAATACGTCGACCATGTTCTGGAGTGCAGCCTCTGTATGTGCGCAGATGCAGGCGTCATCCGCGTACTGTAGCTCAACGACAGAGGTTGGGGTGATCTTGGATCTGGCTGGAGATGGTGTAGGTTGAACAGGTTCCCACTGGTTCTGTCATTTAGCTCCACTCCAGCGGGGAGCTTGTTGAGAGGTGGAGAATGGCAGCGAGAAAGATTGAGAAGAGGGTTGGAGCGATGACACAGGCCTGTCTGACCCCGGTCCGGATGTGGATTGGGTCTGTGATGGATCCGTTGGTAAGCATCACGGCCTGCATGTTGTCGTGGAGTAGGCGGAGGATGGTGCCGAACTTTTGGGGTCATCCGAAACGGAGGAGGACGCTCCATAGACCCTCGCGGTTGACAGTATCAAAGGCCTTTGTAAGATCGTCGCTAGAGTCCTCCTCAACCATCTTCTTCCTGTGGCGGGGGGGCGGGGAGGAGCTCCTTCCAGAGTCACAGTGCGGATTTTGTCCCTTACGGGGCACAACGGACATGATTTTTGCAGCGCGACAGCTACAGGAAAAGTGCAGGGAACAGCGCCAGCCCTTATACATGGCCTGCCTGCAAGTATTGCACTGATGCATACATGATTCCAGATCAGAGTCAATTCCAGGCCACCATACATGAGACCTAGCAATGGCTTTCATCATGACAATACCAGGATGTAGTTTATGTACAAATTTTTCTCTACCTTTCTTCAGCATAATGACACGATTACCCCAGAGTAAACAATCTGACTGAATGGACAGCTCATCTTTGTGATGGTTGTAAGGTTCGGTCTCATCATATATCTCCATAGGTATTGCAGACCAATCACCATTCAGGACACAACGCTTCACAACCGATAAAATAGGGTCATGGCTGGTCCAGATCCTAACTTGTTGAGCAGTGACAGGAGTTCCTTCACTCTCAAAACCATCCATTACTAACAGTAGATCTGCAGGTTGAGGCGTCTTCATATCAGGTGTGGGCAAAGGCAGATGACTCAGTGCATCGGCACAATTCTCAGTACCAGGTCTATGATGAATAACGTATTCATAGGCAGACAATGTTAACGCCCACCTCTGAATATGAGACAATGCATTGGTATTAATATCTTTGTTTTCAGAAAACAATGAAATGAGTGGCTTGTGATCCGTTTCGAGTTCAAAATGAAGACCAAACAGGTACTGATGCATCTTTTTTACCCCATACGCACAGGCCAAAGCTTCTTTATATACCATGCTGTAAGCTCTTGCCACTTTTGATAAACTTCTCAAAGCGTATGCAACAGGTTGCAGCTTACCCGACTCATTTGCTTGTTGGACTACACAGCCACCTCCATATGATGAAGATCACAAGCCAATACAAGACGCTTACATGGATTATAATGAACAAGCAACTTGTTTGAACAGATCAGATTCTTAGCTTTCTCAAAGGCTCTATCTTGAGACACACGCCAGACCCAGTTGTCGCCTTTTCTGAGTAGCATGTGCAGTGGCTCTAATAAAGTGCTCAATCTGGGTAAGAAATTACCAAAGTAATTGAGTAGCCCAAGGAACGAACGCAGCTCCGTCACATTCTGAGGCCTGGGTTCATTTTTGATGGCCTTGGTTTTCGAATCAGTAGGCCTGATGCCATCAGCAGAAATCTTCCTCCCCAGGAATTCAACTTCAGATGCCATGAAGACACACTTCAAACGTTTCAGCATGAGTCCCACTTTGTTCAGACGATGTAGGACTTCTTCAAGATTGTTCAGATGTTCAGTATATCGCGACCTGTGATCAGAATGTCGTCTTGAAACACGACAGTTCTAGGAACGGACTTCAGTAGACTCTCCACATTCCTCTGAAATATGGTTGCAGCCGAACGAATTCCAAAAGGACACCTGTTCTAGACAAACAGTCCTTTATGGGTGTTGATGCAGGTGAGTTTCTTCGAAGTGCCAACATGCTGCTGTGTCATGTAGGCCAACGTCAGATCTAGCTTAGTGAACGACTTTCCACCAGCTAGCATGGCGAGCAGGTCATCAGCCTTCGGTAACGGATACTGATCCTGTTTCAAAAATCGGTTAATCGTAACCTTGTAGTTTCCACAGATCCTGACAGTGCCAATCACTCTTCAACACAGGAACAATAGGACAGGCCCACTCGTTAAACTTGACCGGTGATATGACCCCTTCACATTGGAGTCTGTCAAGCTCAATTTCAACCTTCTCCCTCATCATGTAAGGAACAGACTGAGCTTTATGATAAACAGGCCTTGCATCGGAATCCAGGTGAATCTGCACCTTGGCTCCAGTAAATTTACCAATTCCCGGTTCAAACAAAGAAGGAAACTTCTTCCACACTTGAGCACACTTGACATCATTCCAGTTCAGCTTGATTTTCTCGAGCCAATTCCTGCCGAACAGGGTTGGACCATTACCTGGGACAATCCATAATGGTAGATCTTGAATCACACCATCATATGACACCTTGACTACTGCACTGCCAATCACCGGTATGAGTTCCTTCGTGTAAGTACTCAACTTGGCATTGACTGGACTCAGCTTAGGCTTCATAGCCTCAGTGTCCCACAGCTTGTCAAATGTCCTTTGGCTCATTATCGACTGACTCATACCCGTGTCCAGCTCCATTGATACAGGCACGCCATTCAGCTTCACATTAACAATTATCTGCTGGCTCTTTGCCAAGAACGAATACAGACCATACACTTCCTGCTCGGGTTGTGTATCCGGGCCAGCACTGGGCTGGTCATCATCAACAATGTGATGAGCAGCAGCACGCTTGCTCAGTTGTGGGCACATTTTCTGAAGATGCCTCACTTTCGAACAGCCATTACAGGAGTACTGTTTAAACCGACACTACTGAGGCCGATGATTGCCCCACAACACCAACAGGGTGAAATCAGATTCGTACCAGTTGGCATACTCTAAGCAGCTACAGATTTCACATAAACAGTCGAGTAGGCCCTGCCATAAGCAGCTCTGCCAGAAGACGACACAATCTTGTTTACAGTACCTACCGTGGAGTTCCGACTCTTCGATGATATCTGCCTCAAATTATCATCAGTCGTCATGCATGCCTGGGCAGTCGCGATGGCCTTTTTCAAATCCAGTTTCTCTTCGGCCAACAACTTCCGAAGAATCACATCGTGGTTGATGCCTATTATGAAGAAATCTCTCAACATGTCTTCCAACATGTTCCCGAACTTACAATGCTCAGCAAGAGATCATAGGTCGGTGACGAATCCCGACACATCCTGGCCCTCAGCACGAACATGCGGATAGAAGCGATAGCGTGAGATGATCCCCACTTTTGGTTTAAGATGGTCACACACCAAAACACACAAATCCTCGTACTCTTTGTCCGTTGGACGTAAAGGCGAGAGAAGGTTCTTCATGAGGCCGTAAACTTTCTGACCACAAACAGTGAGGAAAACCGCCCTGCGCCAAACTGTGTCAGCCTCTCCCTCCATTTTGTTGGCCAGAAAATATTGATCCAGGCGGTCAACGAAATCCGCCCAATCCTCGCCATCCACGAATTTGTGAAGAATTCCAATAGTGTCCATTGTACATGCGAAGGTTCTTAATTTACCTCATCGCCAAATGTAATGACTCAAGAGACTTGTTATTGTAAACTGCGTCAGGTGTAAACCTGATCCATCTTTTTCCGTGCCCAACGTACCCGCGTGACCTAGTACCCATGTTTATATACACCCGTGACCGTGCACACGTGCATACAGCCAAATGATCTCCGACAGTAGCGCCCTCTGGTGTCTGGTGATCCCAGGCATCATACATAACAGACAGCCAGCACGCGGGCAGCATAAGTGATGAGTCACAGAGCATGGGTGGACAGCAGCAGGAAGCCGCTTGCCAGCAGATAAGGTCACCTCCCTCTCCAGCTGCTGAGGCAAACCAGATCACCACAGCCCAGCTTTTAAGAGAAGCTTGCTTCTGAGTGTGTGTGATTGGGGGTCATTGAAGGATCTGTCCAGAAACTCCCAACAAATGACAGCAAGCATGAAAGAATCCAGCAGCAATTCCAGGGCCACCTGCAGTGCAGCCCCACACAGCAGAGGCCGCAATGACAGCTCAAACGCTTGGCTCAAGTGGAGCATAAACGTGGCATGGACTGGTTGGGCCAAATGGCCTATTTCTGTGCCGTATATCCGATATAATTCTATGATCCGGGCTTTGTGCCGCACCATCATTACATCACTGGGATAAACGCACACAAGAAAAGAAATAGACGGGACTGCTAAGTGCTTAAGCGGACAACAGGAAATGGGTAAATGGCAGCGGTAATTTATAGATTTGTGTACACAGACACCTAAATCGCTTTGCTCATTCACAGCTCCTAATCTCTCACCATTATGGAAATATTCCAATTCATCTTTCTCACATCCAAAGTGGATGACTGCACACTTCCCCACATTGAACTCCATCTACCATGGGTTAGCCAACTCACTTAGTCCATCTTTGTCCCTTGTAACAGGGGTAATTCCACAATCTGACACTTCCAATGGGGAGCAGCACTCAGCGGAAGCACACCTTGAGAAACCTACTATTATTATATTACTGCCTGCACTCTAAGTGACAACCACCATCCCCGCTTCTATTCTGTAACATCTGGGCCTATGTAGCTCTTCTAGTTCCAGTATTCATTTTCTCTCATATATACTGCTCAATATACCCCTCGCTCTTGCTACATTTAATCCTCTCTCACTGCACAAGGCAAGGTCATCTATATGAGTCTAATTCAGGTGAAGACTGTCCTGTCTAAACAGAATCCTTTGCCTCAGACATAAACTTTGTTTTCCAAAATATAACCTTATCTGGAAGAGAGAACACTCCAGATAGCAAATTGGTGAAAAGGACAATTTAGGATGAGCATGGCTTTACTAGAAACCAACAGATCAGCTGGCTCTTCAGTTCCAGGAGTATTGAAGTGGGTAAGAGAATGGAAAGGGGAATCCTCTATTTGTGGATGGAAAAGAGAAGGATAGGAACAGAAAACCTACAACTTAATTATAGATGTCCAACAGGTAACAGCGATTAGAAACTTCTGAGCAGGAAATAAGAAAGTGACAAATCAACAGCGGACAGTTTGTAAAGAAACAGGGAATACAATCTATTCTTAATTCAAAGCTATTATTTGTTTGAAAAAAATGTGATTAATCAGTGTAAAGTCCTTACACAATACCACAAATCCACACGGGGCACATTCTATGGTCAAGGTCACTCTGTGACCTGCACCTTTATTCACAGGACCAAGAAGTGATGACCCTGAGTGGGACCTCCCGTTATATACCTGGATGACCAGGTGAGGAGTGTCTCCCACAAGTTCACCCCCTGTGGTCAATGTGTGTATTTCTCAAGTGTACACAGTATTGCAGTGTTGTTACATGAAGATTACATACATGACATCACCACCCCCCCCAACGTCTTCTTGGGATCACAGATTAAGTCTTTCGGGTGGTCTGCGCTCCCTCGTGGAGCGCCGCAGTTGGGGCTCTGGCTGTTGAGCCTTGGCCTGCGTGTCTGACCCCTGTGGTGATTCTGGCCTGTTCGGGCTGACCGCAGGGACTGTGCATGCTGCTGAATGTTCTTGTTGCTCGTTCACTGGCGGTGGTGTGAATACTGTAGTGTCTCTGCACCTTGTTACAAACTCACACGAGGTATGGATATATCAGACACGGTCATTCTGTGACCTTCACTTTATTTCCAGGACTGAAAAGTGCGGATTCTGGGTGGGACCTCCCCTTTTATGCCTGGAAGCCCAGGTGAGGAGCTCACTCCCTGTGGTCAGGGTGTGCATTACAAGGGTACAGGTACAGTATGCATGAGTTACAGTTACATACTTATAGTCATTGCAAGATGGTGAAATACATGACATCACCTCCCCCCTTAGGTCTTTTAGTTTCAGAGGTTAAGTCTATCGGGTGGTCGGCGCTCTCTCGTGGTGCGCCGCAGTTGTGGCTCTGGTGGCTGAGCCTCAGCACGCGTCTTTGTCACTTGAAGTGATTCCGGCCTATCTGGGCTGGCCACAGGGACTGTGCATGCTGAGCGCTGTCTTTGTTGCTCGTGCGCTGGCAGTGGTGTGGGTGCTATCTCATCATGCTCTTCTTCCGGTTCCTCCGTGTCTGCACTGAACCTTGTCTTTAATGTTCCAAGTGTTTGCGGTATATCTGCCCATTGTTTAGTCTGACCAGCATGATCCTGTTTCCGTCTTTGCCAATTACGGCGCCCTCAAGCCATTTGGGTCCAAAAGCATGGTTAAGAACAAATACCGGGTCATCTATTTCTATACACCTCCCCCTTGAGTTTCGATCATGGAGCTCGGTTTGGGACTGGCGCTTGCCCTCAACAATGTCTGCCAGGGCTGGGTGAATGAGGGACAGCCGCGTCTTGAGTGTGCGTTTCATGAGGAGTTCCGTTGGCGGGACTCCCGTGAGCAAGTGCGGCCGAGACCTGTAGGACAGCAGGAAGCGCGATGGGCGGTACTGAAGGGAGGGTCCTTGGATGCGTAGCATGCCCTGCTTTATGACTTGGACCGCCGTTCCGCTTGGCCATTGGAGGCCAGCTTGAACGGCGCTGTCCAGACGTGCTTGATCCCATTGCCCGACATAAACTCCTGGAATTCATGGCTGGTAAAACACGGGCCATTATCGCTGACCAGGATGTCTGGCAAGCCGTGGGTTGCGAAAACCGTACGCAGACTCTCCACAGTGATGGATGCCATGCACGAGTTCAATATGATGCACTCGATCCACTTCGAGTATGCATCGACAACGATCAGGAACATTTTTCCCATGAACGGGCCCGCATAGTCCACGTGAATACGTGACCATGGCCTTGTGGGGCAGGGCCACGGGCAGAGTGGGGCCTCCCTGGGGCATTGCCAGCTGGTCACACGTCGTGCACCTGCGAACCCAGTGTTCCAGGTCTGAGTCAATCCCCGGCCACCACACGTGTGACCGGGCAATGGCCTTCATTAACACGATGCCAGGGTGCTCGCTGTGGAGTTCCCTGATGAACGCTTCCCTTCCTTTCTGGGGCATGACTACCTGGCTGCCCCATAACAGGCAGTCGGCTTGGACGGAGAGTTCATCCATCCGTCTCTGAACGACCTGACTTCCTCGGGGCATGCCCTGTGTGCAGGCACCCAATCCCCAGTCAGGACACATTTCTTTATCATGGATAGGAGGGGGTCCCTGTTGGTCCAGAGTTTGATCTGGCGGGCTGTGATGGGGGAGCCTGCAGTGTCAAAAGCCTCAACGGCCATGACCATCTCAGCGCTCTGCTCTGACGCCCCCTCGGTGGTGGCCAGTGGGAGACTGCTGAACGCGTCAGCGCAATTTTCGGTGCCTGGCCGGTGCCATATGGTGTAGTCATACACAGCCAGCGTGAGGGCCCATCGCTGTATGCGAACTGATGCATTAGCATTGACAGCCTTGCTGTCGGACAACAGGGATGTTAACGGCTTGTGGTCTGTCTCGAGCTCGAACCGTCTACCGAAAAGTGACTGGTGCATCTTTTTCACACCGCACACACACGTGAGTGCCTCCTTCTCGACCATGCCGTATCCACGCTCTGCCTGGGAGAGCGACCTGGAGGTGTAAGCCACCGGTTGGAGTCAGCCGTCATCGTTACCCTGCAGCAAAACACACCCAACCCCGTAGGATGACGCATCGCATGTTAAAACTAGTTTTTTACAGGGGTCATACAAAGTCAACAGTTTGTTGGAACACAGCAGGTTCCTCGCCTTATTGAAAGCCTGTTCTTGACAATCCCCCCAAAGATCATTCACAACCTTTACGGAGGAGCATGTAACGGCTCCAACAATGTGCTTAAGTTCGGCAGGAAGTTCCCAAAATAATTCAAGTCTCAGGAATGATCGCAACTCCAACATGTTGACGGGCCTGCGCGCCCGGCGAATCGCCTCAGTTTTTGATTCAGTGGGCCGGACCCCATCTGCGGCAACCCTCCTGCCCAGGAACTCAACATCTGGGGCCAAAAACACGCACTTGACCTTTTTCAGCCGCAGGCCTACCTGTTCCAATCGGCGTAGCACCTCCTCCAGGTTGCGCAGGTATTCCTCAGTGTCTCGACCCGTTATAAGGACGTCGTCTTGGAACACGATCGTTCCAGGGATGGACTTGAGCAAGCTTTCCATGTTTGGCTGAAAGATAGTCGCTGCCAAACGAATGCCAAACGGGCACCTATTGTAAACAAATGATCCTTTGTGTGTCGTGATGGTCATCAGAAACTTGGATTCTTCAGCCAGGTCCTGAGTCATGTAGGCCGAAGTGAGGTCCAGCTTCGTGAACAGCTTACCACCTGCCAGCATGGCAAAAAGGTCCTCCGCTCTCGGGAGTGGGTATTGGTCTTGCAGCGACACTCGGTTGATGGTGGCTTTGTAGTCGCCACAAATCCTAACCGAGCTATCTGCTTTGAGGACAGGAACAATGGGACTTGCCCAGTCGCTGAATTCAATGGGCAAAATTATGCCCTCTCTGAGCAGCCTGTCCAGTTCACTTTCAATTTTTTCACGCATCATGTATGGCACCGTTCTGGCTTTGTGGTGCACTGGTCTGGCATCCGGAGTGATGTGTATCACTACTTTGGTGCCCTTGAACATTCCGACACTGGGTTGAAAGAGTGACTCAAATTTTTGCAATACCTGCGAGCATGAACTTCGGTCCACGGATGAAATGGCGTGCACATCCCCCCATTTCCAATTCATCTCAGCTAGCCAACTCCTCCCCAAGAGCGCGGGGCCATTTCCAGGAACAATCCAGAGTGGCAGCTGGTTCTGTAATCCATTATGTGTTACCACCAAGTTTGCACTGCCCAGCACTGGGATAATCTCTTTGCTGAACGTATGTAGCTGCGTCTCAATGCGTTCCAATTTGGGCCTGCTAGCTCTGTGTGACCTTAGTCTCTCAAATTGTTGGGCGCTCATAAGGGACTGGCTAGCTCCGATATCCAGCTCCATGTGCACTGGGATGCCATTCAGTAAGACTTTCATCATCATGTGTGGCGTTTTTGTGTATGAACTGTGGACGTCGGCCACATGAACTCTCTGAACTTCAGCATCCATGGTTGTTCCCCAGGCCTCATCCTGCATTTCAGACCCCTCGTCTGGTTCGTCTGTCTCACAGACTAGCCTCGCTATTGCCTTTTTGCACATCCTGGCCAGGTGTCCCTTGACATTACAAATCCTACAGGTGTAAAGTTGGAACCTGCAGATTTTTGCAGTGTATCTGCCCCCACATTTCCAACACGAGCTGAGATTGCTGTTAACAAAAGGGCTATTCCCAGGCATTCCTCTCTGATGGCTCGTTTGGCTGTTTCTAAGCACTCTGATGGAGGGTGTTAATTGTCCCATCACAGGATTGTTCCTCGTAATGGCATGAATTGCCGATCTCCTTTCCATTGTCCCTGTTGCAGGCCCACCCTGGAGTTAGTTGATGCCTGGACGATGTCAAATTGCTCTTGCCTGCCTGTGGGGTTCTGTGTCCTTTTTACAACATTAACTCCCTGGTTCAACGCAACATTGAAACCAGGGCTGTGTGCGTAAATTAGCTTGGTCTCCTCTTCCCCTGTCATGAAGGTCTGAGCTATCAACGCTGTCCCTTCTAAAGTCAAATCCTTAGTCTTTATGAGCTTCCAGAAAATGTCTGCATGATTAATGCCCTCGATGAAAAAGTCCCTTAACATCTCCCCACTGCAGGCATCGGAGAACTTACAGAGACTGGCCAAACGGCGCAGTTCCGCCACGAAGTCCGAGATGTTTTGACCCTCCCAACGCCGGTGAGAGTAGAACCGGTGCCGGACCATGTATATGCTACTTGCCAGTTTGAGATGCTCACTGATCAGCTGGCTGAGCTCTTCGAAAGACTTGTCCGCTGGCTTTTGGGGTATGAACAGGTCTTTCATCAGCGCATACGTCTGTGGACCACAGCTGGTCAGTAGATGCGCCCTCCGCTTGTCAACCGCTGCCTCTTCCAGCCAGTCCTTTGTGACAAAGCTCTGCTGGAGTCTTTCCACAAAGTCGTTCCAGTCCTCACCCACATAGTAGCGTTCCTCTGTGCCACCGGTGGCCATCCTCGTGGTTCAGTCATTCCCGATTCTCGTCGCCAGATGTAGTGTCTCTGCACCTTGTTACAAACTCACACGAGGCATGGATATATCAGATACGGTCACTCTGAGACCTTCACTTTATTTCCAGGACTGAAGAGCGCTGATCCTGGGTGGGACCTCCCCTTTTATACCTGGAAGCCCAGGTGAGGAGCTCACTCCCTGTGGTCAGGGTGTGCATTACAAGGGTACAGGTACAGTATGCATGAGTTACAGTTACATACTTATAGTCATTGCAAGATGGTGAAATAGATGACAAATACCATCTCATGATCTTCCTCAGGTTCCTCAGAGTCCATGCTGAAACTTTTTTTTACTTGGTCCAGATGCTTGCGGCATATCTGCTCATTGTTAAGTTTAATCACGATGACCCTATCCCCCTCTTTGTCTATTACAGTACCTTCAAACCATTTGGGCCCCAAAGCGTGATTGAGAACAAATACGGGGTCACCAATTTCTATACATCTCCCCCTTGAATTACGGTCATGGTACTCATTTTGGGACTGTCGCTTGCCTTTAACAATGTCGGATAAGACAGGATGAATGAGGGACAGCCGAGTTTTGAGTGTACGTTTCATAAGGAGCACCGCAGGCGGGACCCCTGTGAGCGAGTGCGGTCGGGACCTATAGGCCAGCAGGAGGCGCGATAGGCGGCATTGAAGGGAGGGACCTTGAATCCTGAGTATGCCTTGTTTTATGATTTGGACCGCACGTTCCGCTTGGCCATTGGAGGCCGACTTAAGCGGTGCTGTCCCGACATGGTTGATGCCATTACCCAGCATAAACTCCCGGAATTCGTAGCTAGTGAAACATGGGCCATTATCGCTTACAAGGATGTCCGGCAAACCATGGGTCGCAAAGACCGCACGTCGAATCTCCACAGTGGTGGATGTCGTGCACGAATTCAAAATGATGCACGCGATCCATTTCGAATACGCATCAACCACGATGAGAAACATTTTCCCCATGAAGGGGCCCACGTAGTCTAAGTCAATGCGTGACCATGGCCTGGTGGGCCAGGGCCACGGGCTGAGTGGGGCCTCCCTGGGGGCATTTCCCAGCTGAGCACACGTCGTGCACCTGCGAACACAGTGTTCCAGGTCTGAATCAATTCCCGGCTACTAAACGTGTGACCGGGCAATGGCCTTCATCAGCACGATGTCTGGGTGCTCGCTGCGGAGTTCCCTGATGAAAGCTTCCCTGCCTCTCTGGGGCATGACTACCCGGCTGCCCCATAGTAGGCAGTCGGCTTGGATGGAGAGCTCATCCATCCGCCTGTGAAACGGTCTGACCTCCTCAGGGCATGCTCCATGTGCGGGCGCTCAATCCCCAGTCAGGACACATCTCTTAATCAAAGATAGGAGGGATCTCTGTTGGTCCAGATTTTGATCTGGCGAACTGTGATGGGGGAGCCTGCGCTGTCAAAGGCATCAATGGCCATGACCATCTCAGCGCTTTGCTCCGTTGCCCCCTCAGTGGTGGCCAGTGGAAGCCTGCTGAGTGCATCAGCACAATTTTCAGTGCCCGGCCGGTGCCGGATGGTGTAGTCATATACAGCCAGCGTGAGAGCCCATCGCTGTATGCGAGCTGACGCTTTGGCATTGACAACCTTGCTGTCTGACAACAGGGATGTTAACGGCTTGTAGTCCGTTTCTAATTCGAACCTCCTGCCAAAAAGGTACTGGTGCATCTTTTTCACCCCATAGACACATGCGAGTGCTTCCTTCTCAACCATCCCATATCCACGTTCTGCTTGAGAGAGCAACCTGGAGGCATAAGCCACAGGTTGGAGTTGCCCCTCAACATTGCACTGCTGCAACACGCACCCAATCCCATAGGACGATGCATCACATGTCAGAACCAATTTCTTACAGGGGTTGTACAGGGTCAACAACCTATTTGAACAGAGTAAGCTACGCGCCCGATTGAAAGCACATTCTTGACAGACCCCACAAAACCAATCGCAATCCTTACGCAGGAGCACATGTACCGGCTCCAACAATGTGCTTAAGTTCGGCAAAAAGTTCCTGAAATAGTTCAAGAGTCCCAGAAATGAACGCAACTCTGATGTGTTGCAGGGCCTGGGCGCTCGTCGAATCGCCTCTGTTTTGGATTCGGTAGGCCGAATCCCGTCTGCAGCAATCCTCCTGCCCAGAAACTCGACTTCGCAAGCCAAAAACACACACTTAGGTTTCTTGAGTCACAGGCCTACCCGGTCCAGTCGGCGTAGCACCTCTTCCAGGTTATGGAGGTGTTCCTCAGTGTCCCAACCCATGATGAGGTTATCGTCCTGGAATACGATCGTTCCAGGAATGGATTTGAGCAGGCTTTCCATGTTTCTTTGAAAGATCGCGGCCGCTGATCGAATGCCAAATGGGCACCTGTTATAAACAAACAGTCCCTTGTGTGTGGTGATTGTGGTCAGTAGTTTGGATTCGTCGGCCAGTTCTTGGGTCATGTAGGCTGAAGTGAGATCCAACTTGGTGAACAGCTTGCCGCCTGCCAGCGTGGCAAAAAGATCCTCCGCTCTTGGAAGCTGGTATTGGTCTTGTAGGGACACCAGGTTAATAGTGGCCTTGTAGTCGCCACAGATCCTGACCGAGCCATCCGTTTTTAGGGCGGGAACAATGGGGCTCGCCCAGTCGCTGAATTCAACGGGCGAGATGATGCCCTCTCTCAGCAAACGGTCCAATTCGCTTTCAATTTTCTCCCGCATCACATATGGCACAGCTCTGGCTTTGTGGTGCACTGGTCTGGCGTCCGGGGTGATGTGAATCACTACTTTGATAGCTTTGAACGTCCCAACGGCAGGTTGGAATAGTGACTCAAATTGCTGTAGGACCAATGAGCATGAACTTTGCTCCACAGATGACACTGCGTGCACATCCTCCCATTTCCAGTTCATCTCAGCTAACCGGCTCCTCCTCAACAGTGTGGGACCATTGCCCGGGACAATCCAGAGCGGCAGCCGATTCACTGATCCATTGTGTGTGAGAGCCAACATTGCACTGCCTAGCACTGGAACGATTTCTTTGGTGTACGTCCGTAGTTGAGTCTCAATGCGTTCCAGTTTGGGTCTGCTGGCTTTGAGTGGCCATAGCTTTTCGTATTGTTGAACGCTCATGAGTGACTGGCTGGCCCCCGTGTCCAGCTCCATGCGTACCGGGATGCCGTTTAATAGGACCTTCATCATCATAGGTAGCATTTTGGTATATGAGCTGTGAATGTTTGCGACATGAACCCGCTGAACTTCAGCGTCCATTGATTTGCCCCACGCGTCATCCTGCCTCGCAGACCCCTCTTCTGGTCCAGTGAGGTTACAATTTCTGTCGGCAAACTGTTGAAACCTCCAAGTCCTTGCAGCATGTCTGCCCCCACACCTCCAGCATGAACTGAGATTCCCATTGTTGTGAACAAAAGAGCTGTTACCAGGCATTCCTCGCTGATTGTCCCTTTGACTGCTCTTGAGCACCCTGTTAGTTGGTGTCAATGGTCCCATTCCAGAACGCATTGTCCACTGGGATGGCATAAATGTCCGTTCAGCCTGCCATTGTCTGTGTTGAAAACTTGTTCTGGGGTCTATTGCTGCCTGGGGTGTGTCGAACTGCCCTTGCCTGCCTGCTGGGCTCTGAGTCGCGTTTATGATATTGACCCCCTAATCCACATTGGAGTCAGAGTTGCGTGCGTATATTATCTTGGTTTCCTCCTCCCCCACCATAAAAGTCTGAGCCAGCAACGCCACCGCTTCCAAGGTCAAGTCCTTGGTCTCGATTAACTTTCTGAAAATCCCGACATGACCGATGCCCTCAATAAAGAAATCCCTTAGCATCTCCCCCCTGCAGGCGTCTGTGAATTTACAGAGGCTGGCCAAGCGCCGGAGATCCGCAACGAAGTCCGGTATACTCTGTCCTTCCTGACGTCAGTGGGTATAAAATCTGTGTCGGGCCATGTGTATGCTGCTCGTCGGTTTGAGGTGCTCACTGATTAGCTTGCTGAGTTCTTCAAAAGTTTTGTCCGCCGGCTTCTCGGGTGCTAGCAGGTCTTTCATGAGCACGTAAGTCTTAGATCCACAGCTGGTCAGTAGATGAGCCCTTCGCTTGTCAGCCGCTGCATCTCACAGCCAGTCCTTCGTGACAAAGCTCTGCTGAAGCCTCTCAATGAAATCGTCCCAATCCTCACCAACACAGTACCGTTCCTCTGTGCTACCGGTGGCCATTCTCGTGGGTCGTTGATTCCCGTTTCTCGTCGCCACTGTAAAGTCCTTACACAATACCACAAATCCATGAGGCACATTCTATGGACAAGGTCATTCCAAGACCTGAACCTTTAGTCACAGGACCAAGAAGTGATGACCCTGTGTGGAACCTCCCTTTCTATACCTGGATGACCAGGTGAGGAGTGTCTCCCACAAGTTCATCCCCTGTGGTCAATGTGTGCATTTCTCAAGTATATGCAGTACTGCAGTGTTGTTACATGAAGGTTACATACATGACAATCAGCAAATGCAAATTATGCAATGTTAATAAAACAGCGCAGCAAAACACTACAGGAACACCATTAAATACCATAAAACATCAAATCAATTATTTAAATGAATGTGATTGAAACCCCAAGAACTGTACAAGGTGTACAATGCAAAGTTCAGTCATTTTGTGAAACATCTGTGATTATGGTTTGCTTCTTGCTGACAGCACATTTATCAACAAAATTGTTGTTTCTATTTGCAAACATACGAAAAATGACCAACAGGAAAAGACCAGCTGGTCCATCGAGCATGTCACATAGAGTCACATTGAAAATGATCATTATGATTGATCCCCAAGGCTCCCACCCACCAGCAACTATGTAGTGAAATGTTCCATTGAGACATTTAGCTTAGTTATCAGTCAATTCCTCAGCAACCTTTCACAATTGAGACTGGTTTCTCTCTCCGTCTGCTCGCTGGATCCACATATTTGAGTCTTTTTCTCACTCCCAGTTTCTGCTGCCGTTCTTTTTTCTCCACTCATGCTAATGCAAACTCTGATGCTAATTCACTGATTGATTTTTTTTCCCACCTTGTGACGCTGGGTGCACGTTTGCTGGAAGTGAGTGGCATCTGCGTCATCGTCATGTGACTTGCATGTGACCTCCCTTTGTTCGCCCTCGCTCCTGTGTGTGTCGGTTGGGCTGCAGACACATGGGGCTCTTGCAACTCCTATGAGTTAACTTGTTATTTTATATGCTTAATTAAACATTGATACTCTGTCTAGCAATGCATGGCTAAGCCTACTATTTGAAGAGATATCGAGACACACACGAGTATTTTTCATTGATGAAAAATGGTGCTGTGCGTGGGTACAGCTGGTTAAAAAAGGCCCATTTCATTAGCATTAAAGATGTACTTAGGTTTATAAGAAGATAACATTTCTGGAATTGGTATCAGGCATCCAGTTGCTGATGCTCTCTGTGAGAACATCACTTGCCTCCCCATGTATGGGCGTGGACGAGATTATACAACTGTTTTTAAAGTGGCCGATCCATGATGCTGAAACAGAATTAGTTCCAAATTCTTCAGTGAACTCACTCGCATTTCCCTGCACAACGAGGTTGGACAGCCGTGGAAGATTAGCCTGCTTGAACAAGCTCAACAAATCTGATTGGACATTGGGACAAACTGAAGTGCACGTCCTCTTCCTTTGGCTGCAGAAGGTCTGCTGGCAGTCAGCACCGACTCTCCTTGTTGTTTTGGGTAGGTGGAGAGGGTGGTGGGAGGGATGTTACCACAACTTTCTTCATTTCTCCAGGGCGCTCCTCCACATATTTGATGATC
Source organism: Pristiophorus japonicus (assembly GCF_044704955.1). Taxonomy (NCBI): domain Eukaryota; kingdom Metazoa; phylum Chordata; class Chondrichthyes; family Pristiophoridae; genus Pristiophorus; species Pristiophorus japonicus. The sequence goes on along the minus strand of NC_091989.1, from coordinate 111,816,445 downwards.
CTCTACTTCTGGCTGGCCATACTCCCCAAACTGCTTTGCCTCCGCCTGATGATGCAGTGTATCCACTGGGAGAAGCTGTGACGCCTCGGCACCTGATGTTGATCATGGAGTTGAATTCGAATAAAGTGCAGAATACTCTGTTCAGAGCCCACTTGTGGTGGGAATATGCATTAGAATCAAGAGGTTTGAACTAAGGAACACATTTTCAATGCATTTTCACGGGTCGCATTTTTGTGCAATACTGATTGAAATTAACTTAATTTGAACAAAGCTGTTTTGAGTTAAAAGAAATAGATTGTTTTCATTTGTGGGGAAACTCAAACTGGATGACCAATATCTGCAGAACAAATTATAGAAGCACAGAGAAACAGAAAGACCAGCAATGAATCTGCTGAATTCTAGTGTCTGAGATTTCTAAAACACGCCCTATCGAAACATCATCTATTCAACTATTTTAATGTCAAACTTTAAATCAAATGCCCCCTTATTAAAGGGGAAGTAGAACCGACAAATTAACAAATGAAACTTTGAAAAACTAAGGTCAAATTAAAATTTGGTTGCCAGGGGTGATGATCCACTCTAGTCTCTCCGGCGTACCAATGGACACCGAGTGCTCCATCTCCACGGACATCTCCTGGCGCCATCATCTATTCAACTATTTTAATTGTGCATTTAAACAAATGTCCCCTGCAAGGCGGGGGGTCACACTCCAAAATACAGTTTATCCCAGTGCCCCTTATTTTCTGTTTTTGTTTTGAGGGCACCAATACACAAATTATACAAGTGCCCCCTGGCTAAAAGCAGGGGTGTGGGGCGGGCACTAAAACAGGTAAATTAAACAAATTAAACTTTAGATAATAAAATCAAATTAAAATTTGGTTGCCGGGGTGATGATGCACTCCAGTCCCTCCGGTGCCCACCTCTCACGGAAGGCTGCGAGCGTACCGGTGAATACCGCATGCTCCATCTCCAGGGACACCCTAGCACCATCATCTATTCAACACTTTACTCAAGCAAGCTGTTAACACTTACTTGACTGAAATGCTGGCATTACATTCCTCCAGGATGCCATTCACAATTAGCACAGCATAACGAGCATCAGTTAGAGTAAATGTGCTTTGAGTTGTGAGTTGAGTCAGTTTGTCGTTCTGTTTTATGCAATCAGACCATGGTGTTTCTAAATGAAAAGACAGTGAAAGTGATTAGGGACCTTTAGCAGATGTTTTGAAACAAGTATAAGTATTTTGAGTGTGAAGGAATAATTTAAAGGGCAAGACCTGCACCAACAGCATCTCTGGGAGGAATTTAACCTCCAAGGGTGGGTGGGTTGAAATGAATATAGAGAAAGTAACAGTAGTCCCATCTGATTAACCCTTTGCTAACAGGATGTCCCAAAATGCTTTGAATGCTAATTATTTAAATTTTTGTTATTGTTATGGAGGCAAATGTGGTAGCCAACAAGGTCTAGCTTCAGTTCATAGCATCTGCGTGTTCACCTAAGCAAAGTGACTTCTGCACTGAGCACAAATATAAAGTATCCACAGAGAGCCCAAAACAGACCAGAGTCCTTTAAAGAAAATCTCACCATATGTGAGAATGATCAAATATCTGCCTGTCCTGGAGTTGGCCACAATCCTTCATCAGATCTAAAATTACAATGCTGCTGCCATTGTACCATTACCCTGTATTTAGCTTTATTCTTTCACACAGATAAAATGGGGTCCTAGTGTTACCTTTCTCTAATGCTCCACCCAAGCAGAGAGACTCCGAATTTTAATATCTTCAGTCTTGTAACTTGATCCAAGTCTTATTGTCTAACTTTCCTAATATTTATTTTTTGATTATTCTAATCATTGTAGCCATTATTTATTTTGATAACTTGCTGTGGTCTCAGCCTAATGAAAGGCACATTGGGAGAAACAGAAACAATTCAAGTCTGGGAGAATGAGAGCGTTGGGCTCCGACAGTAAATCACTTGTGGTACTGACAGAAGACAGGGACATTAGGCCCTGAGCTCTGGTCTTGCCATGTGGCGAAAGCCAGGACTAAGATTCTTTATCTGTTGCTTTTTGGGGTCAATACTTCAATTAAACGGCTTCACAACAAAACTAATTACATGTTCATAAAGATTAAATATTAGTCTGGTTAGAATAGTCAAATTGAACTCTAGCTGGACAGGAACCAATATTCCTTTAACACTGTGAGTACTTTTTCCTAAGGAATATAATCTCAAGGTTAAAGAAACACATATTTCAGAATCTGTGTTTAGAGCCATCGATTCCTTTCACTACACAGGCCAGTAAATGAATTGTTCAGTGATATTTAATTTTTTTTTTCAGAATTAAGGTTTTGCTTTCAGTGGTTTTTGCAGCTTAAATAACATAGCCCAGGCTTTCCATGTCCTCCTCCGATTGACTGGGGGACATCTCCAAGGAGTGGCACTCTGCCCTCCATGAAGCTGTTCCCCTGACCACAGCCTCTGACCTCTGACCTCAGCATCATTAGCATACTGGAGGTATCCCTGCCTCCACCGAGAAATCCTGCGGAAAAGACACCATAGTTTTGATATGGCAGTCTTCGGGAGTCTGCACAACATTAAAATACCTCTGTGCTGCTTACAAAATGATTGATTTTTAACCCCTTCCTCCAACCGTGAACTTTGAATGCCTGGGCCGAACTGGCAGTCCTTGTATCCTTGAAATGGCAGGAAACATGGTGCAGGCTACAATTCTCTCATTTGTGTAGTCTTTATATATTGCCATCCATGCCATCAATATATGTGCAGGAATATTCTGGGCTGAGTGGACCAACCCCTCTGGGAAATGGTTGGGTGGGTGTTGGGGAGAGGGTGCACAGAGGTGGGACAGGGAACAGCACATCGCTGCACACATTTTGTCCCCACCTGCCGTGGATCCACCAAAACATTGGCAGGGGGAGAGGCACAGAAAGTCTGGGCCTATATGTCGGTTTTATTCTTCATCTATTAGAAATCTTAAGTTTTTTCAAATGTAAGAGAGATTCACAATGTGTAATTTTTTCTACTTACCACATGCTCCTTCAGATCCAGTAAATTCTAAATAAGATGCATTTTCAATGTGAACAGGACTGAAGTGTGATCCATTTATATAAATAATATCATTCAGCAACGGTGAATTATTGCTTGAAGTGCTTCCGGTAAGAATGAAATTTTGACAACATTTCCAGTTAGTGGACATGGCAGTTGAATACGACTTAACGACATCACCACGAGTTATGAACAGTTTGCCAACGTGTCCTTTCCAAGTGATGCAGACATCTGACAAACCATCGGGTGTAGTTGTTGCAATATCTTCCGTACAGATTGGTGGGCCATTCTCAATGAGACGAGCTTTTATTCGTAAGCCTGCTTGGTTTATGGACACATTCAATGAACAGGGGCCGGGGCCAGGCTCAATATGGTGATGAGACTTATTAATGCTGTGGTGTAGGTACCCACAAAATGTAAATTCAGCTCCAAATACCACTGCAAATATAATCACACGATAAACATTAATCAACCTCAGGAAAAGACATTGAGAGCTTCCTCGGGGGTTCTCCCAATCAATCACTGTGACTTTAGGCAAAGATCGACAAAATCCCAGATAAATTGCATGACCAGGATGTCCACCATAATTATGGCAGCCAATCAGGAGATGCCTGGCAACAGCAAGTACCTTGTTGTGTTTCAGCTATTTATGGTATTTCAGTTACAGGGAAAATCCATTTTGTGATCAATTTAACTTGCAAATACCATTCTAACGTAACATAAGGTTATATATAAATTTAAATATATATATTTTATTAATATCAAAATTGTTCCAAGAATAGCGGTACAAATCATTTAACGCACAACAGATAATTTAGAGGATCGAAAGTAATATTAAAATCACTGTATACTATCTAACAATTTTCATTTAAAACTACATTCAACTAGATATCGTCCTTGGGTCAGTGGTAGCACTCTCACCTTTTGAGTCGGAAAGTTGTTGGTTCAAGCACCATTCCAGAGACCTGACCACATAAAGTAAGCTGACATTTCATTGCAGTACTGCGGGAGAGCAGCATTCTCTGAGGTGCTGCATTTCAGAGAGACATTAAGCCTAATCCTCATCTCGCCTGGATAGTGTGGCGGTCCCAATCTGCGGGAGAACACCAGCGGCAGGTCGGGGCCATAAAAGGCGAGCGACGAGCGGCCCCTGGACAGCGTGGTGGCATACCACTCCAGGGAGCAACGTGAGTTGGTGCAAGAGGGCGACAGCAGTGAAGAGGGATACTGGATTGGATGTCACCAAGGTCCAGGTCGGTGATTGGAGTGTGGGCAGGTACAGAGGGCGCAGCGAGGTTGGGACGAAGGAGCGGCAAGAGATCATGGAGCGACGTGATCGGGGCCCAGGAGAGGTGTGAGTTTGGGGCCCAGCATAGGCGAGGGCCCTGGAGCAGCACGGGCCTGCCCACACTGCGATATATGTATGCACTCGATCCGTGCAGCAGAGCTGGTCTCCAGTCGTCTTGGTTAATCCTTGCCACAGGACCAAAACCTAGCTCTGTCAAGCCCGTGTGGTGGTTGGTGTGGAACAGCCACCACACGTTAAAAAAAATCCACGCACAGGCATCTTCCGCCCTTCAACATATAGTTCGTGACCTGGAATATCAGATCCTTCTTTGAAACACCTGTGAACTCATCCCTTTTTGATGTGGAAGCAAGTCATCCTCGTTACGAGGGTCCGCCGAAGAAGAAAAGTCCTCGCCTGCCGTCTCAGGTGGGCGCAAACCATAAATGGCATTATTTGAAGACGAGCAGGGCAGTTCTCCCCACTGTCCTGGTTAACATTTATCCCTCAACCAACCTCACTAAAACTAGGTTACCTGGTCATTTTTGTTGGCTGTAAAGTATTTTGGGACATCCTGAGAACGTAAAAGGTGCCATATAAACTGAAGTTCTTTCTTTCCTTTAGGTTCAGTAACAATGAATACGTTTCAGGCTCTAAGGGGGAATCTTATGAAACTGTCCTCCTGATGTGGAACATGTGCCCCCTCAGTTTTCAGTCTGTCAGAAGTGTGTGTGCAAATTCCAAACCTGCTCCCAGTAGGTGCAGCTGCAAATCCTTTAAAGCCATATCCAACACCCAATTACAATGATTTTATGACATTCAGGATATGAAAGATGCTAGAAATACTACATACTGTGAAAACTATAAACATCCAGTTGAATTAAAATCTCAATTATTTACAGATTCTGCATCATCATCATAGACAATCCCTCGGAATCGAGGAAGACTTGCTTCCATTCCTGAAGTGAATTCTTTGGTGGCTGAACAGTCCAATATGAGAGCCACAGACTCTGTCACAGGTGGGACAGACATTCGTTGAGGGAAGGGGTGGGTGGGACTGGTTTGCCGCATGCTCCTTCCGCTGCCTACGCATGATCTCTTCACGCTCTCAGCGTTGAGACTTGAAGAGCTCAACGGCCTCCCGGATGCACTTTCTCCACCTAAGGCGGTCTTCGGCCAGGTACTCCCAGGTGTCAGTGGTGATGTCGCACTTTATCAGGGTGGCTATGAGGGAGTCCTTATAATGTTTCCGCTGCCCACCTTTGGCTCGTTTGCCATGAGGGAGCTCCGCATACAGCATTTGCTGAGGGAGTCTCGTGTCTAGCATGCAAACTATGTGGCCTGCCCAGCGAAGCTGATTGAGTGTGGTCAGTGCTTCAATGCTGGGGATGTTAGCTGGTCGAGGACACTGATGTTGGTGCCTGTCCTCCCAGGGGATTGAACAGATTGTGCACATAAGGACCAATTCACCTATCCCAGCTGAAATGGCACCAGGGCCAATATGCTCCCACAAGTCTTTGCACCATTGAAGTGCCCAGCTGACATTACCACATTGTGCGAGGTCACCTCTTCAATATAATTATAATACGTTCCCTATGGACTGTGGAGGAGCTAACTGGAGGTCAGGTTTCAGCATTCATCACAACTCTTGTGAACAGTCATCTATTGAGATCAAGCTCTTCAGACAATTCGAGATTAGTGCAATTCTACCTTTAAATTTGGATTTGAGGGCAGCAGTGGTGTGAACTGTCAATAAATTTAAGATTTTGGGAACCAGGAGCCAATGCAGGTCAGTGGGAACAGGGGTGTTGGGGAAAAGCAGGACTTGCCCTGGATGGGATACCAGTGGCAGGATTTTGGATGAGCTGAAGTCTATAAAGGGTGCAGGATGGGAGGCAGACCAGGAGAGATTTCTAGTGATCAAGTCTGAAGTTTCAGCAGCAGATGACCTGAGGTAGAAGCAGAGGTGGGCGATGTTGCTGAGGTAGAAGTTGGCAGTCTTTGTGATGGTGAGGATATGGGTTCAGAATCTCGGCTCAAACAGCACAGCAAAGTTCTTAGCAATCTGCTTCAGCTTCAGACAGTGGGTAATGAGAGGCTGGAGCCAGTGACGAGGGCAAGAAGCTAGTGACAGGGGCCGAAGTCAGGGTCTTTGATCTTCCCAACATTTAAATGGAAGAATTTGTTACTCATCCGAGACAGGATGCTGGACAAGCGATCTGGCAAAGCAAAGGCAGTGGAGGGGTCAGGAGGGCAAAGCAGCATTGTTACTTTAATATGTTAGTTTGATGAAATGAGCTGGATTGAAACTTTGCCCTCAAAGACAAAAGAGTGTTTAAAAAGTGTGCAATGCTTCCTCCTCCTGCCTTGTCTGTTCACTTTCTCAGTCTGAGCCTGTCAGAAAGAAGAAACTCAGGGGCCTAAATTGGATAATGCCTGAAAACAGGCACGAGGATCGGGTTGCACAATTTACCGGCACCCATTGAAAGTCGCGCAGGCAGCACGCAAAATCCATGCTGCTGCTCATTACCATGATTACAGCTCTGAGCACAGCGTTAAACGCACTGCTGGTTGGCTCAGAGCTCAACAGGGGGCCCAATATTGCATGGAGTAGGCTCTCTATTTAATGGTGGTTTGCAGAGTGAAAGGCTGTCTGCACATCTTAAAGGGGAAGTGCTTTGTTACAGGAATACCTCATTGTGACTGGAGCTGGAGTAATATCTCAGCAGAGGAGAGAAAGGTCACCTCGGTTCTCTAACACAGCTCTGAAGGCCTTGGTGCAGGAGGTCTACTGGAGGAGACAGGTCCTTTACCCACAGGCGGGGCAGGAGGCCTTCCAGACACACTGCGAAGGAGTGGAAGGAGATTGCAGAAACCGTTAATGCTAACAGTGTTGCCCCCAGGCTGTCTATCCAGTGCCGAAAGAAGTTTAATGACCTCAAGGTCAATGAATGCATCTCCAAATGCCCTATCCCACTAACTGCACCACTAGCCTCACACACTGCTCAGTGTACGACACCCCCATCACTCACCTACCAACAATATCTAGCAATCACCACTCATAGCTCACAATCATAGCTTCACCTCACCCTCACTGGAGTTTCAAAGAATGAGAGGTGATCTTATTGAAATATATAAGATTCTGAGGGGGCTTGACAGGGTAGATGCTGAGAGGATGTTTCCCCTCGTCGGGGAATCTAGAATTAGGGGGCATAGTGTAGTGTCCTTACACACTACTATAAATTCATACGAGGCACATTCTGCAGACAAGGTCACTCTGTGACCTGAACCTTTATTCACAGGACCAAGAAGTGATGACCCTGCATGGGACCTCCCTTTATACACCTGGATGACCAGGTGAGGAGTGTCTCCCACAAGTTCACCCCCTGTGGTCAAGGTGTGCATTTCTTCGGTGTATACAGTATGCAGTGTTGTTACATGATGGTTACAGTTACATGAAGGTTATATACATGACACATAGTTTCAGAATAAGGGGCTGCCCATTTAAAATGGAGATGAGGATAAATTTCTTCTCTCAGAGGGTCTTAAATCTTTGGAATTCTCTACCCTAGAGAGCTATGGAGGGTGAGTCGTTGAATACATTCAAGGCGGAAAGAGACAGATTTTTGAATTACACGGGACTCAAGGGTTATAGGGAGCAAGCAGGGAAGCGGAGTTGAGGCCAAGATCAGATCAGCCGTGATCTTATTGAATGGCGAAGCAGGCTCGAGGGGCCAAATGGCCTATTCCTGCTCCTATTTCTTATGTTCTCACACACTTACCCAACCACTGCTGCAAGTCTTACACCCACATTGCACACAATGCCAGCTATTGAACCATGACCGGCACATCATCCAAACACATTGCACCACGCTCACTGACACACTTCCCTTTATCTTTCAGGCCGAGGTGGCTCACAACCGGTGCGAGCTTGAACAAACAGGCTGGGGGGCAAGCACGGCTGCAGAACCTGACTCAGCTGGAGGAGACCCTGCTGGAGATCATTGGAGGGTGCGTCACTGAGGCCTGGCAATCGGTGAGGCTACAAGCATTGATGATGATGGTATGCTCATACCTGATCCTTCTTCTCACATCACACTTCCCCCTCATCCATAGAAACATAGAAACATAGAAAATAGGTGCAGGAGTAGGCCATTCGGCCCTTCTAGCCTGCACCGCCATTCAATGAGTTCATGGCTGAACATGCAACTTCAGTACCCCATTCCTGCTTTCTCGCCATACCCCTTGATCCCCCTAGTAGTAAGGACTTCATCTAACTCCTTTTTGAATATATTTAGTGAATTGGCCTCAACAACTTTCTGTGGTCGAGGATTCCACAGGTTCACCACTCTCTGGGTGAAGAAGTTTCTCCTCATCTCGGTCAAAATGGCTTACCCCTTATCCTTAGACTGGTTCTGGACTTCCCCAACATTGGGAACATTCTTCCTGTATCTAACCTGTCTAAACCCATCAGAATTTTAAACGTTTCGATGAGGACCCCCCTCATTCTTCTGAACTCCAGTGAATACAAGCCCAGTTTTTCTTGATCAGTCAGTCCGGCCATCCCGGGAATCAGTCTGGTGAACCTTCGCTGCACTCCCTCAATAGCAAGAATGTTCTTCCTCAAGTTATGAGACCAAAACTGCACACAATACTCCAGGTGTGGCCTCACCAAGGCCCTGTACAACTGTAGCAACACCTCCCTGCCCCTGTACTCAAATCCCCTCGCTATGAAGGCCAACATGCCATTTATTTGCTTTCTTAACCGCCTGCTGTACCTGCATGCCAACCTTCAATGACTGATGTACCATGACACCCAGGTCTCGTTGCACCTCCCCTTTTCCTAATCTGGCACCATTCAGATAATAGTCTGTCTCTCTGTTTTTACCACCAAAGTGGATAACCTCACATTTATCCACATTATACTTCATCTGCCATGCATTTGCCCACTCACCTAACCTATCCAAGTCACTCTGCAGCCTCATAGCATCCTCCTCGCAGCTCACACTGCCACCCAACTTAGTGTCATCCGCAAATTTGGAGATACTACATTTAATCCCCTCGTCTAAATCATTAATGTACAGTGTAAACAGCTGGGGCCCCAGCACAGAACCTTGCGGTACCCCACTAGTCACTGCCTGCCATTCTGAAAAGTACCCATTTACTCCTACTCTTTGCTTCCTGTCTGACAACCAGTTCTCAATCCATGTCAGCACACTACCCCCAATCCCATGTGCTTTAACTTTGCACATTAATCTCTTGTGTGGGACCTTGTCAAAAGCCTTCTGCAAGTCCAAATATACCACATCAACTGGTTCTCCCTTGTCCACTCGACTGGAAACATCCTCAAAAAATTCCAGAAGATTTGTCAAGCATGATTTCCCTTTCACAAATCCATGCTGACTTGGACCTATCATGTCACCTCTTTCCAAATGCACTGCTATGACATCCTTAATAATTGATTCCATCATGTTACCCACTACTGAGGTCAGGCTGACCGGTCTATAATTCCGTTTTCTCTCTCCCTCCTTTTTTAAATAGTGGGGTTACATTGGCTACCCTCCACTCGATAGGAACTGATCCAGAGTCAATGGAATGTTGGAAAATGACTGTCAATGCATCTGCTATTTCCAAGGCCACCTCCTTAAGGACTCTGGGATGCAGTCCATCAGGCGCTGGGGATTTATCAGCCTTCAATCCCATCAATTTCCCCAACACAATTTCCCTCAGTTCCTCCTCCTTACTAGACCCTCTGATACCTCTTATATCCTGAAGGTTGTTTGTGTCCTCCTTAATGAATACTGAACCAAAGTACTTGTTCAATTGGTCTGTCATTTCTTTGTTTCCCGTTATGACTTCCCCTGATTCTGACTGCAGGGGACCTACGTTTGTCTCTACTAACCTTTTTCTCTTTACATATCTATAGAAACTTTTGCAATCCGTCTTAATGTTCCCTGCAAGCTTCTTCTCGTACTCCATTGTCCCTGCCCTAATCAAACCCTTTGTCCTCCTCTGCTGAGTTCTAAATTTTGTTCCAATCCCCGGGTTCGCTGCTATTTCTGGCCAATTTGTATGCCACTTCCTTGGCTTTAATACTATCCCTGATTTCCCTTGATAGCCACGGTTGAGCCACCTTCCCTTTTTTATTTTTACGCCAGACAGGAATGTACAATTGTTGTAATTCATCCATGCGGTCTCTAAATGTCTGCCATTGCCCATCCACAGTCAACCCCTTAAGTATCATTTGCCAATCTATCCTAGCCAATTCACGCCTCATACCTTCAAAGTTACCCTTCTTTAAGTTCTGGACCATGGTCTCTGAATTAACTGTTTCATTCTCCATCCTAATGCAGAATTCCACCATATTATGGTAACTCTTCCCCAAGGGGCCTCGCACAACGAGATTGCTAATTAATCCTCTCTCATTACACAACACCCAGTCTAAGATGGCCTCCCCCCTAGTTGGTTCCTCAACATATTGGTCTAGAAAACCATCCCTTATGCACTCCAGGAAATCCTCCTCCACCGTATTGCTTCCAGTTTGGTTAGCCCAATCTATGTGCATATTAAAGTCACCCATTATAACTGCTGCACCTTTATTGCATGCACCCCTAATTTCCTGTTTGATGCCCTCCCCAACATCACTACTACTGTTTGGAGGTCTGTACACAACTCCCACTAACGTTTTTTGCCCTTTGGTGTTGTGCAGTTCTACCCATATAGATTCCACATCATCCAAGCTAATGTCCTTCCTAACTATTGCATTAATCTCCTCTTTAACCAGCAATGCTACCCCACCTCCATTTCCTTTTATTCTATCCTTCCTGAATGTTGAATAACCCTGGATGTTGAGTTCCCAGCCCTGATCATCCTGGAGCCACGTCGCTGTAATCCCAATCATATCATATTTGTTAACATCTATTTGCACAGTTAATTCATCCACCTTATTACGGATACTCCTTCCATTAAGACACAAAGCATTCAGGCTTGTTTTTTTAACACCCTTTGTCCTTTTAGAATTTTGCTGTACAGTGGCCCTTTTTGTTCTTTGCCTTGGGTTTCTCTGTCCTCCACTCTTGCTTTTCTTCCTTCGATCTTTTGCTTCTGCCCCCATTCTACTTCCCTCTGTCTCCCGGCATAGGTTCCCATTCCCCTGCCATATTAGTTTAACCCCTCCCCAACAACATGAGCAAACACTCCCCCAGGACATTGGTTCCGGTCCTGCCCAGGTGCAGACCGTCCGGTTTGTACTGGTCCCACCTCCCCCAGAACCGGTTCCAATATCCCAGGAATTTGAATCCCTCCCTTCTGCACCACTCCTCAAGCCACATATTCATCTGAGCTATCTTACTATTACTACTCTGATTAGCACGTGGCACTGGCAGCAATCCTGAGATTATTACCTTTGAGGTCCTACTTTTTAATTTAGCTCCTAGCTCCCTAAATTCGTCTTGTAGAACATCATCCCATTTTTTTACCTATATCGTTGGTACTTATGTGCACCATGACAACTGGCTGTTTACCCTGCCCCTTCAAAATGTTCAACCTAGTGAACCTTCTCTGAACTTCCTCCAAAGCAAGTATATCCTTTCTTAAATATGGAAACCAAAACTGCATGCAGTATTCCAGGTGTGGCCTCACCAATACCCTGTACAGCTGTAACAAGACTTCCCTGCTTTTATACTCCATCCCCTATGCAATAAAGGCCAAGATTCCACTGGCTTTCCTGATCACTTGCTGAACCTGCATACCACCCCCCTGAGTTTCATGCCCAAGTACCCCCAGGTTCCGCTGTACAGCAGCACTTTGCAATCTTTCTCCATTTAAATAATAACTTGCTCTTTGATTTTTTTCTGCCTAAGTGCATGACCTCACCCTTTCCAACATTATACTCCATATGCCACATTCTTGCCCACTCACTTGGCTTGTCTATGTCCTCCTGCAGCTTCTTTATGGCCTCCTAACGCATTGCCCTTCCTCCCATCTTTATATCATCGGCAAACTTAGCTTCGTTACACTCAGTCCCCTCTTCCAAGTCGTTAATATAGATTGTAAATAGTTGGGGTCCCAGCCCTGATCCCTGCGGCACCCCACTCATTACTAATTGCCAACCAGAGAATGAACCATTTATCCCAACTCTCTGATTTCTGTTTGTCAGCCAATCTTCTATCCATGCTAATATATTACCCCCAACCCCGTGAACTTTTATCTTGTGCAGTAATCTTTTGTGTGGCACCTTGTCAAATGCCTTCTGGAAGTCCAAATACACCACATCCACTGGTTCCCCTTTATCCACCCTGTTCGTTATATCCTTAAAGAATTCCAGCAGATCTGTCAAACATGACTTCCCCTTCATAAATCCATGCTGATTTGCCTGATCAAATTTTGCTTTTCCAAATGTCCTGTTACTGCTTCTTTAATAATGGACTCCAACATTTTCCCAAACACAGATGTTAGGCTAACTGGTCTATAGTTTCCTGCTTTTTGTCTGCCTCCTTTTTTGAATCGGGGCATTACATTTGCAGTTTTCCAAGCTGCTGGGACCTCCACAGAATCCAGGGAATTTTGGTAAATTACAACCAATGCATCCACAATCCCTGATGCTAATTCTCTTAAGATTCTAGAATGCAAGTCATTAGATTGTGTTACCAACCACTCCCCTCACCACAACCAGATCATTGTGCCTTTCTCCTTTCAGATACCCAAGAAGTGCCAGCAGCCCAGCCTGAGCAGCAAGAAGTAGAGGATAGCGAAGAGGCATCACTCAATCGGACACTCTCAGGCACCAGCTTAGAAAATAGCACTGTGTGAACTAGAGGATTGTATTGAGGTGGGATCTACACGTGGTGAGTCACCAGGCATGAGTGGGCTGCAGTCAGGCCAAGGGGCAAGGATAGCGCAGGTGTCAGCTCCGCAGAGGGCGAGGTCACACACGAGTTCTGCTGGCAGGATTCAGACGAGGAATTTGATGGGGCATGTTGTGTATGGAGAAAGAGTCAGACTGAACACTATGAGCTCAAAGTAAAGTGTGACCTTAGTCTTTTATTGCAGGTCTCCAGAGAGCCTTTCCAACCTGTGAGGCCTCCTAAAATACCTGTGCTCCCAAGGGATTATGGGATGCCTTGAGACTCCAGGGGATGTGCAGAGTAAATTCAAGTTTACTTATACACTCCCCCCTGCCCCCCTCCACCACCCCCAAAGTCAATAGTGTAACTATTTACAATGTGAGTCGATCTGGGGCCCTTCTTGCCTGGTTGATCGTCTTGATGTGAAAGCTGTTATTGTTGAATCATTTGTTAGGCCCTCACTGGGCTGCTATGCAGTTGGCCTTGCTGAGCTGCCTGGTGTGTTGGGTCCTGCTGGGCTGCTGTGGATGATGGGTTCTGCTTCGTGGTCTACCGTGGTGCCGATTGCCACTGGTGTATGTTGGGGGATCAAAAAAGGTGGGGTCCAAGGTAGGTTGCTCAGGATAGTCCGTGAATCTGAGTTTGATTTGGTCCAAGTGTTTCCGGTGAATGAATCCATTTGAAAGTTTGACCCAAAACACCCTGCGCCCCTCTTTGGCCACGACAGTGGCGGGAAGCCACTTGGGACCTTGTCCATAATTCAATACAAACACAGGATCATTGATTTCAATCTCGTGTGACACATTTGCGTTATCATGGTATGTACTTTGTTGAAGCCGCCTGCTCTCTACCTGTTCATGTAGATCAGGGTGAACTAACGAGAGCCTTGTCTTAAGTACTCTTTTCATGAGTAGTTCAGCAAGTGGATCCCAGTGAGCAAATGGGGTCTTGTGCAGTAGCTAAGCAGGACTCAGGATAGGCGAGTCTGCAGCGAGCCTTCAGTTACACTCTTTAAGCCTTGCTTGATGGTTTGCACTGCTCTCTCTGCCTGGCCATTGGACGCTGGTTTAAACGGGGCAGATGTGACATGTTTGATCCCATTACAGGTCATGAATTCTTTGAACTCAGCACTGGTAAAACATGGCCCATTGTCGCTTACCAGGACATCGGGTACGTGTTGGTGGCAAACATGGCCCGCAGGCTTTCAGTAGTGGCAGCGGACGTGCTAGCCGGCATTATCTCACATTCCATACACTTAGAGTACGCATCTACAACCACAAGGAACATTTTACCCAAGAACGGGCCTGCATAGTCGAAGTGTACCCTAGACAATGGTTTAGAGGGCCAAGACCATAAACTTAGCAGCGCCTCCCTGGGTACATTGCTTAACTGCGAGCATGTATTACATCTGTGAACGCAGGACTCTATGTCCGCATCGATACCGGGCCACCACATGTGGGATCTGGCTATCGCTTTCATCATTACGATGCCTGGGTGGGTACTGTGGAGGTCATTGATGAAGGTGTCTCTGCCCTTCTTGAGGACCACAAGATTGCCCCACAGAAGGCAGTCTGCCTGTATAGACATTTCATCTTTGCACCGCTGGAACGGCTTTATCTCTTCCTGCATTTCCACTGGGACATTAGTCAGCTTCCGTGAAGCACACAGCTTTTGCCTAGGGATAATAAGGGGTTCTGGCTTGTCCAGGTTTTGATCTGCCGGACAGTGACGGGTGATTGCTCACTTTCAAATGCTAAATCTGCAGGCTGCGCCATTTCCACCCCCGTGTTGGGCAATGGCAGTCTACTGAGAGCATCGGCACAGTTTTCTGTGCCTGGCCTGTGGCGGATGGCATCGTTGTACGCGGACAATATGAACACCCATCTCTGGATGCGGGCCGATCCGTTGGTTTTTATCTCTTTACACTCAGAAAACAGGGATATGAGTAGCTTATGGTCAGTTTCCAATTCGAATTTTACCCAAATAGGTATTGATGCATTTTCTTTACCCCATAGACACATGCTAAAGCTTGTTTCTCAATCATGCTGTAGGCTCTCTCAGCCTTAGACAGACTCCTGGATGCATAAGCAACCGGCTGCAGTTTCCCAAAATCATTAGCTTGTTGCAATACACACCTGGCGCCATATGATGACGCATCACATGCTAGTACCAAACGCTTACATGGATCATACAACACAAGCAATTTGTTTGAGCCGAGCAATTTTCGCGTTTTTACAAACATTTTCTTGGCTTTTGCCCCAAACCCATTCATCGCCTTTTCGTAGTAAGACATGCAGTGGTTCTAACAATGTGCTGAGACCTGGTAAGAAGTTACCAAAGTAGTTCAGGAGTCCCAGAAACGATCGCAGCTCCGTCACGTTCTGTGGACTTGGTACGTTCTCGATTGTCTCCGTCTTCACGTTGGTGGGCTTGGTGCTATCCGCCGCAATCCTCCTTCCCAAGAACTCCACTTCAGGTGCCAGGAAAACGCACTTCGAGCATTTTAACCTGAGCCCCACGTGGTTGAGTCGACTGAGAACCTCCTCCAGGTTCTGAAGATGCTCGGCTGTGTTCTGACCTGTGACCAAGATATCATCCTGGAAGACCACGGTGTGCAGGACCAACTTCAGTAAGCTTTCCAATTTTCTCTGGAATATCGCTGCCGCTGACTGAATTCCAAATGGGCATCTGTTATAAATAAAAAGACCTTTGTGCGTGTTGATGCAGGTGAGGCCCTTCGATGATTCCTCCAGTTCCTGCGTCATATAGGCTGAAGTCAGATCCAGCTTCTTGAACGTCTTTCCTCCCGCCAGCATTGCAAAGAGGTCGTCGGTCTTTGGTAGTGGGTATTGGTCCTGTAGGCAGAAACGATTGATAGTTACTTTGTAATCACCACAGATTCTGACGGTGCCATCTCCCTTGAGGACGGGAAGGATCGGGTTGGCCCACTCGTTGATCTCGATCGGTGAAATGATGCCCTCTCGTTGCAGCCAGTCGAGCTCGATCTCTACCCTTTCTCTCATCATGTACGGTACTGCTCTTGCCTTGTGATGGATGGGTCACGCCCCCGGAATTAGGTGGATCTTCACTTTTGCTTACTGGAATTTCCCATTGCCTGGTTCGAACAGCGAAGGGAACTTGTTTAAGACCTGGGCACACAAAGTGTCGTCAGTGGCTGATAGCGCTTGGATATCGTCCCAGTTCCAGCTTATCTTTTCCCAGCCAGTTCCTGCCGAGCAGCGTGGGACCATCGCCCGGTACCACCCAGAGTGGTAGCTTGTGCACCGCTCCATCGTAAGAGACCTTTACGGTAGCACTGCCAATTACGGGAATCAGCGCTTTCGTGTAAGTTCTTAGTTTCATACAAATTGGAGTTGAGGCATTGAGTCCTTGTTGTACCACAGTCTTTCGAAAGTCTTTTTGCCCATGATGGACTGGCTCGCGCCCATGTCCAGTTTCATTGACACCGGGAGTCCATTTAGTTCAACATTCAGCATTATCGGGAGACAATTCGTGGTGAATGTGGGCACCCCATGTAACTCTGCCTCCTCGGCCTGAGGCTCTGGTTCATCGTGATCCTCCTTGGATCTGTCCTCCTCTGCAATGTGGTGGTTTGCAGTTTTAACAGGTTTAGCAGCTCGCCTGCTCACTCGTTGGAGGTGTCCCATTGTTCCACAGCTCTTGCAAACATACCCTTTGAATTGGCATGAATGGAAATGATGATCACCCCTGTAGCGCCAACAAGGTGTTAATGACCTTGCATTCATCACCCTTGATGGTGGACTCCGAGACATCTGCAGATGTGCAGCTGAAGGCATGTGTGACTTGTCCTGTACGTTGCGATTTGAAAACAACATCACTTTGTTCACAGTACTTGTAGCAGCATTTGTGTGCTGAGAGATTTGCTTAGTATTGTCACTGGTGGCAGTGAATGCCTGGGCTATCGCTGTGGCCTTACTCAAGGTTGGGGTCTCTACAGTCAAAAGCTTGCGAGGTATGGTTTCGTGGCCAATGCCAAGTACGAAAATGTCTCTGAGCATGTGCTCCAAATGTCCTTCAAATTCGCAATGTCCTGCAACATCTTAGCTCGGCGACATAACTCGCCACTTCCTGGCCTTCAGACCTTTTGCAGGTGTAGAACCGGTACCTCACCATCAGAACGCTTTCCTTCGGGTTCAAATGCTCTCGGACCAGTGTGCACAAATCATTATACGATTTCTCCGTGGGTTTCTCTGGAGTGAGCAGATTCTTCATGAGGCCATAGTTCGGTGCCCCACAGACGGTGAGGAGGATCGCCCTTCGTTTGGCAGCTTTCTCTTCCCCATCAAGATCGTTGGCCACGAACTATTGGTCGAGTCACTCCACAAAAGTTTCCCAATCATCTCGCTCCGAGAATTTCTCCAGGATGCCCACTGTTCTCTGCATCTTTTGGTTTACTATCTGTATCTCGTCGCCAGTTGTTGTGCATGGAGAAAGCGTCAGACTGAACACTGTGAGCTCAAAGTAAAGTGTGACCTTAGCCTTTTATTGCAGGTGTCCAGAGTGCCTCTCCAACCTGTGAGGCTTCCTTAAATAGCTGTGTTCTCTAGGGATTATGGGATCCCTTGGGACTCCAGCAGATGAGCCCTCTGGTGGCTGTACAGAGTAAATACAAGTTTACATATAGAACAGGGTGGCCTTCAGAAGAAGGGTGATGGGCATGCACACAGAAATTCCTGGTGCAATGCCAGGCCTGCCAAAGAGAGTCTTGTCACTGTTAAGGAGCTTGGAGAAGTCCAGGTCCAACATTGCACGGGACTTTGAGTGGAGATTGGAGCCAATGATTTGCCGGATAGAAGTGATTGGCAACTCCATTAGACCCAACCATGATGCTGGGTGTGATGAGCGATATTGCAGCACAAGTGGAAGTGACACAACGTCTCAGGGCTGCTGTGAAAGCTCAGACTTCTGTCACACAGGCTCAGCTTTCTGCCATGCAAGCTCAGACTGCTGCCATTGTGGCTGGGTTGTGGAAAGGGTCTTACAGCAGCCCAGCAAACTGTTCTCCAACAGATGGCGAGGAATGCTGAGGGGCTGCCCCAGGGGGAGTGGCAGTGGCTCCATGGAACAAGAATCTGCTGTCCTCTCTCAGGGTGACAGCATTCATACTTCCATCACTGCCACTCTGCTAGTGCCATTGCAGATGCCTGTCAGCCAGCCAGCCCAGACTGCTACTGCCCATGCCAAGGAGAATGCCTCCCGAGCGGTCAAGGCAGTGGAATCATTGTTTGAGCACCCCGATGGTCTGCTCAATGAGCTTCCTCGTGGCAGTATGGCTCCCATTGCTGGCCATAAGTGATGCGGTTACAAAATGCAGTTATCTGCCAGGTGAAGAACGGATAGCTCTTGTCTCCAAGCAGCCACGCTCGGGTTCGATGAGGTGGCTGGAAGATTGCTGGCAAAGTGGACTGGCACAGGATAAAGGCATCATGACTGCTGCCAGGATACTGGGCATTCACCATCATGTGCTGGGTGTGGTCCACAACAACTGCACATTAACAGCCTTTGCGGTTATACAAATTCTTAAACAGGGTCATTACCCTGAGATACACAACCCACGATGTATCCCATTGGATCGCCAGCCCGGTACAACCATTGAAATTGAAATGCGATTTAAAGATGGAAAACAACGGAAGAGCTGAAAAACAAATTACCTTTTCCAGTGTGAAACCAGAAGAAATATAAAAGAAGACATCGACAGGCCATCAGTTTGTGAAAGGAACTTGCTCTGGGAGGCATCTTCTGCTGCATTCCCCCTCTGGAAAATCAACATTTTGAATATGAGAGCACTGAGTGAATACTGCTTAAATATTGGTTATATCTGAAATGTGTCAAATTAAAATTTATTTAAACGATTAAATCTCAATTGGAGCACCAACATTCAGTGGCACAAAATGGCAGGACATGGTTCACACTTGTGATCATCGAGATCAGCAATTGGCTTGGGGGAATGATTTAGATTTTGGTGGAGAGGAAAGGTCAGATGGAGAACTGTCCTCAGGTTGCTCGGACACAGCTGTGAGTGGCCACGTCAAACAGAACTGATAGAAGCTGGAGGTAGTTCGTCGGTCCTCTTTCCACAGTTGATTCATAACCTGAGGACACCAGAGACTGGAAATAAAACCGCAGGCTGTGTGACCATCAAATTAAACAAATAAATACTTGAGCAATTAATAAATGTGATTTGCTTGTCACAACCATTTGTCTATCAGGAGTGAACAGGAATCCAAAGTTTCTTGGGTTGTACTTTGCTTCAGGCTTTGGATACATCTATTTAGATTCACTAGATGAATTGATGTTAATATGGAAAAGCTTATGGTCCATGAACATAAGAACATAAGAAATAGGAGCAGGAGTGGGCCATTCGGCCCCTTGAGCCTGCTCCGCCACTCAATAAGATCATGGCTAATTTCCAACTTAACTCCACTTTCCTGCACTATCCCCACATCCCGTCATTCACTTAATAAACAAAAATCTACCGATCTCTATCTTGAATATACTCAACGACTGAGTCTCCACAGCCATCTGGGGTAGAGAATTCAAAAGATTCACACCCGCTGAGTGAAGAAATTTCTCCTTATCTCACTCCTAAATGAGACTGTGACCCCTGGTTCTAGACTCCCCAGCCAGGGAAAACATCTTTTCTGCATCTACCCTGTCAAGCACTGCAAGAATTTTGTATGTTTCAGTGAGATCACCTCCCATTCTTCTAAACACGAGAGAATATAGACCAAGTCTACTCAATCTCTCCTCATAGGACAATCGGCATGCACAAGGCTCCATTAGCACCCCAGACCCTAAATTGGGGATCGAGCACTGAAGCTGCGCCGAGCGATGACAGCAACAGTTTCGGGGACGCGTCCCGGGCAGCTGGCTGCTAGCGAGGTGAAATTTAAAAGGGAAGTGGCTGGCTGCTCCTGAAAAAAATGTCTGCTTTTATTTTCCGTGCCGGTGTCGATTTGGACGCGGGGTCCGTGCCACGATTGCTCAGCCCGGCACAGTTGATTATGCAGATTGTGCAGCTTGGGCCCTTCCCTTTAATTCAGGGACGAGCCACTCCTAACTCGTTTAACCTATCTTGATAACTAAGATGCTTTGGACTTGGAATTAGTCTAGTGGCCCTCTTCTGCACCCTTTCCAGAGTCTCAATATCGTCCACCATGTGAGGAGACCAGAACTGGGCACAGTATTCCAAGTGGGGCTTGACTAAGTACAAAGACAAAACAGTACGCCTCGTCCTATGGATACACCCCAACACCCTATTTGCTCTAGCTATCACTGCACAGCATTGCTCATGTACCTTTAAGGATGTATGCACTAGAATGCCCAAATCTCTTTCTACCTCCACCATCTTCAATGCATTTCCCTGGAGGGTGTATAAATGTTGAGCATTTGCCCTGCCCACATGTATAACACTGCACTTAGCTAAGTTATACATCATTTTCCAGTCATGAGCCCAGTCTCCCAGCACATTAAGATCTGCCTCAATCAGACGAGCCTCTTCTACTGTTCTAGCACTCGCACAGATCTTGGTATCATCTGCAAATTTGCAACTTGTCCCACCAACCCCTGAATCCAGATCATTAATAAAAATAGTAAAAAGCAACGGTCCCAGTACTGGGTCCCTTGCTTTTTGTGGTATATATCAACGATTTAGATTTGAATATAGGGAGTATGATTAAGAAGTTTGCAGATAACATTAAAATTGGCAGTGTGGTTGTTAATGAAGAGGAAAGTCATGGGCTGCAGGAGGATATCAATCTACTGGTCAGGTGGGCAGAGCAGTGGCAAATGGAATTTAATTCAGAGAAGTGTGAGGTAATGCACTTTGGGAGGATTATAAGGAAAGGGTATACACATTAAGTAGTAGACCACTTAATAGTGTAAATGAACAAAAGGACCTTGCAGCACTTGTCCACAGATCCCTGAAAGTTGCAAGCCAGGTGGATAAGGTGGTTAAGAAGGCATACGGAATGCTTGCCTTTATTGGCCGAGGCATAGAATATAAGAGCAAGGAGGTTATGCTTAAATTGTATAATACTTTGGTTAGGCCACAGCTGGAATACTGCGTGCAGTTCTGGTTGCCATATTATAGTGTAATATATTCACAGAGCACAGCACACACAGCTCTTAACATGGCAGGCAGCTCTGTCGGAAGCCTCCGGAACAGCCTGGTTCTGTTTATTATTAACTCTGCAGTTGCAGTACACAATATGTCCACATCCACAGTATGGAGCTACAAACATTACAAGCTTACAGACATTACATATAGGAAGGACATGATTGCACTAGAGAGGGTGCAGAGGAGATTTACTAGGATGCTGCCTGAAATGGAGGATCTTAGTTATGTGGACAGATTGGATAGGCTGGGTTTGTTCTCATTGGAACAGAGGAGGTTAAGAGGAGACCTCATTGAGGTGTACAAAATATTGAGGGGCCTAGACATAATGGAGGCCTAGTAGGGCCAATTTCCAATGGTGGAGGGGTCTATTATGAGGGGGCATAGTTTTAAGGTGGTTGGTGAAAAGTTTAGAGGGGATTTGGAGGGGTAGGCTTCTTTACGCAGAGAGTTGTGGGGATCTGGAACTCACTGCCTGGAAGAGTGATGGATGCAGAAACCCTCACCATTTTCAAGAGATGGTTAAATGGGCACTTAAAGTGCTGTAACCTGCAGGATTACAGACCTAGAGCTGGTAATTGGGATTAGACTGGATAACCTCTTGTTGGCTGGTGCAGATATAATGGTACGCACTACAGGGAATTGAATACGGCCAGGGTGATCTCCTGGACTAGTTTCGATTGCCTGGATGGGTCGGAGAGGAATTTTCCAAGATTTTTTTCTCCCTAAATTGGCCTGGGTTTTTATCTGGTTTTTGCCTCTCCCAGGAGATCACATTGCTCCGGTTGGGGTGGAGTGTAGAATATTTCAGTGTAAGGGGTGTCGCAGTTGTGCGGGGCGGACTGGTTGGGCTAGATGCTCTTTGCCTTTCTGCCATTATTCATAGGTTTATATGTAACCTTCAGGGCTGTTGAACGAGGGCCGTGCATCTCTTTGTCGGCCGGTGCAGACACGATGGGCCGAAAGGGCCTCCTTCTGTGCTGTACATTTCTATATTTCTATGATCACTGCGGGTCACCATTGGTGACCGGTCTCCAAACAGATCCAAATCCATCTATAACGACGCTTTGCCTGCGTCCCGCCAGCCAGTTCTGCATGCAGCTCAATATATTTCCACTAATACCAGAGGCTCTGATTTTATAGAGAAGCCTCTTGTGCGGTACCTTGTCAAAAGCTTTTTGTAAATCTAAGTAAACAATGTGTACTGGGCTTCCCTCATCCACCAACTTTGTAACTTCTTCAAAAAGTACAATTAGATTTGTGAGACATGACCTCTTTTTTATGAAGCCATGTTGGGTATCCCAAATATATCCCACTCTATCTAAGTATTCATATATTGCATGCCTTATGATTCCTTCAAGCATCTTACCTATTACTGATGTTAAACTGATGGGCCTATAGTTACCCGGGTCTGCCTTGTCACCTTTTTTAAAAATGGGGATTACATCAGCCTCCTTCCAATCTGTAGGAACCATTCCAGAGTGCAGTGAGCTATTAAAGATACAAGCCAGGGGCTCTCATAGCACATGTGCCATCTCCCAGAGGACCCTCAGGTGGATATTGTCCAGCCCTGCTGCTCTATCTATTTTTACGTTCTTAATTCTTTCTAAGACAATATGCTTATCTATGTTAATGTTACTAGTAGTCAAATTAGTGTCATTAACTTCTAATATTTGAGCATCATCTTGAAGGGTGAATACTGATGCAAAGTACTCATTTAATATTTCCGCCATTCTCAGTGAGTCCTTTGTAACCTGGCCTTGAACTCCCTTCAGTATCCCAATTCAGTCTTTGATAGTTCTTGGACTCTTCACATAACTAAAAAAGCTCTTCCCATTACTGCCACAGTTGTCTACAGTCCTTTTTTCCATTCGTCTTTTTGCTGTTCTAATATCAGCCTTAGTTTTCTTTAGTTGTTCTTTGCATTCAACCCTATTTATTTGAGTGTTAAATTTCTTTAATTTATACAAATATTTCTGTTTACATTTTATTTGTCTTTGTACATACCCACTCAGCCACATTAGCTTTTCTTACCACATTTCCTTCTTTTGATTTTGGGCACTTGTTTGTTTACCACATTTTTAATTTGATTCCTAAAAACTTTCCATTTATATTCAACATCGGTTGCATCACCACGAAAGAGGGTTAGCCAATTTACCTGTTCCAAATCATCTGCCACTTTGAAATACGGTCTGAGTTGCAGGTTCTCATCACCTTTCATTCTACTACCAATTGGAACCATATGATGATGTGATCACTGTTGCCCAGATGTTCCCCCACATGGAGGCCTGATACGAGATAAGACTTACTACTAAATATCAGATCCAATATATAATCTTGAATAAAAAGCTAGTACTGGGGACCATGAAACTACCGGATTATCGTAAAAAGCCAATTGGTTCACTAATGTCCTTCAGGGAAGGAAATCAGCCATCTTTACTTGGTCTAGCCTATATGTGACTCCAGACTCACAGCAATATGCCTAGAAAGACACACAATCGCAACAAAGAAGTGAAGCAGCACTGTGGGAGTACCTTCACCATAAGAACTGTAGCAGTTCAAGAAGGCGGTTCACACCACCACCTTCTCAAGGGCAATTAGGGATGGGCAATAAATGTTGGCCTTGCCAATCATGCCCACATCCCAAGATCGAATAATAAAAACTCAAACTGCACAGTCTAAAATGGTATTTAAGGCAGAATATCATCAAATATCAAATCTTAACTATTAAGGAGGCAAAATTATCAAGTGTCCCGATTAGGGGCGGTAACCTTCAGGGGCCGGGACTGTTATCGCTCAGCCTGATGTTTCATGTTGATGCGCTACAATGCCCCTCCCCTTCCATTAAATGGGAGGGCCGCTGCGCACTCTGCACAGCCCTTTGGTGGCCGCCTCTGGGCTACCGAGGCAACGTGAGATAAGGTCAGCAGCCGGGCACTCAAGACGGAGTGTCAGCCTAGACCACGCATGGAGAGTCAGCCAACAAATAAAGATGGCGGCCCGGAGCGCTGCAAGCCTCCCCTTTAAACAGCGCCCTGAGAACGGACACCCGACCCACGAAACTGGCGTTGTCATCCGCCCGCACCAGCCTCGCGGACTATGGACCAATTTCCCTCGTGGGGCATTAAGGGGTCGGCGCGGGGCAGTGAGCAGTTGATGCGTATGGCAATGACATCATCGCCGATTGCATGGCGGTCCGGGGCACTAACCGTGGAACACAGTGCTGCCGAGCTAATGCCTCCCAAACCTGCAGAGCAATTTCCCGGGAGGTGGTAGCGCCCCCCTCCTTCAGGTGGTGCAACAAGGGGGCAATTTCGCCCCCTAAATGTTACAGATAAAGTGAACCCAGAATCTGATTTCAACATAAATATGCTAGCATGATGTAACTATTCCAGCCATTTTAGATTCAATCAACCAAAACGTTAATCGCAAATCCAAATTTTGCCATCTTTAACTCGAGTACTCTGTCAATATTTCATTCCTCCTCATGTTTTTACCCCACACACTTTCACATATTATTATAAAAGGACAAAGATATACTGCAACAAGAGATTTGTGGAAAGAATCAGACTAGCCATGCAACTGAGAATATGACCAGAGTGAATAAATAAAAATTTGGGTAAAATAAATGCTAGACAGATTTTAGTAAGACTTTCTTGATTCAAAGAGCAATAAATATTTGGAATAATCTGTCAAGCAGCAAAGTAGAAACAAAGACGCAGAAATTTGTGCACAATGCACCTGGCATCAAATAGGTGTCAACGTGTCCAATATGGCGGGTAGGGCCCGCGCGCACATTCCACGCCAGAGGTTTGCCGCCCGTCATATTGATGATGGCAGAAATAGAGGCATATTTTTCAATTGCAGGTCTCGTTTAGGGATACTGGGTTTATGGCAAATGATGTTGAATATAAAAGTCAAAATGTGATGAAAAATCTATATAAAAGCTCAGTAACACAGTTAGAGTTCTGTGTGCCCTATTGGTCTCCACACGATAGGAAGGATACCGAGACAATAGAGAGGGCACAGATTACAGTCACTGGGATGCTGCCGGATGTGAGGAAATACAAATATGAAGACATGAAAAATTAGGTCTGTTTTCATTCGAACAGAGGAGGTTACATGATGATTTGATAGAGGTGTTTAGAATTATGACGGGGGAGGGGGGGACAAAGCAATAATATCCCTAATTTTGTTTGGGTGCGCGGCAACCTTTAGGCAACTTTGGAACAGAGTGGATAGAAACAGAACGTTTCCAGTGGTTGAAGGGTCTAGTTCGTGATGGTGTATATCCTCCACATGAGCAGTAGCCCTAATCCAATGTGCCCACCCAGTTCCCATTTCCCTCCATCCCCCGTTCCTTCTCCCACCTATCTAACCTATTCTTAAATGTTGACATGGTCTCTGCTTCAATCACTAACTCTGGTTGTGCATTCCTCAGCCTCACCATCCTCTGTGTAAAAATATATCTCCTGCTCTCTGTCCTAAATCTCCTACATTTAATCTGATGTCCAGGTATAATTGTTCAAAGGAAAGTCTTTTCCAATCAACCTCTTTACATTCACAGGATCCCAAATCTTAAACCATGAATTAAATTCTGTCAGTCGTTAATTTTAGTGCCACACTGGGCAGTTCTCATGCCCCTCATACTTTATGAGATACTTGTCAGATGTACACCAGACCAGAACAGGAACATACAAACAGTGATCCTGAAATTCTAACCCTGGTCACACTGGCTGTCGCTGTTTCTGCGAGATTCCACAGTAACATAGAAGTGGTGAGGCTTCCGTCAATGCCTTACAAATGATGGGCAGGGGATAGGAATTCCCTTAACTAGGAGATCCACCCCTGATCTGGAGCCAAGACCCAGCATTTGTACGTAGGGTGGGACACCAAGTGAGTGGAGCACCGGCGACCACAAAGACTGAAAGGAACATTGGCAGGTTCGGGCAACCCTCCCTCTTCCCACCCGCCTCCCGGGCCCCACCCACCGCGGCAGAGGATCGTAGGAGTTTCTGAGAACCTGGGGCAGGCAGGTACCAGAGTTACACCCGAAGTAGCGCAGCTGTCCCCTACAAATATAGAGCCCACTGCAGATCCTGCAAACTCTGGCGGGGTCAGTGCTGGAGGGGAATGTGAGGCACGATCTCGGCCCAAGGAAATTCAGGACCAGTGTGTTTATCTGACCACTAAACAGTGTACTTAAATATAGATTCACAAAATACTTCACATTGAATATTTTCTGACTAACATTATAAAATCTCCATTGGTATCACACCAAATATTAATGTTCTGAAGTTTGCAATAAGCAGGGTGTAGGATTAACCCTGAACATGCCCAACACAACATTCATCGTGCTAACAGTTCAATGCTCGATTTCATTCAGGAAGGTTAGGTTCATTTAAACCAGTAGGTTTACAATCCTCATTCTATTTTGTCAACCCATACACAAATACAAATAGAATAATGTTAGTAAAGAAACATCAAGTCCTTACCTGTGAGTTGCTGGTCCCGGGCACTGTTTGTGATCACACAATGTAGGGATTCAATTTAGTGCTAGAAATTTGCCTGTACTGGGAAATTTGCCTGTGATGTCATTCTTGCATTTATAACCAGCTTCCTTGATTTCATGTGACAACGGGAGCTATGTTCTGAGTGTTGGCAATTTGTGTACCAACTTAGTGTAAGTCAAAATATGACAAATGTAGCATTAATATTCAATTAGACGGCATTAGTGACAAGTCACAATTTGTGATCTGGGCTCAGACCTGCAGGAAATGTTTCCCATTAATGGACAAACAGAATACGAGCAACCACTGAGACAAGCAAAAAGTGGATCCAAAAAAGTTAAGGACAGAGTTATTTTTCTGATGTTACTGAACACTTATGTAACTCCTGTGGTAAGGCACACTTGGGCCAGGCTTTAATATTGTGACAGTCTCAGAGGAGCATTCCAATAGTTGAGAGTCTTACACGGAGGAGGATATCACTGGACACAGAAGTGATTAACAGTTTAGCTAAATACAATGTGGATATAAACATTCATTAAAAGAATATTTTAAAAATGCCACTAAATTCTCTAAACATTCCTCAAAAGATCAATTCACAGAAACTCTCTAAAAGATCATCTTTACAATTTTTTTCATTGTTAAAACTTCTGTAGAAATCGGTTGTTGTTGTTTTGTGTCTTCACAGAGGATGCGGCAGAGAAAAAAAAGCACGGATTGTGCAGTGTTATGCATGTGTTCAGGGCAAATGCTTAACATTTGTACACCCTCCAGAGAAAGGCATTAAAGATGGTGGAGATAAACAGAAATTTGGACATTCTAGTGCATACATCCTTAAAGGTACATGAGCAATGCTGTGCAGCGATAGCTTGAGCAAATAGGGTGTTGGGGTATATCCATAGGACAATTGAGTATCAGACGAGGCATGCTGTTTTGTCCTTGTACAAGACCTTAGTCAGGCTGTACTTGGAATACTGTGTCCAGTTTTGGTCTCCTCACCTGTGGGTGATATTGAGGCTCTGGAAAGGGTCAGAAGAGGGCACTTGAATAATTCCAAGTCTAAAGCATCTTAGATATCAAGATAGGCTAAACGAGTTGGGGCTCCATATCTTAGAGCAGAGTAAACTTAGGGGGGGATATGATTGAGGTTTATAAGATTATGAAGAGAAAAGACGTTGTTCCTGCTGACAGTTTATTTCAATTAAATAGGTTAGGAATAACCAGGGGTCACAAATTTAAGAAGTTTTGGCCTAGATCTTGGTTAGATGTCAGGAGGTGGTTCTTTGCCCAGAGAACAGACCTCTGGAACAAGCTGCCATTTCATTTGGTGGATGCAGACTTGCTGAATTCCTTCAAGCGAAAGCTAGACTTGTTTCTGGCTGCGGCGGAGATCACCTGTTACAGAAGGTAGGTACTGCAGGGAATTTAATGGCCAGAATGATCTCCTGGACTAGTTTCGATGCCTAGATGGGTCGGAGAGGAACCTCCCAGATTTTTTTTCCCCAAATTGGCCTGGGTTTTTGTTTTTTTACCTCTCCCAGGAGATCAAGTGGTTTCAGATGGGGTGGAGTGTATATGTTGTGATCCACAAGGTATCGCAATTGTGTGGGACAGGCACGATGGACCATATGGTTTTTACATGTCCGTCATTGTACATATGTTCGTATGTACCTCTTTCCAGAACCACAGCCTTCTTATTCACTGCTTCTTGAACATATCAAGGTACGAAGAATGCGCAAGGTAAACTCGAGGTGGGGTAAGGCCTCCTGCCCTTACATCTGCGGCCTCTCCTCAGGCATGGACACACATCGGCCATATCCCGTCTGTGTAGCTGGCACTTTTGAAGTAGTCGCCGCAGCATGACGTGGTGTGCCAACACTGCCTCCATCAAGTTGCTGGTAAGAGTGAGATGGTACTCATCAATGGAGCCAAAATGGTCATCGTCAAGGTAAATACTCAGCAGCTGTAGCACACCAACACCTACACACTCTGCTAGGAGAATACGTGGCACACACCGCGACCTCTGTGCCCCGGTTACTACTCCCTTTATACACCGCCCCGGCATCGTAACCGTCAGTTGTGAACGCCAGCTTTCTGTGACGTGTTCACTGCCACCCGGTAATGAGACTCCAAATCCAAAGTCCGCATCAGCGGCGCCAGCGAGGCATTGCATGCATACAATTGGCGGTAAAGGGCAAGGCAGTAGTTCTTTGCGCCACTGCAAAAACTCACCCGAAGTTTGCACCAGGTGGTGAGATCGCGAGCATGGCGCTGAGCCATTAGCGGCACAGAAACGCCTCTCCGGGGCACTAACGGCTGATGGTAACCAACCAAATTTCAACCCCAAAGACTTTAAATAAGTGAGCGAGAGAAGCGGCTGGAGATAAAGGTAGGCCCGACTTTTAAGACACTTAGGGAGAACAATATGGGACCTTAGCACCTCCTGTTGGCACCTAGCGGGGGCGCTATGTGGGCGGTGCGGCAGTAGATCCACGGCAAAGCAAATCCTGCACTGCACGCCAAACCTGTCCCCCCGTAATGTCGCTGCTACGAGTTAGCACCAGAGACTTCACACCAGGCAGATCGTGACAACGTCGAGCGTGCAATGCTCACTGGGCGCCCGGTCTTCAAAATTCATTGTCGCCCCCTGTCTTAGCGCCTCGCCCCGCCAGCGACAGGAAGAGCAGGCGTCAAACAGGCGGATGCAGGCTCCAGGGGCGCTACTTAAAGGGATCATGTGTAATGAGTCGCTGCTGTGAGGTTAGTGCTGTTTCACTGCTTCCTTGTCAGTTTGACAGTATGCAACGCTGAATTCAATCATTTAAAGGTTGTTTCATCTCCAGAATGGTGTAGCTACTCAAAATTAGTGACATTTTTATTCTCACGACATATCAAAGTGCTACACTAAAATGAGGTTCTGCAGCATCAATGAACCTCCCCTTTACGAACTGGAAAGAGCCTGTAGCAATGATGACTTGTGATTCGACTGCACCTGATATTGCTTAGCGCTTTGAATCTAATGGCATGGAGTCAGACCATTAGCACTTGATTTAGCACTCCAATTCTTTCTTTGAGAAATAAGATTTCATGTTGCATGCAGCGTGATTTATTAGTGTCTGGCGCTAAATCTTAACCTATTCTAAAGTTACCACCCATTCCTGGGCTATAATTAATTTCTCCCCCTTAGTCTTAAGGTTATTTCTGTATGTTAGTTAATAGTCGAACAAATAGTAGCGTGGCAGGGTCATGGAACGCCCATCCTGCAGCATGAGGGAACTCCAGGATGCTTCTCTTGTCCTGGACAACCACATGTGCAAGAAATGTCGTCAGCCAGATGAGCTCGACTCTGGGTTTTGGAGTTTAAGCAGCAGCTGCCGTCCCTGCGGTGCATCCGTGAGGCTGAGAGTTACGTGGATAACAAGTTTCAGGAGGTGCTCACCCTGCAGCATAAGAGTGTGCAGGCGGGAGGGAATGGATGACTGTCACACTGAACAAGAAGACCTGGCAGGTAGTGCAGGAGTGCCTTGAGTGAATCTCACTCTCCAACCAGTGGTGAGAGCGATGCTTCCTCTGGGGAGTACAGCCAGAGGCAAGTCCACAGCACTACGGGTGGCTCTGCTATACAAGGGAGGTGGAGGAAGACCTGGTAGGCCATAATGGTAGAGGATTTGATAGATAGGGGAAAACTCAGGAGTTTCTGCAGCTGCAGACATGATTCCAGGCACATAAATAATAAATGAGTAATAAGAGGAGGGATGGGGTGGATCTGGGACCAAAACAGAGACATACATATGGAGGCAGAGGGCATGGCTGGGGAATAAAATGAGTACTTAGCATCTGTCTTCATCAAGGAAGAAGATGCTGCCAAAGTCATAGTGAAAGAGGAGGTAGTGGAGATTCTGGATGAGATAAAAATTGATAAAGAGGAGGTACTAGAAAAGCTGACTGTACTGAAAGTTGATAAGTCACCAGGACTGGATGGGATACATCTCGGATGCTGAGGGAGGTTAAGGAGGATATCGCAGAGGTACTGGCCATAATTTTCCAATCCCCCTTGGGTACAGGGGTGGGGCTAGAGGACTGGCGAACTGTAAATGTCACATCCTTGTTCAAAAAAGGATGTAAAGATAAACCCAACAACTACAGGCCAGTCAGTTTAACCTCGGAGTGGAGGAAGGTATACAGTGGTGTTCTTCAGGAGTCAGTACTAGGAGCACTGTCTTTCTTGATATATATTAATGACATGGACTTGGGATTACAGAGTACAATTTCAAAATTTGCAGATGACACAAAACTTGGAAGTAAAGTGAACGGTGAGGAGGAGAGTGATAGACTTCAAGAAGACATAGACAGGCTGGTGAAATGGGCAGACATGTGGCAGATGAAATTTAATGTAGAATAGTGCAAAGTGAGATGTATTGATAGGAAGAATGAGAAGAGGCAATATAAACTAAAGAGTACAATCCTAAAAGGGGTGAACAAAGAGACCTGGGGGTATATGTGCAGAAATTATTGAAACTGGCAGGGCAGGTTGAGAAAGCAGGTAAAATAGCAGACTGGATATTGGGCTTCATAAATAAAGTCATAGAGTACTAAAGCAAGGAAGTTATGATGAACCTTTATAAAACACTGATTTGGCCTCAACTAGAGTACTCCGTCCAATTCTGGGCACCGCACTTCAGGAAGGATGTGAAGGCCTTAGAGAGGTTGCAGGAAAGCTTTAGGAGAATGATTCTAGGGATGAGGTACTTCAGTTACATGGATAGACTGGAGAAGCTGGAGTTGTTCTCCTTATAGCACAGAAGATTGAGAGGAGATTTGATAGAGGTATTCAAAATCATGAGGAGTCAAGACAGAGCAGATAGAGAGAAATTGTTCCCATTGGTGGAAGGGTCGAGAACCAGAGGACACAGATTTAAGGCGATTGACAGAAAAACCAATGGCGACGTGAAGAAAATCATTTTTATACAGCGAGTGGTTAATATCTGGAATGCACTGCCTGAAAGGGTGGTGGAGGCAGACTCATTCGCGGCTTTCAAAAGGAAATTGGATATGTACCTGAATGAATAAAACTTGCAGAGCTACAGGGAAAAGGCAGGGGAGTGGGACTAACTGAAGTGCTCTTGCAGAGAGCCGGCACGGGTTTGACGGGCCGAATGGTCTCCTTCTGTGCGGTAACCATCCTGCGATTCTATGGGCTAGAAATTGCGTAGTGTCCCGTTTGGGGCGATAACTTTTCAGGGAGCACCAGGCAGGAAAGATTATTTGATCCTGGGAACTTTTGCTTTACCGTTCCAACAGGGAGATGGAGCGCTAAATCAAGCTCGATCACTTCCCTTAGAGGCTGAAGTCAGTGCGAGGGGCAGTCGTGGCAGAGTGCTGAGTAATGTTCCATGCCGCCTAGCCA
The DNA here is from genome assembly GCF_044704955.1 of Pristiophorus japonicus. Classification (NCBI taxonomy): domain Eukaryota; kingdom Metazoa; phylum Chordata; class Chondrichthyes; family Pristiophoridae; genus Pristiophorus; species Pristiophorus japonicus. The sequence continues at coordinate 111,784,178 of NC_091989.1, read as the reverse complement.
CTTTGGTGGCTCCTTCCCTCGCTTAAAGGGAAGGGCCAATGTTGGTGTGATTCAATATTCATCCTATTTCTGTGGGGCCACTGGACCTGCGCTACATGCATAACAGCCCCAAGCTCTCTAAGAGAGTGCAGAGTTGATGAATCATGGGGTCCAAAAAAAGAAAAATGCAACAGACTGGGGAGATTCATAAATGTTGCCCTACCTGACCACCATTGACTTTCAGTAGCGTTCCCCAAGCGGCCAGCCGAGGTGACAACGCCTCCTGCAGCTGCCGCTGTTGACGCCCGGCGATGCTGCAGGGGGCGGGAGCGAATTTCACATGCGGGACGCTAACAGAGCACTGTGCACCAGATGACACCAAAATCTACGGGGCGCAACAGAGCGAGATGGTATATGTTAGCATCAGTGTGAAACCGCCAGCGAAGTTTGCAAGTGTCGGTGAATTTTCCGCACCAGGTCGGTAACCCTTTAGTGCCCCATTACTGACCCCTGCAGGTGCTGATGGGAGGTGCAAAGCAAGCCAACGTCTCCCCTACGATTCTATGAAGTTGGCACATATAAAAGATCTGTGTCACACTTGCACCCAATTGGCTTTAATTTATCCACCGCTCGACATTAATGCCTCAAAAAACCGTCAACCTAATTTCCAGCCCATAGTATTTACACAGCACCTATCACTGCATCAGGAAGTCCCAAAGCGCTTTACAGGTAATGAAGTATTTTTGATGTAGAGTCACAGTTGTAATGGAGGAAATGCAGCAGCGAATTTGCTCCCAGCAAGTTCCCCAAACAGCAGAGACAATGAGCACATAGTGTGGGTATTGGTGTGTTAGTTGAGGGATAAAAATTTGCCAGAAAACCAGAGGAATTCCCCAGCTCTTCTTCGAAAGATGCAATGGGCTCGTTTATCCACCTGAGGAGGCAAAAGGGGCGTCGATTTAACATCTCATCTGAAAGGCAACCCCCCGTGAGAGTTCAGCACTCCCTCAGTACAGTACTGGAGTGTCAGTGCCCCCGTGAGAGTTCAGCACTCCCTCAGTACAGTACTGGAGTGTCAGTGTGCTGACGTCCCTATTTAACATCAATAACATTCTGTTACAGTCTGGACTCTGCTTATTTGCCTAGATTTTCATTTCTTTCTCTTTATTTCCTGCCATTTTTATCTAAACTGATTTTATCTTTAAAAGCAAACAGCAACCTGTGCTAATGTTTTCCCCTCTGTAAGAGCCTTGTTTCCTCCTAACAAAGGTGGCTATTTTGATTAATTAGATAGGGAAAAGATACAAAGACATATTTTCTTTTATTTGTTTCAGGGTATGGGGGTTGCAGGCAAGGCCAGCATTTATTGCCCATCCCTAATTGCACCTTGAGAAGGTGGTGGTGAGCAACCTTCGTGAACCACTGCAGTTCTTGTGGTGAAGGTACCCCCACAGTGCTGTTAGGGAGGGAGCACTAGGATTTTGATCCAGCCACAATGAAGGAATAACAATATATTTCCAAGTCAAGATGGTGTGTAACTTGGAGGGGAACTTGCAGATGATGGTGTTCCCATGTGCCTGCTACCCTTGTCATTCTAGGTGGTGGAGGTCGCGGATTTGGGAGATGTTGCCGAAGAAGCCTTGACGTGTTGCTGCAATGCATCTTGTAAATGTTACACACTACAGCCGATGGTGGAGGGAGTGAATGTTGAAGGTGGTGGATGAGATCCCATTCAAGCAGGCTGCTTTGTCCTGAATGGTGTCGAGCATCTTGTGTGTTGCAAGAGCGGTGCTCATCCAGGCAAGTGGAGAGTATTCCATCAAATTCCTGACTTGTGCCTTGTAGATGTTGGAACGGCTTTGGGGAGTCAGGTGATGAGACATTGCCGCAGAATATCCAGCTTCTGACCTGCTCTTGTTGCCATTGTATTTATGTGGCTGGTCCAGTTATGTTTCTGGTCAATGGTGACCCCCAGGATGTTGATGGTGGGGGATTCGGCGAGAGTAATGCCGTTGAATATCAATGGGAGGTGGTTTGGCTCTTGCTTGTTGGAGCTGGTCATTGCCTGGCACTTTTGTGGTGTGAATGTTACATGCCACTTATCAGCCCAAAGCTGAATGTCGTCCAGATCTTGCTGCATACGGGCATGGACTGTTTCATTTTTTGAGGAGTTGGGAATGGAACTGAGCACTGTGCAATCATCAGCAAACAACCCCACTTCTGATCTTATGATGGAGGGAAGGTCATTGATGAAGCAGCTGAAGATGGTTGGGCCGAGGACACTGCCCAGAGGAAGACCTGCAGCGATGCCTTGGGGCTGGGAGAATGGAACTCCAACAACCACAACCATCTTTCTTTGTGCTAGGTATGACTCCAGCCAATGGAGAGTTTTCCCTCTGATTCCCATTGACTTCAATTTTACTAGGGCTCCTTGAAGCCACATTCTGTCAAATGCTGCCTTGATGTCAAAGGCAGTCAGTCTCACCTCACCTCTGAAATTCAGCTCTTTTTCCATGTTTGGACCAAGGCTATTATGAGATCGGGAGCCAAGTGGTCCTGGCAGAACCCAAACTGAGCATTGGGGAGCAGGTTTTTGGTGAGTAACTGTCACTTGATAGTACTGTCGATGACACCTTCCATCACTTTACTGATGATTGAAAGTAGACTGATGGGCGGTAATTGCCCGGATTGAATTTGTCCTGCTTTTTGTGGATACGACATAACTGGGCACTTTCACACATTGCCAGGTAGATACCAGTGTTGCAGCTATACTGGAACAGTTTGGCTAGAGGCATGGCTAGTTCTGGAGCAAAAGTCTTCAGCACGACATCCGGGATGTTGTTGGGGCCCATAGCATTTGCTGTATCCAGTGTGCTCAGTTGCTTCTTGATATCACATGGAGTGAATCGAATTGACTGAAGAGTGGCTTCTATGATGGTGGGGACCTAAGAGAGAGGCCAACATGAATCATCCACTCGGTACTTCTGGTTGAACTTGGTTGCAAATGCTTCAGCTTGGTTACATGTTACAGATTGTGGTGGAATACAATTCTGCTGCTGCTGATGGCCCACAGTGCCTCATCGCTGCCCATTTTTGAGCTGCTAGATCGGTTATGAATCTATCCCATTTAGCATGGTGGTTGTGCCACACAACACGATGGAGGGTGTCTTCAGTGTGAAGATGGAACTTAGTCTGCAGAAGGTCACCGCTATCATGGACGAGGTCAAGTAGATTTTTCACTCATGGTGGTTCTCTCACCACTGCTACAGGCCAAGTCTAGGACCCGGCCAGCTCAGTCATTAGTGGTGCTACCGAGCCAGTCTTGGTGATGTCCCCCACCAGAGTACATTCTGTGCCCTTGCTACCCTCCATCCTTCTTCCAAGTGGTGTTCAATATGGAGGAGTATTGATTCATCAACTGAGGGAGGGCCGTAGGAGGGGTCAGCATGCCCATGCTTGACCTGAAGCCATGAGAATTCTTGAGGGTGGGAGTTCATGTTGATGACTCCCAGGGCCACTCCCTTCCGACTGTATAACACTGTGCTGCCACATCCGGTGGGTCTGTCCTGCCAGTGGGACAGGACATACCCAGGGATGGTGATGGAGGAAAAGTTACATTGGCTGAAAGGTATGATTCTGTGAGTATAGAATCATACAATCATAGAAATTTACAGCAGAGAAGGAGGCCATTTCAGCCCATTGTGTCCGCGCTGGCTGACCAAGAGCTATCCAGCCGAATCCCACTTTCCAGCTCTTGGTCCGTAGCCCTGTAGGTTACGGCACTTTAAGTGCACATCCAAGTATTTTTTAAATGTGGTGAGGGATCCTGCCTCTACCACCCTTTCAGGCAGTGAGTTCCAGACCCTCACCACCCTCTGGGTGAAGAAATTTCCCCTCGTATCTCCACTAAACCTCCCCTCAATTACTTTAAATCTTTGCTCCCTGGTTGTTGACCCCTCTGCCGAGGGAAACAGATCCTTCCTATCCACTCTATCCAGGCCCCTCATAATATTATACACCTCATTCAGGTCTCCCCCTAGCCTCCTCTGTTCGAAAGAAAACAGACCGAGTATCTCCAATTTTTCCTCATCGCCAAAATGTTCTAGTCCAAGCAACCTTCTTGTAAATCTACTCTGCACTCTTTCCAGTGCAATAACATCTTTCCTGTAATGTGGTAACAAGAACTGCACACAATACTCCAGCTGCAGCCTAACCAGAGTTTTATACAATTCAGGCATAATCTCCTTGCTCTTGTATTCCATGCCTCGACTAATAAAGGCAAGTATTTCATATGCCTTCTTAACCACCTTATGTACCTGGCCTGCTCCTTCAGGGATCTGGGACCTGCACTCCAAGGTCCCTTTGTTCCTTACACTTTTCAGTGTTGTACCATTTAATGTGTATTCCCTTGCCTTATTAGACTTCCCCAAATGCATTACCTCACACTTACCCGGATTGAATTCCATTTGCCACTGTTCTGCCCACCTGACCAGTATGTTGATATCTTCCTGCAGTTCGCAGTTTTCTTCTTCATTATCAACTACATAGCCTATTTTAGTTTAATTTGCAAACTTCGTAATTATACCCCCAACATTTAAGTCCAAGCCATTGATATATACCACAAAAAGCAAGGGACGCAGCACTGAACCCTGCGGAACCCCACTGGATACAGCCTTCCAGCCACAAAAACACCCATCAACCATTAGCCTTTGCTTCCTGCCTCTGATCCAATTTTGGATTCAACTTGCTACTTTACCCTGGATCTCATGGGCTATTACTGTAAAGTCCTTACTCTACAGTATGAAACCACACGAGGCACATTCTGGGGACAAGGTCACTCTGTGACCTTAACTCTTTATTCACAGGACTCCAAAGACGATGACCCTGCGTGGGACCTCCCTTTTTATACCTGTGTGATCAGGTAAGGAGTGTCTCCCACAAGTTCACCCCTTGTGGTCAAGGTGTGCATCTAGGTTGAGTGTATACAGCAATACAGTGGTGTTACATTGTGGTTACATACATGACATCACCTCCCCCCCACCACCCCCAAAGTCTTATTGGGATCATAGATTTAGTCTTTCAGGTGGTCTACGCTCCCTCGTGGAGCGCCGCAGTTGGGGCTCTGGTTGTTGGACACTGACGTGAGTGTCTGTCACCTGTGGTGATTCTGGCCTGTCCGGGCTGACTGCAGGGACTGTGCATTCTTCTGATTGCTCTTGTTGCTCATTCACTGGCGGTCTTGTGAGCTCCATCTCATGGTCTTCTTCAGATTCCTCCGTGTCGATGCTGAACCTTTTTTTTACTTGGTCCAGATGCTTACGGCATATCTGACCATTGTTCAGTTTTCCCACGATTACCCTATTCCCCTCTTTGTCAATTACAGTGCCCTCAAGCCATTTGGGCCCCATGGCGTGATTGAGGACGAATATAGGATCATTTATTTCTATACATCTCCCCCTCGCATTATGGTCATGGTACTCGTTTTGTGACTTGCGCTTGCCCTCAACTATGTCGGTCAGGACTGGGTGAATGAGGGACAACCGAGTTTTGAGTGTCCGTTTCATTAGTAGCTCTGCGGGCGGGACCACCGTGAGCGAGTGCGGTCGGGATCGATAGGCCAGCAGGAGACGTGATAGGCGGCATTGTAGGGAGGGTCCTTGAATCCTGAGCATACCTTGCTTAATGATTTGGACCGCACGTTCTGCCTGGCCATTAGGCTGGCTTGCACAGTGCAGTCCTGACGTGGTTGATGCCATTACCCAACATAAACTCTCGGAATTCGTAGCTTGTGAAACATGGGCCATTATCACTAACCAGGATGTCCGGCAAGCCATGGGTTGCAAAGATCGCACGGAGGCTTTCCACAGTGGTGGATGATGTGCATGAATTCAGAATGATGCACTCGATCCATTTCGAGTACGCATCTACCACAATAAGGAACATCTTACCCATGAACGGGCCCGTGTAGTCAACATGAATGCGTGACCATGGCCTGGTGGGCCAGGGCCACGGGCTGAGCGGGTCCTCCTTGGGGGCATTACCCAGCTGGGCACACATCGTGCACCCGCGAACAGTGTTCCAGGTCTGAATCAATTCCAGGCTGTGGAGTTCCCTGATGAATGCCTCCCTGCCCTTCTGGGGCATAACTACCCGGCTGCCCCATAGTAGGCAGTCGGCTTGGATGGAGAGCTCATCCATCCGTCTTTGGAACGGTCTGACCTCCTCAGGGCATGTTCCGTGTGCGGGCGCCCAATCCCCAGTCAGGACACATTTCTTAATCAGGGATAGAAGGGGATCTCTGTTTGTCCAGATTTTGATTTGGCGGGCTGTGGTGAGGGAGCCTGTGCTGTCAAAGGCATCGACAGCCATGAGCATCTCGGCGCTTTGCTCCGCTGCCCTCTCAGTGGTGGCCAGTGGAAGCCTGCTGAGTGCGTCAGCGCAATTTTCAGTGCCGGGCCAGGGCCGGAGCCGAATGGAGTAGTCATAAGCAGCCAGCGTGAGAGCCCATCACTGTATGCGAGCTGATGCATTGGCATTGATAGCCTTGCATTCTGACAACAGCGATGTTAATGGCTTGTGGTCCGTCTCTAATTCAAACTTCCTACCAAAGAGGTACTGATGCATTTTTTTGACACCATAGACACATGCAAGCACTTCCTTCTCGACAATCCCATATCCCCATTCTGCTTGAGAGAGCGACCTGGAGGCATAAGCCACAGGTTGTTGTTGACCCACAGCATTGCCCTGCTGCAACATGCACCCAACCCCATAGGACGATGCATCACATGTCAGAACCAATTTTTTACAGAGGTCATACAGGGTCAACAACTTGTTTGAACAAAAGCGCGTTCCTGACAGACCCCCCAAAACCAATCGTAACCCTTACCCAGGAGCACGTGTAGCGGCTCCAACAACATGCTCAGGTTCGGCAGAAAGTTCCCGAAATAGTTCAACAGTCCCAGGAATGAACGCAATTCCGATGTGTTGCAGGGCCTGGGTGCTCGTCGAATCGCCTCGGTTTTGGATTCGGTGGGCCGAATCCCATCTGCAGCAGCTCTCCTGCCCAGAAACTCAACCTCAAGAGCTAAGAACACACATTTAGACTTCTTGAGTCGCAGGCCTACCCGGTCCAGTCGGCGTAGCACCTCCTCCAGGTTGTGGAGGTGTTCCTCGGTCTCTCGACTCGTGATGAGGATGGCATCCTGGAATACGATCGTTCCAGGAATGGATTTAAGCAGGCTTTCCATGTTTTGTGGAAAAATCGCGGCCGCTGATCGCAAACGGGCGCCTGTTATAAATGAACAGTCCCTTGTGCGTGGTGATGGTGGTCAGTAGTTTAGATTCGTCAGCCAGTTCCTGGGTCATATAGACTGAAGTGAGGTCCAACTTGGTGAACAGCTTGCTGCCTGCCAGCGTGGCGAAGAGGTCCTCCGCTCTTGGGAGCAGCTATTGATCTTGTAGGGACACTCGATTGATGGTGGCCTTGTAGCCGCCACAGATCCTGATGGAGCCATCTGCTTTTAGGATGGGAACGATGGGGCTAGCCCAGTCGCTGAATTCAACAGGCGAGATGATGCCCTCTCTCAACAGCCGGTCCAATTCGCTCTCGATCTTTTCCCGCATCACATATGGCACCGCTCTAGCTTTGTGGTGTACTGGCCTGGCATCCGGGGTGATGTGTATCACTACTTTAGTGCCTTTGAAAGTCCCGACGCCAGGTTGGAATAGTGAATTGAATTGTTGTGAGCATGAACTTCGCTCCACAGATGACATTGCGTGAACATCCCCCCATTTCCAGTTCATCTCAGCTAACCAGCTCCTCTCCAACAGTGCAGGCCCTTGCCTGGGACAATCCAGAGCGGTAGCCGATTCACTGACCCATTGTGTGTGACAGCCAACATTGCACTGCCTAGCACCAGAATGATTTCTTTAGTGTAAGTCCGTAATTGTGTCTCAACACGTGCTAATTTGGGTCTACTGGCCTTAAGTGGCCATAGCTTCTCAAATTGCTGAATGCCCATGAGTGACTGGCTGGCTCCAGTGTCCAGCTTCATGTGTACAGGGATACAGTTTAATAAAACCCTTATCATCATTGGTGGCGCTCTGGTGTATGAACTGTGAATATTCACCACATGGACCCGCTGAACCTCGGCATCCATCGATTTGTCCCAAAGGCCATCCTACCTCAAAGAACCCTATTCCGGTCTATCCGCCTCATATATTAGTCTGGTTGCAGACTTTCTGCACCTTCGAGCTAAGTGGCCACTGAAATTGCAGTTTCTGCAGACAAACTGTTGAAATCTGCAAGATCTAGCTGAGTGTTTTCCCCCACACCTCCAGCATGAGTTAAAGTTTCCATTGTTGGGAGCAAAGGGACTATGGCCAGGCATTCCGCGCTGACTGTCCGTTTGACTGCTCTTAAGTACCCTATTGGTGGGTGTCAATGGCCCCATCCCGACTGCATTCTCCACTGTGATGGCGTGAATGTCCGTTCAGCCTGCCATTGTCTCTGTTGAAGTCCTGCTCTGGGGTCTATTGCTTCGGACTGCCCCTGCCTGCATGCGGGGCTCTGAGTCGCATTGATGATGTTGACCAATACAGGGAGACAGAGGGAAACAAAAAGGAGGCAAAAGCAAAAGACAGAAAGGAGATGAGGAAAAGTGGAGGGCAGAGAAACCCAAGGCAAAGAACAAAAAGGGCCACGGTACAGCAAAATTCTAAAAGGACAAAGGGTGTTAAAAGAACAAGCCTGAAGGCTTTGTGTCTTAATGCAAGGAGTATCCGCAATAAAGTGGGTGAATTAACTGTGCAAATAGATGTTAACAAATATGATGTGATTGGGATTACGGAGACGTGGCTCCAGGATGATCAGGGCTGGGAACTCAACATCCAGGGGTATTCAACATTCAGGAAAGATAGAATAAAAGGAAAAGGAGGTGGGGTAGCATTGCTGGTTAAGGAGCAAATTAAGGCAATAGTTCGGAAGGACATTAGCTTGGATGATGTGGAATCTATATGGGTAGAGCTGCAGAATACCAAAGGACAAAAAACGTTAGTGGGAGTTGTGTACAGACCTCCAAACAGTAGTAGTGATGTTGGGGAGGGTATCAAACATGAAATTAGGGGTGCGTGCAATAAAGGTGCAGCAGTTATAATGGGTGACTTTAATATGCACATAGATTGGGTTAACCAAACTGGAAGCAATACGGTAGAGGAGGATTTCCTGGAGTGCATAAGGGATGGTTTTTTAGACCAATATGTCGAGGAACCAACTAGAGGGGAGGCCATCTTAGACTGGGTGTTGTGTAATGAGAGAGGATTAATTAGCAATCTCGTTGTGCGAGGCCCCTTGGGGAAGAGTGACCATAATATGGTGGAATTCTGCATTAGGATGGAGAATGAAACAGTTAATTCAGAGACCATGGTCCAGAACTTAAAGAAGGGTAACTTTGAAGGTATGAGGCGTGAATTGGCTAGGATAGATTGGCGAATGATACTGAAGGGGTTGACTGTGGATGGGCAATGGCAGACATTTAGAGACCGCATGGATGAACTACAACAATTGTACATTCCTGTCTGTCGTAAAAATAAAAAAGGGAAGGTGGCTCAACCGTGGCTATCAAGGGAAATCAGGGATAGCATTAAAGCCAAGGAAGTGGCATACAAATTGGCCAGAAATAGCAGAGAACCCGGGGACTGGGAGAAATTTAGAACTCAGCAGAGGAGGATAAAGGGTTTGATTAGGGAAGGGAAAATGGAGTACGAGAAGAAGCTTGCAGGGAACATTAAGACGGATTGCAAAAGTTTCTATAGATATGTAAAGAGAAAAAGGTTAGTAAAGACAAACGTAGGTCCCCTGCAGTCAGAATCAGGGGAAGTCATAACGGGGAACAAAGGAATGGCGGACCAATTGAACAAGTACTTTGGTTCGGTATTCACTGAGGAGGACACAAACAACCTTCCGGATATAAAAGGGGTCGGAGGGTCTAGTAAGGAGGAGGAACTGAGGGAAATCCTTACTAGTCGGGAAATTGTGTTGGGGAAATTGATGGGATTGAAGGCCGATAAATCCCCAGGGCCTGATGGACTGCATCCCAGAGTACTTAAGGAGGTGGCCTTGGAAATAGTGGATGCATTGACAGTCATTTTCCAACATTCCATTGACTCTGGATCAGTTCCTATGGAGTGGAGGGTAGCCAATGTAACCCCACTTTTTAAAAAAGGAGGGAGAGAGAAAACAGGGAATTACAGACCGGTCAGCCTGACATCGGTAGTGGGTAAAATGATGGAATCATTTATTAAGGATGTCATCGCAGTGCATTTGGAAAGAGGTAATATGATAGGTCCAAGTCAGCATGGATTTGTGAAAGGGAAATCATGCTTGACAAATCTTCTGGAATTTTTTGAGGATGTTTCCAGTAGAGTGGACAAGGGAGAACCAGTCGATGTGGTATATTTGGACTTTCAGAAGGCTTTTGACAAGGTCCCACACAAGAGATTAATGTGCAAAGTTAAAGCACATGGGATTGGGGGTAGTGTGCTGTCATGGATTGAGAACTGGTTGTCAGACAGGAAGCAAAGAGTAGGAGTAAATGGGGACTTTTCAGAATGGCAGGCAGTGACTAGTGGGGTACCGCAAGGTTCTGTGCTGGGGCCCCAGCTGTTTACACTGTACATTAATGATTTAGACGAGGGGATTAAATGTAGTATCTCCAAATTTGCGGATGACACTAAGTTGGGTGGCAGTGTGAGCTGCAAGAAGGATTCTATGAGGCTGCAGAGCGACTTGGATAGGTTAGGTGAGTGGGCAAATGCATGGCAGATGAAGTATAATGTGGATAAATGTGAGGTTATCCACTTTGGTGGTAAAAACAGAGAGACAGACTATTATCTGAATGGTGACAGATTAGGAAAAGGAGAGGTGCAACGAGACCTGGGTGTCATGGTACATCAGTCATTGAAGGTTGGCATGCAGGTACAGCAGGCGGTTAAGAAAGCAAATGGCATGTTGGCCTTCATAGCGAGGGGATTTGAGTACAAGGGCAGGGAGGTGTTGCTACAATTGTACAGGGCCTTGGTGAGGCCACACCTGGAGTATTGTGTACAGTTTTGGTCTCCTAACCTGAGGAAGGACATTCTTGCTATTGAGGGAGTGCAGCGAAGGTTCACCAGACTGATTCCCGGGATGGCGGGACTGACCTATCAAGAAAGACTGGATCAACTGGGCTTGTATTCACTGGAGTTCAGAAGAATGAGAGGGGACCTCATAGAAACGTTTAAAATTCTGACGGGCTTAGACAGGTTAGATGCAGGAAGAATGTTCCCAATGTTGGGGAAGTCCAGAACCAGGGGACACAGTCTAAGGATAAGGGGGAAGCCATTTAGGACTGAGATGAGGAGGAATTTCTTCACCCAGAGAGTGGTGAACCTGTGGAATTCTCTACCACAGAAAGTTGTTGAGGCCAATTCACTAAATATATTCAAAAAGGAGTTAGATGAAGTCCTTACTACTAGGGGAATCAAGGGGTATGGTGAGAAAGCAGGAATGGGGTACTGAAGTTGCATGTTCAGCCATGAACTCATTGAATGGCGGTGCAGGCTAGAAGGGCCGAATGGCCTACTCCTGCACCTATTTTCTATGTTTCTATGTTTCTATGACTCCCTGATCCATCACCGCGTTAGAGGCAGAATTGCGCGCATATATTATTATCGTCTCTTCCTCTTCCGACATGAAAGTTTGAGCCATCAACGCCGCCGCTTCCAAGGTTAAATCCTTGGTCTCAATTAATTTGCGGAAAATTTCCGCATGACCGATGCCCTCGATAAAGAAGTCCCTTAGCATCTCCCCGCTGCAGGCGTCTGTGAACTTACAGAGGCTAGCCAAACGCCAGAGGTCCGCTACGAAGTCCGGTATGCTCTGTCCTTCATGACGTTGGTGGGTGTAGAATCTGTGTCGGGCCATATGTATGCTACTCGCCGGTTTGTGGTGCTCCCCGATCAATTTGCTAAGTTCTTCAAAGGTTTTGCCACCGGCTTTTCGGGTGCTAGTAAGTCCTTCATGAGCGCGTAAGTCTTTGGTCCGCAGCTGGTCAAAAGATGAGCCCTTCGCTTGTCGGCCGCTGCATCCCCCAGCCATTCTTTCGTAACGAAGCTTTGCTGAAACCTCTCAACAAAATTGTCCCAGTCCTCCCCAACACAGTACCGTTCCACTGTGCTACCGGTGGCCATTCTCGTGGGTCGGGAATTCGCGCTTCTTGTCGCCAATGTAAAGTCCTTACTCTACAGTATGAAACCACACGAGGCACATTCTGGGGACAAGGTCACTCTGTGACCTTAACTCTTTATTCACAGGACTCCAAAGACGATGACCCTGCGTGGGACCTCTCTTTTTATACCTGTGTGATCAGGTAAGGAGTGTCTCCCACAAGTTCACCCCTTGTGGTCAAGGTGTGCATCTAGTTTGAGTGTTTACAGTAATACAGTGGTGTTACATTGTGGTTACATACATGACAAGCATCACAGCAAAACTCTCTCTACTATGTGGCAACAAAGTGCCTGTGACCGCAGCCTTGGACAACTCCTCCTGCTGCAACATGGGAGTTTTCCACTTTCCACATCATCAGAACATAAGAAATAGGAACTGGAGTAGGCCATTTGGTCCTTCGAGCCTGCTCCACCATTCAACTCCATCTTCCCACAATATCCCCATATCCCTTAATTCCCTTTGTTCCCAAAAATTTAATAAACTCTGTCTTGAATATACTCAATGACTGAGCATCCACAGCCCTCTGGGGTAGAGCATTCCAAAGATTCACAACCCTTTGAGTGAAGAAATTTCTCCTCATCTCAGACCTAAATGGCCGACATTTTATTTTGAGACTGTGACCCTGTGTTCTAGATTCCCCGGCCAGGGGAAACATTTTCTCACGTTAACCCAGTCAAGCCCCTTAAGAATTTTATATGTTTCAATTAGATCACCTCTCATTCTTCCAAACTCTGGGGAATATAGTCCTAGTCTACTCAATCTCTCCTCATAGGGCAATCCCCTCATCCAGGAACCAGTCTAGTGAACCTTTTTTGCACTCCCTCTAAGGCAGGTATGTATTTCCTTAGGTAAGGAGACTCGAACTGTACACAGTATTCCAGCCTCACCAATGCCCTGTATAATTGTAGTAAGACTTCTTTACTCTTATACTCTAAGCCCTTTGTAACAAAAGCTAACAGACCATTTGCTTTCCTAATTGCTTGCTGTACCTGCAAATTAACTTTCTGTGATTCATGTACAAGGACACCCAGGTCCCTCTGAACGCAAACATTTCCCAGACTCTCACCATTCAAAAACATTTCTGCTTTTTTATTTTTCCTACCAAAGTGGATAACTTCACACTTCCCCACATTGTATTCCATTTGCCATATTCTTGCCCGCTCAGTCACCCTGTCTATATCTCTCTGCAGCCTCTTGTGTCCTCCTCACCACTTACTTTCCACCTAACTTTGTATCATCAGCAAACTCGGATACGTTACACTCAGTCCCTTCATCTAAGTCATTTATATAGATTGTGAATAGCTGAGGCCCAAGCACTGATCCTTGCGCTACGCCGCTAGCCTGCCAACCTCAAAAAAGTCCCGTTTATTCCTACTCTGTTTTCTGTCCATTAACCAATCCTCAATCCATGCTAATATATTACCCTCAATCCCATGAGCCCTAATTTTGTGTAATAATGGGGCAGAAATTCCAAGGAGGGCTTCCCACGGGCAAATCAATAAAGAATAGAAATAAAATGTGCACTTACCTGAAGCTGCTGCACCCGCTCGAACACCCGATCCACAGGCCTCCTCTTCCTGCGACACGTGCGCGTGCACGTCGGGACATGCTCAGGAGTCACGTGTGCCTGGACACCCAATCACAGGTAAGTATTTTCGTAAGTTACAAAACTCCTCTTACAATGAATGAGAAAAACCCCAAAACTCACAAAAAATACATAAAACATTTAAAAAACACCTCACACAATAAACTAATAGAAATTAAAAATGTTACACATGTTTTTTAAAGAAAACAAATTGCTGATTTTTCAAAAAAGTTAGGGTTTAAAATAACATTATCTGAGTGGGCAGGGTTTTAACATAAATGTGTTTTTAAAATTTTTATTTTAATCATGTTTTTTCTATGTTTTTAAAATCTTACACCTGTAAAAGTAGACTATGCGCCTGCTTTTTCAGGAGCAAGAGTTTTGAGGACATTTGCCATGCAAGATATGGGTAAATAGCCCAAACTTCCATGTACAAATGTCCTCGTTCCCGATCTGCGGATCATCTGTCAAGCTAACTGGCATATAGTTCCCTGTTTTTTCTCTTTCTTCTTTCATAAATAGCAGGGTTATATTTGCTATCTTCCAATCCTTGGGCACTGTTCTAGATTCTCAGGAATTCTGGAAGATTAATACAAATGCAACCACTATCTCTGCAGCTACCTCTTTTAAAACCCTAGGCTGCAGGTCGTCTGGTCCAGGGGATTTATCACCACTTAGTCCCATTCATTTCTCCAGTACTATGTCTTTATTTATACTGATTTCTTTAAGTTCCTCATTCTCTCTAGATCCTTGATTCCCTATCATTTCCAAAATGTTTTTTGTGTCTTCCACTGTGAAGACAAATACAAAGCATTTGTTTATTGACTCTGCCATTTCCTTTTTGCCCATTACAATTTCTGCTGTCCTGTAGAATTTACCAATATTTCACAAAGATTCCTTGTACCTTTCCCCTGCAGAGGAGAAGAATCCCTTTTTGGACTTTTAAAATGGAAGGAAAAACTTCGGGACACAAATGAGTTTAAAGGGCAGACGAGGCCTGTAGAGGATAAAAGGGAGACGCCACCTTCCCCTCCCCCGCCCCCCCAGTGTTTGGACTCATAGGAAAGGGAATTTAATTTGGAACTCGATGAACATTTTGGTATCCTAGGAAAAACTCTGAGGAAGATACCTAAGAGCTTTACAAGTTTAAGATCTCTAAAGGAACATGTTGGAACAGACTGCCAGAACAGAGGGTGGGACTTCACTTGGGTATTGGAGCTAATTCAATTTGTCTGGGAGAATGAGGCAATCAATAACTAACAAGAACTGTGAGGCATAACAATTCGCTCCCTAGGACATAAACCCATCAAGAGCTATCAGGCTAATCACCGGAGACCATTGTTGGCATGCATGTGCAAATAGGTCTATAGAAATCACGGGCCCAGCCAAACGGCCCAAGAGTTTAAACACTGCTTCAATAATGCCAACCGCTGATTTTCCACATTACCACATCATAATCAAATTACTGCTGAACGAGCCCGGCAAATTCTGACAAAGAAGAGAGCTCAAAACTAATGAGCAGCTCCCTTGAAACAAAGAGCTGGGCCAGATTTGGCAGGAGATAAGGAAGCCTTTTTGGGGTATATCTATTCCCAGTTTTACAAGGGAAGAAAAGCAGCAGAAGGTGGGGAGTGAAGAAATGGAGTAGTGGAGAAAACTACAAGAAACCATCAAGGATCGACCGAGCATGCCGACAGCAAGAGGCCCACAAAACGGAAGGTTGTCAGCAACCAAATTGACAACCCGGGCCACCACAACCAGCGAAACGACCAACCAAAACCATTTTCAGTAAAATCCGAAGAATCAACATTTATTTTCACTCTACAATCTACTTCTGAATAACCAATGGGTGAGAAATTACCTAAAAGGACTAACTAAAACTATTCCTAACCAAAGAAAATGGGTACTTACCCTATACATCCAAAACGCGACTTACCGCATTAGCGGACTCACCCCAACTGAAGACTACGCAGTCCGAAGTCCTCTCCTCCGCCCGGGATACAGCTTGCCTAGAAGGCAAAGTGCAGTGAACCCCGAAACCGTGATTCACCGGCAACCGTCAAAAGGGATTGGTGAGCATAGCCCCTGAACCCCCAGAGCTATAACTTAGTTAGTTAGGGGAATTGGGAGGGGTTGGCTGGGATAACTTGTGTAAATGTATCTGCATTCTCCTCTTTACCCCATTTAGAGTTTAAGCTGTATTCTTTTCCCCACAGGCTGTATTTTGAAAATTTATTCAATGTGTTGTACCCCTCAATGTGTATTGGTATCACTATTCTGTGTGTGTTATTAAAGGTGTGCCTTTTACTTCTTTTTAAACACAATAAAGCCATACCTGCTTCCTACCTTGAAACCGATTGTCTGTCCAAGTCTGTCACAGTCCCTTCATAATTCCAGAGTCTAGAACCAAGGGTGTGGGAGCGATTCAAAACCGCTCATATAAGGTCAGAAGGGAAAGCTGACCCCCTGAAAACCACCCCTTACAGTCTCTGCCTATAATGGGCCCATGTTTACTTTCACTAATCTCTTCCTATTTACATACCGATAGACACATTTACAATCTGTTTTTACGTCTCTTGATAATTTACTCATGTTATTTTTTCTCTTTCCTTATCAATTTCTTGGTCCTCCTTCGCTAAATTTTAAAATCCAGCCCTTGTTATCTCAGTCTCTTTGAGTGAGGATGCCCATAAGTTGTGTTCTCCATTTCTCCTCACTAGGAACTGGATTGAGACTGCCCAACTCATTTCACATTGACCCGTTATAGCCACTAGCCAGCGGTGATTTTCAATGGAAATAAAGACCAGGAGAGATGTAAAACAGACTACTGACCCACTCTCACTGTTTTGCACAAAGTCAAGATCTACACGACATATGCATCAATTTTTAAATTTCTCATTCTTGTTTTCAAAACACTTCATGGCCTCACCCCTCCCTATCTCTGTAACTTCCTCCAGCGCTACAATTCTCCAAGTCTGGCCTCTTGCGCATCCCTGATTTGAATCACTCGACCATTGGTGGCCGTGACTTTTGGGCCCTAAGCTCTGGAATTCCCTTCATAAACCTCTCCACCTCTCTTCCTTTAAGATGCTCCTTAAAGCCTCTTTGACCAAGCTTTTGGTCATATGTCCTAATATCTCCGTATGTAGCTTGGTGTCAATTGTTGTTTGATAATTCCTCCTGCGAAGTGCCTTGGGGTATTTTACTATGTTAAAGGAACTATATAAATGCAAGTAATTGTTGTTGAGACAGAATTGAACTAGATGTAATGCCCACACAGTGGAATAGCTCACCAACATTCACTGCCTAGACCAAACCTGAAGAGTGGCCACCTTTAAGGTTCAGGAGACTGGACCAGTGCACATGGAACCCGCTCCAGCAATGGTCAGTGAGAGGAGAAAAGTAGGGCTCAATTTTCCCCAATGCCGTTTTTAGGCCCCGACTACGCCAAAAAAATAACTACCAAGTTTACCCATTCTAATTTTTTTAATTGGCACCGCGCAGCCTGTCCTGTAGCTTCAGGGGCAGGAGCCTAATGTCTGTGCTGAAAAAATGATGCATCCCCTTCTGCGCTTGCGCGGAAAAAAAAGGACATTTTTGACGTGTCTGTATGGGCGCACATGCCCAGTACAGCTCCCGGTCTGCATTCGGTCATTTTTAAAGAGACAATGTATGTGAGAGCTTTAATTCTCATTGGAAAAATCAGAGCTGCAATACAATATTCAACGTGGCTCAAGGACCAAGAATTTCTTACAGGATGAAGTGGAGGCAAGAGTTACTGTGATTGAGGCCAGATGACACAAGCTGGACACCAGCAGAGGTCACATAAAAGTTTCACCAAAAGAAATGAAGAAACGCTGGAACCAACTTGCAGAAGGTTACTGTGCAATGGTGATCACCCCGAGGTCTGGAGGCCAGGGCAAAAAGAAATGGCAGGATCTTGGTCAAGTAGTTAGTGTAAGTAATATTTTCATTTATTCACTGGAATTGCAATTGTAAATGTGACCATCTGTATGTCCCACCCAGCAGAAAGACACACACTCTAAAAAGTTATATTTTCATCTTTGCAGAGGAAGGTGGCACACAACAAAAGGGAACAGCTTGATTGGCTCTTGCATTTCAATGGGGATGCTGGCCCAGCTCCCATGCAGTACACAGATTTTTACAAGGGACAGCAGAGGATCTTGGCTGGTCGAAGTCCTAATCTGGCAGGCTGTGAGAGGTGATTTATCATTTTCAAATGCTTCCATGGCCATCAACAAGTCTGCAGGCTGCGCCACCATCAATAAGTTTGCAGGCTGCGCCATTTCCACCCCTGTGGTGGGCAATGGTAGCCGACTGAGAGCATCCGTACAGTTCTCGGTGCCTGGCCTGTGGCGGATGGTATAGTTATAGCGCGAGTGCCCACCTTTGTATGCGGGCTGAGGCATTAGTATTTATCCCCTTGTTTTCAGCGAACAGGGATATGAGGGGCTTGTGATCGGTTTCTAGCTCAAATTTTAGGCCAATCAGGTACTGATGCATTTTCTTCATCCCGAACACACACGCTAATGCCTCGTTCTCAATCATGCTGTCGGCCCTCTCGGCCTTAGACAAGCTCCTGGAAGCATAGGCGACAGGTTGCAACTTCCCCGCAACATTAGCTTGTTGTAATACACACCCGACTCCGTATGACGACGCGGCACATGCTAGCACAAGTCTTTTACACGGGTTATACAATACAAGCAGCTTGTTGGAGCATAAAATGTTTCTGGCTTTCTCAAAAGCAATTACTTGTTTTTTTCCCCCATACCTAGTTCTCAGCTTTGTGCAATAACATATGTAGGGGCTCTAAAAGGGTGCTTAACCCCGGTAGGAAGTTACCAAAATAGTTGAGGAGTCCCAGGAACGACCGCAGCTCCATGACGTTCTGTGGCCTGGGCGCGTTCTGATAGCCTCTGTCTTGGCGTCTGTGTGCCGAATGCCGTCCGCCACAAACTTTCTCCCCAAAAACTCCACTTCTATTGCCATGAAGACGCATTTTGACCTCTTCAGCCGCAGCCCTACGCAATCCAGTCGCTGGAGGACCTCCTCCAGGTTTTGTAGGTGCTCGGCAGTGCCCTGACCCGTGACCAATATGTCGTCCTGAAAGACCACCGTGTGTGGTACCGACTTGAGTAGGTTCTCCATGTTCCTCTGGAAGATCTCTGCAGCCGACCGAATTCCAAACGGGCACCTGTTGTAGATGAACAGTTTCTTGTGCGTGTTGTTGCAGGTGAGGCCCTTCGAAGCCTCCTCCAGCTCCTGCGTCATGTAGGCCGAAGTTAGGTCAAGCTTGGTGAACGTCTTGCCTCCTGCCAGCGTCGCAAATAGGACGTCTGCCTTAGGTAGCGGGTATTGGTCCTGTAGCTTGAAACGATTAATAGTTCATTTATAATCCCCGCAAATCCTGACCGTGCCATTACTTTTGAGTACTGGAACAATCGGGCTGGCCCACTCACTGAATTCCACTGGGGAGATGATGTCCTCGCATTGCAGCCTGTCCAGCTCGATTTCCACTCTCTCCCTCATCATGTAAGGTACTGCTCGCGCCTTGTGGTGAATGGGTCATTCCTCTGGGACCAACACCTTCACCCTGGAAAAGTTTCCAATGCCTGGCTCAAAAAGGGAAGGAAATTTGTTCAGAACCTGGGTACATGAGGCCTCATTGACATGTGATAGCGCTCGGATGTCATCCCAGTTCTAACAGATTTTGCACAGCCAACTCCTTCCAAGCAGTGTGGGGCCATCGCCCGGGACAATCCAGAGTGGCAGTTCGTGCACTGTGCCCTCATAGGTGACCTTGACCATCGCGCTGCCCAGGACAGTGATAAGCTCTTTGGTATACGTTCTCAGTTTCGTGTGGATGGGGCTCAGGGCTGGTCTGAATGCCTTGTTGCACCACCGTCTCTCAAACATCTTTTTACTCATGATGGATTGGCTAGTGCCAGTGTCCAGTTCCATGGCTACGGGTAAGCCATTCAATTTTACATTTAGCATTATAAGTGGACATTTCATCGAAAATGTGTGCATCCTGTGTACTTTAGCATCTGCCTCCTCTCTCTGAGGCTCGAAATTGCTTTGATCCACCATGGACCGATCTTCCTCTGCCACGTGGTGGTTTGCATGTTTTGCAGAGCTTGCAGCTCATTTGCAAGCTCGCTGGAGGTGCCCCATTGTTCCACAGCTCTTGCAAACATACCCTTTGAAGCGGCATAAATAGGCTGAATGGAAGCCTCCACAACGCCAACAAGGTGTAAATTGCCTTGCATTCATCCTTTGTTGGGGACTCTGGGTCATCTGGGTCACCTGAAGCCTGCTGGCATTTGCAGACTCATGGGTTCTGCCCTGTACATTTCTGCTCGCAAACACAGTTTCAGTTAATTTATGAACATTGCTAGCACTTGTGTGCTGAGAGATTTGTTTGGTGTTATTACCGGTGGACATAAACGCCTGTGCTATCGCAAAGGCCTTACTGAGGGTCGGTGTCTCTACAGTCAAAAGTTTTCGTAGGATGGTCTCGTGGCCAATGCCCAGTACACAAAAGTCTCTGAGCATTTGCTCCAGGTAGCCATCAAACTCACATTGTCCTGCAAATCGCCTTAGCTCGGCGACGTAGCTCGCCACTTCCTGACCTTCAGATCGCTGGCACGTGTAGAACCGATACCTCGCCATCAGCACGCTCTACTTGGGTTAAGATGCTCCTGAACCAGTGTACACAGCTCCTCACACGACTTATCTGTGGGTTTCACCAGAGTCAGAAGATTCTTCATGAGGCTGTAGGTCGGTGCCCCGCAGACCGTGAGGAGGACCGCTCTCCTTTTTGCAGCGCTTCCTTCTCCGTCCAGCTCGTTGACTACAAAGTACTGGTCTAGCCGTTCGACATAGGCTTCCCAGTCCTCACCCTCCGAGAACTTCTCCAGGATGCACACAGTTTGCTGCACCTTTGTGTTGGATTCGTATTCTCGTCACCAGTTATTGTGTTCCTAACACAGATGAGGCTGCACACAGGGAGGTTAAAGTAACAGTGACCTCAGTCTTTAATAAGACACTCCAGAGTGAGGAACAGGCCTAAGGGGCCGGCTTATATACAGTGCTCCCAAGGGATGCTGGGATCCCTTGGGACTTCAGGGGATGAGCTCCCCGGTGGCGGAACATGGGAGTGCATGTTTTGCAGATACACCACACCTTCCACCCGAAGTATGAACCTGTATCTTTCTCCAGTTTCTCTCCAATTTTCCCTTCCTGCCCCAAGCTCACCTTGCCCATGTGACTCCCCTCTAGCTCCCTTGACATTATTCCCACGAAACCCCAAACCACCCAACTTCCCTTGCTGGGCCCCATGCGCGCTAACATTGTAAATTGTCTCCGCTCCTCAGGTTATGACTCTCTTGCTTTCAAAACTGCCTTCATTAACCACTCCTCAATAAACACACCCGTGAATCCTCCGTCATTGCAAACTACCGTTTCAACTCCAACCTCCCTTTCCTCTCCAAGTTTCTTGAATGTGTTGTTGCCTGCTTAATTTTTGCCTGTCTTTCCCACAACCCCATGGTTGAATCTCTCCAATTGCTTTTCCGTCCCTACCACAGCACTAAAAGGGTTCTATCCAATGTGATTGATTACATCCTCGGTGGCTGTGATCGCAGTGCATTATCCCTCATCCAGCTGCATGTCTATGCAGCTTTTGATACAGTCAATCACACCATCTCCTTTCTTTTGTTGTTCAACTCAGTGGAATTGGCCTCACATTGTTCCACTCTTGCCTATCCAATCGTAGCCAGAGTATATCTAGCAATGGCTTCCCTTCTGGCTCCAAGACGTTGTGGAACCAACCAGGGAGCAGTCTATTTTAGAATTAATGATCTCATAGTAAAGGATCCTCTAGGGGAGAGTGGTCCTAGCATGTTAGAATTTCAAATTCAGTTTGAGGGTGCGAAACATGTGTCGGAAACTAGTGTCCAAAACCTAAATAAAGACAATTACTCGGAAAATAGACTAAAGGGTAAGACGGTAGATAAGCAGTGGCAGACATTTAAGGAGATATTTCATAACTCTCAGCAAAGACATATTCCAGTGAGAAAGAAAGGGCCTGAAATTGATGAAGGTCAAGGCCCATCCAAGTGCCGCCCAAAGTACCGCCGATGGTTGCCGAGAGGCCGGGCGTTACTTTATGAGGAACATTCCTCTAAAAGAGGTGGCAGTATTGACCGGCAGCAAAATAATGGCTTACGCAGTCAATCTGGACGGCAGCGGGCGGGAGCTCTCAATCTTAGCAGCAAAGGCTCTTGCTGCCAAGTGCTACCGAGGGTGGAGTCGGGCCCAGGGAGGGTGGAAGACCTGCAAATAAAAAACATTCCAAAAAAAAACAACGGAACACCTTCAGGGGACCCCATCCAGGTAAGTCGCTGTGAAAATAACATTTTAAATATGTTCACTGACCTTTTTTCCCGTTCTTCATACCTACTATCGGGTTTAGACCTGCCTCCACTCAGCGGTCCTTCCCCCTGCTAGCGCCGACTCCCGCCCACTCCAATCTGGCATCTCAGTGGGCGGGAGGCCACTTGCACTACTTGGCCACCAGAGGATGGCAACAGGCAGTTCCTGGTGGTGTTCCCCTCCCGGCCACTCCAGCCCAAGTGGAAACTGGGAGAGAGAGAAAACCGGAGCCAAATCCCGGCGGCAATCAGTGGCAGCAGGTGGCAGTGGGCGGTAAGGCCACCAATATCCGGCCCAAAGACTCTATAAGAAGGATGGACCATCCGTGGCTAACTAAGGAATTTAAGGATGGTATCAAATTGAAAGACAAGGCATACAATGTTGCGAATATTAGTGGTAGGCCAGAGGATTGGAAAATGTTTCGAAACCAGCAAAGAATGCATAAAAAAGTGATAGAGAGTGAAGATAGATAATGAGAGTAAACTAGCAAGAAATATAAAAACAGACAGTAAGAGCTTCTACAGATGTATAAAAAGGAAGAGAGTAGCTAAAGTAGACATTAGTCCCTTAGAGGATGAGACTGGGGAATTAATAATGGGAAACAGAGAAATGGCAGATACTTTGAACAAATATTTTGTATCGGTCTTCAGGGTAGAAGACAATAAAAGCATCCCAATAATAATAGATCAGCAAGTGGCTATAGGGAGGGAGGAACTTAAAACAATCACTATCACTGGAGAAATAGTACTAGGCAAGCTAATGGGACTAAAGGCAGACAAGTCTCCTGGACCTGATGGCTTGCACCGTAGGGTCTTAAAAGAAGTGGCTGTAGAGACAGTGGATGCATTGGTTGTAATATATCAAAATTCCCTGGATTCTGGAGAGGTCTCAGCGGATTGGAAAACCGCAAATGTTATACCTCTATCCAACAAAAGAGGGAGATATAAAGCAGGACCCTATAGACCAGTTAGCCTAACATCTGTCATTGGGAAAATGCTGGAATCCATGATTAAGGAAGTAGAAGCAGGACATTTAGAAAACCATAATGGCCGAGAAATCCCTGTCACAGCCTTCCCGCGGGCAATCGGGTAAATTAAAGAAAAAAATGTGCACGTACCATTTTCTCCTGCGCCCTCCTGCGTTTCCGTTTCTCTGTTGAAGATTCCTGGGCAGTGTATGACGTCACGCTGCGCGCGAAGCCTGTGGCTCCCTTTGGAGATGGTCCCCACCCACAGAAGCTGTCAAAAGGAGCTCATTTAAATAGGCCACGCCCCCAGGTTTTTTTAGACTTCAGTCCTGCAGCAGCTTTAGAAATCACTGCAAGGCTTTGAAAGGTAAGATTTTTTAAAGTCTTTTTAATTTTTTAGAATAATTTAAAGATTGTCTAATTTATGTTAAATATTTTAATAGTTTTAAACACTTCAAAAGGGAATTAAAGCAATGTAAAGAGTGTTAAAAACCTTTAAATAATTTGTAATAATTACCATTAAACAGATGAGTTAAATGGATGTATCTAACGTTGCCGTCATGAAAATGGCTCAGAATGTCTCTGACGGTGATCTGACAACACTCGTCAATGAGGTTGAAGCGAAGCGCCTCCAGCTCATTGGGAACGCAAAGTCGAAACCACCGCGGAAAGGACAAATGGCAGCATGGAATGAAGTTGCGAATATTGTTAGCGCCAACTCCACCGTTCCATGGACAGCAGAACAATGCCGTAAGAAATTATATGATTTGTTGTGATTTGCAAAGGTTTCGATAGTTATATGAAATTTCAAATGTTTTTAACCTATTTCAATCATCATCATACGCAGTCCCTTGAATCGAGGATGACTTGCTTCCACGTCAAAAAGTTCACAGGTGTTTCAATGATGGACCTAAAATTCCAGGTCTGAACTAAATCTTGAAGGGTGAAGATGCCTGTGCTTGGATTTTTTTAACGTGTGGTGACCGTTGCACACCAGCCACCACACGGGCTTCACAGAGCTAGGTCTTGGTCCAGTAGCAAGGATGAACCAAGACAACTGGAGACCTGCCCTGCTGCACGGACCTAGTGCGCACACATATCGTAGTGTGGGCTGGCCCGTGCTACCCCTGAGCCCTCGCCTCTCCTGGGCCCCGATCACGTCCCTCTACAATCTCTCGCCGCTCCTTCGCCCCGACCTCGCTGCTCCTGCAGTACCTGCCCACGTTCCAATCACTGACCTGGACCGTGGTGATGTCCCTTTTTACTGTCATTGCTCTCCTGCTCCAGCACGTGCTGCTCCCTGGAGTGGTATACTTCCACGCTGCTCCTCCCGCTCCCCGGCCTGCTCCGATGGTGCTCGCAGGCCAGGGTCCACGCAGACTGCTGGCCTAGGCTCCTTCCGCTGCCACGGCACTATTTCGAAGAAGAGCAGGGGAGTTATCCCCGATGTCCCGGCTAATAATTAACCCTCAGTCAACGTAACAAAACCAGATTATCTGGTCATTATCACATGGCTGTTTGTGGGAGCTTGCTGTGCGCAAATTGGCTGTCACGTTTCCCACATTACAGCAGTGACTACAGCCTAGCCCAGCAGTCTGCGTGCCCCCCGGCCTGCGATAGACCATCGGAACCTATTTCAAAGTCCATTGTTAACTGACCTAATCATCTGGTTATCTGAGCTCACTGTGAAGTTTTATGGCTGTGGTTCAATTGAAACGGCTTGTTTACATTTATCTTTGAACTGCTTCTAAGTTGTGCAAAGTCAACATTTGTGTGTCTCCAAGAGAGACAGGAGCTTGTCTGTGCTAAGGTGTTGTGTTATTTTGTATTTCACTATTTTATTTAATATTTATAGTCTGTAGTCACTTGAAATTTTGATTCAACATTTTTATTAACAACCAATCAAATGTTACAACTGTTTGAAAAGTAGCAAATAAGTTTACATCTTATTGTTGTGTCTTTATTACAATGGGAAACCAAAGAAATCACTTTAAACTGTTTACATGTTTTTATCAAAGACTTTTGAAAATGTTTGTAAAGTAGCAAAACGTTATCTAACAAAGATGAAAAACTTCGAAGCAATAAAATTTTAATTTTTCACTTTAAATTCTGTTTCACCTTTTCTGTGCCTTGCTGGGCTGGGGCGGGGGAGGGAGGAGGCGACAGTATCATCACCTCGTAAACATGTTGGCGACTAGCTGTTCCCTGACAGCTCTGCTTTCAGCAGCAGCTTGCTCCTCCCCTTCACGCCTCCACACATGGACATTTTCAAGATCTTTCATTTCAGTAGGGAGTTCATCTAAAGGGTTAAAAGTTAGTCCTTCTTTCAGGGCAAAGTTGTGCAAACCTCAAACCTTGCGACTTTTGCAGGACTGTACTGCAATGTACTCCCTGATCTGTCCAGGCACCGGAATCTTGATTTTAAAACCACGATTGTCCTCTTGACAACTTGACATGTCCCCACATTTGCTTGGTTGTATCTCTCCTGTGCCTCATTATTGGTCCTGCGGTATGGTGTCATCAACCACGTTTTTAGCGGGTAGCTCTTGTCGCCCAATATCCATGCGGATCCTGGAGGCAATTAATTGAGACAGTCATATAAGATGGCGTGTTGGAGGACAAAGGAGTCATGACTACTTCCACAGTGACCTGCATTCATGCTTAGGATCCTGAGTTGCGCATCACAGACGATCATTACATTTAATGAATGATACCCCTTCCTGTTGATGAATCTCACAGCATTATCAATCGGTGTCTTCAATGCAACGTGGGTTCCATCGATGGCCGCAATCACTTTTGGGAAGCCAGCAATTCTATAAAAAGCAAGGGCACTCTCCCTTTGCTGCGGAGCGGACAAGTCAAAATGTATGAACTCATCGCCACTACGTAATATGGCATCCGTTACCTGATGAATGCAGGATCTCGCAGCAAACTGGCTTATGTTTGTAATGCCTGTCTGAAATGACCCTGATGCAAAGAAGGTCAGTGCGGTGGTTATCTTCATGGACACAGACAAAGCAGTGCGGGTCGTGGAGCGTGTTTGAAGGTCGTCTCTCAACATGTCACACAGTCATCTGATTGCCTCTTTGCTGAAGTGCAGCCTCTTCACACATAACTTCTCCGACAGCATTTCACAAGGTAGCCTGTCTCTGGTGGGTAGTTATTCCTTCTGATGAGGCGGTGTTCATGGTTCACCAATCTTCTTAGTTGTTCCCTGCAACGAATGTTTCTCTGCTCCAAAATGTCACAGA
Source organism: Pristiophorus japonicus (assembly GCF_044704955.1). Taxonomy (NCBI): domain Eukaryota; kingdom Metazoa; phylum Chordata; class Chondrichthyes; family Pristiophoridae; genus Pristiophorus; species Pristiophorus japonicus. The sequence continues at coordinate 111,757,674 of NC_091989.1, read as the reverse complement.
TATGTATGGTAATATCATAAGCAGGCATGTTTCTCCCTCATAGAGAGATGCTGTACACATAGGTGCAAAGAGGGAAATACTTGTAGAACACATTTTTAAAGTCAGTAGGTAGAAATTCATATTGGGCTCTAATGAAACCTGCTTGAAATTATTGCAGTTACTGTTTTTATCAAAAAGCTCTTACTTTTAACAGAGAGCTTTCTCATGTTAGTTCATCACTGTCAAACAAATAATCTTTCCAATAAACTTCCATTTCCATTTCCAGGCCAGGACAGAGTTTTAACCCATATTTAACCCATATTTTACTTCTCTCAGAGCTACCAACAGCTGAATTAGTTTTCTTAAACTTTCTAGCTGTTCATGCATTTCCTCAATCTAATTAAAGAACCTGCATTTAATGTTACAATTGTGTGAGAGGAATTGTGTTTTTAAACATGGAAATTAGACATGCCTTTTGCTAAAAGGCTTACATCAGGCTTTAAAAAGTAAAATAAAAACTTCTCGTTGTAAATATCCTCTAATGACCTCGTTTTGCTTCTTCCTCCTGCAGCTCTACACACAGAATGCAGGCTGTATGCTTGCTTTCATCTGTCGCAAAGCTTTCGTGCCCAAATTCTGGGCAGAACCTCTCTAAAATGATGAATATTGTGTGAGAACTCATAGTTCTCTCGCGCATTCGGAGGATCTACCAATTTCCAGCTTGACAGATCAGAAAAGCCGGTTTTCAGCGCATGCGCATTGTGCGCTGAAAAGCAACTTTTCTCTTACCTTTCCGGGTCCGTAGAAACTCGGTGCAGACCCGTGAGCCTGGAATTTCTATGCCAATACAATCAAGCAGAGTCAATATGGTTTCATGAAAGGGAAATTGTATTTGACAAATTTACTGGTGTTCTTTGAGGATGTAATGAGCAGGGTGGATAAAGGGGAACCAGTAGCTGTAGTGTATTCAGATTTCCAGAAGGCATTTGATAAGGTGCCACATAAAAGGTTACTGCACAAGATAAGAGCTCATGGGGCTGGGGGTAATATATTAGCTTGTTTAGAGGATTGGCTAACTAATAGAAATAGAGAGTCGGGATAAATGGGTAATTTTCAGCTTGGCAAACTGTAACTAGTGGTTGCCACAGTAATCAGTGCTGTGGCCTCAACTAATTACAACCTATTTTAATGACTTGGATGAAGGGAGTGAGTGTACTGTAGCCAAATTTGCTGATGATTCAAAGATGGGTGGGAAAGCAAGTTGTGAAGAGGCCACAAATAATCTACAAAGGGCTATAGATAGGTTAAATGTGTGGTCAAAAATTTGGCAGATGTAGTATTATGTGGGAAAATGTAAGGTTATCTATCCACTTTGGTATGAAGAATAAAAAAGTGAATTATTATTTAAATGGAGAGTACAAAATGCTGCGGTACAGAGGGATCTGGGGCTCTTCGGACATGAAACACAAAAAGTTAGCATGCAGGGACAGCAATTAATTAGGAAGGCAAATGGAATGTTGGCCTTCATTGCAAGGGAGATGGAGTATAAAAGTAGGGAAGTCTTGCTGCAACTCTACAAGGCTTTGTTGAGACCACACCTGGAGAACTGCATACAATTTTGGTCTCCTTATTTAAGTTGGGAAACACTTGCATTGGAGACAGTTTAGAGAAGCTTCATTAGGTTGATTCCTGAGATGAAGAGATTGTCTTATGAAGCAAGGTTGAGTTGGTTGGGCCTATACCCTTTTAAGTTAAGAAGGATAAGAGGTGACCTTATTGAAACATATAAGATTTTGAGGGGGCTTGACAGAGTAGATGCAGAGAGGATGTTTCCCTTTGTGGGGGAATTTAGAACTAGGGGGCATAGTTTCAGAATAAGGGGTCACCCATTTAAAATGGAGATGAGGAGGAATTTCTTCTCTCAGAGGATTGTGAATCTTTGGAATTCTCCACCCCAGAGAACTGTGGAGGCTGGTTTATTGAATATATTTAAGATGGAGATAGACAGATATTTTAACTATAAGGGAGGCAAGGGTTATGGGGAGCGGGCAGGAAAGTGGAGTTGAGGCCAAGATCAGATCAACAGCACAGCTCCCAGCTTCAACGCGGTCAGAACAACGCAGTCGGAACAGCACAGGAATCTCAGTCAACGCGGTCAGAAGGGTCAGAAGATCAGCAGCACAGCTCCCAGCTCGATCAATGCATTCAGAACAACACGGTCGTTGCAGGCCCCACTTCCAGTTCCAGGTTAGAGGAGTCTGTGCATGGGCGAGAGGCGGCGATACGCATGTGTAGACGTCAGGGGCAGAGTCCAGAGCACGCAGACACAGAAGGAGGCCCAAAAACCAAGCGCAAATAGTCAATCTGTTATAATATTGTCAAGGCCAATTGTCCACTATGCTGAAGGGTTCAAAAACAAGTTAAAAGATTGTAAGTTGGGAGTGAGAAATTGGGTAGGACCTTTTTCACTCAAAGAGTAATAAAGCTGTGGGATACGTCACTATGGAAGGCCCTTGAACTGGGTCGTATCAATGGGTTTAAGACGGAATTAGATGTGTTCCTATTGAGGAAAGAGATTGGGGAAAGTGATTCAAAGGTGGGATTTATCTCTGAAAAGAGACATGTTTGTTCTCTGTACTTAACAATTCCTATGTTGTTTTATCCAACCACCAGAGTAACCACGGAGATCTCTCTGCCAATCAAATACTTGTGCCATTTCAATTATCACTTTGTTTGTGGGCTACTGCCACAAGGGTTATTCGGAAGAACGGTAGTGTCCAGCCTGAAATTCTCTGTAGGGTAACCAAAGTTTCAGAGGGTGCTCTGTTTACTCAGCTATCAGCGCACTCTCCTGGTTCCAATATGAAAGTCTTCCATTTAGGGGAAAGTGCCAGTGCCTCCAGAAAAGTGTCCAAAGAGCTGAGTGCAGAGGAGGCCCTTCAGCTGTATGTGGCCTGATATCAGGCACAGCAGGTGACATTTCTGGGAGTGTTGTATGCGGGGAGTAGTGTTCCTTCCTCCGACATGACACCTGACACATTGGATTCAAGCTTCCAGCATCTGGCTGGCCTTGAACTGTTCCAGAGAACGGGCTACAACAAAGCTTCAGTGTAAGGATTAACAGGGCTAAGGCCCACATTCATGTGGACACCAGCACTTGAACCCTTTGTCCACTTGTACACATATGTGGATGAACAGCCGCTATTTCAAACCTTTTGGGAGTTGTCCATTTTGCTTGTAATTCTTTTGCTGCCACATGACAGGCTACTGCATTGACTGGGTGAAGAAAGGAATGGAACCTTGTGAGCAGACAACACTTAAATGGCATAAAGTGGGGTGAAGAGAATCCTGATGGAGAGAGAAATAGCGATAAGGTGTAATCTGATAGAGAGAAATAATTGGAGAGAATAGCAACAGTTCATAAAGAAAATGCACCAGCAAATCTGGGAGGTGAGGTCAGAATTAAAGAGCAAAGTGGAAGAAGGTTCCCATGGGGCAGGGGCGGGAGGGATGTGGGATTGTGGATTGATAATAACAAAGTGAAACCAAGACAGATGAACGAGGTTAAGGAAACCAGTTTAAAGGAAGGGGACTGGAAGATCATGGGCAAAACCGCAGTTATTTGGAATAAGGGAGTCAACATGGTGCCCAATTATTCTCAAAAGGCAGCAGAGGGAATTTAAAAAGTTATTTTGTTTTTAAATAATGTCTTTTTTAAGAAATATAGTTTTATTTTTTAAATGTTTTATTTAAAAAGCAAACCACTGTTGGTAGCCAGGGGACTGGAATGATCTTATGGTCCATTCAGGCAGGGTTTAAATTCCCTGGGCCCAAAATTCACCATCCCAGAAGGGACAGCTACCGTGGAGTTTGGGCGGTCGACCTAAAAAATCGATCGGTCGCCAAGGTCGGATGATTTTCCCTCCCTGAGCCATAGCCAGCTCGGGGGGGGATTTGAGCGGTGTGCACGTCCACCAGAAACGGCGCGGTGAAGCTACTGTAAAGAAGACATTCCAGCGGTGAGCTCTGCAGCGTGCAGGCCGCTGGAAAATGATCAGGACAGGGATTTCCAGCTGCAAAAAGGTAAGACTTTTCCCAGCAGTGCTCCCGCGAGGTATTCGAGTCGCTGCTCGAACGGGACACCGCTGGAGTGTTGCTGCAATCGGGGCCCTTTGGTAGGGAAATCGTTTTATTAATTTTAGTGTTGTTATTTAAAATTACAGCATCCACTGTATTTATATTTTAATAGTTTTATTAATTTTAGTGTTGTTATTTAAGATTACAGCATCCACTGTATTTATATTTTAATAGTTTTATTAATTGCTTTGGCTCCTTTCAACCTGCTGAGTGCTGCTCAGAGGTTTGCACATACTTTTGTACAACTTTCAGGTCTAACTCTTTAGTGGAGGCCTGTGGGCTGCAGAGACCTGCTTGGTAGGGTTCACCCTGAGGATGGGAGAATGGGAGGAGTGTTGGGAGAGCGACACCTGGTACACCTGCTCAGAAGCAGGGTGGCATGCAGGAGAAGGCATCGCCGCCATCACCATGAAGCGAGGCATCGGGCAAGGGAGGCAGCAGCCATGATCGTTCATTCTACGCCAGACCAGTGAGCCCGCCGCCTTCGTCAGCCCAAATCAGGATTGTGGTTGGAGACAAGGGATATCCCCTGTCCACTCCACTGCGGAACCCCAGGACAGCGCCAGAGCATGCATAAAATGACACTCCCTGTGCCACCAGGTGCATCGTCGAGCAGTGCATAGGCATTCTTAAGCAGATGTTCTGGTCCCTGGCCCGCTCTGGTGGCACCTTGCAGTACTCTCCTCAATGGGTCTCCATCATTGTCGTGGTCTGCTGCATGCTGCAAAACCTGGCCATCGTGAGGGGACAGCCGTCGGAGTTCGAGCCAGCAGCACCACCTGAGGAGGAGGAGGAGGAGGAATAGGAGGAGGAGGAGGCGTAGGAGGAGGTGCAGGAGGAGGAGGATCCCCATCGCCCCAGAGCTATGAGACCTCGACCCAGCCCCACCCTGGAAGGGCTGGGTGCAGACTGGCCAGCACCCTCATGGGAGGGTGCGTCCTTACCTAAATGGAGGTTCCTGACACCTCCCCTGCAATCTCCCACCATTCATTATGTACTGGCGGTCTGCCAGGTCACCCCACATCAGGAAACAGTATTTTTTTTCTGTCCTCCACACCGTCCATCAGTGTCTCCAGCTCCATATCAGTGAACCTGTTGGCTCTCCTTGCACCTCTTACACCAGCCATCCTTCCAACCTCCTTCCCCCCTCAGGGCCTTGCTGCAAGCCCAGGCCTTTAAAAAGGCCAGGGAGAAGCTGGCTCATTAGTAACCCTTACCTACATGCTGAATTTCTCAGGGGTGATAACGTTCAAATTAAGACAGCCACACCGCTGAAAAAGCCACTTTGGAAGGGTTCATTAGCGCTGGAACCCATTTGTTCACTTTTGCAGCTGAATATGGGGTGGCCCAGCCACGGAAAATGTTGGCACTAATGGCCACAAAAGGTGGGGTGAAGACCAGCTTTCCAGCGGTACTGAATTTCGGGCCCCCTTTTTGCTATTAGGCAATTTAGAACAATAACTTTTTTTTAAAATTCTCAGCATAAATAGTTATTTGGTACTACTGTGAGAACGAAGTTTTAAAATATTACATAGATTACACAGAATTTACAGCACAGAAACAGGCCATTCGGCCCAACAGGTCTATGTCGGTGTTTATGCTCCAAACAAACCTCCTCCCACCCTACTTCATCAACCCTCTCAGCATAACCTTGTATTCCTTTCACCCTCATGTATTTATCCAGCTTCCTTGTTATTCACCTTAATTACTTCATGTGTTAGCGAGTTCCACATTCTATCCTCTCTCTGGGTAAAGAAGTTTCTCCAGAGTTCCTTATTGAGTAATTGTGTCCCAAGTGGCAAAGAGAGAGGGATTTTCAATTAAATTGAGTAAATATGCTGCGTTGGCATCCAGTTTTGTCATTATTGTATCATTGTTTCCCAAGATTGCTAAAAAGAATCAGACAGATATAACACTGTTATAGGAGTCATTTTATGTTATTATTGTCCCGTACATTATCGAAGAAAATAAATTCTCACCAAGTACAATAATGATCAGTGATGTTTGTTTTACATATTTGTGGTACATCAGGTGACGCGATAACTTCAAACTGTCTAAATATAAAGCAAAATCTCACCCTCAACCTCAATAACATTCCGTTGTATAATAACTAAAATATTAAAATAAAGCACATTGGCCACAAACTCTAAACAAGCTTTCTAATAATTTTATAAATTGCACCATTTTGCTTTGAGCACATTTTCTAAAGAAAAGTACTTGTGTCAAGTAGAAAAACACATCAGTAATATTTAACACAATTATATAATGATAAAAAAATGTTAAAATAAAACCTTAAAATCACTTCAAACTACTAAAACTAAGTTTCAGATTGCTGGTGAAATATGCCACATTGGTTGACCACTGTGTAAGAGCTAAGACAAGACTTAAATCTTGAGATTGTAAGAAATATAATAATTAAGAATGTATAGTAAGAAGAGTATCTGAATTCACCCTTATCCTGCAGTCATGGATTCCTGTTGTGCACTCTGAGGGATCTGTGGATTTCTACAGTGAACTTCTAGGAAAGTTAATGCACCAAGATCAACACCAACTACTCTAAAATAAAAAGAGAAATGCTGCAAATACTCAGCAGGTCAGGCAGCATATGTGGAGAAACATAATCTAACTTCCATCAATTTCTATCCTGTGCAGCACCTAACAATCTGCCCAAGATTCACATTCAACCACACCTTTCTCTCACTTCCTTCCTCACCTTGTATATGTCCTACTGCTGACTACAACCTTGCTAACTCACTCATTACCCCATACAGACTTTTGCAGACAATATTAAATCCTAACGTACCTATTATTACAGCCAAGAATAATTTAATCTCAAGATGATGCAGAGGAGATTTACGAGGATGCTGCCTGGAATGGAGAATCTTAGCTATGAGAACAGATTGGATAGGCTGGGTTTGTTCTCCTTGGAACAGAGGGGGCTGAGGGGAGACCTCATTGAGGTGTATAACATTTTGAGGGGCGTGGATATACTGGATAGCAAGGACGTTTTCCCTTGGTGGAGGGGTCATTTACGAGGGGGCATAGGTTTAAGGTGGTTGGTGGAAGGTTTAGAGGGGATTTGACGGGGGCTTCTTCACGCAGAGGGTTGTGGGGGTCTGGAACTCGCTGCCTGGAAGAGTGGTGGAGGCAGAAACCCTCACCACATTTAAAAGGTGTTTGGATGTGCACTTGAAGTGCCGTAACCTGCAGGATTACGGACCTAGAGCTAGTAAGTGGGATTAGACTGGATAACCTCTTGTTGGCTGGCACAGACACGATGGTAAGTACATCATGAAATCTATTACAGCCAGAGTGATTTCCTGGACTAGTTTCGATCACCTGGATGGGTTGGAGAGGAATTTTCCCATATTTTTTGTCCCCCAATTGGCCTGGGTTTTTATCTGTTTTTTTGCCTCATCCAGGAGATCGCATGGCTCCGGGTGGTGTGGAGTGTAAAATGTTGCGATACATGGGGTATCGCAGTTGTGTGAGATGGACTGGTTGGGCCGGATGCTCTTTACCTGTCTGCCATTGTTCATTGTTCATAGATTTATATGTAACCTTCAGGGCTGCTGATCGAGGGCCATGTGGCTCTTTGTCGGCCGGTGCGGACACATTGGGCCGAAATGGCCTCCTTCTGCAATGTAAATTTCTATGTTTCTATAAGTATTATTGTATGAGATTGGCAAGTATGATCCAAAATAATAACTAAGGAGACAAGGAAGACATTTTGTGGGGGAGGGTAATGGCTCACCTGCTCTGGGAATGGTTGTGCTTCCAGTGATAATTGTGGTGTTGGGTGTATATATACCCTACAGTGGAGAATGGTTTCCCTCGTGCTGTTTAACACACTAAATAGAGCGGTGCTGTCCTGTGTCTGCAAAAATGTAGTGGGGTGGGTGAGGCAGGATTAGAGATGGTCATGAATTCTCTTTACTGTATTTATCACCAGACTGAATCAAAGGATTCTGCTGCTGCAGCTCCCTAAAACTTCAGCATCTCGATTAAGAACGACAACAATATTGAAGCTTTTCCAATTTATGTAGACTGGATGCTTTGGTTATATGTGTATTATTTTCTGTGGGGGTCACTTTCTTTGGGGGTTCTCTTAAGCTCCGCCCGAAGAACTGTGGAAACTCCAGAAACATGGCCGAAATGCAGGGGAACCCCGCAGAAATTCACCACCACTACATTGAGGAATCATGTGTCAGAATGGGAGCAGAAAATACAGCCACCAAACAAAACAGAATACTTCACATTCACCCTCACCAAAGATACGTAACAGAAAGCACGGAGCACTGAAAGTTTACATTGTGCCTTTCAAATAGCAGATGCTGGCAGAATGCCTTCATTCCTGTCTTTGTAAACCAGCTCAGCAAGAAATAATGGAAAGTCATGGCATTCCATTCCAGAGGTTCACATCGTGAAATACTTCCACAATCACTCAGTCGCCATTCACTGTGCAGGCACAAGGCAATCCAGATATCCATCTGCACATATTTTGACAGCAAAACATAGAATTACAGAGAATTTTACATCACAGAATCAAGCTATTCGGCCCAACTGGTCCACGCCGATGGTTAAGCTCCATACAACTATTAAAATGATTATATTTAAAGTCTAATTTCCTGAATACACAGAAAAAACCTCACTGCTAACAGAGTAATTCTCAGCCCTGTCCCTTGCATTATCTGTTGTACTCAAAAATCACAGAACTGGAAAAGTTCATGTTGCAAGAAGAATGTCACAACATTGGTAACACTGGGCTTTAATGAGGGGCCCATCTGATATCAGAATTTAAAAGTTACGTGGTAGATTATTGGGGGGAGCAGCGAGGGAGCAGGGGACGGGGGGCACGGTGGGTGGGTGAGGGTGGTGTGCAGGGATTGAAAATAAAAAATCAGCAACATTTAGGCCTTTCAATGATGAAAACTGAATGCCTACTGGGATCCACTTCCATCTTTCCCATTACCCTCATCTACATTACGGAAAGCCATTAGGCCAGTTTGCTGCCCATTTTGAAACTACAGCAGTTTGCTTCTTGGATTTCAGTAATGCTGTTTGAACAGCACAGTCATGCATCTTGATACAAAAGGGGGCAGACCGTAAATAGAAAGAAGTGGACATTCCTCATTCAAGATCGATAACCAGCCTTCACTTCTTAAAAGGGAAACACAGTGCAATATTAAGATAGAGGAATGGTTTGATTTCTCCTCTTTCTTCTCCCACACACAAAATTAAGCAAGAGCTGTAGCAAGATCAGAATTGCAACAATCAATTTAAAAAGGAAGCCTGGCTTCACTAGAAAGCAAGCAACTGGAGGATGCTCCTTCAGTACTGACGGAGTTGTGGTTTTATTACATGTATTCACGATGCACTATTACATACAGAGCATCACCTCTAGTTACAAGCTAACATTCTTGTGTCTCTTTATTAGCAGAGGGTTTGGAAATTCCTCAGCTATTTGAAAAGTCCCCTGCCTCCAGAATGCAACGACAATGCAGAGACATAATCCGGGATCATTGTGTTTCCATTGTGTTCGATCTGGAGCCTGCGGCCTGTTTCACTGAACGCTGAGACAGTTTTCTGTTGAAAAAAACCCAACCATCTTATAAAAGAAGACAAACAACCAATGACTTATTTCAGAGTGAACTGGTTTATTTAGCTTAATCCCACCATCAGTTTCAAACACTGTGGCACCCTTATTCATATCGTTGGACTTTAAGCGACAATTTTCTGACAATAAAGACAAACGTTTGAGGCCCGAAATTATTGAGTCAGGGATGGAAAAACTTGGGTGGATCTCCTGCGAGGGGCAGGAATTTGGAATGGTTTCCGCATCAGTTAAGTTGGATCTGAAATCCCGATTGGGAGGGAGGTGGCTGTGTCTTCAAGCCACGTCCCCTACATAGCGACAGAAGTTTGAGGCCATTTCAGGGAGTGGTCACAGGCTAGCCCGGGAATTCCGGCCACCACCTCACTCTTAGGTCCAGCAGATCCCATGCCTGCTAAAGACAGGTGTAGCCTCTGTAATGGGCCGACCGAATACCAAAGTACAAAAGTAATCAATCCACTAAGTGCAGGCTCTGGTTCCCCTTCAGGGAATTTTATTTTCAATTTTCCCTTCAGCCCATTAAGGGCCTCTGAAGGGACAGGCTGCCATTCCAATTTATCGTGTGGGGGAGGGGTGGGTGCCACTGTAGTACCTCTACAGGTGCGAGACACCCCCTTCTATTATTAACATGAACCTCGGGTATGGTAGCATAGTGGTTATGTTACTGGACTAGTAATCCGATAGGCCTAGACTAATGGTTTCCGCCTCAGTTAAGTTGGATCTACAATCCCAGCAGCTGGGGAATTTAAATTCTGTGAATTAAATTTGTAAAAATCTGGAATAGAAAGCTAGTATCAGTTATATTGACCAAGAAACTACCAGATTATTATAAAAACCCATCTGGTTCATGCATGTCCTTTTGGGAAGGAAAACTTACCTGGTCTGTGAAAAGCCTGACTCCAGACCCACAGCAATGTGGTTGACTCTGAAATGGCCTAGCAAGTCACTCAGTTGTATAAGGCGGCTCACCACCACCTTCGCAAGGAGGAGTAGGAATGGGCAATAAATGCAGGCCTTGCCAGTGACGACCACATCCCATGAATGAATAAATTAAAGAATGACTCCATCCCCAGGATTTGAGATGGTGTCAGCAGCCTGTAGAGTTGGCAGCCAGAATTCACACCTGATTGCAATTCCTGCAACGGAGTGAAAACCCAGCAATTTCAGAGTCTGACATCAAAGCAGTAACACCAGATAAATATTGGCCAGGACACCAGGGATAACTCCCCAGCTCTTCTTCAAAAGAGTGCCATGGGATCTTTTATGCCACCTGAGGGAGCAGATGGGTTCTCGGTTTAATGTCTCATCTGAAAGACAGAACCTCTGACAGTGCAGCACTCTCTCAGTACTTCACTGAGGTGTCAGCCTAGATTATGTGCTCATGTGTCTGGAGTGGAACTTGAACCCACAACTATTTTTGTCACAATTTCAAAATAAAGAAGCATTAACAGTGGCAACATTTAATTTGTCTCACATGCCTGAAGGCCCTAAAAATATTAGTAGGCAAGGGTGAACTGATGAAAGCATATTCCGGGAGAGGAGCAAAGCTCAAGCCCCAGCTCTTGGGAGAAGGTCGACTCTGAAGGCAAAATCTATTTAAGTGATTTTCAGCAATGAATGGACATTTTTGGAATAAGCTTAAAGATTGCCGTTTTGAATTATTTCAGGAATTAGGTGTAAAACCCCTGATACATTCGCTCCTGGCATGTGCCGGGAGACCATATCGTAACATTGCTTACTCCCAGTCTGTGGTTTTCCATCTGCTAACTTCAATGGATGAAGAATTGCAGGCTAGTATTGCACAATTCTGCAATGAGCATATTGGAATATTTAGTATTATATTCTGGGGTTGTTGTCAAAGTAAGATGGTAGTCAAAAGTATTTTGAAGCATCTCCTCCTCCTTCTCACCAACTGTTTATTGCTAGCTGTTTGTTGATTGGTAGTTTTCATACTACCCATTAGATCAAGAAATTAGAGATAGTCAAAGGATGAATTGAAATACACAGTAGTTAAAACATGAAACATCTCATTTGGTCCAACCAGTCTGTATCAGCATACGACCATACACTTTACATGATTGGTCATTCACCAGAAGAGGTAAATCTATGGCGTGGAAATGAAAAGCAGAACGGAATTTCAGCAGGAGTGCACTTAGAGAGGAGAGCTACAGCCCCAGGTGAAACAGATGATCCTACCTGATATTCTTGTTGCAGTAAATCGTAACCACAACAAAAATGATAAAAGCTCCACAGGCAATCAATGCAATATAATGATTCGCTAAAGCTGAAGGTGAGGTACTGTCACTGCCATGATCCTTTGGGAAAAAAATACTCAGTGTTAACAGATCAAAGCAGCATTTACGTTCTAGTCAGCTTCATTGAAGTAAAATTGGGCGGAGAGTAAACGAGGTGTTACACCCAAACACACCTCGCCGGGCACATTAGATCATAATCAGGCTTTTGCGTTACACTCCACAAATCTGGAATTCTCCAGTGAAACAACTAAATTAGCGGACGTGGCATATTGAGTGGATATCTATGATAACATTTTCTGAAGGAATTTGCATTTGTACAAAATTGTTATCCAGTTTAAGCATTAAAAAGATAGCAGGGCCAATTTTGTCCCCTGGTATAAGTTAATTAAGAAGTGCTGATGCCAATCCATCCTAAATGATTCCCAGTACCAGCTGCAGATTTGGGCAGTGTAACAGACACACCACTGTTGGGGTGGAACATTTCATGTAAGGCAAATTTAAAGGGCTGCTAACAAAACTCCTGAAAGGTGTTGGTAAGGCTCAAAAGGCATCACCGCCCATTAGTAGATTATTCCAAGGCTGAAGGAACAAGGGATTGAGCAACGGCAGGCAAAAATGAAAGGATAGGAAACATAAGATATAAGCTTGAGTCTGAGCAAATGACAGAGCAGCCCAACAACCAATCCACGTTTGATGGCTCCTTAAGTGCACAGTGCATTGCAGCATGCCTAGATAGAGAAAGCACGTTTCTGTCTCTGGCTGTACCAGCCTTGCACTACATTGTAGTTTCAGGTGTCTTTCAGCAGGTGACAGAGCTCTGCACCTGGCTCGCTGATGACTCATGAAGACAGTTTCCCATGGTTGTCGACAGGTTGATGTGCCAGAACCTGCATATATAGATGGTGGGATCATGGCAGAGGCTGCTAATCTGGATTCACTGGCTTTTGATCACCCTGACAGGCTTTCTTCTAACAACTGTCAATAAAAACACCGCAAACGGTGACTGGGAACTATTATGAAGTCTCCCACAGTACATGTTAGGCATGTGCATATATTATTGGTGCCACTGGGTCTTCTGTTCCAGGTTTATTTGGGAATAGGAGCCTTTGCATGCAGAAACCTGCCCCGATATTCCTCCCAATTTTGCTGGGCACTGCACAGGCTCAGCAGAACTGAGGTGCACTGTGTCTGTCCAGGCCTCAGAGTGCCTTATTTGGTGAGCCAAGTTATTTCATAGCCCAGTTGCTCCTTCCCCCACCTCCCCTACTTACAGCTGCCTATTTTACGTTCAAAAAATTGGCACTGGGCCTCCAAACTGCTTTGTGATCTTTCTTGCCTGATGTACAACAGTACTGTGGTCAAAGGCATTTTGAGGTGAGATTGTTTTAGCCAACCCCTAATAAATATATGTAAATGAGGGTCCTATTCCTGTTTGGTCAAGGCTACCTCTTTGGGCCAAGCTTTTGGTCATCTGTCCTAATATCTCCTTATGTGGATCGCCACAACCCCATACGACAGGCGGCAACAAACAGCAGCAGGCATCATATCTGCGGCCACGGCTGCAGCCTGCTTTGGAGTGTTCCCCGTCAGACTGGAAGCCAAGCCTGTCAATCAGGCTGACTTCCGGACAGGGAACCTATCAAACTAAAACTACACACGCTGTGGAGTCAAAACTCTCCAACATTAACTATTTAGATGAAGGAATTGAGTGTAATATCTCCAAGTTTGCAGATGACACTTAACTGGGTGGCGGTGTGAGCTGTGAGGAGGACGCTAAGAGGCTGCAGGGTGACTTGGACAGGTTAGGTGAGTGGGCAAATGCATGCAGATGCAGTATAATGTGGATAAATGTGAGGTTATCCATTTTGGGGGCAAAAACACAAAGGCAGAATATTATCTGGATGGCAGCAGATGAGGAAAAGGGGAGGTGCAACGAAACGTGGGTGTCATGGTTCATCAGTCACTGAAAGTGGGCATGCAGGTACAGCAGGCCATGAAGAAGGCAAATGGTATGTTAGCCTTCATAGCTAGGGGATTTGAGTATAGGAGCAGGGAGGTCTAACTGCAGTTGTACAGGGCCTTAGTGAGGCCTCACCTGGAATATTGTGTGCAGTTTTGGTCTCCTAATCTGAGGAAGGACGTTCTTGCTCTTGAGGGAGTGCAGCGAAGGTTCACCAGACTGATTCCAGGGATGGCTGGACTGTCATATGAGGAGAGACTGGATCAACTGGGCCTTTATTCACTGGAGTTTAGAAGGATGAGAGGGGATCTCAAAGAAACGTATAAGATTCTGACAGGACTGGACAGGTTAGATGCGGTAAGAATGTTCCCGATGTTGGCGAAGTCCAGAACCAGGGGACATAATCTTAGGATAAGGGGTAGGCCATTTAGGACTGAGATGAGGAGAAACTTCTTCACTCAGAGAGTTGTTAACCTGTGTAATTCCCTGCCGCAGAGAGTTGTTGATGCCAGTTTATTGGATATATTCAAGAGGGAGTTAGATATGGCCCTTACGGCTAAGGGGATCAAGGGATATGGCGAGAAAGCAGGAAAGGGGTACTGAGGGAATGATCAGCCATGAACTTATTGAATGGTGGTGCAGGCCGAATGGCCTACTCCTGCACCTATTTTCTATGTTTCTATGTTTCTATGCGGAGAAACCCGAACTTCCGGGTATCCCAACACAAACCCACCCACCCACCCCCGCCTATTCAGCCCACTCCTGTCAAGATTCAGCCCATAATCTACAGCGAGGCCATTCAGGAGAAAAATCAGGAAGCACTTTTTTACACAAAAGGAAGTAGAAATCTGGAACTCTCTCGTCCAAAAGGCATTGGCTGTTGGATCAATTGCAACTTTCAAGACCGAAGTGGATACATTTTTGTCATGTAAGGGTATCAAGGAATATGGTGCAAGATGGTAAAATGGAGACGAGGTGCAGATTAGCCATGATCTAACTGAATGGTGGAGCAGGCTCGAGGGGCTGAATGGTCTATTGTGTTCCTAATTATCGTATGTACCTCAAGGAATGTTTGGCGGCAGTGAGCCCAAGATTCCAAAAGGTACCCCCATTAGGGACTTCAACTGCAAGCCTCTCCCACGGGATGGATTTAGGTTTTAAGGAGCCCGTCTTCAAACTGGAACAAAAATCTTTAGCTGCAAAATCAGCAGAAAGCATTCCCAGCACTCTCTGGGCAATTGCCATTCACCTTCCTCCAAGCTGCACTGCAGGGACATTCCCTGCAGAAAGCCGACACTCTGTTTCTATGGGTGCTCCTGATCTGTGACCAGCAGGAATGTAGGAAAGCTGGTCACATGTCGGAGTGACATCATATGACCCTTATTTACATGTCTCTTAAATGTCTGCTTATTTCAGCTACTCCTAATTGCATGTGAAGAGCAGGCAGGCAGGCAGGAAAATTCATCAGAGGGGCAACAGGTGAAATTCTCAAATTTCCTGCGTTCCGAGCTCCTAAAACAGGTGCACTATGGCCATGAGGCTGGGCAAAATCGACTCTACTTGGTGTGCGGTGCAAATTAAATGTGACAAAGTATGACCAAATCTGAACAAGCTGCACCAATCACTTGAACTCGGAATGCCTCTATCTTGAATATTGCCAAAACCTCATCACTAACCCAACAGCAGAGGTCCCTGGCTTCAACCTCTCTCGAAGACAGTGGACGGCGCTCAACCCAATCTGCACAGGGCACAGACGATGCAGTCACCTGCTTCACAAGTGGAAGATGAGGGACGACCCGAAGTGTGACTGTGACCATGAGTCCCAGACCACGGAACACATCACATCAACCTGCCCACTAAGGCACCCCATTTCTCCACTCGGCATCTCAGGAGGCCATCGATTGGTCATCCCATTATAAACTTTTCCCATCATACCAAAGTTGTAGTATTGACAACATAACTATCTCTAATAATCATCAATGGCACTCTTGTGATCACACAAGGATGGAATTCATTAATATGGTGAATGCTGACTTCACTGTGCTCAAACTACACTGATTAGGATCAAGTGATCACACAGCGTGGTGAAAGATTAATACAGCTGCTTCCACCCATACAGAATAAGATGAAATACACAGAGTAATGCACAGTATCATTCGTACCAGTAACACAGCAAAATGGGTCAAGTGGTCGCACTTGCAGGTGATGTTATTAAATTCAGTTTCTGTCGTACAACCAGCCTCACTCCAATCACCACTACTTGTGCTCCCTGTAATGAAAAGTTACAAAGTCAGCGGCTGTTCCTTTACTCATCAGTTCCAGAACTAATTAAGTAACTAATAAAATGATTTTCTACCTGTTTTGAAATCCCAAAAGACACATTTTCCAACTGATTGATTCTAAAATGAAATTGAGTTACAATAATCAAGGACTGTCAGTCATATAAATAATTGATTTTAGTAAGTTGAATAATGAAGAATGAATTTTTTTTTTCTTACCGGCAATGATACGTTCTGAAACTCAATGATCACTGGGTATTTGAGATTTTTAATGGTGACATTCACCACTTTTATTCCAACGACAAGATTGTTTAATACAGTGCTGTTATTGTGACCCTGTAGACACAACATAAACATCATGTAAATTTCTCGAACCAAGTACGGAATATTGTTGGTTACTTTAGACAAGAATAAATTTGAAAACTTTTTACACATGGAATAAATTAGCAATGAGTTGCATCAAAGCTGGTCAGAATCCATTCTTCTGCTTTGTTATTTCTTGTATCTGCCGGTGAAGCTCCCATGGCATTGCCCACAGAAAGTCAGGACAATTTTGTATTACACTAAATGAGGCAGAATCAAAAGCATTTCTGAATGGTGCGAGTGGGCAGCTACAGTTAAGCTACCCATCTCTACCAAAACAGAGGCAGCAGAGCTTTGCACACACATATTTGGTGCATGTGTAGGAATCGCCTCACCAACATTACAAAAAGATGATTGAGACTGGGTTAGTACATTGGCCTTTCACCTTTGAGGGCCTTGTTTCCAATCCAATCTAACTGATCAAATAGGAGTCTCTTTTCTCAAATAGGAGACTATTGATCCAGGATGCTGAATGTGGGGAGCAGAAAAGTTCCCGCTGTGTAGCTGGAAGTGATCTCCTGATCTTGGTACACAGTAAAGGGACACTTACTCTGTAGCTAATTGACCTGACATCAGGTGACACACTGGAAAGTGTTTTGCATTGCCGTAGATGGATGGTCAGTGTTTCTATTCCCCAGTTGCTCGTAGGAGCAATAGCTTCAGTAATTTTCCCAGCTAGTTAAAAGTGCCCCAGAATACTGTGCTGCTCAATTCTTTTGCAAATGCACAATATTTTGCAGTATAAGTGGAGGTTGGTTACAGTTGGTAGGAATGTACTGGCCGGTAGTGGAAAAATCTTTAAATGGAAATCCAGCATGTAGGAAAGATTTATGTTTGAAAATCAAAGCGATGCAAAGGATGAGGGAAACTGACATGGAACTTGCTGCTCCCATAGGGCCCAAGTTTCGAGCCGCGCCTAGAACGGCGCAGTCCCAACCTGGACGCCCGTTTTTCGCGCCACAAAGTGCGCCTAAAAAAAACTCCAGATTCTCTAGCTCCCTGCAGGTCCACTGGCCCTCGGCACAGCGCAGCAGGAGCTGTAGGGGATGGAGCCAGGTCCCTGCGCTGAAAACAGTGCGGGGACCTCTGCACATGCGCGCTACAGTGGGCACGCAAGTGCAGTAGCTCATGGCGCCCGTAACAGTGTGGGAGAGGCCCGAAGCACGCAGCCCCTAGCCCTGGCCGAATGGCCTCACTGGGGCTGCGTGCATAAGGCTCCTCCCACGCCCCAGCTCCTGCTTCCTCCCGACCCAACTCGACTCCCGCTTCCCGCCTCCGGACCGGACCCGACACCGACCTGACTCCCGCTTCCCCGCCCCCCCCCTGCCCTCGGACCGGACCCGACACCGACCTGACTCCCGCTTCCCGCCCCCCCTCCCCCCGCCCCCCGACCGGACCGGACCCGCCCCCGGACTGGACCCGACCCGACTCCCGCTCCCCCCACCCGGCGCCCCCGCGCCCCCACCTCCGGTCCGGACCCGACACCGACACTGACTCCCGCTCCGCCGCCCCCCCCCACCGACCCTGCCTCCGGACCAGACCTGACACCGACTCCCGCTTCCCCCCTGCCCCCCCCCCCCGCCCCCGGACCAGACCCGACACCAACACCGACTCCCGCCTCCACCACCCCCCCGCCCCCACCTCCGGACCAGACGTGACACCGACACCGACTCCCGCTTCCCCCCTTCCCCCCCCGCCCCCGGAGCGGACCCAACACCGACCCGACTCCCGCCTCCACCACCCCCCCGCCCCCACCTCCGGACCAGACCCGACACCGACACCGACTCCCGCTTCCCCCCTTCCCCCCCCCCGCCCCCGGACCAGACCCGACACCGACACCGACTCCCGCTTCCCCCCTTCCCCCCCCGCCCCCGGAGCGGACCCAACACCGACCCGACTCCCGCCTCCACCACCCCCCCGCCCCCACCTCCGGACCAGACCCGACACCAACACCGACTCCCGCTTCCCCCCTGCCCCCCCCCCGCCCCCGGAGCGGACCCAACACCGACCCGACTCCCGCCTCCACCACCCCCCCGCCCCCACCTCCGGACCAGACCCGACACCGACACCGACTCCCGCTTCCCCCCTGCACCCCCCCCGCCCCCGGAGCGGACCCAACACCGACCCGACTCCCGCCTCCACCACCCCCCCACCCCCACCTCCGGACCAGACCTGACACCGACACCGACTCCCGCCTCCACCACCCCCCCGCCCCCACCTCCGGACCAGACCCGACACCGACACCGACACCGACTCCCGCTTCCCCCCCTTCCCCCCCCGCCCCCGGAGTGGACCCGACACCGACCCGACTCCCGCCTCCACCACCCCCCCGCCCCCACCTCCGGACCAGACCCGACACCGACCCGACTCCCGCTCCCCCACCCGCCCCCGGACTGGATCCGACCTGACCTCCCTCCCCCTGACCTGACCTCCCTCTTCCTCCCTCCCCCCGACCCGAACCGAACCGAACCGACCTCCCTCCCACCAACCCCCCGACCCGACCTAACACCACCTACCTGTAAATCTGGTGCTGGGGACGGGCCCAGCCTGAAGTCTCGGGCCCGGCACGTTCAGCCTCCCTCCCCCTTCTCCTTCCCCCCGCCCCCCCATCTCCTTCCCCCTCCCATCTCCTTCCCCCCCTTCCCCCCATCTCCTTCCCCTCATCTCCTTCCCCCCCCCAATCTCCTTTCCCCCCCCAATCTCCTTCCCTCCATCTCCTTTCACCCCTTCTCCTTTATCCCCTTCTCCCCCCTCCCCTTCTCCCCCCCTCCCCTTCTCCCCCATCCCTCCCCCTTCTCCCCCATCCCTCCCCCTTCCCTCCCTCTGCTCCCTCCCTCTCTCCCTCTACCCCCCTCCTCCCCCTCCCCTCGCTGTCAGAAACACAGACACTGACAGATAGAGAATGAGAGACACACAGACAGACAGAGAGATAGAGACGCTGACAGAGACACACTGCGGGGGGCGGGGGGGAGGGCATCCCAGCACGCTGTTGGAGGGCTCCAGGTGCTGCAGTCGGTAAGTAGAAAATGTTTTATTTATTGATATTCTTTTTTTTTAATTTCTTATTAATTTTTTTTGATTGATTTATTGGTTGATTTATTGATGTATTTATCATTTATTATTGATGATGGCTCTTTATTTGTAAAACTGTAGTGTTTAATGTTTGTAAACTTCCCTTTAAACCCCCCTACGCCTGATTTTCTAAAGTGTAGACAAGGTTTTTTCGAGCGTACAAAAATCTTCACTTACTCCATTCTAAGTTAGTTTGGAGTAAGTTTTCACTGACGAATGTGTGTGTGCATGGTGTGTGTCTGTGTGGTGTGTGTGTGGTGCGTGTGTCTGTATGGTGTGTGTGCGTGTGTGTGTCTGTGTGGTGCGTGTGCGTGTGTGTGTCTGTATGGTGTGTGTGCGTGTGTGTGTCTGTGTGGTGTGTGTGCGTGTGTGTCTTTGTGGTGTGTGCGTGTGTGTGTCTGTGTGTGCCTTCCTCCGTAAGGCCATGACATTTGCATCATGCTGGGTTGAAACATGCCCTCGAGAACTGATCCAGCGCTGCCCTAACACTGAGAAGCTGAGGAAAGCAGCCAGAAAAAGGTCTGTCTCTGTGTAAGTGTGATTCCAAGTTCAATTTTTAAACTGAAGTACGGCTGACTTTGAAGGAATGAGCTGAGCTGTTAACAGGTAAACCTATAGGAAAAATGTGGGAGGTATTCAAAGAAATATTAAGTATAATACCCGACCAATACATACCACTAAAGTGCAAACATTCCACTTGCACAGGCAAGTAACTATGTTCAACTTATGAGGTAAGATGGAATGTAAAACGAAAGGAAATGGTTTACACAAATGGCAAGAACAGTGATAATCCAGCAGAGTGGAAAATATAGAAAGTAACAAAGTGACAGAAGGAAAATATTAAGAACTGCAAAAAGGGAATAGGAAAAAACTTGCAAGTATATAATAGTTAAGAATAAAAGTTTTTTTAAATACCTTTAGAGCAAGAGAGTCTAAGGGAGTTGTGGGCCCATTAACGACAGACACTGGTGACACTGTAATAGTCAGCAATGTGGTAGATTTATTAAACAAGTACAGGTACAGCATCGAAAATCCGGAGTTCCGGAATCCGGACACTGGGATCATACGTGGCAGGTTCGTTCTGAATCCGGAAAATGTTCCGGAATCCGGACCCGCCGCCTCCACCCCCTCCCCCCCCCGCCCCACCCACCGTAGCCACCTCTCTGCCGCTGGACTCACCCCCCTCGGGCCATCGACGTCTCCCCCGCTGCCCCGCTGACCTCTTACCCGCCTTCGGGCCGCTGCCGACCTCTCCCCAGCCAACCTCACCCCTGCCTCGGGCCAACCCTGCCCTGCCACCGCTCGGTCGCCCGACCCCCCCTCCCCTTTCTTACTTATCTTGGCCCAAGCATTTCCGGATTCGGGCTGTCGGAAAGACATTCTGAAATCCGGAAATACCCGAATCTGGGCTTGGGCGTTTCTGGATTCCGGTATTTCCAGAATTACCCAGAATCCAGAACGGCCTCGGTCCTGAGGTTTCCGGATTTCAGACGCTCCACCTGTACATGCCTTTATTAGTCGATGCAGAGAATACAAGAGCAGGGAGGTTATGCTTGAACTGTATAGCCACAGCTAGAGTACTTTGTGTAGTTCTGATCACCACATTTCAGGAAATTTGTGATTGCACGAGAGAGGATGCAAAGAAGACTTACAAGGATGTTGCCTGGACTGGAGGATTTTAGCTATGTGGAAAGATTGGATTGGTTGGGTCTGTTTTCTTTGGAACAGAGGAGGCTGAGGGGAGACCTTATTGAGGTGTATAAAATTATGAGGGGCCTAGATATAGTGGATAGGAAGGACCTATTTCCCTTAGCAGAGGGGTCAACAACCAGGGGGCATAGATTTAAAGTAATTGGGAGGAGGTTTAGAGGGGAGTTGAGGGGAAGTTTTTCCCCAAAGGGTGGTGGGTGTCTGGAACTCACTGACTGAAAGGGTGGTAGAGGCAGAAACCCTCACCACTTTTAAAAAGTGCTTGGATGTGCACTTGAAGTGCCGTAACCTACAGCGCTATGGACCAAGAGCTGGAAAGTGGGATTAGGCTGGATAGCACTTTATCGGCCGGCGTGGACACGATGGGCTCAAATGTCCCCTTTCCGTGCTGTAAATTTCTCTGATTCTATAATTGTAGAATACCGGTGAGTCAAACCATCAACTCGGCACAGCAAGAGTTAAACAATAATGTGCACAAATAGCTAAAAATATCTCACCAGTTAAAGTGCTCAATGAATAGAATGCAGAAAGTGATATCATTATTGACATAATTATAAGTAGGGTTAAATACTCTTACTGCCATTTGATAAAATCCATGTTCCCATTTCTCATTTAGAAAAGAGTAACTGTGATTCTAATTACGTTACCTGGAACAGTGATGTATTCTTGTATATAGTAAAAATGATTCGAGATGTAGTTGTATTAAAGTGGTTACTACTGTTGTGTAGGAGTGTTGGTGGCAGTTCGATCTTAATCGCTGGGTCCAAGGTAGAGAGATTCCTCTGCGTTTTATGTTTAAGAAAAAAATATAAATTAATTGGTTATCTGGTTGCAATCTGAAATGACATTTCACTTCTTACATTTAGGAGTAACATGCTCAAAGCGTCTGGTTGGGTGAAAGTGGTTACCTTTAGTGGGAAATCTGGACATTTGCTGTGAGGGTTATTTATCGCTACTGGTCGTAACCACCACATCAAAATATAGTAACAGGGGCCTGGGACCAGACAAATGATCACGGCCATCAGATAAGGA
Source organism: Pristiophorus japonicus (assembly GCF_044704955.1). Taxonomy (NCBI): domain Eukaryota; kingdom Metazoa; phylum Chordata; class Chondrichthyes; family Pristiophoridae; genus Pristiophorus; species Pristiophorus japonicus. Next base: position 111,735,273 of record NC_091989.1, on the reverse strand, counting down.
AGAGTGGAAAGCTTAAGCAATAATTGGAAGTTGGGTCACAACATCGGAAGTATAATTGTTGGGATCACCCCAAAGCCATTTGAACTCACTGCTGGAATTCTTCTCTACTAGGAATAGGATTCAAGTTCAGTGCTACACGAGAAAACGTCTGGGGGAATTTTAACTTAACTGGCCTAATGGGAAACTGATGCAACAGGGCAACCCATTTTACACGCCGCTGGATTTTACTTTCTATTGGAGTGTGTAAAATCGATGCTGATCTGCTGGGTTTCCCAGTACTACGACCACCCCCACCCACCCCGTAAATATCAGGGCTGTTAATTCAGGATCAGACAATCACTCATTTTCTTAACAAGAAATGAAAAGAGAAGTGTATGTTTGGGGGTGGGGATGGGTGGGGCGGGGGGTGGGATGGGGGACGGGACAGAAAGCAAGTGAACATCATACATTCAAATTATTAGCAATAACAAAAGCAAGATATTGCAGTACTGAGAAGAGAGATACATCACAGCATGGCCGGGCAGATACTCCTCCTGCCACAAGTCCTCTAACTGGGCGACAAGTGACATTGTCCACACTTCCAACTGACACCACAAGAATCCCAACAGACTCACCGTATCTGGATTAGGAAACTCGACTCCTGTGAAATTTTCAGTGTTTATTTTTAGAATGTAAAATGCTATATATTCTGTTTCGCCAACTTCACTTTCCCCTTCGAAATGTATCTCCATGAATATATTTTCCAGATATGAGATGATTGAAGATCTATAAAAGAACGACAATGCAAGAATATTACTGACTGGGAAATAGCTAACAATAGAGGGTAAGGATTAATTTGCTGAGTGTGTGTTGATCAGGATTAATGATGTTTTATGGTGCAGTGGCCTGAGGCCAACAATGCACCCAAGGGTGCCTGAGCACTGGGTGGGTGGGGAAGGCGCAAGTGGAAAGAGGCTGAAGCTCGTGCACAAGCTGGGCGCTAGGCTCATTAGGCCTCTGTCTTTAATGTAAATATGGCAGCTGACCCATAATGCAGCTGGAGCTTCAGTTACTCATTAGGAACAGATGCTGAACGCGAGGTTACATTCCCGATTAAAATAAATTCTCACAAGTTACTGCCAGCTGGCCCGAACACCCCGGGATCTGCCCACTTCCTGTTAGCCAGTCAATTGCCTAGTGGAACAGTGCAGGCAGGCGTTGCTCGATAAAGTGCTCCATGCATGTCGAGAGTCACTTGGATTGAGACAAAATTATGTAAATTAGCTGACCGGGAATTAGCTGGTGTGGTCAGCACATTTGTACACAGGTACTGAGTGACTTTGTCAGAGCCATTGAGTTTACTCACTTGTTAACCATAACCAAAGGTGCATAAATGATGGAAAGTATAGTTCTGAGTAGGAGAAAGGAGATCTCCGAAAGTCCACTTATTCAAGAAGACTCCACATTATTGCAGACTGTAGGAGGCAATCTCACCAGAGGAGGCCACCCACTCATAACAGCAGCTTCAGCAAATGTAGGATGGCACTGTGCAGAGGGTGAACACATGTCTCCCACTCACTGCACTTGGAAGGATTGCAGATAGTGGGGTTGATCACCAATGTGATTATTGAGAGTAACTAAATGATCTTATCTTCACATATCTCTATCAACATGACTGTCAACGATCATACATTGCTATAGTTGGATGTTCAAGGTGATTGAGGTGTTACACCTGTTCGCCTGAGTAGTTTCAGAAAAGCGAATTATTAAAGCAGATTTATCCAGTATCAATTGCAAAATGGAATACAAAAGGAAGATATCCGGGACATCTCAGCATTATTGGAACAGAAAAGTTGTAGCTGAGAAAGATTGATGGTTAAGTGTATACAACTTACTGTATAGGAGCATAGAAACATTAGCAACAAGAGTCGGCCATTCAACCTGTCTTGGCTGATCTACACTTCAATTCCATTTAACTACCTTTGCTCCATAGCCTTGTTTCCCTTGCGAAACAAAAATCTATCTCAGTTTAGAAAGTTCCATTTGTCCCAGCATCCACAGCCTTTTGGGGAAGAGATTTTCAGATTTCCAAGACCCTTTGTGTGCAAAAGTGCTTCCTGATATCACTCCTGATTGGCCTAGCTCTAATTTAAAAACAATGTACTTTATTCTCAAGTCCCCATCACAAGAAATAAATCCTCCATATCTACCCAATCAAATCCTTGAGATTTGTGAATTTGGATTCCCAAATCTCTTTGCTTCTCTACAGTTCCGAGTTTCTCATGACTTCGAAAATACTCTGATTTATCATTCTTGGGTCCAAAGTGGATGTCATCACACTTGACCACATTAAAATTAATTTGCCATTATCAACAAGTCAGGGGACCAATCTTGGTTCAATAAGGATTGAAGAGTATGCCAGGAGCAGTACCAGGCCTACCTAAAAATCAGGTGCCAACCTAGGGAATCTGCAACACAGGATTATATGCATGCTAAACAGCAGAAGTAGCATGCTATAGACAGAGCTAAGCGATCCCACAATCAACAGATCAAAGCTCTGCAGTCCTGCCACATTCAATCATGAATGCTGGTGAACAATTAAACAAGGAACGGGAGGAGGAGGCTCCATGAATATCCTCATCCTCAATGAGTGCAAAAGACGGCTGAAGTGTTAGCAACCATCTTCAGAAAGAAGTGCTAAGTGGATGATCCATATCGGTCTCCTCCTGACGTCCCCACCATCACAGAAGGCAGTTCTCAGCCAATTCGATTCACTTCACATGATATCAAAAAACGTCTGAGCACACAAAGACAATGAGCCCCGACATCCCGGCTGTCGTGCTGAAGACTTGTGCTCCAGAACTAGCCACGTCATTAGCCAAGCTGTTCCAATACAGCTATAACACTGGCATCTCCCCGACAATGTGGAAAACTGCTCAGTTATGTCCTGTCCACAAAAAGCAGGACAAATCCAATCTGTCCAATACCACCCAATCAGTCTACTCTCAATCATCAGCAAAGTGAAGGAAGCTGTCGTTCACAGTGCTATCAAGCGACACTTACTCACCAATAACCTGCTCACCAATGCCCAGTTTGGGTTCCGCCAGGACCACTCAGCTCCAGAACTCATTACAGCCTTGGTCCAAACATGGACAAAAGAGTTGAATTCCAGAGCTGAGGTAAGAGTGACTGCCCTTGACATCAAGGCAGCATTTGACGGAGTGTGGCATTAAGGAGCCCTAATAATACTGAAGTAAATGGGAATCAGGGGGAAAACTCTCCACTGGCTGCAGTCATACCTAGCATAAAGGAAGATGGTTGTGGTTGTTGGAGATTAATCATCACAGCCCCAGGACATCGCTGCAGGAGTTCCTCAGAGCAGTGACCAAAGCCCAACCATCTTCAGCTGCTTCGTCAATGACCTTCCCTCCATCATAAGGGAAGAAGTGGGGATGTTTGCCGATGACAGCACTATGTTCAGTGCCATTTGCAACTCCTCAGATAATGATGCAGTCCATGCCCAAATGCAGCAAGACCTGGATGGCATTCAGGCTTGGGCTGATATGTGGCAAGTAGCATTTGCACCACACATTTGCCAGGCAATGTCTATTTCCAACAAGCGAGAGTCTAACCACTGCCCCTTGACTTTCAACAGCATTACCATTGCTGAATCACCCACCATCAACATCTTAGGGATCATCATTGATCAGAACCATAACTGAACCAGCTGCATAAGTACCTTGGCAACAAGAGCAGGTCAGAGGCAGCATATTCCGTGGCGAGTGTCTCACCTCCTGACTCCCCAAAGCCTATCCACCATCTACAAGGCACAAGTTAGGAGTGTGATGGAATAATCTCCACTGGCCTGGATGAGTGCAGCTCCAACAACACTCAAGAAGCTTGACACCATCCAGGACAAAGCAGTGATTGATTGCCACCTCATCCATTTAGCATTTACTCCCTCCTTAAACATTTACTCCCTCCACCACCAGCGCACCATGGCTGCAGTGTGTACCATCTACAAGATGCACTGCAGCAACTTGCCCCGGCATCTTTGGCAACACTTCCCAAACCCACGACCTTTCGGGCCTAGAAGGACCAGGGCAGCAGGTGCATGGTAGCATCATTACCTGCAAGTTCTCCTCCAAGTTGCACACCGTCCTGACTTGGAAGTACTTCGCCGTTCCTTCATTGTCGCTGGGTCAAAGTCCTGGAACTCTCTCCATAACAGCACTGTGGGCGTACCTTCACCGCACAGACTGCAGCAGTTCAAGAACACAGCTCACCACCACCTTCTGAAGGGTAATTGGGATGGGCAATAAATCCTGGCCTTGCCAGTGCCGCCCACATCCCATGAACGAATAAGAAAAACATGGCGCCAATCAGAGTACACATCCTTTATCCTCACTCTGTCTCCTACCTCTCAACCAATTTCCAACCCAAGTCAAAAGCCTACCTCCAATTCCTTGTGTTCTCAGTTATGCTAACAATCTTTTACATGGCACATTATTGAATGCTTTCTGGAACTCCATAAACATAACACCCATCGACACTCCCTTATCTACCTTATTAGTGACCTCCTGAAAAAATTCAACTAGATTAGTATTACCCTTACCCTTAACAAATACTCTTCAAGTGCTCAGTCACTCTATCTAATGAGAGAGTCGAGTAGCTTCCCCACAACTGATGTTAAACTGACAGGTCTGTAGCCACCTGGGCCACAATATTCCCAGCCCTGCGAGAGCCGGTTTGGAGGCGGGCCAGCTGTCTAAATGGCCGAGATTGACAGTGGGTCGGGAACTTGCTCTAAACCCACCTCCTCATATGTTTCTCAACTGTCAGGTCCGCGTGCGGATCGCAGACCCGACACCAAGCGACGGGCCAATTAATTAACGTACTTTACAGGTAGTTTATTGCTATTTAAGAGGATTAAAAGCAGGCACTAACAATTTTACCAACTTTTTGACTTGTTTTCTGTCCCTCAAGTTTCACCCCAGGTAAGTGTGTCGGGCTCTCAGTGACTCTCCTTTGCTTTGGCTGGTTGACAGCTGGAGAAGTGGTGTAAAAGCTACCATTTCACAGCTGTTCACTTTCCAATATCAAAAGCTGAATCCTTCAGGATTTGGAATAAACTTTTGAACTATATGCAGTTTGGAAGTGTTTGCAGTGAACTCTCTATTCACTGTCACCTCCTTGGAGCAACCTCTCACCATTGACAAATCGCTTCTGACATCTCAACCTCACCTCCCATCTATTCCAGCAGCATCGATGCCCTTGAAAAATTCTCACCTTGGTCCTCAGAATCCCACCATGATCATCCCCAACATCATTATACACACCTGCATCTCCAACAACAACAACCTTCTCCGCAATCAGCTGATGCTGCACCGGACACAGGGCATCAGCACCCAACCATATTACTGTCTGGGAGGCCAGCAATAGCCTCACCATGAACATGTTTACTTCACTTGATGCTGTGCACCCTGGTTGCCACATGATGCACTAGGTTGGCACCACCCCACACCAGCTCCATAAAGCATCCCAGCATTGCCAAGCCATTCCTTTCACATTCATCACCTTTGTGGGGGGTACCCATATGTCTCACCATTCACTACACCTCACTAAGCAAGGTAGGTTGGTGTGAGTAAGGATCTGCAGGGGTAGAGTAGGGAAGGCAGAGTGTTGGGGATGTGATGAGTGGCACAGTAGGATGAGGTTGAGTGTGGCTTTGCAGTAACATTTCGTGATCTACTGAGCTCATTGAAGATTTGGTCCAACTGCAGCCAGGTCCTCCTGATGACATCCCTGCTTGTGCCCTTCTGTGCAATATTCAACCAGGCTGCGTTGGTGTCCTGGGGAGGTCTCTTCCACCCATTGGAAGGAAAGAGGACCTCCTTGCATGCTGTGACTCTCTCCGTAAGCATCTGGGGGGAGTGATGTGAGTGCCTGGTGCAGCCATGTACTTCTGTGCAATGCTTGTCTGTGTTTACACCCCCTCAATGCGGCAGAACACTGACCGAAGAATTGTGAAAATCAATGTGGACATGGTCCCTTTAAGGAAACCAGCTGACGACACATCATCAAATTATATCATCAGACCTGCTTCTTGTTAATTGTCTGGGAACCTCGTAGGGCGGGCTTAACAAGCCTAATCCAGAGAAGATTGCTTCAAGAGAGTGGGATGGAGCCGGGAGCGGGTTTCCCACACGCCAACGAAGATTATAAAGATTGTTGGAGGCACATGCAGACTTAAAGGAAAATAATATAGATCAGTGCCCATAGCAGCTGTGTTGTTTCACATACCAGCTGCTGTCCTACAAGGGGTTTATGTTCCCCTTGATGTGTAGCTGTTCTTCTTTGGTCAGCTTACATAGGTCTCTTTAAATGGCAGTGTTGTGTAACATGCAACATACGATAATTATTCTGCAAAGTCAATCAGGCCATTAGGCAAGGGATCTCCAGAGCGGTTTAAACATTGGAAATGCTGGTTTAACAACCCAAAGGCTTGCGTTGTGATAGTTCCATTTCAGGAATATATGTCATTTACAGCATTGTCTTGAAGTGTGGGGGGCTCTGGCCATGCATGCAATTAAATAGAATAGAAGCCATTTTAGGAGTATTTGCAAAATTTAGTGACCACTCCATTAATGCAATACAGAAACTTGCTAGTTTAACATTTTATATCAATTTTAGATGAATTCGCTCATGACAAAATAAGAAATACTGCACAAACACTAATTTGTTGTAAATAGAAATTCTCTCATATCGGTTACTATGAGAGTTGGAAAAGTATTTTCATGTATTACGTTAGAGGGAGGCCAGGTATCTCCTTAAGACTGGGAGTCTAGCGCAGCAGCAGACTGGCAATTTTGTGGAAGGCCAGGAAAACATCAGGCATTATTTGATACATAGACAATTCAAGAAAGATGGCTTATTTCTGTTATATATCAGAAATTGATTGTGTTTTCAGACTGACAATGCATTCTAGAAGAATGGTTACCTACATGTTAGAAATTTGACCAAAACATCTCTGTATGAGACTGGTCACTTTTGTAACTGCACCTGAAGGTGATTCATTTCCATCTCTAACAGTCAGGCTGTGCTGCAAATAAGAACAAGACTGCTTCCAACCTAAATGGAGAAGGAGAGGATATAATGAAGAGGTCAATACAAATAAGCTCGAGTCCATTGAAATCCTTACTGAAAAACTGTAGCAAACACCCCAGAGCATGGCCCCAATGTAAATAAGGTCGCCACATGGCTATTATATTTTGGGAGTGAAATTTCTTTCTCAGCTCTGTAATAAATTGGTAAATGATTTTGGGGGAAATTTCCGTTTTAAACTAAATGGAATAGTGATGACTTTATTCAAATCGTGGACAGAGGAACTTCAACCAGACACGTTAATCAGCTTGTTACAAGTAATGCACAGAGCAACAATCCCACCTTGTTACTGAAGGGATCACATGCATTCTCCTATAATTATTGGAATTTGTGAAATATTCTAACACACTTTAACAATCATTTACAGTGCCTGCTAGTGAGAGCACTCCATTTCCTGCCAGAGGTATCATTTGTGCTATTTTATATTATGATCTACATGGCCACACCCAAATATTGGAGCATAATAAGTTTCACAGGTACATTTCAAGGTTTGTGTCTCATTTACATGTTCAGGACACTTTGGGGTCTCATTCTCTCTTTGTCCACTGATGGGTCTTTATTTTCATTCAATGAATTACGATTCATTTTTAAGAACATTGTGTGCTTCCCATGAGTTTGTGTGTGACTGCAGCACATGGCAGCTCAATCCAGCCGTGTACTTTGTAAATTTGTATTTGAGAGCATGACTGACCTCTACCTCCTGTTACAAGCAGCCATGCTCCACCAATAAAGCAGTATCATCAGTAGCAGCTAAGGAAATTATTGCTCTTAATTTTTATGTAACAGGGTCATTCCAGTCCTTCACTGGCAACATTGGTCATATTACACCGTTCACTAACCACTGTATTATAAAACTGACAGATGTGTTAATTCAGGAAGTTGCCCTAGAACTAGTGGATGCATTGGTGATAATTTTCCAACAGTCTATCGACTCTGGATCAGTTCCTATGGACTGGAGGGTAGCTAATGTAACACCACTTTTTAAAAAAGGAGAGAGAGAGAAAACGGATAATTATAGACCGGTTAGCGTGACATCAAATGTTGGAATCAATCATTAAGGATGAAATAGCAGCGCATTTGGAAAGCAGTGACAGGATCGGACCAAGTCAGCATGGATTTATGAAAGTGGAATCATGCTTGATGAATCTTCTGGAATTTTTTGAGGATGTAACTAGCAGAGTGGACAAGGGAGAACCAGTATATGTGATGTATTTGGACTTTCAAAAGGCTTTTTACAAGGTCCCGCACAAGAGATTGGTGTGCAAAATCAAAGCGCATGGTATTGGGGGTAATGTACTGACGTGAATAGAGAACTGGTTGGCAGACAGGAAGCAGAGAGTCGGGATAAATGGGTCATTTTCAGAATGGCAGGCAGTGAGTAGTGGAGTGCCGCAGGGCTCAGTGCTGGGACCCCAGCTCTTTACAATATACATTAACGATTTAGATGAAGGAATTGAGTGTAATATCTCCAAGTTTGCGGATGACACTAAACTGGATGGCGGTGTGAGCTGTGAGGAGGACGCTAAGCGGCTGCAGGGTGACTTGGACAGGTTAGGTGAGTGGCAAATGAATGGCAGATGCAGTATAATGTGGATAAATGTGAGGTTATCCATTTTGGGGGCAAAAACACGAAGGCAGAATATTATCTGAATGGCGGCAGATTAGGAAAAGGGGAGGTGCAACAAGACCTGGGTGTCATGGTTCATCAGTCACTGAAAGTGGGCATGCAGGTACAGCAGGCGGTGAAGAAGGCAAATGGTATGTTGGCCTTCATAGCCAGGGGATTTGAGTATAGGAGCAGGGAGGTCTTACTGCAGTTGTACAGGGCCTTAGTGAGGCCTCACCTGGAATATTGTGTACAGTTTTGATCTCCTAATCTGAGGAAGGACGTTCTTGCTATTGAGGGAGTGCAGCGAAGGTTCACCAGGCTGATTCCAGGTATGGCTGGACTGTCATATGAGGAGAGACTGGATCAACTGGGCCTTTATTCACTGGAGTTTAGAAGGATGAGAGGGGATCTCAAAGAAACGTATAAGATTCTGACAGGACTGGACAGGTTAGATGCGGTAAGAATGTTCCCGATGTTGGGGAAGTCCAGAACCAGGGAACATAGTCTTAGGATAAGGGGTAGGCCATTTAGGACTGAGATGAGGAGAAACTTCTTCACTCAGAGTTGTTAATCTATGGAATTCCCTGCGCAGAGAGTTGTTGATGCCAGTTCATTGGATATATTCAAGAGGGAGTTAGATATGGTCCTTACGGCTAGGGGATCAAGGGGTATGGAGAGAAAGCAGGAAAGATGTACTGAAGGAATGATCAGTCATGATCTTATTGAATGGCGGTGCAGGCTCGAAGGGCCAAATGGCCTACTCCGGCACCTATTTTCTATGTTTCATCATCATCATGGGCAGTGCCTCGAAATCGAGGAAGACTTGCTTCCCATTTTAAAAGTGAGTTCTCAGGTGACTGAACAGTCCAATACAGGAATTACAGTTTCTGTCACAGGTGGGTCAGACAGTCATTGGAGGAAAGTGTGGGTGGAGAGTCTGGTTTGCCACACGCTCCTTCCGCTGCCTGCGCTTGTTTTCTGCATGCTCTCGGCGACTGCTGGACGAATCACCGCCTAATCCGTTCCGTCATCAACATCAATATAGCCCCAAAGCGATGATGGCAGCAGAAGCAGTGCCGCAGAAAAATCAATGCCAGTGTACTCAAAGACTCAGCTAAGAGAGCCCTATACAGCCAACGCCTCACTGTTAACCTGGTGACCTTGATGACCCCGAGACGCAGAGTGCCCACAGCACTTGGTCTGTCCTTCAGGCCACCATAACCAGTGCCTGCGAAGAGACGCTCGATCACTCAACTAGGAAATACCAAAACTGGTTTGATGTTGAGTTAATTAGGTGCATGGCAACATGCAGCAACCTCACACTGGAACAGAAGCATCAGCAGGACAGGAAGAGTGCTTTATTTCTGGCTCTCCCAGGCTGCAGGGAGTCACAGATTACACCCATATTGGCACTGAGGGCTCCAACTGCAATCTGTTGGTTTAATAATGGGGTTTCATTCCATTAACAAAGGATGGTTTGTGATCACGAGCAGCAGATAATTCATGTAAATAATTGTCTTTGTGATTGTTATATATTTAACCATTTGTAACCTGCATGACACCTGACCACCAGAGGGCTCACCTGTTGGAGTCCCAAGGGATCCCAGCATCTCTTGGGAGCACAGCATATAAGCAGGCCACCCACGAGGTACCTGCACTCTGGAATCTTATTAAAGGAGCTAAGGTCACCCTTGCTCATTACACACAGTACTCAGTCTTAACCTTTATTATGAGTGTAATAATTGGCGACAAGGTAGCGAACAACCGTGCGAAAATGCAAAGAACAGTCGGCATCCTGGAGAAGTTCTCAGAAGGGGACGATTGGGAGGCCTTCGTGGAGAGACTCGACCAATACTTCGTGGTCAACGAGCTGGAAGGGGACGAGAATGCTACCAAACAAAGGGCGATCCTCCTAACTGTCTGTGGGGCAACAACCTACGGCCTCATGAAGAATCTCCTGGTCCTGGCAAAACCAACAGAGAAATCCTACGAAGCCTTGTGTATGCTGGTCCGGGAGCACCTAAGTCCGAAGGTAAGCTTTTTGACGGCGAGATATCGGTTCTACACGTGTCAACGATCGGAGGGCCAGCAATTGGCGCGCTACGTCGCCGAACTGAGGCGCCTCGCAGGACATTGTGAGCTTGAGAGATTCCTAGAATAAATGCTCAGAGACTTTTGTGTATTGGGCATTGGACATGAGACAATCCTTCGCAACTGTTGACAGTAGAAACTCCAAATCTAAGTAAAGCTATAACAATAGCCCAGTCATTTATGTCCACCAGCGACAACACCAAGCAGATTTCGCAGAACAAAGAAGTTTCGGCCAATACTGTGCATAAAGTAATGTTGGCTTTGAGCAGAAATGTACGGGGCAGAACGTACATGCCGGCTGCTGTGGCCCGACCTCAATTGACCCAGAGTCTGCCATCATCTGTTAATGCAAGGCAGTTAACACCCTGTTGACGCTGCGGAGGTGATCATCGGCTCCATCAATGCTGCTTTAAGCACTATGTGTGCAATGGATGCAGAACAATGGAACACCTCCAACGAATGTGCAGGTGAGCTACAAACCCACCACGTTGCAGAGGAAGATCGATCTACAGTGGACCAGGCTGAATTGGAGACTCGTATTGAGGAGGCAGAGGTGTATGGGGTGCATATGTTCACTATAAATGTCCACCAATAATGTTGAAAGTTGAACTGAACGGCATTCCAGTATCTATGGAGCTCAACACGGAGGCAAGTCAGTCCATAATGAGTAAAAAGGCCTTCGACAGGCTGTGGGGAAATAAGGCACACAGGCCCAAGCTCAGCCCCATTCACACCAAACTAAGGACTTACACCAAGGAACTAATCCTTGTAATTGGCAGTGCAGAAGTCAAAGTCTCCTACGACGAAGCAGTGCATGAACTCCCGCTGTGGATTGTATCAGGGGATGGCCCCATGTTGTTTGGCAGAAGCTGGCTAGGAAAAATCTGCTGGAACTGAGATGACATCCGAGTGCTTTCGTCCATCGCCGACGCCTCATGTATCCAGGTTCTGAGCAAGATCGCATCGTTGTTCGAGTCAGGCATTGGAAGCTTCTCGGGGGTGAAAGTGCAGATCCATTTGATTCCCGGTACGCGACCCATCCACCACAAAGCTTTGGTGGTACCATACATGATGCGTGAAAAAGTGGAAATTGAGCTGGACAGGCTGCAACGTGAAGGCATCATCGCGCCGGTGGAATTCAACGAATGGGCTAGTCCAATTGTCCCAGTACTTATTTGGCCTCAAGTTTGAGCTTGAAACTGACCACAAGCCGCTCATATTGCTATTCTCTGAGAGCAAAGGGATTAATACCAATGCCTCTGCCCGCATCCAAAGATGGGCGCTCACGCTGTCAGCATACAGCTATGTAATCCGCCACAGACTGGGCACAGAGAACTGCGCAGATGCTCTCAGTCAGCTGCCATTGCCCACCACTGGGGTGGAAATGGCACAGCCAACGGACTTGTTCATGGTCATGGAGGCATTTGAGAACGAGGAGTTCCCCATTATGGCCCGCCAGGATCCTTAACTGTCCCTGATAAAAAATTGTGTCCTCCATAGGAGCTGGTCCGGTTTCCCAGTGGAGATGCAGAAGGTGATTAAGCCGTTCCATAGAAGCAAAGACGAGTTGTCCCTGCAGGCTGACTGTCTATTGTGGGGGAATCGCGTGGTCTTGCCCAAAAAAGGCAGAGACACATTCATATGCGAACTACACAGCACCCACCCAGGCATCGTAATGATGAAAGCCATAGCCAGATCCCATGTGTGGTGGCCTGGCATTGACTCAGATTTAGAGTCATGCGTGCACCAGTGCAACACTTTCTCTCAGCTGAGCCATGCACCCAGAGAGACACCGCTAAGTTTGTGGTCGTGGCCCTCCAAACCGTGGTTGAGAATCCATGTAGACTATGCGGGCCCATTTCTAGGCAAGATATTTTTGGTTGTCGTGGACGCTTACTCAAAATGGAATGAATGTGCAATAATGTCTGTCAGCACGTCCATGGCTACCATTGAAAGCCTTTGAGCCATGTTTGCCATGCATGGCTTGTCTGATGTCCTAGTCAGCAACAATGGCCTTGTTTCACCAGTGCTGAATTCAAGGAATTCATGACCTGCAACGGGATCAAACACATCACATCTGCCCCGTTCATGCCCGCATCCAACGGCCAGGCAGAACAGGCAATTCAGACCATCAAGCAAAACTTGAAACGAGTGTCGGAAGGCTCCCCGCAGACCCGATTGTCCCGAGTGCTGCTCAGCTACTGCACCAGACCCCACTCACTCACCGGGTTCACCCAGCCGAGCTGTTCATGAAAAGGGCGCTTACAGCAAGGCTCTCTCTTGTCCACCCTGATCTCCATGATCACGTGGAGGGCAAACGGCATCAACAAAGTGTGTACCATGACCGCGCAAATTTGTCACGTGATATTGAGATCAACGATCCTGTGTCTGTGCTCAATTATGGACATGGTCCCAAATGGCTCGCTGGCTCGGTCACAGCCAAAGAGGGGAGTAAGGTGTTTCAGGTCAAATTGGCCAATGGATAAACGCACAGAAAACATTTGGACCAAATCAAATTGCGGTTCACCAACAGCTACGAACAATCTGAAGAGGACACCACCAACTTTGACCCTTCAACACACACACACAAGTGGCAACTGACATCATGGTTGACCACAAAACCGAACTCATCATCCACAGCAGCCCGGCAAGGCTGGCTGCCCAACAGCCGAGTGAAGAACTGACCAACCCACCCACACCTTCATTTGTACCGAGACGATTGACAAGGGAGTGTAAAGCACCAGATCGTCTCACCTTGTAAATAAGTGGACTGTTGACTTCACGGGGGAGTGATGTTATGTATTTAACCCTTTGTAACCTGCATGACACCTGACCACCAGAGGGTCACCTGCTGGAGGCCCAAGGGATCCCAGCATCCCTTGGGGCACAGCATATAAGCAGGCCACCCATGAGGTACCTGCACTCTGGAATCTTATTAAAGGAGCCAAGGTCACCCTTTATGACAGTACTCAGTCTCACCCTTTATTGGGCCCAAGTTTCCGCCCTCTGTAAAAACGGTGCACCTCCATAAAGTGTGCTGACTTTCTGGAATAAAAAGGGCGCAGAAAAGTGACCTTGTGATGCTCCCTGCTCCTCAGGATGTCTTCGGCCTTGGCGTGGCACAGCACAAAGGTTTGGGGGCGGAGCCAGGTCCCAGCACTGAAAACAGTGCCGGGACCTCTTCACATGCGCGGTAGAGTGTGCACGCATGTGCAGTAGCTCCTCGCCCCTGAATCTCTGCAGTTCAGCCTCTCCCTCCCCCCTCCCTCCCATTCAGCTGCCTCCCCCCGTTCAGCCTTCCCCCCTCCCTCCCGTTCAGCTCCCTCCCCCCGTTCAGCCTTCCCCCCTCCCTCCCGTTCAGCCTCCCTCCCTCCCTCCTGTTCAGCTACCCCCTCCCTCCCTCTCGTTCAGCTCCTCCCCTCCTTCCCTCCCGTTCAGCTCCTCCCCCCCGTTCAGCTGCCCCCCTCCCTCCCGTTCAGCTCCCCCTCCCTCCCGTTCAGCCGGCCTCTCTCCCTCCCATTCAGCTACCCCCCTCCCTCCCATTTAACTTCCCCCCGCTTCCCTCCCGTTCAGCTCCCCCCCCACTCCCATTCAGCTTCCCTCCCTCTCTTCTGTTCAGCCTCCCCCTACTTCCCTTTCAGCCCTTCCACCTCCTCCCCCTTCTCTCCCCGCTCCTCCCTCGCTCCCCCTTCTCCTCCTCCTCCTCCATCCCTCTTTCCCCCCATCCCCGTCAAAAACACAGAGAGACACTGACAGAGACAGAGAGAGAGACACAGGGGGGCCTCATCCCAGCACGCTGTTGGAGGGCTCCTGGTGCTGAAGTAGGTGAGTAGAACCTTAATTTTTTATTTATTGGTTAATTTTTTTTAATTTTTTTTTTTTTTTGGTTGATTTATTGGTTGATTTATTGATTTGTTTATCATTTATTATTGATGATAGCTCTTTATTTGTAAAAGTGAAATGTTTAATGCTTGTAAACCCCCCTCACCCCCCATCTCTCATTCCCTACGCCTGATTTAGGCAAGGTTTTTCTGAGTGTATAAAAATCTGCACTTACTCCATTCTAAGTTAGTTTGGAGTAAGGTTTCACTGCCTAAACTTGCAAAACAAGCGTAAGTGGCTGGTAACGCCCCCTTTTGAAAAAAAAATTGTTCTAAGATGAAACTATTCTAACTCACTAGAATTGGAGCAAACTAAATGCCAAGAATTGCAATTTCTAAGATACACCATTCTAAACTAGTTGCTCCAAAAAAATAGGAGCAACTCGAGCCGAAGCTTGAGCCCATTATGAGGGTAATAGTGACAGTGCTCACAGTGACTTTTCTCTCTGTCAACGCATTTTGCCCTTTTTACTGGCAAAATCTAAATAAAAAGATGGCTGATTGGTGACAAGCTGTACCCCATATAGCTGTGACTTAAGTAACCAATAAGGAAACCTGGTACTACACTGGAGATGTATTATAATGAGGTCAACACCAAAGCATCCTTATTGAACAAGCTGATTTAAAATTCTCAAACAGCCAGGTGGGGTTTGAACTGGTTCTCCAGATTATTAGTCCACAGGGTCGATATTACCCCCGGGAGAGAGTCAGGTGAAGGGATTAAAATGTGAGATCGTGAAATGCGATCACCAACCTGCCACGTACACACCTGCTGCCATCTTTACAGTGGCAGGATGAGTGGTATCTCTCATTATAATATTTAAATCAGGCTCCCACAGTGTAATTGGGAGCCAGATTTAAGTCTAACGCTGGCCGGCCAGGTTTCCCAGTGCTCGGGAAACCCAGGAGCTGGCGGATCAAGCAGGTAGGGGCTTTGTATAGCACTGCTTGTGGGCCAGGGAGAGGAGGAGTGCTTCCCCCGGCCCCTCATCAAACCTTCTGCTGGTCGCGGCCTCTCCTCGCAGACACAATCGGCCGACCCCACCCCTCCAAACCCACGATCCCAAGCTTACTGTACCAAGATCTGCCAAGCCCCCGCTTCTGCCCTGTGATCTTTCCCTACTTCCGATTGCTGGTCCAAGCTCTCCCCTCTCCCTGCTTCAATCCGGGAACTTTCCTGATGGCTGGGGCCGGCCCCAACTCTCTCCAGCTGTGGTCTTGTGCCGCCGGCTTTGCTGCCAGGCAGCCAGCAAGTCTGGAGCTCCGGCCGGCATCCGGGCGGGAAACTGAATAAAAATATGATAATGAGGCTCTGAGGTTGATTTTGGAAGGACTGCCACGTTCTCGGAACTTCCAGGTTTCCTCCCCACTACCACATTACCCCACTCCCTCCCCACCTCCCAGTAAATATCGTGGCCCACGTCTCTGGATTACTGGTCCAGTAACATTATCCACATCCCAAATCTGCTCCAAAACAGCCGGTAATTCAGAGGAGAATCCAACCCCATCCAAATCAAGCTAGCTAACAGTGAACTGAGTGAGCCAAACACTCTGCGATTTACCTGCTACTCCCCAGTGTCCTGCTGCAATCTTCAGCCAGAACGGTTTTTTTAAAGGCTGCACTGTAATTTCCAAGCACCCCAGCATATTGCTCCCGGTTCAATGGGATTTACACCAATGAATCCTTCAATGGATGAGCAAGTAAGCTAAGCCAAAATCTCTGGTACATCTCATCTCACATTGGCACAAATGCTGCACAACTCAACGTGTGGTAATTAAGGGCCTCTGTAAACACAGCCATGTACCTTGAAATATTTCCGTTGTGGTTATTGATATTAGTTTTATTGTTGAAACCAATAGAAAGTTGTCTATTTAAACTGCTTTTACTTTAGATTTACACTTTCCAGAACTGAATGACAGATTAAATAAAAACATTTATTTACCTGGTGAAGAGGAGATACTGGTTGTTGATTCCTAAAGTAAAAATTTACAACATCAGATAATTTTTCAATGAAGTAGGTTATTCTAATCACTTGTAAGTGAAATGTGTTAATTCTATCTTACCGGGTATGTTTCACAAGGGATGTGTGCCTCTGGTGTAGTGACAATGACATTAGTGGAATGGTTACTCCATGTTGTAACTTTAATTAGATCATCATTTTGTCCAAAGTCAATGTCAAAAATGTCCTGTAAAGAAACACAATACAAATATTACAACAAATGCTTCTAAAATAAAGACACAAACAGCATATCTTTTGAGGTTGCTGAATAATAGTGATTATTTCATTTCTTATCCCTATGACAACAGGTACAGGATACTGACTGGGTAATTATCCAGGGCCACTCTTTGCTACTCTCTAATCAATTCACATTTCAGTCATAAAAACAGGCTGTGTGTGATTGGGTGGCATTTTTGGAGGGGATGTTGGAATAAGTCATCAGTTGTGTATCAATGGGCAGATGAAGTCATTGGGTGGACATACTGGACTTGGTCATCTCCCACTCTAGGCTTCAGTGGTGTTGTGTTGTCTGCCTCCTCTGCTCAGGTGGCACTGATCGCAGGGGCATTGCTGGTGTTTATATCATGTACATCTCCAGAAGGGGACTTGGCATTTTCCCAAAATATAAAAATATGAAAAATATTGAGCTAACCTCCCCCTTCATTTCTCCCTTAATCAGGCTAAATGGGCAGAATGTGGCCTGTTAGCCAAATACGAGTTTTGTACACAAATGCACGTAGCATAAGTGTAAAGTCCTTACTCTACAGCATGAAACCACACGAGGCACATTTCAGGGACAAGGCCACTCTGTGACCTTAGCTCTTTATTACAGGACTCCAGAAGTGATGACCCTGCATGGGACCTCCCTTTATATACCTGTGTGATCAGTTAAGGAGTGTCTCCCAAAAGTTCACCCCCTGTGGTCAAGGTGTGCATCGAAGTTGAGTGTATACAGTAATACAGTGGTGTTACATTGTAGTTACAAACATGACATCACCTTCCCCCCCCCCCCACTAAAGTCTTACTGGGATCATAGGTTCAGTCTTTCAGGTGGTCTACGCTCCCTCGTGGAGTGCCGCAGTTGGGGCTCTGGTTGTTGGACGCTGATGTGAGTGTCTGTCACTTGTGGTGATTCCGGCCTGTCCGGGCTGACCGCAGTGACTGTGCATTCTTCCAATTGCTCTTGTTGCACGTTCGCTGGCGGTAGTGTGAGCTCCATCTCATGGTCTTCTTCAGATTCCTCCATGTCCATGCTGAACCTGTTTTTTACTTGGTCCAGATGCTTATGGCATATCTGGCCATTGTTGAGTTTTACCACGATGATCCTATTCCCCTCTTTGCCAATTACAGTGCCCTCAAGCCATTTGGGCCCCATGGCGTGATTGAGGATGAATACAGGATCATTTATTTCCATACATCTCCCCCTTGAATTACGGTCATGGTACTCGTTTTGTGACTTGCGCTTGCCCTCAACTATGCCGGTCAGGACTGGGTGGATGAGGGACAACCGAGTTTTGAATGTCCGTTTCATGAGTAGCTCTGCGGGCGGGAACCCCGTGAGCGAGTGCGGGCGGGATCTATAGGCCAGCAGGAGGCGCGATAGGCGGCATTGTAGGGAGGGTCCTTGAATCCTGAGCATACCTTGCTTAATGATTTGGACTGCCCGTTCAGCCTGGCCATTGGAGGCCGGCTTGAATGGCCCAGTCCTGACGTGGTTGATGCCATTGCCCGACATAAACTCCCGGAATTCATAGCTCGTGAAGCACGGGCCATTGTCACTAACCAGGATGTCCAGCAAGCCATGGGTTGCAAAGATCGCATGTAGGCTTTCCACGGTGGTGGAAGACGTGCATGAATTCAGGATGATGCACTCGATCCATTTCAAGTATGCATCCACTACAATGAGGAACATCTTCATCCATGAATGGGCCCACGTAGTCAACGTGAATGCGTGACCATGGCTTGGACACAGTGTTCCAGGTCTGAATCAATTCCAGGCCACCAAACGTGTGACCGGGCAATGGCCTTCATCATCACAATGCCTGGGTGCTCGCTGCGGAGTTCCCTGATGAATGCCTCCCTGCCCTTCTGGGGCATGAGTACCCGGCTGCCCCATAGTAGGCAGTCGGCTTGGATGGAGAGCTCATCCATCCGCCTGTGGAACGGTCTGATCTCCTCAGGGCATGCTCCGTGTGCGGGTGCCCAATCCCGGACAGGACACATTTCTTAATCAAGGATAGGAGGGGATCTCTGTTTGTCCAGATTTTGATCTGGCGGGCTGTGATGGGGGAGCCTGCACTGTCAAAGGCATCGATAGCCATGACCATCTCAGGCTTTGCTCAGCTGCCCCCTCGGTGGTGGGCAGTGGGAGCCTCCTGAGTGCGTCAGTGCAGTTTTCAGTGCTGGGCCGGTGCCGGATGGAGTAGTCACAAGCAGCTAACGTGAGGGCCCACCGCTGTATGCGAGCTGATGCGTTGGCATTGACAGCCTTGCTGTCTGACAACAGGGATGTGAGTGGCTTGTGGTCCGTCTCGAATTCAAACTTCCTACCGAAGAGGTACTGATGCATTTTTTTTACACCATAGACACATGTCAGCGCTTCCTTCTCGACCATGCCATATCCCCGTTCTGATTGAGAGTGCGACCTGGAGGCATAAGCCACTGGTTGTAGCTGGCCCTCAGCATTATCCTGCTGCAACATGCACCCAACCCCAAAGGACGATGCATCACAAGTCAGAATTAAACGTTTACAGGGGTCGTACAGGGTCAACAACTTGTTTGAACAAAGTAGGTTTCGCGCCCGATCAAAAGCCCATTCCTGACTGTCCCCCCAAAACCAATCGCAACTCTTATGCAGGAGCACATGTAGCGGCTCCAACAACGTGCTCAAGTTCGGCAGAAAGTTCCCGAAATAGTTCAACAGTCCCAGAAATGAACGCAGCTCCAATGTGTTGCAGGGCCTGGGTGCTCGTCGAATCGCCTCTGTTTTGGATTCGGTGGGCCGAATCCCATCTGCAGCAACCTTCCTGCCCAGAAACTCAACCTCAGGAGCTAAAAACACACATTTAGACTTCTTGAGTCGCAGGCCTACCCGGTCCAGTTGGCCTAGCACCTTCTCCAGGTTGTGGAGGTGTTCCTCGGTATCTCGACCCGTGATGAGGATGTCGTCCTGGAATACGATCGTTCCAGGAATGGATTTATGCAGGCTTTCTATGTTACGTTGACAAATCGTGGCCGCTGGTCGAATGCCAAACGGGCACCTGTTATACGCAAACAGTCCCTTGTGCGCTGTGATGGTGGTCAGTAGTTCGGCCAGTTCCTGGGTCATATAGGCTGAAGTGAGGTCCAACTTGGTGAACAGCTTGCAGCCTGCCAGCATGGCGAAGAGGTCCTCCGCTCTTGGGAGCAGGTATTGGTCTTGTAGGGACACCCGATTGATGGTGGCCTTGTAGTCGCCACAGATCCTGACAGCCATCCGCTTTTAGAACGGGAACGATGGTGCTCGCCCAGTCGCTGAATTCAACAGTCGAGGTGATGTCCTCTCGCAACAGCTGGTCCAATTCGCTCTCGATTTTTTCTTGCATTACATGCGGCACCGCTCTGGCTTTGTGGTGCACTGGCCTGGCGTCCGGGGTGATATGTATCACTACTTTAGTGCCTTTGAAAGTCCTGATGCCCGGTTGAAATAGTGACTTGAATTGTTGTAGGACTTGTGAGTACGAACTTCGCTCCACCGAGGACATTGTGTGAACATCCCCACATTTCCAGTTCATCTCAGCTAACCAGCTCTTCCCCAACAGAGCGGGACCATCGTAGTTACAATCATGACAATAAGGAATAAAACAAGCAAATTAGAAGCTCAAAGGGTATGATGTAGCAGCCATTACAGAATCCTGACTACAAGCTGGGTATGACTGGGAGCTAAACATCCCAGGCTGTAAGGTCTTTAGAAAGGACAGGAAAATTGGGGAAAGGGGATGAGTACCAACATTGAAAAACGACTATTCCAGCAGTTTGAGGAAGGGATATCAGTAAGGGTGAACATGCAGTGGAAATACTTTGGGGAGAGTGAAGAAACAGCAAAGGATGCAAGACTCTGGTGGAGTTGTTTACAGACCTCCTGACAATAGAGATACAGAAATGGGATGCATAAGCACGGGGATCAGAGAAGCTTATAACCAAAGCAAAGCGAGTATAATGGGAGATTCTAATTTTTACGTAGACTGGGAGAAGCAACACAGCACAAGGCATAAAGGCAATGAATTTTTCAATGGTATTCAGGACAGATTTCTGGAATAATATGTTTTAGTACAGAGACGGGAATGGGCCATATTGGAGTTAGTTATGACTAGCAAGTAATCTGATGGTAAGGCAATATCTTGTGAACAGTGACCATAACATGATCAAATTTGATATAAAGTTTGAGGGGGAGAAGGGAGAGTCACAAACTAAGGAAGTAAATTTAAGTAAGGCTGATTTTGACAGAATGAGGCACAAAGTGACCACAGTAACTTGGGCTAACGGTTAATGGGGAAACCGACAAATGATTAATAAACAATCTCCTAGTAAAGGATCCCTTTGGAATGAGTGATCATAGCATGGTGGAATTTCAAATTCAGAAGGAGGGCAAGAAAGCTGGATCTCTAACCAGCGTACTAAATTTAAATAAAGGAGACTACAAAGGTATGAGGGCAGATTTGGCTAAAGTGAAACTGGAAAATAGATTAAAGTGTAAGACGGTTGATGCACAGTGGTGTACATTTAAGGAGATATTTCATAACTCTCAACAAAAATATATGCCAGTGGGGAGGAAAGGGTGTAAAAGAAAAGATAGCCATCCATGGCTAACTAAAGAAATAAAGGATGGTATCCAATTAAAAACAAGGGCATATAAAGTGGCCAAAAATAGTGGGAAGACAGAAGATTGGGAAACTTTTAAAGCCAGCAAAGAATGACTAAAAAGATGATTAAGAAAGGGAAAATAGACTCAAAATAAGCCTTAATTAAATTTACTACCTTAGGGCCCAAATTTCCCCAGGAGTTGCGCTGTTTTTTTTGGAGCAACTTGATTTTTCTGGGGTATCTTTTTAGTTGCAATTCTGGCCATTTAATTTGTGCCAGTGTAAGTGAGTTAGTTAGTTTTTTTTTAAGTTCAGTTTTTTTCCCAAAAGGAGGCATTCCCAGACACTTACGCCTGTTTTAGGTGTTTGGCCAGCAAATAGTTGCTCCAAACTAACTTAGGCCAGCGTATGTTGCCACTTCTGCCCGTACAGAAAAACCTTACCTAGAGTTAAGGAACCGGCGCAAGTAACTACATTTAAAGCACCACCAAGCACCAAACAAAGCACAAAAAGTAATAAGCATTCAATAAAAAATAAAGAACTGAAGTAAATAATTAAATTAACAAATAAAGAACTGAAGTAAATAATTAAATGAGCAAATAAAGAACTGAATTAAATCCTACCTTCAACTAAACCCGGCAGCGGCTGGCCATGCGGGAATCCCTTCGGCCTGGGATAGGGAAGGGAGAACGCGGCTGCTGCCCCACCGACTTTCAACCCGGGAATTTTTTCCCTTTTTGCCCATTTTTCGGGTTTTTGGTCAGGCTTTAAAAACGGCAGCCTGAAACCTGGCAGAGGCATGGGGCTTTGGCTCCCTCGCATGAAGGACCCCAGACGACTCCATTTAGCCCCGAAAGGAGTTCGGCAATCGGCTGACACGCCCGAGTTCAGCCCTGGTTTCGTAGGTCGTAGGCAGAAAGGTATTTTGTCGGCACCGGCCTGCATCTCCAGCACAACAACACGCACACCGCTGTCCTCAAGACCAACCTGGGCGGGCTAATACAGGCGGACGGATCAGGGGTGGGTGCACGAGTGCGCTGGAGCCCGGGCTCAACTCACACCGTTCTGGAGTCCCAATTCAGAGAGAGAAAGAGAGAGCGCCAGAGGGACAAACGACATGGGAGCAAGAGAGAGAGAGAGATAGAAAGGCCAGAAGCAGCGGCTGGGCAGCGTGGAGTGTCGGAGGATAAAAACAGGCAGCAGTGATGGCGATGAGACGTACGGGGACTGACTTGGGCGCACGCTCAGCAATCGGCAAATGTGCTAGAGCCAGGTGGGCCACGTGTAGAAGGACACCGCGGTCCAGCGCAACACATGGCACCGCAGAGACTCTTTGGCAAGCCGCTACCCAACCAAATGAACGCAAAGCCAACCCAGCATGGCAAGCGACGTTGCTACATGACAAGCTATCCTCGGTCCAAACCACTAAACTGCAGCCAAAGACGGCCAACCTCTCCCCATCTCTCTCTTGCCCCGATCAAACCCCAGTCGCACCAACCTGTTTCTTGCATCCCTCAGCAGGTCATTTGACCTGGGATAGGGGAGGGATGCGTTCTGCAGTCATCACCATCACAACCATGGGAAGGAGCTACTGCGCATGTGCGACCGCTCTATTGCGCACGCACGCAGCTGCTGGCACTGTTTTCGGCGCAGGGCTGTAGCTCCGCCCCCCACTCCACGAGGAGCGGCCGCCAGGACCCAGGACACACAGCAGAATGGCCAGAATCGGGACTACGTTTTTCGGCACCATTTCTAGCGCACAAAGTCGGCGCATCTCTGGAGAGTGCGCCGAAAAAAGGGATTGGGGAAATTTGGGCCCATGAAAGTAAATCAGCACGAAATATAAAAACAGATGACAAGAATTTCTACAGGTATATAAAAAGCAAAAGAGTGGCTAAAGTAAATGTTGGTCCCTTAGATGACGAGAGCGGGGAATTTGTGATGGGGAACATAGAGATGGCAGCAACTCTGAACAAATATTTTGTATCAGTCCTTACGATAGAGGACACCAAAAATATCCCAACAATGGATAGTCAAGGGGCTATAGTGAGGGAGGAACTTAATACAATCACAATCATTAAGGAGGTGGTACTCAGTTAAATAATGAGACTAAAGGCGGATAAATCTCCTGGACCTGATGGCTTGCATCCTACGGTCTTATGGTCCCAGCAGATTGGAAAGATGCCACATAAAAGGTTACTGCACAAGATAAAAGTTCACGGGGTTGGGGGTAATATTTTAGCATGGATAGAAGATTGGCTTACGAACAGAAAATAGAGAGTCGGGATAAATGGTTCATTCTCGGATCGGCAATCAGTAACTAGAGGGGTGCCGCAGGGATCAGTGCTGGGACCCCAACTATTTACAATTTATTTTAATGACTTGGATGAAGGGACCAAGTGTAACGTAGCTAAGTTTGCTGACGATACAAAGATTGGAGGAAAAGCAATGTGTGAGGAGGACAAAAAAACCTGCAAAAGGACATAAATGGGCTAAGTGAGAGGGCAAAAATTTGGCAGATGGAGTATAATGTTCAAAAGTGTGAGGTTATGCACTTTGGCAGAAAAAAAAATCGAAGAGCATGTTATTATTTAAAAGGAGGAAAATTGCAAAGTGCTGCAGTACAGCGGGACCTGATGCATGAAACACAAAAGATTAGTATGCAGGTACAGCAAGTGATCAGAAAGGCCAATGGAATCTTGGCCTTTGTTGCAAAGGGAATGGAGTATAAAAGCAGGGAAGTCTTGCTACAGTTATACAGAGCATTGGTGAGGCCACACCTGGAATACTGCGTACAGTTTTGGTTTCCATATTTAAGAAAGGATATACTTGCATTGGAGGCAGTTCAGAGAAGGTTCACTAAGTTGATTCCGTTGATGACGGGGTTGACTTATGAGGAAAGGTTGAGTAAGTTGGGCCTCTACTCATTGGAATTCAGAAGAATGAGAGGTGATCTTATCGAAACGTATAAGATTATGATGCGCTTGACAAGGTGGATGCAGAGAGGATGTTTCCAATGATAGGGGACTAGAACTAGGGGGCATAATCTTAGAATAAGTGGCAACCCATTTAAAACTGAGATGAGGAGCAATTTCTTCTCTCAGAGAGTTGTAAATCTGTGGAATTCACAGCCTCAGAGAGCTGTGGAAGCTGGGTCATTGAATAAATTTAAGACAGAGATAGACAGTTTCTTAACCGATAATGGGAGCAGGCAGGGAAGTGGACCTGAGTCTATGATCGGATCAGCCATGATCGTACTAAATGGCGGAGCAGGCTCGAGGGGCCATATGGCCTACTCCTGCTCCTATTTCTTATGTTCTTATGTATTCAAAAAATAATTTAGTACAACACAAAACCTGTACAAACCCATAAAAGGCTAAAGTTCCACTTGTGTCGGTAGGAAATCATGGTCAATAAATGGGGTAAGATTCAATGTAAAGGTAAAAGAAGAGGCTGATGGAAATGCAAAGCAAAGTGGAAATCCAGCAGACTGGGGGAAGTATAGAAAGCAATAAAGAGATACAAAGAAAGTATATAGAATTGCAAAAAGGAATACCAATAAAAGGGATGTGAAGGATAACAGTAAAAGTCTGTATAAGTGTATTGAGAGAAAGAGAGTGGCAGAGGGAAAATCGGGCCCATTAAACACAGACAAAGGAGATACTGTCATCAACAATCAGGAAATGACAGATTTGTTAAATACTTTTTTCCATCCTTCTTCCCAGCAAAGGAAGAGGACAAAATATCAGCAGGTACAAGGGAAACTAAAAATAAATCTGTGGGAAGAACATGTTGGATTTAATATAAGTAAAAAATGGTAATGGAGAAATAATGAGATTGAAGATTGACAAATCATCCAGGGCCTGATGGTTTCCTCCCCAAGCTGTTAGGAAAAGTAGGTGAGGAAATTGCAAATGTGTCAGTAATAATCTTCCAAAACTTTCTAGATTTGGGAAGTGAGACATTGGATTGGAAATTGCAAAAGTCTCTCCATTACTTAAGAAGGGTGGGGAAAAAACAGATAACTACAGACTTGCCAGTTGTGGGGAAATGACAAGAATCTCATTAGGGTCAGAGTAAGTGAGCACTTGGACAATTTTGAGCTGATCAGAGAGTCCATGGATTTGTGAAGAGTCAGTCATGTCTGACTAGCTTAGTTGAATTTTTTGAGGCGGCCAGTAACATGGTGTTATCTATATGGACTTCCATTAGTCATTTGATAAGGTTCTGTACAAGAGATTATTAGCAAAAATGAAAACGCACGGATCTGAAAACATCCTTGTAGTATGGGTTGGAAATGGTTTGGAAGGTGTGCGGCAGAGAGTAGGGATAAAGGGAACGTAATCTGATCAGCAGGATGTGACAAGTGGTGTCCCCAGAGATCTGTACTGAGGTCTCAGCTTTTCACCATATATATCAATGACTGG
The DNA here is from genome assembly GCF_044704955.1 of Pristiophorus japonicus. Classification (NCBI taxonomy): domain Eukaryota; kingdom Metazoa; phylum Chordata; class Chondrichthyes; family Pristiophoridae; genus Pristiophorus; species Pristiophorus japonicus. The sequence goes on along the minus strand of NC_091989.1, from coordinate 111,709,281 downwards.
ATGAGAATTGTATTTCAGATGATATTAAAGTGCGAAGCACAGTGGGTAATGCCAACAGGTGCTTAAAAGTTACAAAGGGACATAGATAGATTAAGTGAGTGGGGAAAACTGGGTTCAATGTGGGGAAGTGTGAGGTCATCCACTTTGGATCCAAGAAAGACAAATGGGAGTATTTTCTAAATGTTGAGAAACTGGGATCTGTGGAGGAGCAAAGAGATTTAGGTGTCCGTATATAAAAATCACTAAAAGCTAGTGGCAGAAAAGGCTCGAGGTGCTGACTGGTCCATACCTGGAGGGTAAATACTGACAAGGCCTGTTTGGGCCAAATGGCCTATTTCTGGGTTGTAACTTCGATGTATTTCTATGTATTTCATACCCCAGGAACAGGCAGCATATTTGAAAAAGAGAGTCGTGGAGAAAATTGGGGCATGGTTTAGGAGGAGGTGTCCAATTTAGGAATGGAACTTTCAAACTAAGCCCCATCATTGTGGATACACATGTGGGACTGATACAGATCTGTATGTGCTCTTTAGTTCTAAAAACATTCAGTAAATATTAAAAACATATTCAAAAGCAGCAGTCCCAAACAAATACTGACTTTGCATCTGATAGGAACACTAGGAGCAGGAGTAGGTCATTCAGCCCCTCTGGCCTGCTCTGCCATTCAATTAGATCATGGCTGATCTGCACCTCAAACCCGTTTACCTGCCTTTGCTTCATATCCCTTGATACCTTTACCTGACAAAAATCTATTGATCTCAGTGTTAAACGCTTCAGTTGACCCAGCATTTATAGCCTTTTAGGGTAAGAGTTCCAGATTTCCATTACAGACAGTGCGAAGAAACGCTTCCTGATTTCAATCCAGAATGGCCTGGGGCCGAAATTCAGGGTCCCGATAAGGCCTGTTAACGCCGTTTTGCGGTGGGCATGCGGCGGAATCCAGTTCCGCCCCGATCGGACAATTTCCGTGGCGGTATGGGGCTTGCGGAAGTGATGACGCAATCAAAGTGCACCGCTGCTGCACCACCCTCGAACCCCGAGGCCAAGGAGCAGCTGGCTCGTTGGCTACAAATCACCAAAAGGGTGAATTTCCCCGTGTGAATAGCACCCATTCAACCCCCCCACACTGCTGCAAAGTACCAATTCGGAAGGGCAATTAACGCTGGAGGGCATTTTTTTTTGAAAGGTGAAAATCGATCCACTGCCTGCCGCAACCATAGCGACAGTAATCGCAGGAAAAAGGCGGTAAGTGCGCCAGCTTTCTGTCGACACTGAATTTCGGCCCCCTCCGCCGACTCTAATTGTAAGATTACGTCCCCTTGTTATTTCCTCACCAAAGGAAATAGTTTCACTATGTCAACCCTAGCAAATCCTTTTAACATTTTAAACACCTCGATCAGATCACCGCTCAATCTCCTATATTCAAGGGAATAAGAGCCGGGCTTATGTAGCCTGTCCTAATAATTTAGCCCCATAAGTCCCAGTATCATTCTGGTTAATCGGCACTGCAGCCGCTCCAAGGCCAGCATATCCTTCCTGAGGGGCGGTGCCCAGAACTGAACGCAGTGCTCCAGGTGGGATCTGATCAAGGCTCGGTACAACTGTAGCATCACTTCCTTCCTTTTGATAAATGCCAACATTCCATCAGCCTTTTTGATTGAAGTTTTTAAATCTCCCTTTCACCCTTTTCCTTTCATCCACCCATCCAATCTAATCATGAAAGTTGACGGAAAAGTACATTCCATTAGAAAAGGAGGAAACTACCAGCAGTTTTAGGATGTCAGGATTGAAGAGTTTAGAAACCAATGAAGGTGAAGAAGAAAACCTGTGAGGACTATAAGAATACTAATGATGAAAAAACAAATGGATAAAATGAGAAAATAAGAAAAGAGTTTGAGGGGGATAAGGAAAGACAAGGGCCTGGATTTTCGGCTTTTTATATTTTCGACTGTTGCCGGGCGCAATTCGTGGCGGATTCAAAAATTTAGCGCCGGATTAACATTAGCGCCAGAGCGAGCAACTTTCACCAAATGAAAGTTCACGAGGAGCGTTAACATTAACTCTGGCTTTGCACCACACAATTTGTGCACCGGAGCCGAAATTTCCAGCCTTACAAAATTCAGCCATTCTGCTCATGCGGCAATTTTTTTTTTCTTCCCGCGCTTCTGGTCTGCTGTCCGTTCGCAAACACTAATGCAGGACGCGGCCGCGCACATGCGCAGTACACCCGGGGCTGAATCAGACATTTTACATTTGGATTTTGATGATGGAGGATGACGATTTTAGACAGCATGCCAGGCGATTCAGCCAGGATGCTAATGAAACTCTACTGGGGGCTGTGGAGAGAAGGTGGCAGGAGTTGCTACATAGGGGGGGTATCTAGACCACTGCCATCCATTTTTAAAAGGATTTGGAGGGAAATCGCTGAGGAGGTCTCTGCCTCAGACACTGAGATCAGGACTGGCACACAGTGCCGAAAGAAGTTTAATGATCTTTCAAGGGTCATTAGAGTGAGTACAATTTTAATTCATGCACTCCTTTATTAATTCAATTATAAAATCTGACACACTATTTGTTCTCAAGCTTTTGGTGCCTCTCAGCACTCTGTGGGTTGCCACCTAAAATGCATGACACATAGGTAGGCTTAGTTTGGCAGTCTATTTGCCATGAATGATCTTTACACATTATTAAGATTGCTTTCTGAGATCTCATAAGATGGCTCCGCACTTCGATGACCTCCTGAAGAACCACATGCAACTTCCAAGGCCATTAAACAAAGGGCTGTATTACATTCAGACAGTATGGTATAAGTGCTTTGGAGGCTATCTGTGCATGCCACAACAGCAGATGGACAATCTTGTAACCATTCCCATTTTTATTTTTGCAGGCCAAGAAATCTCACAATCGGCACGAACAGGTGCGGACAGGTGGCGGTCCAACTCCGAACCTTCCACTCATCGACATCGAGGGTCATCGCCCCAAACCTCTTCTCAATCTTCCTCGCTGCCATGCTCCACCTCACAGTCAACAAGCTCCCCGCTGGAGTTGAATTAAACTACAGAATCAGTGGAAACCTGTTCAGCCTTCATCATCTCCAGATCAGGTCCAAGACCACCCCAACCTCTGTCGTCAAGTTACAGTATGCAGATGATGCCTGCGCCTGTGCACATACAGAGACTGAACTTCAGGACATAGTCAACGTATTTACTGAGGCGTACGAAAGCATGGGCCTTACGCTAAACATCCGTAAGACAAAGGTCCTCCACCAGCCTGTCCTCGCCGCACAGCACTGCTCTCCGGTCATCAAGATCCACGGCATGGCCCTGGACAATGTGGAGCATTTCCCATACCTCGGAAGTCTCTTATCAACAAGAGCAGACATTGACGACGAGATTCAACACCGCCTCCAGTGTGCCAGTACAGCCTTCGGCCGCCTGACAAAAAGAGTGTTTGAAGACCAGGCCCTCAAATCTACCACCAAGCTCATGGTCTACAGGGATGTAGTAATACCCACTCTCCTGTATAGCTCAGAGACATAGACCATGTCTAATTGACACCTCAAGTCGCTGGAGAAATACCACCAACGATGTCTCCGCAAAATCCTACAAATTCCCTGTGACGACAGACGCACCAACATTAGTATCCTCAACCAGGCCAACATCCCCAGCATTGAAGCACTGACCACATTTGATCAGCTCCGCTAGGCAGGCCATATTATTCGCATGCCAGACACAAGACTCCCAAAGCAAGCGCTCTACTCGGAACTCCTTCACAGCAAACGAGTCAAAGGTGGGCAGAGGAAAAGTTACAAGGACACCCTCAAAGCCTCCCTGATAAAGTGCAATATCCCCACTGACACCTGGGAGTCCCTGGCCAAAGACCGCCCGAAGTTGAGGAAGTGCATCTGGGAGGGCGCTGAGCACCTTGAGTCTCATAGCCGAGAGCATGCAGAAATCAAGCGTAGGCAGCGGAAAGAGTGTGCGGCAAACCTGTCCCACCCACCCTTTCCCTCAACGACTATCTGTCCCACTTGTGACAGGGACTGTGGTTCTTGTATTGGACTGTTGAGCCACCTAAGGACTCATTTTAAGAATGGAAACAAGTCTTCCTCGATTCCGAGGGGCTGCCTATGATGATGATGGTATAAGTGCTTTGGAGGCTATCTGTGTGTGCCACAACAGCAGATGGACAACCTTGTAACCATTCCCATTTTTATTTTTGCAGGCCAATCTCACAAGTCTCACAATCGGCATGAATAGGTGCGGACAGGCAGCGGTCCGCCTCAGACCCTGCCACTCACTGACATCAAGGAGCTAGTGGCTCGCCTCATCGGAGTCTCAGGTCGGGCAACTGCAACTGGGGGCGCTGACCCCCCCCTCTCGGAAACTGAGGGTAAGTCCTGCACACTCCCTGGGCTGGGTTGGGGCAATGTCATGCAGTGTCTGTGGACTAGGGTTGGGACAATGTGATGCAGTGTTTGTCGACTAGGGTTGGAACAATGTGATGCAGTGTTTGTCGACTAGGGTTGGAACAATGTGATGCAGTGTTTGTAGACTAGGGTTGGGGCAATGTGATGCAGTGTCTGTGAACTAGGGTTGGGACAATGTGATGCAGTGTTTGTAGACTAGGGTTGGGACAATGTGATACAGTGTCTCTGGACTAGATATAATGGAGCAGCCACGGTCCTTCAAATGAGCCTGTGCTATGTGACCTGCCTCATGTCATCCTGCCTCCTCCCCTGCTGCTAACCACTCATCTGTTGCTTTCTATTCCCAGAGGATCAGTCACAGGCCCAGCATACCTCAAGGGAACAGTCCACGTCTGGAGGAGGAGGAAGAGGAGGAGGATACCGATGAGCTGACTCCGGCGCAGCAGCAATCCACCCCTCTTTTACCACCGGCACTCACCTCTGAGGACGACGTGACGTTCTTGGGGTTTGAGAACTCCGGGGCTGATGTGACTCGTGGCGTGCAGCAACACAGTTCTGAGGTCGAATCCCATATGCCATCTCTCCAGAGGGTGAGTCGGCAAAGTCGGTCTGCTGACAGACAGGCAGACGTGGGAGTGGACATGTTAGGAATGTCCAGGGAGAGCATCCAGGTCAGCTGTCAGCTCCTTGATGTCTTGGGTAGGATTCCTGCAAACATCGACAGTCTCAAAGTGACCATAACAGAGGTAGGGTCGCAGATTGTCGGTGCGAGCCATGATACCTGCGAGGCCATCAGTGCCCACATGAGGCTGGTGGCCTCCAGCATTGACAGTGGAGTCCCAGAGAATGTAGTGCGAACCCTTGCGGAATATGGCGCATCACAGGCACAGGCTCTGCTTCAGCTTGGGCAGGTGATGCAGTCCATAAACACTCCCACCATACTCTCTGTGTTCCCCACTGTCACACCCAAACCACCTGTGACTGGCGACACCGATGAAGAGACTCGCCAGTCAGAAGCTGGGCCTTCCATGCCACGAGCTGCTCCAGTGCGTCCCCAGGCGCCGTCTCCATTGTCTCTCCCCCCAACACAGCAGTGCTCTAGCAAACTTGCTGCACGCCATCTTGTACAGTCAAGGGCACGATGAACCTTGGGGAAGCCAGCAAATCGTCCAAAACCTAGAGCCCTCTCATTTTTGGTCTTCTTAGTCATTGGGAAGTTTATGAAATCCATTCTGCATGGGTACTGTACATGAGCCACCTGGTGAAGGCAGCAATGTGTAGCATGCTGCGAGATAGAGCAAATGCCACCCGCTGATGTCTGAAAGGAGCCGAAGCATAGAAGGCAAGTGCCGCAGTCACCTTCACCTCTTCGGGCAGTGCAGTCCTGTTGCTGTTGGTTGGCTGTAGTTCTGCCTGTAGGAGCTGGCATATCTCTGTGACCACCTCTTTTTGGAAGCTCTGCCTTCTAACGCACTGTGCCTCAGAGGGCTGCAGGTATGAGCGATGTTCTCTGTAAACTCATGGTGGGTAAGGCCTCCTCCCCATATGTCTGCAACCTCTTCGATTACATTGCAAATGATCATCAATAAGCCTTCTTCCAGCTCGAAGCCATATGAATATAGCAGCCAGGATTACTGGCTCCCGACCTAGTATGGTTCCCATTCTTTAAAATGTCCTTAAATGTCCTTTATAAAACAAACTAGAAACTCACAAACTTCACAATCAAAAGTATGCAGCAAAGCAGCGTTCTTTTCCCAATCCTTTTAATCACTCACAACAGCGACTTTCTGCTCCATTTTCAACATTAGCTCCTGGTGCACCCTGGGACCAATAGATTTTCCTGGGAGGATTCTGGAGCAAATGCTAAATCGGGCGAAATGCTCGAAAGTTCCGCCCGGGGCGCTAGCACAGCGATACACAACGATTTACGTCATTCAAACGGTTAAAGCAGTGGCGGGGCGCTACATTTTAGTGCCGCCGCAAAACCATTGGCGAAAATTCCACCTGGGCGCTAAATCTTGTGCGCCTTGTTTCATGCCCCAAAAAATCATTTTTGTGCCCCGCTGAGGCGCTAAATGGGGCGCAAATGAGCTAAAAATTCAGCCCAAGAAGTATGAAAAAAAGTAATTCAAAAGACAGCAAAAGGAATAATAAAATATTTTACAAATATATCAGTAAGAAGTGAGGCAGGAACCCTGAGAGGAGAGGATTGTCAAATTGAAGAACATGATCAAAAAGTGATAGAAATGCACAGGTACAAAAAGTAATCAAAAAGGTTAATACAATGTTGGCCATTATCTCAAGGGGAGTTGGAATGGAAAAGTGAAGGTTATGCTTCTGTTGTATGGAGCCTTTGTCAGATAACATTTGGAGTACTGCCTACGGTTTTGGGCACCAGGAACGATATATTGACCTTGGAAGGGGTACAGCACAGATCCACTAGGATGATACCAGGAAGTAGATGGTTACATAGAATTACATAGAATATACAGCACAGAAACAGGCCATTCGCCCCAATTTGTCCGCACCAGTGGTTATGCTCTGTATAAGCCTCCTCTCACCCCTCTTCATCTAACCCTATCAGCATAACCTTCTATTCCTTTCTCCCTCATGTCTTTATCTAGATTCCCCCTAAATGTATCTATGTTCTTCGCCTCAATCACCACTTGTGGTAGTGCGTTCCACATTCTAACCACTCTTTGGTTAAAGAAGTTTCTCTTGAATTCCCTATTGAATTTATTAGTGACTGTCTTATATTAGCGGCCCCTCAGTTTTGTTTCCCCTACAAGTAGAAACATTTTCTCTACGTTACCCTGTCATACCGTTTCACAGTCTTAAAAAGAATCCCTCAGCCATCTCTTTTTTAGAGAAAAGTCCTCAGTCTGTTCAATCTTTCGTGATAGCTATAACCTTCTCAAAGTGCCTCTATATCTGTTTTATAATATGGAGACCAGAACTGTGCGCAGTTCTCCAAGTGTGGTCTAACCAAGGCTCTATACAGCTTGAACATAACTACTCTGCTTTTCAATTCTGGAATGATCCCCAATGCTTTGTTTTTTTGCCTCATTAATTTTTCGGCCCTCGAGCCTGCACCACCATTCAATAAGATCATGGCTGATCATTCATCTCAGTACTCCTTTCCTGCTTTCTCTCCATACCCCTTGATCCCTTTAGCCGTAAGGGCCATAGCTAACTCCCTCTTGAATATATCTAACGAACTGGCATCAACAACTCGCTACGGTAGGGAATTCCACAGGTTAACAACTCTCTGAGTGAAGAAGTTTCTCCTCATCTCGGTCCTAAATGGCTTACCCATTTTCCTTAGACTGTGACCTCTGGTTCTGGACTTCCCCAACATCGGGAACATTCTTCCTGCATCGAACCTGTCCAGTCCCATCAGAATTTTATATGTTTTTATGAGGTCCCCTCTCATTCCAGTGAATACAGGCCCAGTTGATCCAGTCTCTCCTCATATGTCAGTCCTGCCATCCCGGGAATCAGCCTGGTGAACCTTCGCTGCACTCCCTCAACAGCAAGAACGTCCTTCCTCAGATTACGATAACCAAAACTGAACACAATATTCCAGGTGAGGCCTCACCAAGGCCCTGTACAACTGCAGTAAGACCTCCCTGCTCCTATACTCAAATCCCCTAGCTATGAAGGCTATGAAGGTGGTCGCTGAGGCGTGAGTCCGGGGATCAGCAGAGGCCTATAAAAGGCCGCGAGAGGCAGCGGGAGTTCGTGGTCGCTGAGGCGTGAGTCCGGGGATCAGCAGAGGCCGATAAAAGGCCGCGAGAGGCAGCAGGAGTTCGTGGTCGCTGAGGCGTGAGTCCGGGGATCAGCAGAGGCCTATAAAAGGCCGCGAGAGGCAGCGGGAGTTCGTGGTCGCTGAGGCGTGAGTCCGGGGATCAGCAGAGGACTATAAAAGGCCGCGAGAGGCAGCGGGAGTTCGTGGTCGCTGAGGCGTGAGTCCGGGGATCAGCAGAGGACTATAAAAGGCCGCGAGAGGCAGCGGGAGTTCGTGGTCGCTGAGGCGTGAGTCCGGGGATCAGCAGAGGCCTATAAAAGGCCGCGAGAGGCAGCGGGAGTTCGTGGTCGCTGAAGCGTGAGTCCGGGGATCAGCAGAGGCCTATAAAAGGCCGCGAGAGGCAGCGGGAGTTCGTGGTCGCTGAGGCGTGAGTCCGGGGATCAGCAGAGGCCTATAAAAGGCCGCGAGAGGCAGCGGGAGTTCGTGGTCGCTGAGGCGTGAGTCCGGGGATCAGCAGAGGCCTATAAAAGGCCGCGAGAGGCAGCGGGAGTTCGTGGTCGCTGAGGCGTGAGTCCGGGGATCAGCAGAGGCCTATAAAAGGCCGCGAGAGGCAGCGGGAGTTCGTGGTCGCTGAGGCGTGAGTCCGGGGATCAGCAGAGGCCTATAAAAGGCCGCGAGAGGCAGCGGGAGTTCGTGGTCGCTGAGGTGTGAGTCCAGGGATCAGCAGAGGACTATAAAAGGCCGCGAGAGGCAGCGGGAGTTCGTGGTCGCTGAGGCATGAGTCCGGGGATCAGCAGAGGCCTATAAAAGACCGCGAGAGGCAGCGGGAGTTCGTGGTCGCTGAGGCGTGAGTCCGGGGATCGGCAGAGGCCTATAAAAGGCCGCGAGAGGCAGCGGGAGTTCGTGGTCGCTGAGGCGTGAGTCCGGGGATCGGCAGAGGCCTATAAAAGGCCGCGAGAGTCAGCGGTAGTTCGTGGTCGCTGAGGCGTGAGTCCGGGGATCAGCAGAGGCCTATAAAAGGCCGCGAGAGGCAGCGGGAGTTCGTGGTTGCTGAAGCGTGAGTCAGGGGATCAGCAGAGGCCTATAAAAGGCCGCGAGAGGCAGCGGGAGTTCGTGGTCGCTGAGGCGTGAGTCCGGGGATCAGCAGAGGCCTATAAAAGGCGTACTTGTGCAGCTACAGGGAGAAGGCAAAAAAGAAGTAGAAAGAACCAAAGGTGACGTCACAGCCTAGGGGGTAAGTGATTGGCTGGTGATTGGTGAGTAGTTTTTCTTTTTCATTTTTATATTAGTCAGTAACTTTTAACATTGTGTTGTCAATTTAAGTGTATCTAAGGGTTACGTCATGGCAGGAGAGCTCGGTCGGGTGTTATGCTCCTCCTGTACCATGTGGGAACTCAGGGATACTTCCGGTGTCCCTGACGACTACGTGTGCGGGAAGTGTATCCGCCTCGAGCTCCTGACGGTCCGCGTTGCGGAGTTGGAGCTGAGGGTGGATTCACTCTGGAGCATCCACGATGCTGAGAATGACGTGAGTAGCACGTGTGGCGAGTTGGTCTTACCGCAGGAGAAGGGTTCGCAGCCAGATAGGGAATGGAAGACCAGCAGGAAGAGTAGTGCAAAGAAGGTAGTGCAGGGGTCCCCTGTGGTCATCCCCCTGCAAAACAGATACACCGCTTTGAGTACTGTTGGGGGGGATGACTCATCAGGGGAGGGCAGCAGCAGCCAAGTTCATGGCACCGTGGTTGGCTCTGTGGCACAGAAGGGCAGGAAAAAGAGTGGGAGAGCTATAGTGATAGGGGATTCAATGGTGAGGGGAATAGATAGGCGTTTCTGCTAGTGCTGTTGGGGAGGAGTTAAACTAATATGGCAGGGGGATGGGAACCAATGCAGGGAGACAGAGGGAGACAAAAAGGAGGCAAAAGCAAAAGACAGAAAGGAGATGAGGAAAAGTGGAGGGCAGAGAAACCCAAGGCAAAGAACAAAAAGGGCCACTGTACAGCAAAATTCTAAAAGGACAAAGGGTGTTAAAAAAACAAGCCTGAAGGCTTTGTGTCTTAATGCAAGGAGTATCAGCAATAAGGTGGATGAATTAACTGTGCAAATAGATGTTAACAAATATGATGTGATTGGGATTACGGAGACGTGGCTCCAGGATGATCAGGGCTTGGAACTCAACATCCAGGGGTATTCAACATTCAGGAAGGATAGAATAAAAGGAAAAGGAGGTGGGGTAGCATTGCTAGTTAAAGAGGAGATTAATGCAATAGTTAGGAAAGACATTAGCTTGGATCATCTATATGGGTAGAGCTGCAGAACACCAAAGGGCAAAAAACGTTAGTGGGAGTTGTGTACAGACCTCCAAACAGTAGTAGTGATGTTGGGGAGGGTATCAAACAGGAAATTAGGGGTGCATGCAATAAAGGTGCAGCAGTTATAATGGGTGACTTTAATATGCACATAGATTGGGCGAGCCAAACTGGAAGCAATACGGTGGAGGAGGATTTCCTGGAGTGCATAAGGGATGATTTTCTAGACCAATATGTCGAGGAACCAACTAGGGGGGAGGCCATCTTAGACTGGGTGTTGTGTAATGAGAGAGGATTAATTAGCAATCTCATTGTGCGCGGCCCCTTGGGGAAGAGTGACCATAATATGGTGGAATTCTGCATTAGGATGGAGAATGAAACAGTTAAGTCACAGACCATGGTCCAGAACTTAAAGAAGGGTAACTTTGAAGGTATGAGGCGTGAATTGGCTAGGATAGATTGGCAAATGATACTTAAGGGGTTGACTGTGGATGGGCAATGGCAGACATTTAGAGACCGCATGGATGAACTACAACAATTGTACATTCCTGTCTGGCGTAAAAATAAAAAAGGGAAGGTGGATCAACCGTGGCTATCAAGGGAAATCAGGGATAGTATTAAAGCCAAGGAAGTGGCATACAAATTGGCCAGAAATAGCAGCGAACCCGGGGACTGGGAGAAATTTAGAACTCAGCAGAGGAGGACAAAGGGTTTGATTAGGGCAGGGATAATGGAGTACGAGAAGAAGCTTGCAGGGAACATTAAGGCGGATTGCAAACGTTTCTATAGGTATGTAAAGAGAAAAAGGTTAGTAAAGACAAACGTAGGTCCCCTGCAGTCAGAATCAGGGGAAGTCATAACGGGGAACAAAGAAATGGCAGACCAATTGAACAAGTACTTTGGTTCGGTATTCACTAAGGAGGACACAAACAACCTTCCGGATATAAAAGGGGTCAGAGGGTCTAGTAAGGAGGAGGAACTGAGGGAAATCCTTATTAGTCGGGAAATGGTGTTGGGGAAATTGATGGGATTGAAGGCCGATAAATCCCCAGGGCCTGATGGACTGCATCCCAGAGTACTTAAGGAGGTGGCCTTGGAATTAGCGGATGCATTGACAGTCATTTTCCAACATTCCATTGACTCTGGATCAGTTCCTATCGAGTGGAGGGTAGCCAATGTAACCCCACTTTTTAAAAAAGGAGGGAGAGAGAAAATAGGGAATTATAGACCGGTCAGCCTGACCTCAGTAGTGGGTAAAATGATGGAATCAATTATTAAGGATGTCATAACCTGCATTTGGAAAATGGTGACATGATAGGTCCAAGTCAGCATGGATTTGTGAAAAGGAAATCATGCTTGACAAATCTTTTGGAATTTTTTGAGGATGTTTCCAGTAAAGTGGACAAGGGAGAACCAGTTGATGTGGTATATTTGGACTTTCAGAAGGCTTTCGACAAGGTCCCACACAAGAGATTAATGTGCAAGGTCAAAGCACATGGGATTGGGGGTAGTGTGCTGACGTGGATTGAGAACTGGTTGTCAGACAGGAAGCAAAGAGTAGGAGTAAATGGGTACTTTTCAGAATGGCAGGCAGTGACTAGTGGGGTACCGCAAGGTTCTGTGCTGGGGCCCCAGCTGTTTACATTGTACATAATGATTTAGACGAGGGGATAAAATGTAGTATCTCCAAATTTGCGGATGACACTAAGTTGGGTGGCAGTGTGAGCTGCGAGGAGGATGCTATGAGGCTGCAGAATGACTTGGATAGGTTAGGTGAGTGGGCCAATGCATGGCAGATGAAGTATAATGTGGATAAATGTGAGGTTATCCACTTTGGTGGTAAAAACGGAGAGACAGACTATTATCTGAATGGTGACAGATTAGGAAAAGGTGAGGTGCAACGAGACCTGGGTGTCATGGTACATCAGCCATTGAAGGTTGGCATGCAGGTACAGCAGGCGGTTAAGAAAGCAAATGGCATGTTGGCCTTCATAGCGAGGGGATTTGAGTACAGGGGCAGGGAGGTGTTGCTACAGTTGTACAGGGCCTTGGTGAGGCCACACCTGGAGTATTATATACAGTTTTGGTCTCCTAACCTGAGGAAGGACATTCTTGCTATTGAGGGAGTGCAGCGAAGATTCATCAGACTGATTCCCGGATGGTGGGACTGACCTATCAAGAAAGACTGGATCAACTGGGCTTGTATTCACTGGAGTTCAGAAGAATGAGAGGGGACCTCATGGAAACGTTTAAAATTCTGACAGGTTTAGACAGGTTAGATGCAGGAAGAATGTTCCCAATGTTGGGGAAGTCCAGAACCAGGGGTCACAGTCTAAGGATAAGGGGTAAGCCATTTAGGACCGAGATGAGGAGAAACTTCTTCACCCAGAGAGTGGTGAACCTGTGGAATTCTCTACCACAGAAAGTAGTTGAGGCCATTTCACTAAATATATTCAAAAGGGAATTAGATGAAGTCCTTACAGGGATAGGTAGATGAAGGAAAAGGGTTTGAAGGGATTTGGGAACAGAGAGGATAAATGTGATTGGAATTATATACAGTAAATGCCAACATGGACAGGTTGGGCCGAATGGCCTGTTTCCATGTTGTAACTTCTATATATTTATATGTATAAAGTATAAATTAAAGCAGCTTAGTATTCCTGACTGGGCCTTCACCGCTGGGAGGGAGGGAGTGTGGAACTAGGTCTGAGGACCACTAAAAGAAGTCGGCCTGGATTTTACCAACCTATGGCAGGGATAGACTCCTGCCTGTCCACATGATCCCACTACCACATATTCGCATTCTCCTTGGGGCAGCCTGATTGAATATGCAAGCTGGGATTTCAGAAAGAATGCTGCTCCTGGCTGGGTCTTTGCCGCTGGAAGGGAGGGAACGTGGAACAAGCGACAGCAGTTAAAAGGCTGCTTCAGGGGAGCAAGAGAGACAGAGCTGCAGCTGCACTTGATCATTGAAGTACGATAGCAGAACGAGGAGAACTCTCTGGGCTGAGGATCCGTACTGACCAAGTCCACCAGATGCTCAGAAGCTGCAGTGGAGATAATGCTGCCAGAACTATGGGCCAGGGAGTTATGCTCCGTGTGCTGGCCATCTGGAGATAGGTGCCTCTGGCTGCCAGTGCCAAACCGCTGACCCCAAACCAGCTATTCAATGCCAGATACATTTTGATGACCTCACCAAGCTGGCAGTGTTAAGTGAAGCTTCAAGTGTCCATGCAGATGTGGAGATACTGCTGGAAATATGACTCACCCACCAACCATCCATGACCACATAGTATAACAGAAGAAATAAATGGGACGATTAGAAGGCACAAGAGACCCTACCATCCCCCCTCGTAGGTTCACCTCCTCTCCTACTAGTCAACTCTCCTAGATCATATTTCCTGAAATATTTGAGTGAGAAGTGAAGAGATTGCTGCATTGCCTGTACCTGAGAGCATGTTCACAAGGGAATGTCTGCAGACATCTGGGTATCTGGACATTGTAAATTAGTCCCGTGTTGTCCAATAGACATTGATGACAAGTCACAGGTGAAGTTATGATGACACCGATTTAACCCCATGCACTAATTTTAATAGAAACCGTCTTACACACACTCACACCATACAGGTCAATGTACTTCACGTGTATATTTGCTTAACAAACATACCTCCATTCATTAACTCAAAGTAAAGCGCTCCCAACGATCAACAACACTCACATTCAATTTTCCATCTCACCACTTTACCAACAAACGATCAAGTACATGTGCTGGTCTCCAGCTCCATCTTCTTCTTAAATAACATAAGAAATAGGAGCAGGAGTGGGCCATTTGACCCCTCGAGCCTGCTTCACCATTCAATAAAATCATGGCTGATCTGATCTGATCTTGGCCTCAACTCCACTTGTCTGCCCGTTTCCCATAATCCTTGACTCCCCTATCATTCAAAAATCTGTCTATCTGCACCTGAAATATATTCAATGGCCCAGCCTCAAAAGCTCTCTGGGGTAGAGAATTCCAAAGATTCACAACCCTCTGAGAGAAGAATTTCTTTCTCATCTCCGTTTTAAATGTGCGATCCCTTATTCTGAAACTATGTCCCCTAGTTTTAGATTCCCTCACTAGGGAAAACATCCTCTCAGCATCTACACTGTCAAGCCCCCTCCGAATCTTATACATTTCAAAAAGATCACCTCTCATTCTTCTAATCTCCAGTGAGTATAGGTCTAACCTGCTCAACCTTTCTTCATTAGTCAACCCGTTCATCTCAGGAATCAACCTAGTGAACCTTCTCTGAACTGCGTCCAATGCAAGTATACCCCTCCTTAAATAAGGAGACCAAAACTGTATATTGTACTCCAGTACTCTTCTACATTCAATGCTTGGAAAGTCCAATCCCTTAGTAATGCCCAAAATATGGAGGATGCAGCAAGTCACTACATTTCAGGAAACCCTTGCTGGGCTATATTGCAGGAGGGCCCAGCAGAGAGAGCGACCTGCCCAGTCATCAGAAACTACACATGAGAATCTTGATGGTGTTCCACAATAATCCTAGTTGCCCAAGGCCTCAGTGAACCTGTTTTCAGCCATTGTCTTAGATTCCCAAAAAGGCTGAAGTGGCTTCTCTGGTGGCTGAGCTGTACAGCTATCCTGGATTCTCTCTCTCTCTCTCTTTGTCCCCCCTCTCCCTCTCCCACTCTCCCCCTCTCTCTCTGTCTCTCTCCCTCTCTCTCTCTCCCTCCCCCTCTCTCTCCTTCTCTCTCCCCTCTCTCTCTCCCTCTCTCTTTCCCTCGCTCCTCCCTCTCTCACCCTCTCTCTCTCCCTCTCTCGCTGGCCCTCCTGTAAATCTGATTCTCTCTCTCACTCTCTGCTGTTACCTTCACAGTCACAGACAAGGCCATGCCCTGGTGGAAAGAGTATTTTTTTTAATTCATTCTGGGATGTGGGCGTCACTGGCAAGGTGGTGGAGAGAGTGATTGTTGAAGGTAGTTGATGGTGTGCCAATCAAGCGGGCTGCTTTGTCCTGGATGGTGTCGAGCTTCTTGAGTGTTGTTGGAGCTGCACTCATCTAGGCAAGTGGAGAGTATTCCATCACACTCCTGACTTGTGCCTTGTAGATGGTGGATAGGCTTTAGGGAGTCAGGAGGTGAGACACTTTCCACAGAATACCCAGCCTCTGATCCGCTCTTGTTGCCACAGTATTTATGTGACTTGTGCAGTTAAGATGATGATCAATGGTGGGGGATTTGGTGATGGTAATGCCATTGAATATCAAGGATCGGTGGTTAGACTGTCGCTTGTTGAAGATGGTCTTTGCCTGGCACTTGTGTTACTTGCACTTATCAGCCCAAGCTTGAGTGTCATCCAGGTCGTGCTGCATGCGGGCATGGACTGCTTCATTTTTTGAGGAGTTGCGAATGGATCTAAACACTGTGCAATCATCAACGAACATCTCCACTTCAGAACTTATAATGGTGAGATGGTCATTGATGAAGCAGCTGAAGATGGCTGGTCCAAGGACGCTGCTCTTAGGAACATCTTAGGAACGTCTGAAGCAATATGCTGGGGCTGGGATAATTGACTTCCGACAACCACAACCATCTTCCTTTGGGTATGACTCCAGCCAGTCAGATTCCAACAGCTGGCACTTCTCTGTGATGTTATCAGAGGGAAAACGCAGCCTTCTCAGGACCTGCCTATTGGAAAGACCCAGACAGGTCCTCCATCGTCTGTAGACCCTGTGATGTGGACACCTGCAGGTCAAGTGTTGCCTTTGTACATGCTGCTGCACTCTCTTAGCTTTCCATACTTTCCTCCCCCATGTCCTCATCAACATCCTCCTCAAAGCTCAGGAACAATGGAATCTCCAGAGATAAATCTATTATTTTGCTGTGCTGAGCTCCTTTTCAATTCTCAGCAAATTACACAAGGACCTTTCAATGCTCAGAAACTGCAGCTTCAAACTAGTGGAAGTGACTCCTAGTCAAAACAATGTTGTAGAATTTCACTCGTGTGTGACGAGTCACCTTCCAAATCTGTTCCTGCCGGTGGGTCACCCGACATGCTCAGCAACGCCATCTTTTCAACAGCAGTGATTGGATGGGGCACCAAGACCCTTTCACACATCACCCCTCTGCTCGCTGACCTACATTGGCTCCCGGCTCAGCAACATTTCAATTTTAACATTCTCACCCTCATGTCCACATCCCTCCTTGGCCTTGCCTCTTTCCTCCAGTCCTACAGCCCTCTGTGAACTCCAACTCAGGTCTCTTATACCTCCCCGACTTTCTTCACCCCACCATTGGCAGCTGTGTCTTAAGCCATCTAGGCCTCAGGATCTGGAATGCCCTCCCTAAACCTCTCGGCCTCTCCACCTCTCTCTCTTCCTTTAAGCTGCTCCTTAAAACGTGCATCAAGACAAAGCTTTTGGTGACCTGTCCTCATGACTCATTCTTTGGCTTGGTGTCAGATTTTGGTCTGATTCCGCTCCTGTGAAGTGCCTTGGGACGTTTTACTACATTAGCAGCGCTATATAAAGGCAAGTTGTTCTTATTGTTGTTGTGATGAGTGGGCGGAAATGCTGGAAATCTCGGAGGACCCTTGGCCATGTCCCTGCTTCATTTAAATGCAGTGGGACGGGTTTCTGGGGTGGATCAGGGGCACGGCAGCGTCTCGGGAGGAAATTCAAGTTGGCCATTTAATTAAAGCAAGAGTTTCAGCAGAGGGCCTCTCTGACTCATTACGCTCACCAGACTATCTGAAGCCCCTCTGAAAACAAACATTTTATTTATGGATAATACAACCCGCCGTTTCCATGGGTCTCTCGAGAGGTCGAGCCGGCCCCGATGGCATGGCATAAACACTGCAGACATTGGGGTGTGAGGGCCAGAAAATATTTTGCAGAGGGGTCTTTAAGACCTGGACAGAACTCCACTGGATTGCAGTGAGAATGTGAAATCAGTCTGATCTCCTGGGATAATGTAAAGTTATATTGGAGTTTATTTATACTGTAATGATGAACATTATTCATACCTTTGATTCCAGTGTTACAGCAAAGAAGAAGCCCAAACGGTCACACTTGCAGGTGATGTAATTGTTTCCTGTCTGAATGTTACATCCATTCGAATTGACTGTAATGGAGAGTTATTAATTATCAGAGTCATTGTCTCATTTACATATTCCAGTGCAGATTGATGTCAGCATTTTATAAAACTCTTTATTTACCTGTTTGTCCAGAATCCAAGAAGCCGCACAGTGTAGGTTTTGGCTAAAATGGAGAAGATAAATCTTATCATTAGATTCACCAGCACTAAAACAGTTTCATCAGCTGTGTAAGTGCTTAAACAGTTAGACATTTACCTGTCTAACGGGATGAAGCATAGAATTAGGAGGAAATTTTGTGCTGGCTGTAAAATAAATGTTTCTGTATTTTCATTAATGCCACAAAAAGTGGACAGTGCCTTTATGGAACTTGGGGAAGTAATTTTACTGAAATGGGGTCCATGCTACTGAAGTAAAGGTGATGGCTCCAAAACTCTGCGTCCCTCAGGCTGTAAATGGAGCATTTTTTGGGCGGACGGGATGAAAAAAGGGGCATCGCCCGGTTACACCGATGGTCTGAAGTTCTGGCCACACTGGGGTCGGCCTATTGATGCCACACAAATGAAGAAAATATGTCATTGAAGTACTTTCTTCTAATCGTGCCCAAGTAATGCTGGGGTACAAGGGACATTCTACGATCAATTGCATTTCGTAAAGTGGCAAAACCAGAACGTTTTCATTTTCATTGAATCTTTCCCCAAGCCTGATTAAACAGGGGCATCACACCTGAGGTGGGTGGCTTGTTGTACCAAGAACGTTGATGGTGCCCACCGGCAATATGTAAATATCTCTGAAACCAGGGGCCAGGGCCGCATCCACGGGGTGGGCAAACATTGTGTCCTCTCACAGATCTTCGCTTCTAAATCCTCCATAGGAATTTCAGGGCGCAAATGAAGGAAAATATGTCACAAGACTCAATTTTCCTCATTTGCATAGCATCATAATATGGCCACACCCCCATCATGATCAGAACTTCTGATGGACATTAAAGAGGCGAGGAGATCCGCTCCAAATTCTGCCCCACCTGCCCAGAAAGTGCCCCATTTACAGGCCTCGGGCCATGAATGTCAGGGTCATTCAGTCTAACTTCCACATCTACCCTGGAGATTATAATACAGACTGTGCTGCACAACTCCAATCCTATAAATGGCCACACACACACACGGTGAGCTCTATGATACTGTTCGGTTTTATCTTACCTCCCAACGTGACACGCCGTGAAATGTAAGTGTCAGAGGGGATGTGAGGTCATCAATGCTCAAATTCCCCACTTTAACTATAATGTTGGGTGAAACAGGGCTCCTCTCCTCACCCTGTAACAATACAAAAAATAGTTACTGAAAATCTACTGATTTAGGATTAATTACACACAGAAAGTTAATGATATTCATTTCTGCGGTGATGGTGAGCAGTGCAGGTTTATCATTGTAATAAACATTTTCTTTGGAGGCCGCCTTGCCGGCAGAAGTGCGGTAAACCACAACTCCAAGCCGCCCATGAAACCTTCTGTAGACCCTGTCCCAAATTGCGGTGATGGGGTCATTAACACAAACGCACAGCAGTGACTCCCACCCCAGTCCACCCAGAAAGTCAGAGTGACACCATGCCCAGACACAGCTCTAGAAATTCAGCTGCACCTATTTTGGGCATGTGGGATGTGCTGGGTGCATGCCCTGCGCCCTAATGGTGAGGCCTGAGGTGCCACTGGACCTTGGGCCTTGGGCCTCATTACAAAGAAGCCAGCATGACACGACATTCGCCTGGTGGAGAGACGACCAAGATCAGGCTGTTGGTCGATTCGCAGCAACCCTCAGGTAAGTGAAGCTATGGGTCGGGTCAGAGGCTGGGGGAAAGGATCGGAGGTCGGGGGCCAGAGGATGGGGGGGTTTCATTCAGAGGCTAGAGGCCAGAGGATGGGGAGGGTTGGATTCAGAGGCTGGGGACCAGAGGATGCGGGGTTGGATTCGGAGGCCGAGGGGGGGTGGGATGGGGGGTGGGGTCTGGAGCAGCAGTAACCAGAAGAGAGGGAGCAGTGGCGAGCTTTTGTAAAATGTGGGTCAGGAGGAGCACTCCTATTCCTCTGGGAATATTCAGGTAAGTAATTGTGAAAAGCTTACCTTGTAGTGTCACTGGAGGTCCCAAGGTCTGGTTTTACTGAGTGCAGGCAGCGCTGGCTGCCTCAGGGCAAACTAATCTTGAAGTGAGGGCCAGAAACAGATGTTAGGCCCCTGATTTGCATATGTAAACGGTCTGACACTTGTTTTGGGCATGGGCCCTGGATACCATTTATTTCCTTTCCCAATCTAGCCGGCGGTGCACTTCATTCCTGCCATATAGAGGGCTAAGTGGGCCAGTTAGAGCCCGAAAATCGGCTGCTGCACAGTCAGACTTGAACACCAGAGTGGCCCGACTCTAACTCCCAAATGACCTGTCTGGGCATCTCTGGAAGGTGATCAAGCCCCAATATGATTGATTACCTGCTTCCCTACTACATTGTGATGAGCCGAAGATTGTCCTCTCTGCCCCATGAGAATTGGGACAGGATAGGGTGGCTTTACTTAAATGGTGCAATCCTAGGAACAGTGCATGTCCATAGAGATTTAGGGGTCCATGTACACAGATCACTGAAATATATGTCCGGCAATGTTCCCTTTCATTTTCTTTGGGTGCACGGCCCCTTTAAGGTGCAGCATTCAAAATACTGCACATGCACGGTTTTCCCTATTTAAAAGCCGGTGAGTCGTCTGCCCGGGAGCTGCAGAGCACTGTGCAGTCTCACAGCTTAAAGGGAACATTATTGTCAGGTACAAAAATTAATCAAAAAGGCTGATGGAATGTTAAACTTTATGGGGCTGATTTGGTGAAGACATCCGCCCGCCCAAGTATCGCCCAAAGGACTGCCGATGGCCGCTGAGATAACCGACTGTACTTTGGGCAGGGTTTGCATCGAAAAATTCCTTCAAAAGAGGGACTTACACTGCCAATCTGGGTGGCAGCCGGCAGAAGCTCCCAATCCCGGCGGCAAAGACACCTGTAAAGAAAAAAATTATAAAATGTTTACTCACCTTTTTTGCAGATCTTCATACTCACCGTCAGGGACAGACCAGCCTCCAGCCAGCGGTCCATCCCCGTTCTGGTGCCGACCCCCTGCCCGCATCAATATGGCGTCTCGGCGGGCGGGGGGCCACTTACGCCACTCGGCCGTCCGCTGACGTCAGCGGGCGGTTCCCGACTGTTCTCCCCTCCCACCCACTCCAGCCCAAATCGAAAGTGGCACTGGGCGCAACTCGAGGAGGAATGTCGGCGGCAGTGGGCGGCAGTCGGCGGCAGTGGGCGGTAAGGCCATCAATTTTGGGCCCTATAATTAGAGGGCAAGAATAGAGAAACATAGAAACATAGAAAATAGGTGCAGGAGTAGGCCATTTGGCCCTTCGAGCATGCACAGCCATTCAATGAGTTCATGGCTGAACATGCAACTTCAGTACCCCATTCCTGCTTTCTCGCCATACCCCTTGATCCCCCGAGTAGTAAGGGTTACATCTAACTCCTTTTTGAATATATTTAGTGAATTGGCCTCAACAACTTTCTGTGGTCGAGAATTCCACAGGTTCACCACTCTCTGGGTGAAGAAGTTTCTCCTCATCTCGGTCCTAAATGGCTTACCCCTTATCCTTAGACTGTGACCCCTGGTTCTGGACTTCCCCAACATTGGGAACATTCTTCCTGCATCTGACCTGTCTAAACCTGTCAGAATTTTAAATGTTTCTATGAGATCCCCTCTCATTCTTCTGAACTCCAGTGAATACAAGTCCAGTTGATCCAGTCTTTCTTGATATGACAGTCCCGCCATCCCGGGAATCAGTCTGATGAACCTTCGCTGCACTCTCTCAATAGCAAGAATGTCCTTTCTCAAGTTAGGAGACCAAAACTGTACACAATACTCCAGGTGTGGCCTCACCAAGGCCCTGTACAACTATAGTAACACCTCCCTACCCCAGTACTCAAATCCCTTCGCTATGAAGGCCAACATGCCATTTGCTTTCTTAACCGCCTGCTGTACCTGCATGCCAACCTTCAATGACTGATGTACCATGACACCAAGCACCTCCCCTTTTCCTAATCTGTCACCATTCAGATAATAGTCTGTCTCTCTGTTTTTACCATCAAAGTGGATAACCTCACATTTATCCACTTTATACTTCATCTGCCATGCATTTGCCCACTCACCTAACCTATCCAAGTCACTCTGCAGCCTCATAGCATCCTCCTCGCAGCCCACGCTGCCACCCAACTTAGTGTCATCCGCAAATTTGGAGATACTACATTTAATCCCCTCATCTAAATCATTAATGTACAATGTAAACAGCTGGGGCCCCAGCACAGAACCTTGCGGTACTCCACTAGTCATTGCCTACCATTCTGAAAAGTACCCATTTACTCCTACTCTTTGCTTCCTGTCTGCCAACCAGTTCTCAATCCACGTCAGCACACTACCCCCAATCCCATGTGCTTTAACTTTGCACATTAATCTCTTGTGTGCGACCTTGTCGAAAGCCTTCTGAAAGTCCAAATGCACCACATCAACTGGTTCTCCCTTATCCACTCTACTGGAAACATCCTAAAGAAATTCCAGAAGAGTTGTCAAACATGATTTCCCTTTCACAAATCCATGCTGACTTGGACCTATCATGTCACGTCTTTCCAAATGCGCTGCTATGACATCCTTAATAATTGATTCCATCATTTTACCCACTACCGATGTCAGGCTGACCGACCTATAATTCCCTGTTTTCTCTCTCCCTCCTTTTTTAAAAAGTGGGGTTACATTGGCTACCCTCCACTCCATAGGAACTGATCCAGAGTCTATGGAATGTTGGAAAATGACTGTCAAAGCATCCGCTATTTCCAAGGCCACCTCCTTACGTACTCTGGGATGCAGACCATCAGGCCCTGAGGATTTATCGGCCTTCAAACCCATCAATTTCCCCAACACAATTTCCCGACTAATCAGGATTTCCCTCAGTTCCTCCTTCTTACTAGATTCTCTGACCCCTTTTATATCCAGAAGGTTGTTTGTGTCCTCCTTAGTGAATACAGAACCAAAGTACTTGTTCAATTGGTCTGCCATTTCTTTGTTCCTCGTTATGACTTCTCCTGATTCTGATATGAAGGGGATGATGCTTTGATACAACTATACAAAGCCTTGAGTAGACCATATCTGGGGTACTGTGTACAGTTCTGAGCACTGCATCTTAGAAATTATATATTGGCCTTGGAAGGAATGCAGTGCTGATTCACCAAAATGTTAACTGGGCTCTGAGTGTTAGATTATGAGGAGAGATTACATAAACTAGGATTGTATTCCCTGAAATATAGAAGGTTAAGTGATAGTTTACTGAAGGTCTTTAGGATTTTGAAAGAAATTCATCGGGTAGATAGAGATACATTTTTTAGGCTGGTGGGATAGTCCAGGACAGGTGAACATAACCTTAAAATCAGAACCAGGCCATTCAGGAGAGAAGTTAGGAGGTATGTCTTCAAGCAAAGGGTGGTAGAAGTGTGGCACTCTCTCCCACAGAAAGCAATAGATGCTGGCTCAATTAATCATTCTAAATCTGAGATCGATAGATTTTTGCTAGACAAGGATATAAAAGGATATGGAGCCAAGGCAGGTAGATGGAGTTAAGATACGGATCAGCCACGATCTCATTGAAAGGTAGAACTGGCTCGAGGGGCTGAATGGCCTACTCCAGTTCCTATGTTCCTATGCGATACTGTTCCTCACTGGTTACCGTTACTGGGAGGGATGAAAGTGCAGGGCATTTGCAGCCTTTAAACGGCAGCAACAAATTTGAGGGGGGCAGCCGTTTCTCAGCGACAGGATGCATGACTACTAGAATGTATCTAGGAACGGCAGCCTTGCAGGAGGTCAGCAGCAGTGGGAGCTCTCAGACTGTCTGATGATTCCATGGAGGTGTTGCTGGCTGACAAGGGATCGATTGTTGAGCACCGAGGGCAGTGAGCCCCATAAGAGAGTGGTTCAGGCTGTATGAACAAGGTCAACAGTCAGCAAAACCTCACCACTCCAGGAACTGACACAGAGAGGTTCAATGACCTCACATGGGTGGCCAGGATAAGGCAAGGAACAGTTGCCAATCCTCATCCTGTACCATTGAGAGAGGATTCACTCATCTCCTTACCCCTCTCATCTCCTGGGTAACCTCTTCAAACACTCAAGCACCAACTGCACTCACAGGCACTCTGTCAACTCACACAGCTTTCCACAAGGTTCATCTTCAAGGACTGTTGATTTAAACGGACAATGCACTTGCACCTTTCTTCATCATGCACTCATATAGAGGAAAACAAGTCCATGCTATTTCTTCACAGACAAATGTCACTGTCATGACATCTTATCTGTGCAAGCACCAGCAGAGAAATACTCACTCAGGGGAAAGTAGTTATTCAGAAGGGTTTAGATTGAGTGAAGCACTGAGCAGTACTGAGCATGAGGACCTGGTAGTGCAAGAGAGGGAGAGTGCCATTTCTCCACTGTGGAGAAACAACTACCCTCAGCTCAGGAGCCTCAGGATCCAAATCTCTGGGGCCCAGTATTTAAAAGAACTATGAGTTGGGAGAATTGATTTCATGTGCAGGCAGTGGAGATAGTGAAGAAGTGAGAGGAGTCCTCGACACAATGCAAGGGGGCTGAAATTGCCCTCCGTCTGATTGTGGGCGGTAACCTTCCGGGTGCAGGACTTCCTGTGCCCGGCCTGGAAGTCCCGCCGCCGGCGTGGAATTGGGCCGTGCGCCCCTGAAACAAGAAGGAGCGCATTCTCCGGCGCTCCGGGGACAGCTGTTAAAAGGGCAGGTCACTGCGCAGTCTGCCGGCCACCGCTGGGCCACGAGGGGTGTGATCGACGGGGCCAGTGACCCGGCACGCAAAACGGAGTACCAGGCTACATGATGACGGCAGGGTCAATGCGAGGGCTGTCATTGTCGGGCCGACCCAAGAGTCGACAGACAAAATAAAATGGCGGCCTGGGGCGATAAAGGCCTCCCCTTTAAGGGGCGCGCCAGCGGCAGATGTCTGCCAGCTTCGCTACCCGCGGGGCAATTTACCCAAACCTCCAGGGCAATTTCCCTGGAGGCGCTCCTTCCCTTGGCCGAAAACACCATTGTGCCCCGTTAGCACCCCCCGCTAGTGGCACTAATGGTGCGCAAAAAAGGGGCAATTTCGGCTCCAGGAAGTTTCTTACAATATGCAGAACACCCAGGAGACAGTGACAGTCTTGGGGAATTTTGCATTAACAAGGCACAGTAAGGACTTTGGTGGCTTCTGGAGTGGCAACTAGCATTGTTTCAATAGATGCCTTGAGGCTCAGCCTGACTGCTACACTTACACACCACTCCGGCAACTTGGTGGGGAATATTTTAATGACCATTAGCAGCTCCGGCACCATTGGGAAGAAAGAAGTGGCTACAGATGTTGCTGTCTCTCTGGAGAGTGGCAATGAAGCTGCTTTCTTAAATTCCCCTCCAATACCTGTGTTATGTCTGTACTTGAGCTGTTGTGACCTTTGCCCCACTTATTGTAACTCCAGAGTGAGGCACAAGCATGGTGGGCAACCCTTTATTCTGGGTCCTGCACACCGATGCAGGTGACCCTCAGGTCTCCCACCGCAGTGCCCTCTGGTGGCACACCTTATGTGACTATACAGTTAGTATACATGGTCTACATAAATGACATCACATCCCCTCAAGTCTTTAATGCAAATTGACTCGTATATTGACGGTGACCTGGGCTTTGCTCTTCCTGGTTGACCATTCTAGCTTGGATGGGTTGGTAGTGAGATTTGTTTCCAGTGGAGGTCCCAGTGGTTTCTGCTTGTGAATCCATGACTACACCATTCTTCCCCCGTCCCCCCCCACCATCCCACATAGAGATCATGCTAATGGTCCGTTATATGCAAGTTGCATTCAAGTTCAGCACATGGGTTTTACATTTACATCTTGGTAGATTTGATGGGTGGATAACAGTTGCGTTTCTTTTTGTGTGGTACATTTACATGATCAATACAGGTATCTCAGTATAGGTACACAAGGACAGTCTAGTTCCAGCATGGCCGGATGAGATCTGGGTCGTCTGCTGGTGGCGCAGCAGTCTGCTAGTGGGTCTGTGGGTGAGGTGAGCTCATTTTGCTCGAATTGCCAGAGCTCAGGGCTCTTGCCGTTACTGCAAGGGTCGGGCAGACCCAAAGACAGCTGATGTGTCTGTGACCGCCCTGTCCTTTCCGTTCGCAGTGTCGCTGTTGCTCCCTGGGAAGCGGTCTGAGCGAGTGAGCGTTTCGTCTAAGCGACGGTGGGGTTGCCTTGTCTTGTCTAGCAGTTCGCAGGGGACTGCTGACTCGCCTTCCTTGAGGGCATCGTTGTGAACATTCTCTAATTTGGGATCCTGGCTGGTCCAGGTCCCGTTCGGAGGAGCCGTTGCGGGTGATCCTTCGCTCTTGGGCATTGCCATGGTGGCGAGTGGGTTTGTGGGCTGCGCCTTTTCCACCCGGGTGGTGGGCGACGGAAGCCGATTGTGAGCATAGGCGCAGTTTACTGTTTCTGGCCTGTGGCGGTTCATGCCATCGGGTGCCTGCAATGTTAAACCGATCTGAGGCAGGGTAGCGCTACCGATGCCTCTGCTCACCGGGGATCGTTTACTCTGTGGCTTGTCTACTTCTGTCAGCTGTGGAGACACATTATGATACATTGTTCTGGTCCCGGGGATGCAGGCTACAGCATTGGGTAGCCTGCTGGACCTGTATACAACTGTTAGGTGTTCACCCGCTACATTGACTGATTGCAATTTGCACCCGACATCGCTCAACAACATTTTGTTCATTACAGCTGGACTTTTAAATTGGTTACCAATTTCAAGCAGTTCATTCAAAAATGGCGGGTTGCTGGCTTCCTTTAAAATGGCCTTACTACTTTTACCCCAATCACCTTCCTTGCGTGGAACCACATATCATTGCTCCATTAGCGCTGCACCTTGTGGTTTTGACACAATCCTTTCCCTGTCCATGATGTCGACTGTCGCGATCTTCTTTCCCAGGGATTCTGCCACTGAAGCTGGAAAGGCGCCCTCGGATCCAATCTTACTCCTCAGGAGTCCTGCCACTGAAACTGGGAAGGTGCGTTCGGGTCGTCTCGGCCGGATCATCGCCACGCAGTCGTGATGAGCGGTCTGTGCCTCGGGGGCTGCACGGATCTGCTCTCCGGTGTCTGGTCCAACTGAAGGTGGGGGCTTGCTCTGCCTCTGAGCATGGGGGACATCGATCGCTGGAGGGATGAAGTCTTCCCAGTTCCAATTAATCTTCCCATGAATCCATCTTCTTCCAAGTAGCGTTGGTCCATCACCTGAAACAATCCACAATGGTAAATTGTGCACCATGCCATCATGGGATACACTTACATCCGCACGACCAAAAACTGATATCAGTTCTTTGGTGTAGGTGCGCAGTTTTGCCTGAACCAGCTTGGGTCATTCAGCTTGATCGTTCCATAGCCTCTCAAAGGCTTCCTGGCTCATTATTGACTGACTCTCTCCCGTGTCCACTTCCGTGAAGAATGGAATACCATTTATCTCGACTTCCATTATCACTGTAGGACAATCTGTGGTGCAGGTATATACTCCATACACTTTGTCCTGGGACTGAGCTGCCTCTCTAACCATCTCCTCGTAATCCGCGCTGGATTCACAGCCATCTGCTGACTCCTCTTCCACGTGGTGAGTCACAGCACTTTTGCACATTCGCTGGAGGTGGTCTTTTGTGCTGCAGCCTTTGCACACATAGTCTCTGAACCGACACTGATGAGCCCTGTGATTACCTCTGCAATGGCAGCATGGTGCTACTCGACTTACGTTTGCACCCCTCGGCGGACTCTGAGTTAAAGGACTCGGGGGCCTGTACGCTCTGCCCTGGGCAGATTCACGTTCAACAGTTCTGCCTGTGAAAGGCACCATTGTATTTATAGTATTTTCCGGATTTGAGTCCTGAGAGTGAGTCATCATCTGCTTGGAGCTGCAGCGTGAGTTCATGAACGCCTGGCTGATGCTGATGGCCTTCTGCAGAGTGACAGTGGTTTCGGCAGACAGTAGTCTGTGAAGAAGGGTCTCATGACCGATGCCAATGACAAAGATGTCCCACAACACATCGGCGAGGGATGCGCCGAATTCACACGGTCCTGCCAGCCTCCTGAGGTTGGCAGCGTACTTCGCGATTTCCTGGCCCTCGGGGCGGCGGTGTGTATAAAATCGATGCCTGGCCGTGAGAATGCTCTCCTTTCATTTGAGTTGGTCCCGAATGAGCACTTTCTGCTCCTCATATGACTTGGTCATTGTTTTCTCTGGTGCAAGCAAGCTGACGAGGCTGTAGGCCACGAGCCCACAACTGGTCAACAGGATAGCTCTGCGCTTATCTGCCAGCGTGGCCGGATCATCGCCTATCAGGTCGTTTGCTACGAAATATTGGTCGAGCCGCTCTGTAACGGCTTCCCAATCTTCACCCTCTGAGAACTTTTCTAATGCATCAACATTAGTCATTTTTGCGTGAAAGTTTGTAATCTCGTTGCCAGTTGTTATGTCTTTAATACTCTTATAAATGACTCCACAAGGTCTAGTATTGTACTTGAGCTGTTGTGACCTTAGTCCCATTTATTGTAACGCCAGAGTAAGGCACAATCATGCTGGCCAGCCTTTTATACTGTGTCTTGTACACCTATACAGGTGACCCTCACATATCCCACCCCACTGCCCTCTGGTGGCACATCTTATGGAACTATACAGTTAGTATACATGATCTACATACATGACAACTGGCACATGAAGGAGCTTCATAATCAGGTCTGGTCGCCCTTGACAGTCAACAGAAAGACTGTTTGCTCTGCCATATACGCTGCACTAAGATGAGGATCACCTCAGTCTTCGAGCCCAGCCGCCCACTGCTCAACCCCATCTTACTCAGGGAGCACCACATAGAAGTATTAGGGCTGGATTTTCGGCTTTTCTGTTTTTGAGGCGATAATGGCGGCGGGGCAGGAAAGTTAACGGCCGGGAATAGTTTGCACTTTAGTATTTAAGTTTGGGCATCTGGGCCGTGCGTCAGGGGGCACAGCGCTAAGGGAGGCGTTGTACACCTCTCTTGGCACAAGGAAGGGAATCTCCCCGAGCTAAAGAGCCGGGCCGTGAGTGCTCTGCGAGAGGCTTGGGGGAGGAAGGGTTGGGGGGGGTGGGTGGGGGGCCTGGGGGAAACCTAAAAGAAAACACAAAAACATTCCTAAAACATTGCGCAACACAAATCGCATAAAAATATAAAATAAAAAACACTCGCACTTACTTTTGGAGTACTTTACCCACCTCTCTACTGTCGGGATCGCTGGACCGCTCTGATTTCCCAGGTGGTCATTACGGGCGCACTTCCGGCGGATGGGGTGAGCAAGACTCGAAACTCTCGCCGGTGTCACAACCAGGGGCGTTGCACACCCGGCGCAGCTCTTCCCGGCGGTGCTGCTCAGCGTCACCGCTCAACCCGACCAGAGGATCGCGACGGGGCAAGACCTCACCGCCACCTTTCCCACTGCTCCGGGGCAAAATCTGGAGCGCAAAGCACCGGAAAATCCAGCCCAGCGACTAGGAGCTCGAGAAAGTAAGTTTGCGGCACAGAATAGACACAGGCCTAGAAATTGGTCCGCACAGCGCCATGTTTTTCAGTCGCTGCTCGGACTATTATGGCCCATATATGGCGGGAAGAATGTGTGTGTATATTTACGGCCGGAATTGCCCCACCCACCATATTGGGTAAGTTCAAACAAGAGGAATTCTTACCCATGACTGAAACATGGAATGGTCGCCGGCAAGTGGGAAAGATCGGGAGTTGTTGGGAGGGATGGGAGTCTGGCAATGAGGAGAGAGGAAAAGATCGGGGGTTGGTGGTGGGAGGTCGGCAGATTGTGGGGCAGGATGTTCAGGAGCAAGGGTTGGGGGCAGTGGTCAGTCGATCGAATGTAGTCGCGAGGAGCGGCTGCGATAAGCAGAAGGTTTTCTTGAGGGTCCGGGGGGGGGGGCAGGGAACACTCCTGTTGCTCCTGGCTCACATCTGGGGATTTGTGCCAAATTTGGAGTGCTGTCCCACAGACTGGTCAAACAACAGGCTGACACAGTCATACTCACAGAATCATACCTTTCAGGCAATGTCCCAGATTCCTCCATCCCAATTCCTGTCTCACCGGCAGGACAGACGCAGCAGAGTTGGCGGCACAGTAGTACACAGTTGAGGGCAGGGGGGGGGAT
Source organism: Pristiophorus japonicus (assembly GCF_044704955.1). Lineage (NCBI taxonomy): Eukaryota > Metazoa > Chordata > Chondrichthyes > Pristiophoridae > Pristiophorus > Pristiophorus japonicus. The sequence continues at coordinate 111,679,359 of NC_091989.1, read as the reverse complement.
TGGCCCTGGGAGTCCTCAACATTGACTCCGGACCCCATGAAGTCTCTTGGCTTCAGGTCAAGCATGGGCAAGAAAACCGGCTGCTGATTACCAATTACTGCCCTCTCTTAGCTGATGAATCAATATGCCTCATTTTGAACACCAGATGGAAGAAGCACTGAGGGTAACAAGGGCACAGAATGTACTCTGGGTGGGGGACTTCAATGTTCAGCACAAAGAGTGGCTTATTAGCACCACTACTGATAGAGCTGGCCAGTTCCTGAAGGTGAGAGCTCTGAGACTGGGCTTGTGGCAGGTGGTGAGTGAACCAACACGTGGGAAAAACCTACTTCCCCTCCACTTCACCAATCCACCTGTCACTGATGCATCTGTCCATGACAGTAGTGGCAGGAGATGCCACCGTATAGTCCTTGTGGAGACGAAGTCCCAACTTCACACTGAAGATACCCTCCTCATCATGTTGTGTGGCATTAACACTGTGTTAAATGGGATAGATGCAGAATAGATCTAGCAGTTCAAAACTAGGCATCCTTAAGGCACTGTGGGCTATCAGCAGCAGCAGAATTATATTCCACCACAATGTTTAACCACATGGCCCAGCACATCCCTCACTCTGCCATTACCATTAAGCTAGGGGACCAACCCTGGTTCAAGGAGGACTGTAGAAGAGCATACCAGCAGCATCAACAACAAATTCTGTTTATATAGCGCCTTTAACGTAGTAAAATGTCCCAAGGCACTTCGATATTATAAGACAAAAAATTTGAGCCATATAAGGAGAAAATAGGGCAGCTGACCAAAAGCTTGGTCAAAGAGGTAGGTTTTAAGAACTATCTTAAAGGAGAAGAGAGAGATAGAGAGGAGGAGTGGTTTAGTCATGGATTTCCAGAGCCTAGCGTCTAGGCAACAGAAGGCACGGCCACCAATCGTTGAGCGATTATAATCAGGGATCCTCAAGTGGGCAGAATTAGAGGAGCGCACATATCTCGGGGGAGGTTGTGGGGCTGGATGAGATTACAGAGATAGAGAGGGGCAAGGCCATGGAGGGATTTGAAAACAAGGATGAGAATTTTGAAATCGAGACATTGCTTAACTGGGAGCTAATGTTGGTCAGTGAGCACAGGGGTGATGGGTGAACGAGACTTGGTGCGAGTTAGGACACGGCAAGCCGAGTTTTGGATCACCTCTAGTTTACATAGGGTAGAATGTGGGAGGCCAGCCAGGAGTGTGTTGAAATAGTCAAGTGTAGAGGTAACAAAGACATGGATGAGGGTTTCAGCAGCGGATGAGCTGAGAAAAGAGTTGGGATGGGTGATGTTACAGAGGTGGAAATAGGCTGTTTTAGTTATGCTGCAGATGTGTAGTTGGAAGTTCATTTCAGGGTCAAATATGACACCAAGATAGCGAACAGCCGCAGACAGATGTTAGGGAGAGGGATGGAGTCAGTGGCTAGGGAGCGGACTTTGTGGCAGGGACTGAAAACAATGGCTTTGGTCGTCTCAGCACCAGGCGTAGCTGAAAATGAGATGCCTCCCTGATGAAGCAACAACACAGGACTACATGCATGCTAAACAGCGGAAGATCAAGGCCAGCAGCAGACACCCCGCCCTCCCTGATCACTCCCATCAGCAGCAGCCCCCTCCCACCCCCGCAATCAGGGCCATCAGCAGACACCCTGCCCTCCCCCCTCCCCGATCACACCCATGAGCAGGCCATCCCCCTCCCCCTTCCTGATCACTCCCATCAGCAGCAGCCCCCTCCCACCCCCCCAATCAGGGCCATCAGCAGACCCCCCGCCCTCCCTGATCACTCCCATCAGCAGCAGCCCCCTCCCACCCCACCAATCAGAGCCATCAGCAGACCCCCCGCCCTCCCTGATCACTTCCATCAGCAGCAGCCCCCTCCCACCCCACCAATCAGGGCCATCAGCAGACACCCTGCCCTCCCCCCCTCCCCGATCACACCCATGAGCAGGCCATCCCCCTCCCCCTTCCTGATTATGGCCATCAGCAGCCCACCCCCACCCCCTCCCACTCCCAATCACGCCCATCAGCAGGCTCCACGGCCCCCCACTCCCCCGATCATGCCCATCAGCAGCCCCTCCCACCTCTTCCTCCCCCTTCTCCCCACCATGATCATGCCCATCAGCAGGCTCCCCGCCCCCACCCACCCCACACTCACCCGATTATGGTCAACAGCAGACTCCCGGCCTCCTGCCGCTAAATCTCTGCTCCTGCCCACCAGCCAGCCAGTTAATCCGGCCGGCTGTCAGGCGGGAGTCTGCACAGAATTATTGAAATGTGGCCCTGCCGTCAGGATCGGCGCCCCTGTCGCCACCTTTTCATTCAATAAAATCCTGATTCTGCACCAAGTGTCGTAACCATTTCTGGATCAATAATACACTCCTGTAGGTAGATGTTTTGCCGGTACACAGCTAAATTGCCGTGGTATATGGAAGGAGATGGGATGGAAATACAGAGCTCAGATGATGTGAGCAAGTTTGAAAATTTAAGGGCTTGTTCACTTGAAACCCATGAATTAAAGACTGGTTTTAGCTGAAGTAAGCAGGAGCCCCTCTAAAAATACTGTACAAACAGCACGTTGCACATAAAGAGTGAATAATAGCAACATTAAACACCAAACTTAATAACAATTCTAAACACTGACAGTGTCGAATCCATATTATTGCAGATTTGGATGGAGTAGATTATCTCTGTTACCTGGAATGAGGTCTTGTTCATGAACTGAGTGACAACGGCTTTAGGAGATGTGCGCAACTGATATGCCAATGTAACCTGAACAGCAGCAATCATCGGCTGGTCATCAGGGTCCACCTGTACAACAATTATAACACTATTTTTAATGCTTTTGATTGCATTTGGCTGAACAACCCACCTACAATGAAATACAGCTTTTTATAATTCCATGGTGACAACTGAAGGAGGCAGACAGTGAACTTTAAAGCATTCGACAAATTGTAACTGAAAGGTACGTTACTAATGAAAGAAAGGACTTGCATTTCTATAGCATCTTTCAGAGGATCATTAATTATGGAGTGCAGGCTGTCACTGGGAGTCCCAACACCCAAAGGGAGCAGTCACTGCCAGGCTGGAATATCCGGGCAGCTCTGCGGTGGGACAACTGATGCACCACGTGAACAGGAGGAGACCACTTCAAGGAGCGGGGAGGGGGAGGGCAGGTGGGGGAAGGAGTCCTGAAGATGGGGGAGGAATTTTTTTTGGCTTTCAGTTTGTGCCTGGCACAGGGGCCTGAGGGGAGTGAATTGTGCCTGTTGCTGGGCCCCCTAGCTCCAAGTGAGGACAATGGGCCTTCTGCCCCTGCCCTAGGGAGCGCCAAAACATTTTCCTGATAGTCCTTGGGATAGTCGAGGAGCAGCGGTGGAAGACAGGGGAGTCGGACAGATTGCTCGGTCCCACCTCATGTGATGGGTGGTGAAGAGGCAGCTGGCGGCTTTCCCAGCTGGGACCTGGGGAGGTAAATTGAGGTCAGGCTGGGAATGTGGTGGGAGGCCTTGCTGCCGATTTTCCTGCCTTTTCCCCAGCCGCGCTGCCTGATTTGGGGTAGGATAGTGGAGGAAAATCCAACCCATTGTGTCTTTACCAACTGATGCATCTCAGAAGAATATATTCTCTTTGTACCATACACCAAGAAATAATCAGGCAAAGGTAATGAGGTAAAACTGGTGTTGAACGGTCTTCTTCTGCGGATTGAATCAATGTAGCTAGAAACAAAATGCAGCTGAATTGCTCATTAGTTTGTTGTTGTGAAATGTGGGTTTCCAACGTTCGTCCTTTGAATGTTCTTTTGATTAGAATGTGGTATCATGTCAATTTCATGTGGGATGAAAATATTGAATAGAAATTACATTAATATATATCATAGAAAGGACACACATCAAGGCACTGAGTGCTGTGGCACCAAGACTTTTTATAAAACCTTCTCTCAATATGTACATCAGACATCAAGTCAGCCATACAAAGCAGATTCTCTTCCGGTCCTACCACAATCCCCGTGACCGCTGAGACATTCACCACTTTCACCAGCCCATTGACAATTTCCAAACCAGTTCTCAGGATAGAAAAACACAGATGTACACTTTGCAAAGTAACATGCAACTTACATGACCATAACCAAGAGTGGCTCGGTAGTACCTTCACTGACCAAGCAGGCCGAATCGTGAAGGACATAGCTGCCAGACTGAGCCTGTGTCAGATGGAACCAACACGAGGGTGTGTCCATGACCTCAGCAATCTATCTGTCACAGACACGTCAGTCCACAATTGCACAGCAAAGTCCCACAAACAGCAATGTGCTAATGACCAGACAATTTTTTTCATGATGTTAGTTGAATACTGGCCATGGCACCAGCGAGAACTCCACTGCTCTTCTTTGAGATAGTGCCATGGGATCTTTTACATTCACCTGAGAGGGCAGATGGAGCCTCAGTTTTATTTCTCATCTGAAAGACTGCACTCTGTCAGTACTGCACCGGAGTATAAACCTAGATTTTGTGCTCAAGTTCTTGGAGTGGGAATTGAATCCACAGACTCCTTTCTCAGGCAAGAGTGTTATTCCTGAGCCATGGCTGACATCTCAATCACTATCAAAAGAGGAGGCCAACCCTGGTTCAATGCAGAGTGACAGGATTGCTAGGAGCAAGAGCTGGCATATCTTAGAGTGAGATATGAAGCTGATGACGCGACTATACAGGATTATAGACAGTTAAGCAGTCCCACAATTAACTGACCAGAGCAAAGGGATGTAGCCCAAACACATCCAGCTGAAAATGGCAGTGGGCAAGTTCCTGAGGATTGAGAATTGGTCAATGGACAGAAATCAGAGAGTAAGAATAAATAGGCCATTTTCAGGTTGGCCGTCCCGACCCGACCTGGGTGGGAACAGCAGGAGGAGCAGCAGCCAGCAACACTGGGAATAAAAATCCAGTGCCCCTGGACACAGAGCAGCCATCCCGACCCGAGTGGTGTTAATTATGGAAGAACTCCACAAGACTGAGAACTGTGAGCTAAAACTGATGTGACCTTAGTCTCTTTAATACAACTCCAGAGTGCCCAAGCAGCATGGCAGATAACCATTTATACTCCCTTGCACAAGGTGTGCAGGTGACCCTTGGGCCTCCAAAAGTTGCGCCCTCTGGTGGCAAGTCTTTCACAGTTACAATGTTTACATACATAACATCACTTCCCCCCTAAAGTCTTTGATACAAATTATTTATAAGTTGAGACGATCCGGGGCCCTATGCTCCCTGGTTGATCGTCTGAGTTCAAATTCTGGCATGGATGATTTGGTCGGACCATTGCTGCACTGTGGCACGGCTGGTCTGACAGGACTGTTGGGAGTGGTGGGTTCATCCTCTTGGTTGACAGTGATGTCGATTGCTGGTTGGGTGTGTGTTGGTGGATCGATGATGGTGATGTCCTCTTCAGGTTGTTCCTGGTTATCGGTGAACCGCAGATTGGTTCTGATTCAAATGCTTTCTGCACGTTTGTCCATTCAATAGTTTGACTATAAACACTCTTTTCCTCTCCTTGGCCAAGACAGTGCCAGTGACCTATTTAGGACCATGACCGTAATTAAGGACGAACACAGGGTCGTTAACATCAATGTCACGCGATACAGCCACGCGATCGTGGTACATGTTTTGCCGGTGACGCCGGGTTTCCACATGATCATTTAGATCCGGGTGGACTAGGGACAGCCTGGTTTTGAGTGCTCTCTTCATTAACAATTCTGCAGGGGGAATCCCAATGAGCAAGCGGGGTCGCGTCCGGTAACTGAGCAAAACCCGAGATAAGCGGGTCTGCAAGGAGCCTTCCTTCATGCACTTCAAGCTCTGCTTGATAGCTTGGACTGCCCGTTCTGCTTGACCGTTGGATGTGGGCTTAAACGGGGCAGACCTGACATGCTTGATGCCATTGCGAGTCATAAACTCGTTGAATTCCGAGCTGGTGAAACACGGTCCATTGTCACTGACAAGGACTTCGGACAAGCCATAGGTGGCGAACATAGCCCGGAGGCTTTCAATGGTGGCAGTGGATGTGCTGGATGACATGCTTATGCATTCAATTCATTTAGAGTAAGCATCCACGACAACTAAAAACATCTTTCCGACAAAGGGGCCAGCAAAATCAACGTGGATCCTGGACCACGGTTTGGAGGGCCATGATCACAGACACAATGGAGCCTCCCTTGGTGCATTGCTCAATTGCGAGCATGTGTTGCACTGGTCAAGTCTAAGTCCGAGTCAATGCTGGGCCACCAAACATGTGACCTAGCTATAGCCTTCATCATGACTATGCCTGGATGGGTATTGTGTGGGTCGCATACAAACGTTTCCCTGCCTTTTTTTGGCAAAACCACGTGATTACCCCATAAGAGACAATCCGACTGGATGGACATTTCATCTTTGCGTCGGTGAAATGGCTTAATTTCATCTTGCATTTCCCCGGGAATGTCCAACCAGCTCCCATTGAGGATGCAACCTTTTACAAGTGATAGCACAGGATTCTGGCTGGTCCAGGTCCTGCTCTGGCGAGCAGTGACAGGTGACCCCTCGCTCTTAAAAGCATCCATAACCAGAAGCAAGTCTGCGGGCTGCGCCATTTCCACCCCGGTAATGGGCAATGGTAGCTGACTGAGGGCATCAGCACAGTTCGCCATGCCTGGTCTAAGGCAGCTAACATCGTCATAGGCGGACAATATTAGTGCCTATCTTTGGATGCAGGATGAAGCATTGGTGTTTGTCTCTTTGCTTTCTGAAAACAGCGAAATGAGCGGTTTCTGGTCGGTTTCAAGCTCAAACCGGTCCAAATAGGTATTGGTGCATTTTCTTAACCCCATATACACATGCTAACTCCTCTTTCCCAACCATACTGTAGGCTCTTTCAGACTTAGACAGACTTCTATATGCGTATGCAACTGGTTGAAGTCTGCCCGATACATTGGTTTGCTGTAACACATAGCGGGCCCCCTACGAAGATGCATCACAAGCTAGCACTAATCGTTTACATGGGTCATATAGTACAAGTAACTTATTAGAACAGAGTAGGTTTCTACTTATCCAAGGCTGTCTCTTGAGATTTATCCCATACCCAGTCGTCACCATGTGCAACGGTTCCAGCAAAGTGCTTAACCCAGGTAGAAAGTTACCAAAATATTTGAGGAGTCCCAGGAACGAATGCAGCTCCATCACATTCTGTGGTCTGGGTGCATTCTTGATGGTCTCTGTCTTTGAGTCCGTGGGTCTGATGCCGTCTGCCGCAATCTTTCTGCCCAAAAAGCCAGGAAAACACACGACTTAGAACCTCTTCCAGGTTGAGCAGGTGTTTAGTGGTGTCACGACCGGTGATCAGGATGTCGTCTTGAAACACAACGGTGCGCGGAACCAATTTCAGAAGACTCTCCATGTTCCTCTGGAAGCCGAGCGAATCCCAAAAGAGCACCTGTGGTATATAAACAGTCCTTTGTGCATGTTGATGCATGTCAATCTTTTCGAAGGTTCAGCCAGCTCCTATGTCATGTAGGTGGAGGTTAGGTCCAACTTGGTGAACGACTTCCCACTTGCTAACATTGCAAAGAGGCCATCCGCCTTCGGTAGCGGGTACTTGTCCCGTAACGAGACTCTGTTGATCGTTACCTTGTAGTCTCCGCAGATTCTGACTCACAGTGTTCAGTCTGACTCTTTCTCCATACACAACAACTGACGATGAGATACAGATAGCGAACCCAAACATGCAAAGAACAGTAGGCATTCTGAAGAAATTTTCGGAGGGAGGTGATTGGGAAACTTTTGTGGAGCGACTCAACCAATACTTCGTGGCCATCGAGCGAGATGGGGAAGAGAGCGCTGCCAAACGTAGAAGCGATCCTCCTCACCATCTGTGGTGCACCAACGTATGGCCTCATGAAGAATCTGCTCACTCCAGCGAAATCCACAGAGAAATCGTACGACAATTTGTACACACTGGTCCGCGAGCATTTGAACCCGAAGGAAAACGTTCTGATGGCGAGGTACCGGTTCTACACGGACAAAAGGTCTGAAGGCCAGGAAGTAGCAAGTTATGTCACCGAGCTGAGACGATTTGCAGGATATTGCGAATTTGAAGGACATGCTCAGAGACTTTTTCATACTTGGCATTGGCCACGAAACCATACTTCGCAAGCTTTTGACTGTAGAGACCCCAACCTTGAGTAAGGCCATAGTGATAGTCCAGGCGTTCACTGCCACCAGTGACAATACGAAGCAAATCTTTCAGCACACAAGTTCTGCTACAAGTTCTGTGAACAAAGTAATGTTGTTTTCGAATCGAAACATGCATGACAGGTCACACATACCTGCAGCTACATGTTCGCAGATGTATCAGGGTGATGAATGCAAGGCCACGAACACCTTGTTGGCGCTGCAGGGGTGACCATCGTTTCCATTCATTCTGATTCAAAGGATTGCAAGGGCTGTGGAACAATGGGACACCTCCAACGAGTGTGCAGATGAGCTGCTAAGCCTGTTAATCCTGCAAACCACCATGTTGCAGAGGAGGACAGATGCACGGAGGATCACGATGAACCAGAGCCTCAGATAGAGGAGGCAGAGGTACATGGGGTGCACACACTCACCACAAATTGTCCCCCGATAATGCTGAATGTTGAACTAAATGGACTCCCGGTGTCAATGGAGCTGGACATGGGCGCGAGCCAGTCCATCATTGGCAAAAGGACTTTCGAAAGTTTGTGGTGCAACAAGACCTCAAGGCCAGTCTTCACTCCATTTCGCACGAGACTAAGAACTTACACTAAAGAACTGATTCCTGTAATCGGCAGTGCTACCGTAAAGGTCTCCTACGATGGAGCGGTGCACAAGCTACCACTCTGGGTGGTACCAGGCGATGGTCCCATGCTGCTCGGCAGAAACTGGCTGGGAAAAATACGCTGGAACTGGGACGATGTCCGAGCGCTATCGCCCGCTGACGACACTTCGTGTGCCCAAGTCTTAAACAAATTTCCTTCGCTGTTTGAACCAGGCATCGGGAAATTCCAAAGAGCAAAAGTGCAGATCCACCTAATTCCGGGGGCACGACCCATCCATCACAAGGCGAGAACAGAACCGTACATGATGAGAGAAAGGGTAGAAATTGAGCTAGCCGGCTGCAACGAGAGGGCATCGTTTCACCAATCGAGTTCAGCGAGTGGGCCAGTCCTATTGTCCCAGTGCTCAAGGGAGACGGCAATGTCTGAATCTGTGGTGATTACAAAGTAACTATCAATCGTTTCTCCCTGTAGGATCAATACCCACTACCAAAAGCCGACGACCTCTTTGCAACACTGGCGGGAGGAAAATCGTTCACGAAGCTGGATCTGACTTCAGCCTTCATGACGCAGGAACTGGAGGAATCATTGAAGGGCCTCACCTGCATCAACACGCACAAAGGTCTTTTTGTTTATAACAGATGCCCGTTTGAAATCCAACAAGCAGCGGCGATATTCCAGAGAAACATGGAAAGTTTACTGAAGTCGGTCCCGCACACCGTGGTCTTCCAGGACGACATCTTGGTCACAGGTCGGAACACAGTCGAGCACCTGCAGACCCTGGAGGAGGTTCTTAGTCGACTCAACCGCGTGGGGCTCAGGTTAAAACGCTCAAAGTGCTTTTTCCTGGCGCCTGAAGTGGCGTTCTTGGGAAGAAGGATTACGGCAGATGGCAACAGGCCCACTAACGCGAAGATGGAGGCAATCGAGAACGCACCAAGGCCACAGAACGTGACGGAGCTGCGGTTGTTTCTGGGACTCTTGAACTACTTTGGTAACTTCTTACCAGGTCTCAGCACCCTGCTAGAACCACTATATGTCTTACTATGAAAAGGGGACGAAGGGGTTTGGGGCAAAAGCCAAGAAAATGCCTATGTAAAAGCGAGAAAATTGTTAGGCTCAAACAAATTGCTTGTGTTGTATGATCCATGTAAGCGTTTGGTACTAGCATGTGATGCGTCGTCATATGGCATCGGGTGTGCATTGCAACAAGCTAATGATTTTGGGAAACTGCAACCGGTTGCTTATGCATCCAGGAGTCTAAGGTTGAGAGAGCCTACAGCATGATTGAAAAAGAAGCATTAGCTTGTGTCTATGGGGTAAAGAAAATGCATCAATACCCGTTTGGACGAAAATTCGAATTGGAAACTGACCATAAGCCACTTATATCCCTGTTTTCCGAGAGTAAAGGGATAAATACCAACGCATCGAACCACATCGAGAGATGGGCGTTCACGTTGTCCGCATACAACTACGCCATCCGCCACAGGCCAGGCACAGAAAACTGTGCCAATGCTCTCAGTAGGCTGCCATTGCCCACCACGAGGGTGGCAATGGCGCAGCCCGCAGATCTAGCCATGGTTATGGAAGCATTTGAGAGTGAGCAATCACCCGTCACTGCCCGGCAGATCAAAACCTGGACAACCCAGGACCCCATAGTATCTCTAGTCAAAAGCTGTGTACTTCACGGGAGCTCGTCCAGTATCCCAGTGGAAACACAGGAAGAGATAAAGCCGTTCCGGCAGCGCAAAGTTGAAATGTCTTTACAGGCAGACTGCCTTCTGTGGGGTAATCGAGTAGTGGTCCACAAGAAGGGCAGAGACACCTTCATCAATGACCTCCACAGGACCCACCCAGGTATTGTAATGATGAAAGCGACAGCCAGATCCCACGTGTGGTGGCCCGATATCGATGCGGACATAGATTCCTGCGTTCACAGATGTAATACATGCTCACAGTTAAGCAATGTACCCAGGGAGGCGCCGCTAAGTTTATAGTCTTGGCCCTCCAAACCGTGGTCTAGGGTACACGTCGACTATGCCAGCCCGTTCTTGGGTAAAATGTTCCTTGTGGTTGTTGATGTGTACTCCAAGTGGATTGAATGTGAGATAATGTCGGCTAGCATGTCCGCTGCCACCACTGAAAGCCTGCGGGCCATGTTTGCCAGACACGGCTTACCCGATGTCCTGGTGAGCGACAACGGGCCATATTTTACCAGTACTGAGTTCAAAGAATTCATGACCCATAATGGGATCAAACATGTCACATCTGCCCCGTTTAAACCAGCATCCAATGGTCAGGCAGAGAGAGCAGTGCAAACCATCAAGCAAGGCATGAAGAGGGCAACTGAAGGCTCACTGCAGACTCGCCTATCCCGAGTCCTGCTTAGCTACTGCATGAGACCACACTCACTCACTGGGATCCCACCTGCTGAACTGCTCATGAAAAGAGCACTTAAGACCAGGCTCTCATTAGTTCACCCTGAACTACATGAACAGGTAGAGAGCAGGCAGCTTCAAAGTGCATACCATTATAGTGCAAATGTGTCACGCGAGATTGAAGTCAATGATCCTATATTTGTATTAAGTTATGAACAAGGCCCCAAGTGGCTTCCCGGCACTGTCATGGCCAAAGAGAGGAGCAGGGTGTTTCGGGTCAAACTTTCAAATGGACTCATTCGCCGGAAACACTTGGACCAAATCAAACTCAGATTCACGGACTATCCTGAGCAACCCATCTTGGACCCTACCTTTTTTGATTCCACAAAACACATACCAGTGGCAACCGACACCACGGTTGACCACGAAGCAGAACCCATCATCCACAGCAGCCCTGCAGGGCCCAACACACCAGCCAGCCCAGCAAGGCCAGCTGCACAGCAGCCCAGCGAGGGCCCAACAAATGATTCAACAACACCAGCTTTCACACCGAGACGATCAACCAGGGCAAGAAGGGCCCCAGATCGACTCACATTGTAAATAGTTACACTATTGACTTTGGGGGGGAATGTTGTTATCTATGTGGACTTGTATTTACTCTGTACAGCCACCAGAGGGCTCTTTCCCCAGAGTCCCAAGGGAGCCCATAATCCCTTGGGAGCACAGGTATTTAAGAAGGCTTCACAGGTTGGAGAGGCACTCTGGAGTTCTGCAATAAAAGACTAAGGTCGCATTTTACTTTGAGCACACAGTGTTCAGTCTGACTCTTTCTCCATACACAACAGTTGTGAAGGTGTGTACCCCTTACATTCCTTCCTCGAGTTGAGTTGCCTCTCTTGTTTGTGCTGCGTGATCCGCGCTGGATTGATCATCCTCTGCCGACTCTGCCACGTAGTGAGTCGCAGCACTCTTGCACATTTGCAGCCTTTGCACACATAGTGCTTGAATCGACATTGATGAGCTTGATGATTACCCCCGCAGCGCCAACATGGTGCGAATGCATTTGCATTCACGCCCGATGGCGGACTCTTAGTCACCTAAGGTCTTGCAGCTGCAGACGTGTAGGCCCTACCATATGCAGTTCTGCCAGCTAGCGACGTTATTTTGTGCACAGTACTTGCCAGCGAGCTTCGATGCTGGGAAGATATCTGTCTGATATTATCACTCATGGATATGAATGCCTGGGCTATCGAGATGGCCTTGCTCAGTTCTAGGGATTTGGCGGTCAACAGCTTGCGAAGAATGACCTCATGGCCGATGCCAAGCACAAAAAAGTCCCGCAGCATTTCCCCCAAAAATCCAACAAATTCTCAAGTTCGCACAAGGCGTCTCAGGTCGGCGAAATAACTCGCCACATCCTGGCCCTCAGAGTGGTGGTGCATATAGAAGCAATACCTGGCCATTAATTCGCTCTCCTTCGGCTTGAGGTGGATCCGAACCAGCGTACACTACTCTGTATATGTCTTCTCCGCTGGTTTCTCCGATGCTAGCGGATTCTTGATGAGCCTGTATATTGTGGACCCACACACGGTGAGGAGAATCGCCCTGCACTTGATCACTTTATCGTCCCCATCCAGCACATTGGCCATGAAGTACTGGTCGAGATACTCAACGAAAGCCTCCCAATCATCACCCTCTACAAATCTCTCTAAAATACCAATGGCAGCCATGACCGTGTGAAAGTTCATAATCTGTTACTCGTCGCCAATTGTTAAGTATGGAAGAATTCCACAAGACTGAGTACTGTGAGCTAAAGCTGATGTGACCTTAGTCTCTTTACTACAACTCCAGAGTGCCTAAGCAGCATGGCAGACAATCTTTTATACTGCCTTGCATGAGATGTGCAGGTGACCCTTGGACATCCAACAGTTGCGCTCTCTAGTGGCACGTCTTACACAGTTACAATGATTACATACATAACAGGTGGGAACAGCAAGAGGAGCAGCAGCCAGCAACACTGGGGAGCAGCGTGAGCCGATCCCAGAGGACGACAAAACAAAGAGGGCAACTACATCGACGTCACTGGAGTCTAGGGATCGGATTGGTGGAGAGTTGTGGAGCAAGGCAGAGCCCAGCAGAGGGGTCGGGGCCCAGGAGGAGTCAGAGGTCGGGGCCAGGAGTCGGATGTCGGAGGTCGGGCCCAGGAGGAGTTGTAGCTCGGAGCCAGAAGAAGTCGCAGGTCGGTTGTCGGGGTCAGGAGGTGTCAGAGGTCGAGCCCAGCAGGAGTCAGAGATCGGGCCCAGGAGGAGTCGGATGTCAGCGATCAGAGCCAAGAGGAGTCAGAGGTCGGGCCCAGCAGGAATCGGAAGTTGGGGCCAGGAGAGGTCGGAGGTCGGGCCCAGGAGGAGTCAGAGGTCAGGCCCAGAGGGGCCGGACGTCGGACCAAGGAGGAGTCAGAAGTCAGGCCCAGGAGGAGTCAGGGGTCATAAGAACATAAGAACATAAGAATTAGGAACAGGAGTAGGCCATCTAGCCCCTCGAGCCTGCTCCGCCATTCAATAAGATCATGGCTGATCTGGTCGTGGACACAGCTCCACTTACCCGCTCTCTCCCCGTAACCCTTAATTCCCTTATTGCTTAAAAATCTATCTATCTTTGACTTGAAAACATTCAATGAGCTAGCCTCAACTGCTTCCTTGGGCAGAGAATTCCACAGATTCACAACCCTCTGGGAGAAGAAATTCTTTCTCAACTCGGTTTTAAATTGGCTCCTCCGTATTTTGAGGCTGTGCCCCCTAGTTCTAGTCTCCCCCACCAATGGAAACAACCTCTCTGCCTCTATCTTGTCTATCCCTTTCATGATTTTAAATGTTTCTATAAGATCACCCCTCATCCTTCTGAACTCCAAGGAGTAAAGACCCAGTCTACTCAATCTATCATCATAAGGTAACCCCCTCATTTCTCGAATCAGCCTAGTGAATCGTCTCTGTACCCCTTCCTAAGTAAGGTGACCAAAACTGCACGCAGTACTCCAGGTGCGGCCTTACCAATACCTTATACAGTTGCAGCAACACCTCCCTGCTTTTGTACTCCATCCCTTTCGCAATGAAGGTCAACATTCCATTTGCCTTCCTGATTACCTGCTGCACCTACAAACTAACCTTTTGGGATTCATGCACAAGGACCCCCAGGTCCCTCTGCACCACAGCATCTTGTAATTTCTCCCCATTCAAATAATATTCCCTTTTACTGTTTTTTGTCGGGCCCAGAGCGGGAGAGGAGGTCTGGACTCAGCGCGGAGGTCGGGACCCAGAACGGAGGTTGGAAGTCAAGACCCAGAGCGGAGTACGGAAGCCCAGGAGCAGTGAGGTCGAGGCCAAGGAGTGGCCCAGGAAAGGAACAGCATGGGCCAACAGCGCAGTGCTACGAAGACTACACTGTGAATCTCAAGGAGAGAGGTCCTGTGGAAAGGAGGAAGGAGGACAGTAGGAGTATGCGTGTGGGTCTGAACTAGGCCCATACAGCAGAGCCTGGTCTTGAGTCGCCTTGGATTCTCCTGCCACTGGACCAAGCAAGACCTTGCTCTGTCAAGCCCGTGTGGTAGCTGGTGTGCAACGGCCACCCCATGTTAAGAGAATTCATGCACAGGCATCGTGCACACTAAGATGAAGTTCGGGATGTGGAACGTCAGGACCCTCATGGACAACCCCAACACCAACAGACCGGAACGCCGCACCACTATCATTGCTCAGGAACTTGGTGCTTCGAAATTGACATCGCTGCCCTAAGCGAGACCGGGCGGGAAGGGGAAGGCCAGCTCAAAGAATAAGGTGGTGGTTACACCTTCTTCAGGAAGGGCAAATCAGAAGTAGAACGCCGCCTCCATGGGGTTGGCTTCAGCATAAAAAAACGAGCTAGTGGGCTGTCTCAGAGATTCCCCCTGCGGGATCAGTGAACGCCTCATGACTCTTTGGCTCACCCTAGCCCGGAACCAGTGCACCTCGGTTTTCAACGCGTATGCCCCAACACTGGAAGCTACAGATGAGACCAAAGAGGAATTCTACTGCAGCCTTTAACAATCCCTGTCTCGAGTCCCAACGGGCGACAAGCTGATTATCCTCGGCGACTTCAACACCAGAGTCGGAAAAGACACTGACCTCTGGGGAGGTATGATTGGCAGAGAGGGGGTATGGAAAGCCAACTCCAACGGCATCCTCCTCATGACGAAGTGTTTAGAACAAGGCCCCATCATAACCATCAGAAGGACAAATAAATAGCCTCATGGCAACACCCTTGCTCCAAGCACTGGCATCTGCACAACTACGTAATTGTCTGAGCGAGGGACCGCAAAGACGTGCGCATCACCTGCACCATGACAGGAGCTGATGACTGCTGGACAGACCACCGCCTAATTGGCTCTGTCATCACTATCAGCATTGCCCCAAAACAGCGACGGCAACAGAAACAATGCCGCAGGAAAATCAGTACTGGAGCACTCAAAGATCCCACTAAGAAAGTCCTATTCAGCCAGCACCTTGCTACCAACCTGACAACTCCCAGTGACCCAGAGTACCTGGTCTGCCCTCAAGGCTTCCATAATCAGCACCTGCGAAGAGACGCTTGGACACTCGACCAGGAAACACCAAAACTGGTTCGATGAGAATCACCAGGAGATCCAGGAGCTAAAAAGCCGCAAGCGGCAGGCATTTCTGAACTTGAAACAGCAACTTGGAGCAGGAAAGCAGCTGTACAGATTGCTGAAGGTCGAGGTTCAACAAAAAAAAACAGTGACCTAAAGAACAGATGGTGGATGGAGAAAGCTCAAGAAATCCAGCAGCTAGCCAACAACCATGATGTGCGAGGATTTTTCAGTGCAGTCAAGACGACCTACGGCCCAAGCACCCAAGTAAGAAGGAGGAACTGAGGGAAATCCTTATTAGTCGGGAAAATGTGTTGGGAAAATGATGGGATTGAAGGCCGATAAATCCCCAGGGCCTGATGGTCTGCATCCCAGAGTACTTAAGGAGGTGGCCTTGGAAATAGCGGATGCATTGACAGTCATTTTCCAACATTCCATTAACTCTGCATCAGTTCCTATGGAGTGGAGGGTAGCCAATGTAACCCCACTTTTTAAAAAAGGAGGGAGAGAGAAAACAGGGAATTATAGACCGGTCAGCCTGACATCGGTGATGGGTAAAATGATGGAATCAATTATTAAGGATGTCATAGCAGCACATTTGGAAAGAGGTGATATGATAAGTCCAAGTCAGCATGGATTTGTGAAAGGGAAATCATGCTTGACATATCTTCTGGAATTTTTTGAGGATGTTTCCAGTAGAGTGGACAAGGGAGAACCAGTTGATGTGGTGTATTTGGACTTTCAGAAGGCTTTCGACAAGGTCCCACACAAGAGATTAATGTGCAAAGTTAAAGCACATGGGATTTGGGGTAGTGTGCTGACATGGATTGAGAACTGGTTGGCAGACAGGAAGCAAAGAGTAGGAGTAAATGGGTACTTTTCAGAATGGCAGGCAGTGACTAGTGGGGTACCGCAAGGTTCTGTGCTGGGGTCCCAGCTGTTTACACTGTACATTAATGATTTCGACGAGGCGATTAAATGTAGTATCTCCAAATTTGTGGGTGACACTAAGTTGGGTGGCAGTGTGAGCTGCGAGGAGGATGCTATGAGGCTGCAGAGTGACTTGGATAGGTTAGGTGAGTAGGCAAATGCATGGCAGATGAAGTATAATGTGGATAAATGTGAGGTTATCCACTTTGGTGGTAAAAACAGAGAGACAGACTATTATCTGAATGGTGACAGATTAGGAAAAGGGGAGGTGCAACGAGACCTGGGTGTCATGGTACATCAGTCATTGAAGGTTGGCATGCAGGTACAGCAGGCGGTTAAGAAAGCAAATGGCATGTTGGCCTTCATAGCGAGGGGATTGGAGTACAGGGGCAGGGAGATGTTACTACAGCTATACAGGGGCTTGGTGAGGCCACACCTGGTGTATTGTGTACAGTTTTGGTCTCCTAACTTGAGGAAGGACATTCTTGCTATTGAGGGAGTGCAGCGAAGGTTCACCAGACTGATTCCCGGGATGGCGGGACTGACATATCAAGAAAGACTGGATCAACTGGGCTTGTATTCACTGGAGTTCAGAAGAATGAGAGGGGATCTCATAGAAACGTTTAAAATTCTGACGGGTTTAGACAGGTTAGATGCAGGAAGAATGTTCCCAATGTTGGGGAAGTCCAGAACCAGGGGTCACAGTCTAAGGATAAGGGGTAAGCCATTTAGGACCGAGATGAGGAGAAACTTCTTCACCCAGAGAGTGGTGAACCTGTGGAATTCTCTACGACAGAAAGTTGTTGAGGCCAATTCACTAAATATATTCAAAAAGGAGTTAGATGTAGTCCTTACTACTCGGGGGATCAAGGGGTATGGCGAGAAAGCAGGAATGGGGTACTGAAGTTGCATGTTCAGCCATGAACTCATTGAATGGCTGTGCATGCTCGAAGGGCCGAATGGCCTACTCCTGCACCTATTTTCTATGTTTCTATGTTTCTCTGTAAGGCGCTACCCCACTACTGACCAAGAACAGAGAGGTGCTTATCAAGGAAAGAGAGGCAGTCAGTACCCGCTGGAGGGAGCACTTCAAGAAACGCCTTAACCGAGACTCTGTCTTTAATGTGTGTCCTCGACTCCATCACACAGCATGCCACCCACCACCATCTCAGCACATCCCCAACCCGGCACGAGGTTGAAAAGGCCATCCGACAACTGAAGAACAACAAGTCATCAGGAGCAGATGGAATCCCCACCGAAGCACTAAAACGTGGCGGAGAAGCACTACTGGCACGAATCCATGATCTCATCTCTTACCTAGAAGGAGGAAGGAATGCCAGGACATCTCAGAGATGCTGTAATCGTGACCATCTTCAAGAGAGATGACAAGGCCGACTGCAGTAACTATAGAGGAATCTCCCTGTTGTCGACCACCGGGAAAATCATCGCAAGAATCATCCTCAACAGCCTTTTTCCCATGGCTGAAGAGCTCCTCCCAGAGTCACAATGCGGATTTGCCCACTAAGGGGCACAATGGACATGATCTTCACCATGCGGCGGAAACAAGAGAAATGCAGGGAACATCACCAACCCTTGTATATGGCCTTCTTTGACCTCACAAACTCCTTCGACACTGTCAACTGTGAGAGATTATGGAACGTCCTCCTCAGATTTGGCTGCCTTTAAAAGTTTGTCACCATCCTCCACCTGCTCCATGATGACATGCACACTGTGATCCTGACCAACAGTTCCATCACAGACTTATTCCACGTTCAGACCGGGGTCAAGCAAGGCTGTTTCATCGCACCAACGCTCTTCTCGATCTTTCTTGCTGCAATGCTCCATCTCACCGTCAGTAAGCTCCCCACTGGAGTGGAGATAAATTACAGGACAAATAGGAATATATTCAACCTCTGCCGCCTCCAGGCCAGATCCAAGGTCGTCCCATCCTCTGTCATCGAATTACAGTACGCAGGTGATGGTTGCGTCTGCACACACTCGGAGGCCGAACTCTAAACCATCGTCAACATCTTCACCGAGGCGTACGAAAGCATGGGCCTTACACTAAACATCCGTAAGACAAAGGTCCTCCACCAACCTGCCCCTGCCACACAGCACTGACCCCGGTTATCACAATCCACGTCGAGGTCTTGGACAACGTGGACCATTTTCCATACCTAGGGAGCCTACTGTCAACAAGGGCAGATATCGACGACGAGGTCCAACACCGCCTTCAGTGTGCTACCGCAGCCTTCAATCACCTGAGGAAGAGAGTGTTTGAAGACCACAATCTCAAACCTGGCACCAAGCTCATGGTCTACAGAGCAGTGATGATATCCACCCTTGTATATGGCTCAGCGACACAGACTATGTAAGCAGGCACCTCGAAACACTGGAGAACTAACACCAACACTGCCTCCGCAAGATCCTGAAAATTCACTGGCAGAATAGGCGCACCAACCTGAGAGATGTTCTCGCTCAGGCCAACATCTGCAGCATCGAAGCACTGACCACGGTCGATCAGCTTCACTGGTCTGGCCACATCGTCCACAATGCCTGACACGAGACTCCCAAAACAAGTACTCTACTCCAAGCTCCGACACGGCAAGCGAGCCCCAGGTGGGCAGAGGAAAAGCTTCAAGGACACCCTCAAAGCCTCCTTGAAAAAATGTAACATCCCCACCGATACCTGGGAATCCCTGGCCCAGGACCACCCAAAGTGGAGGAAAAGCATCCGGGCAGGCACTGAACACATCGAGTCTCTTCGCTGAGAGCAAGATGAAGCCAAGGGTCGACAGCCGAAGGAGCGCGCGGCAATCCAGGCCTCCCACCCATCCGTTCCTTCAACCATCGTCTGCCCCACCTGTGACCGAGACTGTAGGTCCCGCATTGGACTCTTCAGTCACCTGAGAACACATTTTTAGTGTGGAAGCAAGTCATCCTTGACTCTGAGGGATTGCCTATGATGATGATGATGGCAGACTGCAACTAGTCGGGTACCGCAAGGATCAGCACTTGGGCCTCAGCTATTCACAATCTATATCGGTGATTTGGATGAGGGGACCAAATGTAATATATACAAGTTTTCTGACAATACAAAGCTAGGTGGGAATGTAAGTTGATAGGAGGATGCAAAGAGTATTTTTTTAAAGGGTGAGAGATTGGGAAATGTTGATGTTCAGCGGGACCTGGGTGTCCTTGTACACCAACCACTGAAGGTTAACATGCAGGTACAGCAAGCCATTCAGAAAGCAAATGGTATTTTGGCTTTATTAAAAGAGGATATGAGAATAAGAGTAAAAGGGACCAAAATTGCCCCGCGCCAGGGTTTGGGGGAGGTAACTGGACTTGGGCCTTGTCCTGCCCCTCTCATTGAAATGGGCCATAGTGCCCTGAAATGAGGTGGAGCGCTGTCTCAGGCACTCCAGGTCATTTCGGGGGCTCCCAGGGCAGCCGTGGGGGATGGGCGCGCAGCTTAGCGCTGCGCTCAACAGGTCAGCATGGCGCTGATGATGTCAGCACTAGGTGCCCGCTCCGTGTAGCGCTGACTCACCACAACACCCCTCCCCTTCATTTAGAGGGGAGGGTCAGTGCAGACTCTGCATGGCCCTTTGTTGGCCACCACTGGGCCACCACCAACATTTTTGAACAGGCCAGCGGCCCGGCACACAAGAGGGATTGCTGGGCTGCATGCTAGCGGCCCAGCCAAAACAACGGCCGCCTTTTTCGGGCCACCAAACAAAATGGCAACATGGCCCGGGGCGCAAAATGCAGGCACAGCGCAAAACCATTATCGCCTCCAATGTGATGGAGGCAATTGCGGAGGAGGCGCTTTCGGACAAAAAGGGGTTTGCGCCCCATTAGCGCCTGCCACAGCATTCTGTCTCTCCTCTGTTCTGTTTCACTGAAGGGGTTTTTCAGGTCGGACTCAGTAACATTATGGGGGTAGAATTGGATAAAGCCCTAAAACAGGTACAGGGATGGCGATGCGCGATCTCCCCGCGCCCATTGACAGTAATGCTGGGAGCACATGAAATGCGTGCCGCCTGCTCATTAACATGATTGAAACACTGAGCCCAGCACTGAACGCGCTGCTGGTTGGCTCGCGCTCAGCAGGGGGTTCAATGTCGTGGGAAGTCTGCTCTGTATTTAAAGGGTGCCTGCAGAGTGAAACACTGTCTGCACTTCTTAGAGGGGAAGTGCTTTGTTACAGAACTACCTCATTTTAGTTCGAGCTAAGCAAACGGGAAATGAGCACTGTCACAACACGGCAAAGAAAGGGCACCTTGGTTCTTGGATGCAGCACTGGAGGCCTTGGTGTCGGAGGTCTACAGGAAGAGACAGATCCTCTACCCACAGTGGGGCAGGAGAACCTCCAGACAGTCTGTAGAAGGCAATGGGAGGAGATCGCAGAAGCCGTTAATGCTAACAGAGTTGCCCTCAGGACATGGATCCAGTGCTGGAAGAAGTTTAGTGACCTCACACGTGTGGTCAAGGTGAGTAAATGCATCTTCAAATGCCATATCCCATCAACTGCACCACTAGCCTCACACACTGCTGAATGTACGACACCCGCACCACTCACCTCCCAACAATCGAGCAATCACCACTCATACCTCACAATCATAGCTTCACCTCACCCTCACACACTTATCACTGCGGCAAGCCTCACACCCACATTTCACACCTTGCACATTCAACCAGCTATTCAACCATGGCAGGCACATCCCCCAAACACATTGCACCACATTCAATGACACACTTCCCTTTCCCCTGCAGGCCAAGGTGGCGCATAACCAGCACGAGCAGGAACAAACAGGCAGGGGGCAAGCCCAGCTGCAGAACCTGACCCGGCTGGAGGAGACGGCTCTAGATGTAATTGGAGGGGCCATCACTGAGGCCGTGGCGATCAGCGAGGCTGAAAGCATTGATGAGGACGTTATGCTCATAACTAATCCTTCTTCTCACTTCCCCTTCATCCCACAGTATCTTCTCAAATGCCATATCCCATCATCTTAAGCTACTGATGGTGTAAGCATGCACATCTTGCTTCCCCCCTCCCGACCTTTGTACCTTTCTCCTGTCAGATACCCAAGGACTGCCAGCAGCCAAGCCTGTGCAGTAAGAAGTAGAGGAGGAGAGTTATGGAGAAGAAGAGGCACCGTCACCCGATCTGGCACTTCCGGGCACCAGCTCTGAAAATGGCCCCGCATGAGATTTAGAGGGTGGTTTAGAGACTGCGGGGGAGGCTGGGGGGGGGGGGGGCAAAACTCAGCCTCCCGATAAGGCCTGTTACCGCCGAAAAGTGGCGGCCATGCGGCGGTGTCGAATGACCACCAATTTTCTGTCGAATGGCCGCCGCTCGCGAAATTCTCCTCAGTGGTTTTCCCGGAGGTTCCCACCTCTGCCTCTGCCAAACCCATCTAAGTGCATCATCAAAGCGCACCCTGCTGATCTCCCGCCCCGCAAGCACAATCCAGGTAAAATATCTTGCGGTAAGTAGACTGAGGCAGGGGTGAAGGTGGCTGACGTTAAGGAGGTGAATGAATGTGGTCTTTGTAATGGAGAGCATATGGGGTCTGATACACTCAGAATAAAGGATGAAACTGAGTGCTGTGAACAATGAGCAAGTGTGACCTTAGCTCCTTTAATAAGACTCCAGAGTGCAGGTACCTCGTGGGTGGCCTGCTTATATACCATGCTCCCAAGGGATGCTGGGATCCCTTGCAACGCCAACAGGTAGGCCCTCTGTGGGTGATGTAATACAGATTGCCAAGGATTAAATACATAACTTCACTCCCTCGTAAAGTTAATAGTACACTTATTTACAGGGTGAGACAATCTGGGGCTTTTCGCTCCCTTGTTGATCATCTCGGTACAAATGTGGGTGTGGGTGTGGGTGAGTTGGTTAGTTCTTCACTGGACTGCTGGGCAGCCAGCCTTGCTGGGCTGCTGGGATGGTGAGTTTGGCTTCGTGGTCAACCATGATATCGGTTGCCACTTGTGTGTGTGTTGTGGAGGGTCAAAGTTGGTGGTGTCTTCTTCGGGTTGTTCGTAGCTATTGGTGAACCGCAATTTGATTTGGTCCAAATGTTTTCTGCATGTTAGTCCATTGGCCAATTTGACCTCAAACACCCTACTCTCCTCTTTGGCTATGACCGTGCTAGCGAGCCATTTGCGCGGTCATGGTACACACTTTGTTGATGGAAATCAGGGTGGACAAGAGAGAGCCTTGTTTTGAGCGCCCTTTTCATGAGCAGCTTGGCTGGGGGAAGCCCGTTGACTGAGTGGGGTCTGGTGCGGTAGCTGAGCAACACTCGGGACAGTCAGGTCTGCAGGGAACCTTCCGACACGCATTTCAAGCGTTGCTTGATGGTCTGAACTGCCCGTTCTGCCTGGCCATTGGATGCGGGCTTGAACGGGGCAGATGTGACGTGCTTGATCCCATTGCAGGTCATTAATTCCTTGAATTCAGCACTGGTGAAACACAGCCCATTGTCGCTGACTAGGACATCAGGCAGGCCATGCGTGGCAAACATGGCTCGTAGGCTATCAATGGTGGCCATGGACGTGCTTACAGATATTATTGCACATTCAATCCATTTTGAGTAAGCATCCACGACAACCAAGAACATTTTGCCCAGAAATGGGCCTGCATAGTCCACGTGGATCCTCGACCACGGTTTGGAGGGCCATGACCACAAACTTAGCGGTGCCTCTCTGGGTGCATTGCTCAGCTGAAAACAAGTGTTGCACTGGCGCACGCATGACTCTAAATCTGAGTCGATGCCGGGCCACCACACATGGGATCTGGCTGTGGTTTTCATCATTACAATGCCTGGGTGGGTGCTGTGCAGTTCACAGATGAACATATCTCTGCCTTTCTTGGGCAAGACCAAGCGATTACCCCACAACAGACAATCCGCCTGCAGGGACATTCCGTCTTTGCGCCTGTGGAACGGCTTGGTCGCCTCCTGCATCTCCGCTGGAACGCTGGACCAGCTCCCATGGAGGACACAGTTTTTTACCAAGGACAGTAAAGGATCCTGGCTGGTCCAGGTCCTGATCAGGTGGGCCGTAACAGGTGACTTTTCATTTTCAAATGCATCCATTACCATGAGCAAGTCCGCAGGCTGTGCCATTTCCGCCCCGGTGGTGGGCACTGGTAGCCGACTGAGAGCATCAGCACAGTTTTCTGTGCCCGGCCTGTGGCAGATTACATAGTTGTATGCCGATAGCGTGAGCGTCCAACTTTGGATGCGGGCAGAGGCATTGGAGTTAATCCCTTTGCTCTCAGAGAACAGCGATATGAGCGGTTTGTGGTCAGTTTCAAGCACAAACTTGAGACAAAACAAGTACTGGTGCTTTTTTTTTAACCCTATAAACACATGCCAGAGCCTCTTTTTCAATCATGCTGTAGGCCCTTCCTGCCTTGGACAAACTCCTGGACGCATAAGCGACCTGTTGCAAAATCCCCGATTCGTTAGCCTGTTGCAACGCACACATGACCCCGTATGACGACACATCGCAAGCACGACTGCAGCTCCATCACGTTCTGCGGTCTCGGCGCGTTCTTGGTGGCCTCCGTTTTGGCATCGGTGGGTGTGATGCCGTCTGCTGCGATTCTTCTTCCCAAGAACTCAACCTCCAGCGCCAAGAAAACACACTTCGAGCGTTTCAACCTGAGTCCGATGCGATCCAACCGACTAAGAACCTCTTCCAGATTCTTCAAGTGCTCAACGATGTCCCAACCTGTAACCAGTATGTCGTCCTGGAAAACCAAGTGCGAGGGACCGACTTTAGCAGGCTCTCCATGTTCCGTTGGAAGATTCCTGCGGCTGATCGAATCCCGAAAGGGCATCTGTTATAGATGAACAGGCTGTGCATGTTGATGCAGGTGAGGCCTTTTGAAGACTCCTCCAGCTCCTGCGACATGTCCAGCTTGGTGAACGTCTTCCCTCCAGCCAGGGTCGCAAATAAGTCATCTGCTTGGGTAGCAGGTACTGATCCTGCAGCGAAAAACGGTTAATCAATACTTTAAAGTCCCCACAAATTCTGACCGTGCCGTCTTCTTTAAGTACCGGGAGAATTGGACTGGCCCACTCATTGAATTCCACCGGCGCCATGATGCCTTCTTGCTGCAGCCTGTCCAGCTCAATTTCCACTTTGTCACGCATCATATATGGTACCGCCCATGCCTTGTGGTGGATGGGTCACGTACCGGGAACGAAATGGATCTGCACTTTCGCCCCCGAGAAGCTTCCAATGCCTGGCTCGAACAATGATAGAAATCTGCTCAGAACATGAGGCATCATCAACGGAAGAAAGCGCTCGGATGTCGTCCCAGTTCCAGCGGATTTTTCCCAGCCAGCTTCTGCCAAACAGCGTGGTGCCATCCCCTGGCACTATCCACAGCAGGAGTTTGTGTACCGCTCCATCATAGGAGACTTTGACTTCTTCACTGCCAGTTACAGGGATTAGTTCCTTGGTGTAAGTCCTTAGTTTGGTGTGAATGGGGCTGAGCTTGGGCCTGTGTGCTTTGTTGCACCACAGCCTATCAAAGGCCTTTTTACTCATTATGGACTGACTCGCACCCGTGTCCAGTCCCATGGATACTGGAATTCCGTTCAGTTCAACTTTCAACATTATTGGTGGTCATTTCGTGGTGAGTGTGTGTACCCCATACACTTGTGCCTCCTCGGTACGAGTTTCCAATTCAGCCTGATCCACAGTGGATCGATCTTCCTCTGCAACGTGGTGGTTTGCAGGGTTTGCAGGGTTTGCAGCTCGCCTGCACATTCGCTGGAGGTGTCCCATTGTTCTGCAATCGTTGCACGCATAGTGCTTGAAGCATCATTGATGGGGCCGATGATCACCTCCACAACACCAACAAGGTGTTAACTGCCTCACATTAACGATTGATGGAGGACTCTGGGTCATCTGAGGTCGTGCAGCAGCCGCCAGCGTGTACATTTTGCCATGTATATTCCTGATCAGAAACAACGTTACTTTGTGCACAGTACTGGCCGAAACTTCTTTACTCTGCGAAATCTGTTTGGTGTTATCACTGATGGACATAAATGCCTGGGCTATCATTATGGCCTTGCTTAGATTCGGAACAGTCAACAGTTTGCAAAGGATTACCTCATGGCCAATGCCCAGTACAAAAAAGTCTCAAAGCATGTGTTCCAGGAATCCCTCAAATTCGCAATGTTCTGCGAGGCGCCTTCGTTCGGCGACATAGCTCTCCACATCCTGGCCCTCCGACCGTTGACACGTGTGGAACTGATATCTCGCCATCAAAACGCTTTCCTTCGGATTTAGGTGCTCCCGGACCAACGTACACAATTCTTCATAGCATTTAGCTGTTGCTTTCACCAGAGCCAGAAGGTTCTTCATGAGGCCATATGCTGTTGCCCCACAGACAGTAAGGAGGATTGCCCTTTGTTTGGCAGCGTTCTCGTCCCCTTCCAGCTCGTTGGCCACAAAGTATTGGTCGAGTCTCTCCACGAAGGTTCCCAATCATCCCCATCTGAGAACTTCTCCAGGATACCAACTGTTCTTTGCATTTTCGCGCAGCTGTTTGTTACCTCGTCGCCAATTGATACACTCATAATAAAGGATGAAACTGAGTACTGTGAACAATGAGCAAGTGTGACCTTAGCCCCTTTAATAAGACTCCAGAGTGCAGGTACCTCGTGGGTGGCCTGCTTATATACCGTGCTCCCAAGGGATGCTGGGATTCTTTGGGACTCTAACAGGTAGGCCCTCTGGTGGTGATGTAATACAGGGTGCAAGGGGTTAAACACATAACAGGGTCGGAAGCCCAAATCAGTGTTGAATATGATACCAAGATTGGTTCAGCCTGAGGCAGTGGCTGGGGAAGGGCAGGCAATTATTGGCTTGGGTACGGAGTTTGTGGTGAGCGCTGAAGTCAGTGGCTTCAGTCTTCTTAACGTTTAACGAGAAGAAATTGAGGCCCATCCAGGACTGAATGTCGGACGAGCAGTGTAGCAAGACAAATACAGTGTAGCCGTTGAGTACAGGCATTCTGGAATCTCTCTCTCACACCCCTTTGCTGGGTCAATGAGGAGCTGAATAAGTTTAGATGTGTTCTTGAACGGGACATATATGGCTTGTCTAATGCAGTGATGAATTGCTGACTAACAGCTATGACTAATGTCACCAGAAGACACCTGGAAACAAATTAATTGCTGCTGTAACCTTCACAGCCACAGACAAGGCACTGCCCTGGTGGAACGAGTCTACAAGTCAGGTTCCAACAGCTGGCACATCTCTGTGATGGTGTCAGAGGCAAAACACTGTCTTCTCAGACACTGCGCAGACCAGTCCTCCATAGTCTGTAGACCCTGTGATGTGGACATCTGCAGATCATGTTGCTTCGTACATGTTGCTGCTCTCTCTTGGTTTCCATCCTTTCCTTCTCCATGTTCTCATCATCCTCCTCCTCAAAGCGCAGACACAATGGAATCGCCAGAGAGAAATCCATTATTTCACTATCTAGAGGTCCCTTTAAATTCTCAGCAAGTTTCACAAGTACCTTTTAATGATCAGGAACTGAAACTTCAGTCATAGAAGTGACTCTCAGTCAAAACAGAGATGTAGAATCACATCCCTGTTACTCTGTATGTTAACTTGCTATCTGTAAAATAATGCAGCTTAACAATTCACACCAGTCCTCTTCTCACTGAAGTGTTTCTCAGTCCACCTCTTAACGGATTGCTCACCTCATCCACCACCATCCTCTGGATCTACCAGAAATCAACAACCATCTCCGGCCCTGCCAAAAACTTCATATCCTCACCATCAACTCCATCCACTTCCCCAGCCACTGTCTCAGACTTAACCAGACTGTTCACAACTTCAGCATCCTGTTCAACCCTGAACTGAGCTTCCAACCCTATATCAGCTCCGTCACAAAAACCGCCTACTTTCACTTCCATAACATTATCCACCTTTGCCACAACCTCAGACTATTTGTTCTGAAACTGTCCTACATGCCTTTTTCACTGCCAGAATCAATTACTTCAATCCTCCACTCTCTAAACATTAGTTCATCCAAACTCTACTGCCCGTATGCTGTCCCACACCAAGTCCACCTCGCACATCCTCACTGACCCACATTGGTTTCAAGTCATTGCGCCCACTCCTTGCAACATTACATTTTAAATTCTCATCTTTGTGTTTAAATCACTCCATGGCCACAGCCCTCTCCATCTCTGTAACCTCCTCCAGCCCTTCAACCCCTTCCCTGAACTCTCCACTTGTCTGAGTCTGGGCTTGTGAACTCCCCTCCCCTGCCGTGTGGTCAGACATTTGAACTGCATGCTCTGGTATTAGCTCATTAAACACTTCCACCTTTCTTGATACCTTTAAGAGTCTCCTTCAAACCCACCTCTTTGACCAAGCTTTTGGTTATCCCTCCTAATATCTCCTTTCGTTCAATATCCACTTTTTTCCCATTACTCTGCTGGTGGCCTCAGGTCACTCTTCTACATTAGTGATGCTTCTACACATGCAAGTTGTTGTATCGCCTCAAACAGGCCTTGTAGGGTCAGAGCTCATCTGAGCAGTTTTCATTTAACTATTCTTCTTTGTTAAAAATGATCCAGTTATTAATGATCTGAAGGAATCTTCTGTTGCGGTTGCAGTCGAAGTGTTGAGTGATCCCAGCCCAGGGGATAACTGATCTAAACAAGTTGGGGCCGAAATTGTCCACTGCCCGAAACGAGGTGCGCCTTCCACTTTTTGCCATTCATTACCGCTGCAATGGATGTGGCGGCCATTCGAGGGAAATTCAGCACTTTTGCAGAAAGAAAGGAGCGGTGCTGTAGTGGTGGTGGGATTGGGCTGTTTGCAGCGGGGTGGGGGCGGAGCGGCTGATTGTGTCACGAAATTCAGCTGCTGCCGATTTGCTCATCACGAGGCAGCTGCTCCCTGGCAGGTTAAAGGGCAGGTTTTGCAGCGAGGCCCTGAGCACTGAGTATGTCTCTGTTGCTTTCGAAGGAATGGATAATCCAAGTGGTCTAAGGAGGGCCAGCTGTTCTCAGATGTGGAACTTGAGACCCTGATCCAAGCTGTGGAGGCACCTTCTGTATCCAGACACAGACAGACCCACTCACGCTGTGTTTGTGAATCCCTGGAGACAGATCGCTGTGGAGGTGTCGGGGAGCTCCATTCATGACCGCAAGCCACCCAATGTAGCAAAAGGCCAAACGATATCATTCGACTGATGAAAGTGAGTATGTTCCCCCACCTTTCATCTGCAAGCCTCTCCTTCACCTACTCTTATTTCCCACCTTCACAATATAGTTAGTGAAGCAGTGATTGCTTAGGCATGTATTTCTATATGTGTATACTCACAATGGAGGGTCCCTTTCATGTGAGAGTTACACTGCATGTAATGGACCCACACTTGCACTAATTGCCGAGGCCTCATGACAATGTTACATCTTTGCTTTGCAGGCCAATGTCTCTCACAAGCGTTTGCAGCAGCAGAGCACTGGTGGGAGCAAGACCGATATCCAACAGCTGACTGATGTAGTAGAGAGGGTGCAGCGGCTAGTGGACACACATGTTGCCTTCCCTGTGGCTGCCGGTCATGTGGATCCCACTCGGGGCAGCATGGGTAAGTGAAGGCCTTACTTTAATGCCATCTCTCCCTGACAGTCCAATGCTCTACCAGTCAGTTGCTTATGATTGTGTGCAAGTTGCTTGCTGCATGGTCCAATGCCCTACCTCACCCTGACGGGACCCCTTGTGCCATTTATGATTGCAAATGAGACCCCGAGTGTGAGCCACAGCGGGACCGAGACCCTAGAGGCAAGTGCGATCCAGCGCCAGGACGAGACCCTTGAGCCGATTGCAGATATTGCCGGCATGTCCGATGAGAACGATGAAGAGGGGAACAGTGCTGCCAGCACCTTGTCACTGCTTCCTACACTCGCACGCTCCAGCTCAGATACTGGGTGTAGATGGTCATTGCAGTTAGATTTAGGAGAGGAGTCAGCACTGGGTGATGCACCGGGGCCTACCGGGCTGCAGCATGGTCAAAGGCAAAGGGAACCTCGGGTGCCATCTCTCTAGGGGGCGAGTTCACGCGCGAGTTCTGAAGCAGAGGATTCAGATGAGTCCATCAATGTTGGGGGTTTTGAAGGAAGGGTGGAGGTCAGCATTCCCAGATGTTGCGGGAAATGGGAAGGATGCCCGAGAGCCTGTCGCAAGTGGTCAGGAGCGTGGAGGAGTCTGCCTCCTGTATTGTGGACAGCTCTGTGAACACCATGGAACCTATCATTGCCAGTGTGCAGGCAATGGTGGACTCCCAGAGCGACCGTGCAGATCCAGCTGTGATGCCGCATGTCGTGGGCGATGTGGCAGCTGCCAATACAGCACAGGTGCAAGGGAACATCTGAGTGCCGTTTTGGAGAGGATGGCCGCTGGTCTGGAAGCTCAGAATGCTCTCATGCACTCTGGGCAACAGGCCATGGAGCATCTTACTGCTGTCGTCTCTGGGGGCATCAAGACTATGTCTGCTCTCATGCAGTCTCAGCTGGATGCCACATGAGATCAGACTGCTGCTATCACGGCTGGGTCCACCACAGTCCACGGGGGACCTTCCGGTGTCGTGCCACCCCACCGACCTGTGCACCAGCAGATTGGTGGGGATGGTGAGGTGCTGCCCCCGGTGGAGTGGCGCAGGCTCATCAGATCAGGATCCCAATGTGGTCTCTCACGATCACAGCAGTACTGAGCCGAGACCTGCCACTCCACCATTGCTGCTAAGCATGGAATCGCCCCAGCCAATTCCGACTGAAGGTGCCAAGGAGGATGCGGCCCATCTGCAGCTGGCCCTTCCAGTGCCAGAGCTGGTCGAGTGCATCCGAGAAGGACATCTGTATCTTCTACACCTGAAACACAGCAGCCTTCCCAGAGCCATGATGCAGCCAGGGGAGACACCACAGCGTAGTTCGAGAATAGGAATGTGTAAGAGGGGTTATAAGGAAATGCACAAGGGTGAGAATTGATTATGTGTATGTTTTGTGGATCCATAATTTCTGATGTAAAAATCTTTTTTTGGATTTGATTTTCTGTGCAGGTCTCTCATTTGACTGTGGGGAATGCTGTGTGACAGGGCTCATTGGTTTGCCCATGGAGATGCACAGGTGAAGGCTAAAGTGTCATGAACTCAGTGGAAACGAGCAGCAATGAGACGGTTTCGGACTTCCCTTGCAGGGTCTGGATGGCAACGCCATCTCCTGCGTGGTCGCCAACCAGAATCCTCGTCCTCCTCCTGTGCCTTCTCCTCCTGGTCCTCCTCTCCCTCCTCCTCCTCCTCTTGTTCCTCCTCGTCCTCCTCCCCTGCCTCTTCCTCCTCCTGTTCCTCCTCCTCCTCCTCCTCCTCCTCCTGTTCCTCCTCCTCCTCCTCCCTCTCCTCCTCCTCCTCCTCCTCCTGTTCCTCCTCCTCCTCCTGTTCCTCCTCCTCCTCCTCCTCCTCCTGTTCCTCCTCCTCCTGTTCCTCCTCCTCGTGCTGGTCAGGTGGTAATGCTGCCTCCCTCATCCTCCAATGGTTGTGGCCTCATGATTGCCAGGTTGTGAAGCATGCAGCAGATGACCATGAATAGGGAGACCCGCTCAGGCAAGTACTGCAGTACTCTGCCTGAGCGATCCGGGCAACGGAACCTCTGTTTAAAGATTCCGATGGTCTGTTTAATGATGCACCTGGTGGCTGAATGAGTCAATGTGCGATTGTTGTGCAGCAGTTCTGGGATGTCGAAAGGGAGTCAGCAGCCAAGTGCAGAGTGGGTAGCCCTTGTCTCCAAGGAGACAGCCGCAATCTTGGTTTGGCCCAGCAAAGACGCCTGGTACACCGGTCTGGCGTAGGATGAAAGCATCGTGGCTGCTGTCAGGATACTGGGCATCAACTGCCATGATGTGGTCGCACACCAGCTGGACATTGAGGGAGTGGAATCCCTTACAGTTTCGGAAGATCTTGGGATTGTTCTATGACACCCTCAATGCCACGTGGGTGCTGTTATGTAAATGTATAGTTAAAATGGTGTGCCACAGGGGGCGCTGTGGTGGGAGACCTGAAAGTACCTGCAAGACAGAGTATAAAAGGCTGCCCACCACACCTGAGAGGCACTCTGGAGTTACACAATAAAGGACTAAGGTCACAGCAGTTACTACAACACCAGACTGTGTGGAGTCAGTGATTTGAGTGCTATATACATCACAAATTGGCGACGAGGACACGGATGAGCTTCACGCAACCATGACTACTTTGGGCTCGCTAAAGGATTTCACAGAGGGTAATGACTGGGATGCCTTTACGGAAAGGCTCGAATACTACTTTATAGCAAACGACCTGACGGGGGACACGAACGCACTGAGAGAGAAGCGTAAGGCGATATTGCTTTCCAGTTGTGGCGATGAGGTTTACCGTCTCGTCAGGGATTTGCTGGCACCCGCAAGCACCAAGGACATGTCATATGAGCAGCTGATTGAACTCATTCGAGACCAACTGAAACCGAAGGAGAGCACCCTCATGGCCAGGCACAAATTCTACCACCACTGCAGACCTGAGGGCCAGGATATCACCAAATATGCTGCGGACATCAGGAGACTCGCGGCGCCATACGATTTTGGCACACACCTTGACGAGGCATTGCGAAACGTCTTTGTTATGGGGATTGGCCATGAGGGTTTCCTTCACAAGCTGCTATCCACTGAACCTACAGTCAGCCTGCAGCAAGCCATCAACATCAGCCAGGCATTTATGACCTTGACTTGCAGCACCAAGCAGATGATCCACACGGTCTCGAACCCGGCAGGTACTAATCACAGGATAGCACCCGTCACGGACAAAACTGCAGAACGTGGCTTTGCCCAGGGCAGAGAGCACAGACTTCAGGATCCTGGAACTCAGAGTCCGTCAAGAGGGGCTAATCGAGTAGCACCATGCTGGCGCTGCGGAGGAAGCCATGGGGCTCACCGGTGCAGGTTTGTGGAGTATACGTGCAATACCTGCCACAAGAAAGGGCACCTTCAGCGTATGTGCAAAAGAACACATTGTGTGGCTGAGGAGATGGTAGATGATCTGCTATCCGGCGAGGAGCAGGTAGAAGAAGATGATGCGTTTGGACTGTATACTTGTACTGACGATTAGGCCCCAGTGATTATGGAAGTCAAGATTAACGGAGTCCCAGTGAATATGGAAGTGGACACGGGGTCGGGTCAGTCGCTGATGAGTAAGAAAACTTTTGATAAACTGTGGATCAACCCAAGCTGGCCCCAGTCACAGCAAAGCTGCGCAACTACACCAAGGAACTGATACCTGTTCTTGGCAGAGCGGATGTGCAGGTATCTCATGGGGACGAGAAGCATGGTTTACCTTTGTGGATCATTGCAGGTGATGTGCCGATGCTACTCGGCAGGAGATGGATGGGAAAGGTCCGTGGGAGTTGGGAAGGCTTCATTCCTCCACAGACCGCTGTCCCCCCTGTTCACAAGCAGCAGTGCCGACCGAGCTGGAGGAGAGAGAAGGGCTTCGACGGGCTGCTCCAGCATGCACCGTCGGCCCGCAGGCAGAGGCCAGTTCCAGAGGACGTGTGTGTGTGTGGCGGCTCCTGGGCAAAAAGGTCAGCTGTGTGGGGTGCTCCGGAGGATGCGGCGGAGCGGGGGCCGGTGCGTTGCGGCTCCCGGGTGCGGTCGAAGTGTGGTGGATCGAGAGAGAGAGAGTCAAGAGCGAACTGTTAGGCAGTAGCAGGCTAGAGTCCAGCAGGGAAAACACCCAGCAAACCAACCTCGCAAAAGGGTCTGAAGAAGGAAAGCTGTTCATCGGCGGTCTCAATCTTGACACAGACGAGCAGGCCCTGGAAGAAGTGCTCTCCAAGTACGGGCAGATCTCCGAGATGCGAGTGATCAAGGACAGGGACATTTTCGGCTTCAGCACAGCAAGCTCAAGATGGTGGCAAGCCTCGTGGCAGCAGAGTTCTGCAGAGAAAGGCAGGCAGAGCACCTAAAATGATGACGCCCAGTGGAAGCCTCGTGGGAAAAACAAGATGGCGTCTTAAAAGAGAAATGTACCCGGGAGTCTTAAAGGGGCCTTACACCGTTGGCGGTCCCCATAAAGAGACTTTTGTAAGGGCAAGAGTGAGTCAAAATGATGACTGTGATTTGTAAGATGACGTGATTTATGACGAGTTAATATTTTGATGCTAAAATGATTTCTGTGATTAAAATGATTGATGTGATTGGTGAAAAAAGTTAATATCACAATGCACAAGTAAAACGGTTAATGGATCTGTGACTAACATGACCAATGGACTAATGCAATTTCCGATTTAATGTGATTCATGCAATGGTTCAGCGGCTGCAGATGAGTCGCAAAGGCAACTATTTTCTGAGAACAGAGGCAACGCACTAGTTGCGATATCCTGTCTCAGCGCAGCCCATTACCTCGGGCAAAAAGGGGCAGTATGCGGCCACCATACCTCACCCAGTGGAGCTGGGATTAAATAACTGTTCAGTGTACCTGCAACATTTTGATATAACTCTTCAATGCATCTATATGTACCATACAAATGTACTGTCTATGTGTACCTACTTTCTATTGGGGGCTATGTTTGTGTACTTCATCAACCATGTAAGGACTGCAAATACCACATGCTTGCACCGGATCGCAAGCATAATCCCGACATGGAGGGGGGAAGAGGGAAGTGGATGGTCATGGACTCACACTCACAAATCAACTAGGACGAACAAGGCCGAGGTTTCCGGCAATGTGCTTTTGGAAATGGCAGGGTGGAGGCGGGGGGGAGTGAGATGTTATGTATTGTCCAGGTACATTAAATGTATAGTTACAATGGTGCACCACAGAGGGAGCTGTGGTGGGAGACCCGAAAGTACCTGCAAGACAGAGTATATAAGGCTGCCCACCACACCTGAGAGGCACTCTGGAGTTACACAATAAAGGGCTAAGGTCACAGCAGTTACTACAACACCAGACTGTGTGGAGTCAGTGATTTGAGTGCTACATACATCACAGGTGCAGTCTGTGATGCCCTGAACTCTGGGGAAGCCCACAAACCTCACGAATCTGGTCTGCCGCTCCACCTGCTCCTTCTCCCTGTTCATAGGGAAGAATATGTCGTCCCTCCTCCTCTAATACAGAGCACCTGTCACTTGAAGAATGGAGCTTTGTGCGGCGAACTGGGAGATGTTCGAGATATCTGCAGTTGCAGCCCGAAAAGATCCAGTCGCATAGAAATTGAGTGCGAGGGTCACCTTTGATGTGACGGTCAGAGCTGTCCTCAACCTTGTTTGAGGCTGCAGGTCTGGCTGCAGGAGATTGCACAGCTCCCTCATGATATCCTTGCAGAACTGCAGTCTCCGGAGACACAGGTCATCCGTAAGCTGCCCAGGACAGTGATAAGCTCTTTGCTGTACGTTCTCAGTTTCATTTGGATGGGGCTCAGGGCTGGTCTGAGTGCCTTGTTGCACCACAGTCACTCAAACATCTTTTTACTCATGATGGATTGGCTAGCGCCAGTGTCCAGTTCCATGGCTACGGGTAAGCCATTCAATTTTACATTTAGCATTATAGGTGGCCATTTCGTCGAAAATGTGTGCACCCCGTGTACTTCAGCATCTGCCCCCTCTCTCTGAGGCTCGAAATTGCTTTGATCCACTATGGACCGATCTTCGTCTGCCACGTGATGGTTTGCAGGTTTTGCAGAGCTTGCAGCTTGTCTGCAAGCTCGTTGGAGGTGCCCCATTGTTCCACAGCTCTTGCAAACATACCCTTTGAAGCAGCATAAATAGGCTGAATGGAAGGCTCCACAATAACAATTGCCTTGCATTCATCCTTTGTTGCAGATTTTGAGTCATCTGGGTCACCTGAGGCCTGCTGGCAGTTGCAGACTCGTGGTTTCTGCCCTGTACATTTCTGCTAGCAAACACAGTTCCAGTTAATTTATGAACATTGCTAGCACTTGTGTGCTAAGAGATTTGTTTGGTGTTATCACTGGTGGACATAAACACCTGTGCTATCGCAATGGCCTTACTGAGGGTCAGTGTCTCTACAGTCAAATGTTTTCAAAGGATGGTCTCGTGGCCAATGCCCAGTACAAAAAAGTCTCTGAGCATTTGCTCCAGGTGGCCATCAAACTCACATTGTCCTGCAAGTCGCCTTAGCTCAGCGATGTAGCTCGCCACTTCCTGACCTTCAGATCACTGGCACGTGTAGAACCGATACCTTGCCATCAGCACGCTCTCCCTCGGGTTAAGATGCTCCCGAACCAGTGTACACAGCTCCTCATACGACTTATCTGTGGATTTCACCGGAGCCAGAAGATTCTTCATGAGGCTGTAGGTCGGTGCCCCGCAGACTGTGAGGAGGACCGCTCTCCTTTTTGCAGCGCTTCCTTCTCCGTCCAGCTCGTTGGCTACAAAGTACTGGTCTAGCCATTCGACATAGGCTTCCCAGTCCTCACCCCCCGAGAACTTCTCCAGGATGCCCACAGTTTGCTGCATCTTTGCGTTGGATTCGTATTCTCGTTGCCAGTTATTGTGTTCCTAACACAGATGAGACTGCACACAGGGAGGTTAAAGTAACAGTGACCTCAGTCTTTATTAAGACACTCCAGAGTGAGGAACAGACCTGAGGGGCCGGCTTATATACAGTGCTCCCAAGGGATGTTGGGATCCCTTGGGACTTCAGGGGATGCGCTCCCTGGTGGTGGAACATGGGAGTGCATGCTTTAAAGATACACAACAGATAGGTCCTGCTGCCATCATGTGTGTGCAGGCGTCTTCCTCTCACAGCTGCCTCAATGCCTTCTCCCTCCTGCCCTCCTGCTGATGTTGCTCCTCACCCTCTGCAACCTGCTGCTACAAACATCTGCCTCCTGTGCATGCTGCCTCATGTCCATCTGGTCCACTATGTTGTGCGGGGGATCAGCAAACCCGACCTTCCTCCTGTTGGTAGTCCCTTCCTGAGGTTATTCCTGGAACACCTCTCTGGGTTCAGCTCTGTCGCCCTCTCTGTCCCTCAGCCATGTCCGCAGCCTCTGCAGCTGTTGGAGCCGGTGCCACCTTCTCCTGCGTGTCTCCCTGCCACACACAATGTGCAGGAGGTGCTCCGCTGCCAGCACTGACCCCATTTAGTTCTCCTCTGCAAGCAGAGCCTCCAGAATCACGGCTCTCTGTTGTCGAGATTGAAGAGTCTGACGTACGATCACTCAATCCCGCTGTCAATAAGCCAACTCACAATGTTTCAAAAAGTGTGAAAAAATCCTCTTTGTTGTCGAGATTGAAGAGCCTGGCCCACTATAACTGAATCCCGCTGTCATTAAGCCAACTCGCAATGTTTGGAAAAGTCAAAATAAATCTCACCGACAAGAATGCTGCTATACGCAACACGCCTTTAAAGGCCGCTGGCGGTCTTGAGCATGCACTGTATATCGACTCAAAAACCTGTCGTTGGTACCGATAGGTGGTTAAAAGACTATTTGAGGTGAATTTACCTTCCGGGGCGGGTCCGTGGCGGTGCGCGTTCTGATGATGTCATCAATCAAAGGGGCAATTGTGATTCCCTTATCACCAAACACACAGTGTAACATTTTCTTTCTCCAACACTTTTAATCACCACCTCGTGGAAACACTTACCCAAGAGAAATTGGCAGTCACACCAAATTCGAAATAGGAGCGCTGATTCACTTTGATCACAGCAGCCTTGACATTTGGAGTTACAAAGGTTTTACTGTCCTCGGGAAAGTTCATATTCATCAGTACCTTATGTAGATCGGACCCCAAGCTGTAAAATAAACAGATAGTTTGCACTGGACCTGATAACAAAAATAGGAATTCACTCAGGGTAGATTTTAACTTTGTCCCTTAGTAATAAAAATCAGGAAAGATGTAAACCGGGCTGACGATTCGCTCTCACCGATTTCACACTATTGCACAAAGTCACACTCTACCCCATTGACTTTGCACCACTGATGTGACGTGTCACGCTGATGGAGGGTGTAGCAAGTCACAGCTGCAATAATCATCCATTTGGCTTTTCCTGGGAAAGTTTTCTGAATATGTCACTTATTTATCACATGTCAATCCTTGTCATAATATAATCTGTATTTATGCTATTATCTAAAATATTTACATTTATTTGAAAAGCAGATATCTTTGCATGTTCTACATAAGCATAACACGATTTTCCGACAATGAAAATACCTACTTTAAATTGGAACTAAACTGCTCAGAATTTGAACCAAATGCTCCCACAGCATACCCGAAGTTCCTTTGCATGTGCAACCACAGGAGTGCCCAAATTTCCTGTCCTGAGGGGCCCCGTGGCAGGGCCCAATGTTATAAAACATTTGTAAGATATTTTATATTCATCATGTCACCCGATCTTAAGTGTTACTTATAGATATATACACAAATAGAAAGATGTGAAAAGGCCACCAGGGCCATCCATGCTTTCTCTAGCCATTAGACTCTGAAAACTCAGATACCACTCTCCCCGATGCAGAGCGTATTATCTACAAGTTGCACTGCAGCAACTCATCAAGGTTTCTTCGACAGCACCTCCCAATCCCACAGCCTCTACCACCTAAAGGGACAAAGGCAGCAGGTGCATGAGAACATCACCACCTCCAAGTTTCACTTCAAGACATACAGCATTCCGGTTTGGAAATATATCACCGTTCCTTCATCCTGGAACTCCCTCCCTAATAGCGCTGTGGAATTACCTTCACCACACAGACTGCAATGATTCAAGAAGGCAGCTCATCATCCCCTTCTCAAGGGCAATTGGGGATGTACAATAAACACAGGCCTTTCCAGCAATGCCCAAATCCCAATAATGAATAAAGAAAAGATAGTGGAGCAAGCTTTCCTCGGTTCATTGATGGTTTTGTATAAAGTGGTTTAAACGTATCTTCCCTAGAATGTAGGCGTCAGCTGTGGCTCAATGGTAACACTCTCGTCACTTGTCCGAGTCTCACGGATGGCGAATGATACTTAAGGGGTTGACAGTGGATGGACAATGGCAGACATTTAGAGACTGCATGGATGCACTACAACAATTGTACATCCCTGTCTGGCGTAAAAATAAAAAAGGGAAGATGGCTCAACCGTGGCTATCAAGGAAAATCAGGAATAGTATTAACGCCAAGGAAGTGGCATACAAATTGGCCAGAAATAGCAGCGAATCCGGGAACTGGGAGAAATTTAGAACTCAGCAGAGGAGGACAAAGGGTTTGATTAGGGCAGGGAAAATAGAGTACGAGAGGAAGCTTGCAGGGAACATTAAGACGGACTGCAAAAGCTTCTATAGGTATGTAAAGAGAAAAAGGTTAGTAAAGACAAACGTAGATCCCCTGCAGTCAGAATCAGGGGAAGTCATAACTGGGAACAAAGAAATGGCAGAACAATTGAACAAGTACTTTGGTTCGGTATTCACTAAGGAGGACACAAACAACCTTCCGGATATAAAAGAGGTCAGAGGGTCTAGTAAGAAGGAGGAACTGAGGGAAATCCTTATTAGTTGGGAAATTGTGTTGGGGAAATTGATGGGATTGAAGGCCGATAAATCCCCAGGGCCTGATGGACTGCATCCCAAAGTACTTAAGGAGGTGGCCTTGGAAATAGCAGATGCATTGACAGTCATTTTCCAACATTCCATTGACTCTGGATCAGTTCCTATCGAGTGGAGGGTAGCCAATGTAACCCCACTTTTTAAAAAAGGAGGGAGAGAGAAAACAGGGAATTATCGACCGGTCAGCCTGACCTCAGTAGTGGGTAAAATGATGGAATCAATTATTAAGGATGTCATAGCAGCGCATTTGGAAAATGGTGACATGATAGGTCCAAGTCAGCATGGATTTATGAAGGGGAAATCATGCTTGACAAATCTTCTGGAATTTTTTGAGGATGTTTCCAGTAAAGTGGACAAAGGAGAACCAGTTGATGTGGTATATTTGGACTTTCAGAAGGCTTTCGACAAGGTCCCACACAAGAGATTAATGTGCAAAGTTAAAGCACATGGGATTGGGGGTAGTGTGCTGACGTGGATTGAGAACTAGTTGTCAGACAGGAAGCAAAGAGTAGGAGTAAATGGGTACTTTTCAGAATGGCAGGCAGTGACTAGTGGGGTACCGCAAGGTTCTGTGCTGGGGCCCCAGCTGTTTACATTGTACATTAATGATTTAGACGAGGGGATTAAATGTAGTATCTCCAAATTTGCGGATGACACTAAGTTGGGTGGCAGTGTGAGCTGCGAGGAGGATGCTGTGTAGCTGCAGGATGACTTGGATAGGTTAGGTGAGTGGGCAAATGCATGGCAGATGAAGTATAATGTGGATAAATGTGAGGTTATCAATTTTGGTGGTAAAAAGAGAGAGACAGACTATTATCTGAATGGTGACAGATTAGGAAAAGGGGCGGTGCAACGAAACCTGGGTGTCATGGTACATCAGTCATTGAAGGTTGGTATGCAGGTTCAGCAGGCGGTTAAGAAAGCAAATGGAATGTTGTCCTTCATAGCGTGGGGATTTGAGTACAGGGGCAGGGAGGTATTACTACAGTTATACCACACCTGGAGTATTGTGTACAGTTTTGGTCTCCTAACTTGAGGAAGGACATTCTTGCTATTGAGGGAGTGCAGCGAAGGTTCACCAGACTGATTTCCGGGATGGCGGGACTGACATATCAAGATAGACTGAATCAACTGGGCGTGTATTCACTGGAGTTCAGAAGAATGAGAGGGGATCTCATAGAAACGTTTAAAATTCTGACGGGTTTAGACAGGTTAGATGCAGGAAGAATGTTCCCAGTGTTAGGAAATCCAGAACCATGGGTCACAGTCGAAGGATAAGGGGTAAGCCATTTAGGACCGAGATGAGGAGAAACTTCTTCACCCAGAGAGTGGTGAACCTGTGGAATTCTCGACCACAGAAAGTTGTTGAGGCCAATTCACTAAATATATTCAAAAAGGAGTTAGATGTAGTCCTTACTACTAGGGGGATCAAGGGGTATGGCGAGAAAGCAGGAATGGGGTATTGAAGTTGCATGTTCAGCCATGAACTCATTGAATGGTGGTGCAGGCACGAAGGGTCAAATGGCCTACTCCTGCACCTATTTTCTATGTTTCTATGTTTCTATGATTAGTTTAATGTTCAGTGTGGCTAGACTCATGATTGTGCAACGAAGGAATGTGCAACAAAGGAATGCTCTGCTTTATAAGGGGAGGAGAATAAACCTAAGAGGATTTAAATATAGACTAAAATCATCATGAGACTTTGTGATTGTTTATTGGGTAAGGAATTTAAGGGTGGCATTTTTTTACTCATTTTTTACTGTATAATAGATTAATATTTATTATTTAATAATTAAATTTAATATAATTTAAAAAGGGAGAAAGGGATACACCGAGTAATTAAAGGCCAGTCAGCCTAACCTCAGTGGTGGTAAAATTATTTGAGAAAATTCTGAGGCACAAGATAAATCTTCACAGATTAATCGGGGACAGTCAGTATGGATTTGTTAAGGGAAGGTCATGTCTGACTAAGTTGATTGAATTTTTTGAGGCTGTAGCAAGGAGGGTCGATGAGGGTAGTATGTTTGATGTTGTGTGAGAATTTTAGCAAGGCTTTTGATAAGGTCCCACAGGGAAGACTGGTCGAAAGTAAAAGCCCATGGGATCCAAGACAAATTGGCAAGTTGGACTCCAAATTAGCTCAGAGGCAGGAAGCAAAGGGTAATGGTTAATGGGTGATTTTGTGACTGGAAGGCTGTATACAGTGGGGCTCCGCAGGGCTCAGTACTGGGTCACTTGCTTTTTGTGGTATAAGTCAATGATTTACACTTGAATGTAGGGGGTATGATTAAGAAGTTTGCAGGTGATACAAAAATTGGCTGTGTAGTTGATAATGAAGAAGAAAACTGTAGACTGCAGGAAGCTATCAATCAACTGGTCAGCTGAGCAGAACAGTGGCAAATGGAAGTCAATCTGGAGAAGAGTAAGGCAATGCATTTGGGAAGGGCTAACAAGGCAAGGGAATACACATTAAATGGTAGGACACTGAGAAGTGTAGCGGAACAAAGGGACCTTGGAGTGCATGTCCACAGATCCCTGAAGGCAGCAGGCCAGTAGATAAGAAGGCACACAGAATACTTGCCT
This sequence comes from Pristiophorus japonicus, assembly GCF_044704955.1. NCBI lineage: Eukaryota > Metazoa > Chordata > Chondrichthyes > Pristiophoridae > Pristiophorus > Pristiophorus japonicus. Next base: position 111,637,364 of record NC_091989.1, on the reverse strand, counting down.
TTATTAGTCAAGGCATAGAATACAAGAGCAGGGAGGTTATGCTTGAACTGTACAAAACACTAGTTAGGCCACAGCTAGAGTACTACATGCAGTTCTGGTCACCACATTACAAGAAAGATGTTTTGCACTGGAGAGGGTACAGAGGAGATTTATGGGGATATTACCTTTACTGGAGAATTATAGCTATGAGGAAAGATTGGATAGGCTGGGGTTGTTTTCTTTGGAACAGCGGAGTCTGAGGGGAGATCTTTTTGAAGTGTATAAAATTATGAGTGGCCAAGATAGAGTGAATAGGAAGGACCTATTTCCCTTAGCAGAGGAGTCAACAATCAGGGGGCATAGATTTAAAGTAATTGGTAGGAGGTTTAGAAGGGATTTGAGGGGGTGGTGGGGGTCTGGAACTCACTGCCTGAAAGGGTGATAGAGGCAGAAACCCTCACCACTTGAAGTGCCGTAACCTACAAGGCTACGGACCAAGAGGCTGGATAGCTCTTTGTCAGCCATGATGGGCCAAAATGGCCTCCTTCTGTGCTGTAAATTTTCATAATTCTATGATATTTCATGGGAGACAAATTAAACTTTAGTTTTTGATGCTACTATGTGGTGAAGGAATGACCATGCGGAGAGGCAGAATTGTGGTGAGCTTGTTTATATTTTAGTGATCAGCTTTTTTTGTTGCTGGAAGTGGTGAATAGTGATTGTATGGTACAATGGAAGGATCACGATGTTGTAAGTGTTTTTAATATTGAATAAATCCAATTAAAAAAGCACTCTCACCTCTGAATCAGAAGGTGGTTGGTTCAAACCCCAATCCTGTGGCTTGAGCACAAAACCTAGACTGACACTCCAGTGCAGTATCGAAGGAGTGCTGCTTTGACAGAGGTGCCATCCTGCGGATGAGTCGTTAAACTGACGCCCTATATGTCCTCTTATGTGGTCGAAACGATCCCATGGCACTATTTCGAAGAAGAGCAGGGAACTTATCACCGGTGTCCTGGGCAATATTTATCCCTCAATCAACATAAGAAAAACAGTTTATCTGGTCATTATCACATTACTGTTTGTGGGAGCTTACTGTGCGCAAATTGGCTGCCGTGTTTCCCATATTACAACAGCGACTACACTCGAAAAGTACTTCATTGGCTGTAAAGCGCTTTAAGTCGTCCAGTGGTCATGAAAGGTGCTATATAATGTGAGTGAGTAGTGAATGAGTGTGTGAGTGAGTGGAGTGAGTGAGTCAGTGAGTCAGTGAGTGAGTCAGTGAGTCAGTGAGTCAGGGTCTTCTTTCTTTCTTTTGCTCTTTCTTTCGCTCTCTCTTTCTTTCACTCTCTCTTTCTTTCGCTCTTTCTTTCTTTCACTCTTTCACAGTTTGAGACAAGCACTAACGTGCTGCTGCAGGCTGTGAGAGGCCGAGGGTGCTGCTGTACTTCGCCTCAGGCAGGGAGCAGTGACAAACAGCTTGAAGATACACATGGCAGCAAATAGTTGAGGAACTGAAGGTGGTTGTACGTTCCAGCACACATGGAGACAGTGCTAAAAGAGGGTCACTAGAAAGGAGCAATGTTGGGCACCGGCTGGCAATGCTTCTCAGCAAGGACAGGGTGATTGTTGTGTGCACCTCAGTACACTTTGTCCCTCACAGTCTGTATTGTTTTCTGTGGGTCCTGAAACTCAACTGTCTTCACCTTTCTACATCTTCTTTGTACAGTCCTCATTCCGATAGCACAAGAATGCCCACTGATAAAAGCTTCAAGTTTGTCCACCTCCTCACCTGCAGGATACGCATCACTTTCTCACCAGCCCCTACCCCCTCTGACAATGGCTCCTTCCAGAACATTGTCCGGTAAGATCCTATCAGAAGGACTCTCACATGTACTATCCAGGAGCAGTAGGACCATGGGAAATACTTGCCTGTACCGTGTTAGTGTTACAATACTTAGTTCCTTTCTGTATTACTGTCCTTTTTGTGCCTTTGTGAGGTCTCCTCTGGTTTCTGGAACTGGCTGGTCCCAGGACTAGTTGGAAAACAGCCACTTGAGAAGTAGTAGCACCAGTAGCAGCACCCCCAGCACTGCACTTACCCCACCCATTGAGGAACTCCAATATATTCACTCCCAAAGGGTCAGACAGTGTAATGACTCAAGAGTCTTGTTACTGTAAACTGCGTCAAGTGTAAACCTGATCCATCTTTATTCGCGCCCAAAGTACCCGCATGACCTAGTACCCACACTTATATACACCCGTGACCGCGCACACGCACATACAGCCCGATGACCTCCGACAGCGCCCTCTGGTGTCTGGTGACCCCAGGTATCAATATATAACAACAATCCCCCTTTCAAGATCTTAATATCAGTCTTTTTACAAATTAGGACGGTCTGGGACTTTCCGCTCACGACTTGATTGTCTCAGTTCAACTTTAGTTCTAGGCGAGCGTTGTGAGTCAGTTGTGACTCAAGGCTGAATAACAGATCTGGTGAGAGTGGTAATGACCACATCAGAGACTGAAGGTCCAGGTTCAGGAATGACAGCAGAGTCCTCTGATGAATGAACATTGGTTGGTTGGTCACTGACTGCATCTTCCTCAAACGGTTCCAGTTCATCCGTGTGCCGCAGTTTTACTTGGTCAACATGTTTCATGCATGTTTGCCCATTCTTGAGCACCACAAGAGTTACCCTCCTTGGCTGTAACAGTACCAATGATCCACTTTGGACCTTGACCATAGTTTAGTACATATACTGGACTGTATATCCAGTATTGAAATATCACGTGACACAGCAGCATGATCATGATATCATTGCTGACTTTGATGTCTGTTTTCAACACGATCATTCAAATCAGGATGAACAAGAGAAAGCTTGGTCTACTGATTTCTCTTCATCAGTAGTTCAGCAGGGGAAACCCCAGTAAGCATATGAGGTCGTGTCCTGTAACTGAGCAATATATAAGACAAACGAGTCTGCAGTGAACCCAGAGTTACACGTTTCATACTTTGCTTGATCGTTTGAACAGCATGCTCTGCTTGATCATTAGAAGCAGGTTTGAATGGAGCTGACTTCACATGTCTAATACCATTGAGCTCCATGGACTCCTGAAACTCAAGACTTGTGAAACAAGATCCGTTGTCGCTCACAATGTAAGGTAAGCCATGAGTAGCAAACATGACACGAAGGCTCTCAATAGTGGCTGTAGATGTACTGGATAATGATACACTCTATCCACTTTGAATATGCATCCACCACAACAAAAATCATTTTTCCCAGGAAAGGACCCGCAAAATCAATCTGGATCCTCGACCATGGTTTAGATGGCCACGATCACAGGCTCAGCGGAGATTCCGCTGGTACTTTACTCAGCTGCATGCAGGTCATCATTGGCAGTCCCTCGGAATCTGGGAAGACTTGCTTCCACTCCTGAAGTGAGTTCTTTGGTGGCTGAACAGTCCAATACGAGAGCCACAGACTCTGTCACAGGTGGGACAGATAGTTGTTGAGGGAAGGGGTGGGTAGGATTGGTTTGCTGCACGCTCTTTCCGCTGCCTGCGCTTGATTTCTGCATGCTCTCGGCATTGAGACTCGAGGTGCTCAACGCCCTCTCGTTGCACTTCCTCTACTTAGGGCAGTCTTGGGCAAGGGAGTCCCAGGTGTCAGTGGGGTTGTCGCATTTTATCAGGGAGGCTTTGAGGGTGTCCTTGTAGCATTTCCGCTGCCCACCTTTGGTTCGTTTGCCATGAGGGAGCTCCGAGTAGAGCACTTGCTTTGGGAGTCTCGTGTCTGGCATGCAGACTATGTGGTCTGCCCAGTGGAGCTGATCGAGTGTGAACAGTGGTTCAATGCTGGAAATGATAGCCTGAATGAGGATGCTGATGTTGGTGCACCTGTCCTCCCAGGGGATTTGTAGGATCTTGCGGAGACATTGTTGGTGATATTTCTCCAGCAACTTGAAATGTCTACTGTACATGGTCCATGTCCCTGAGCCATACAGGTAGGTGGGTATTACTACAGCCCTGTAGACCATGAGCTTGATGGCATTTTTGAAGTCCTGGTCTTCAAACACTCTTTTCCTCAGGCGGCTGAAGGCTGCACTGGCATACTGGAGGCAGTGTTGGATCTCGTCGCCGATGCCTGCTCTTGTTGATAGGAGGCTCCCGAGATATAGGAAGTGGTCCACGGTGTCCAGGGCCGCGCCGTGGATCTTGATGACTGGGGGGCAGTGCTGTGTGGTGAGGACAGGCTGGTGGAGGAACTTTGTCTTATGGATGTTTAGCATAAGGCCCATGCTTCGTACGCCTCAGTAAATACGTCGACCATGTTCTGGAGTGCAGCCTCTGTATGTGCGCAGATGCAGGCGTCATCCGCGTACTGTAGCTCAACGACAGAGGTTGGGGTGATCTTGGATCTGGCTGGAGACGGTGTAGGTTGAACAGGTTCCCACTGGTTCTGTCATTTAGCTCCACTCCAGCGGGGAGCTTGTTGAGAGGTGGAGAATGGCAGCGAGAAAGATTGAGAAGAGGGTTGGAGCGATGACACAGGCCTGTCTGACCCCGGTCCGGATGTGGATTGGGTCTGTGATGGATCCGTTGGTAAGCATCACGGCTTGCATGTCATCGTGGAGTAGGCGGAGGATGGTGCCGAACTTTTGGGGTCATCCGAAACGGAGGAGGACGCTCCATAGACCCTCGCGGTTGACAGTATCAAAGGCCTTTGTAAGATCGTCGCTAGAGTCCTCCTCAACCGTCTTCTTCCTGTGGCGGGGGGGCGGGGAGGAGCTCCTCCCAGAGTCACAGTGCGGATTTTGTCCCTTACGGGGCACAACGGACATGATTTTTGCAGCACGACAGCTACAGGAAAAGTGCAGGGAACAGCGCCAGCCCTTATACATGGCCTGCCTGCAAGTATTGCACTGATGCATACATGATTCCAGATCAGAGTCAATTCCAGGCCACCATACATGAGACCTAGCAATGGCTTTCATCATGACAATACCAGGATGTAGTTTATGTACAAATTTTTCTCTACCTTTCTGAGGCATAATGACACGATTACCCCAGAGTAAACAATCTGACTGAATGGACAGCTCATCTTTGTGATGGTTGTAAGGTTCGGTCTCATCATACATCTCCATAGGTATTGCAGACCAATCACCATTCAGGACACAAAGCTTCACAACCGATAAAATAGGGTCATGGCTGGTCCAGATCCTAACTTGTTGAGCAGTGACAGGAGTTCCTTCACTCTCAAAACCATCCATTACTAACAGTAGATCTGCAGGTTGAGGCGTCTTCATATCAGGTGTGGGCAAAGGCAGATGACTCAGTGCATCGGCACAATTCTCAGTACCAGGTCTATGATGAATAACGTATTCATCGGCAGACAATGTTAACGCCCACTTCTGAATATGAGACAATGCATTGGTATTAATATCTGTTTTCAGAAAACAATGAAATGAGTGGCTTGTGATCCATTTCGAGTTCAAAACGAAGACCAAACAGGTACTGATGCATCTTTTTTACCCCATACGCACTGGCCAAAGCTTCTTTATATACCATGCTGTAAGCTCTTGCCACTTTTGATAAACTTCTCAAAGCGTATGCAACAGGTTGCAGCTTACCCGACTCATTTGCTTGTTGGACTACACAGCCACCTCCATATGATGAAGATCACAAGCCAATACAAGACGCTTACATGGATTATAATGAACAAGCAACTTGTTTGAACAGATCAGATTCTTAGCTTTCTCAAAGGCTCTATCTTGAGACACACCCCAGACCCAGTTGTCGCCTTTTCTGAGTAGCATGTGCAGTGGCTCTAATAAAGTGCTCAATCTGGGTAAGAAATTACCAAAGTAGTTGAGTAGCCCAAGGAACGAACGCAGCTCCGTCACATTCTGAGGCCTGGGTGCATTTTTGATGGCCTTGGTTTTCGAATCAGTAGGCCTGATGCCATCAGCAGAAATCTTCCTCCCCAGGAATTCAACTTCAGATGCCATGAAGACACACTTCAAACGTTTCAGCATGAGTCCCACTTTGTTCAGACAATGTAGGACTTCTTCAAGATTGTTCAGATGTTCAATATGTCGCGACCTGTGATCAGAATGTCGTCTTGAAACACGACAGTTCTAGGAACGGACTTCAGTAGACTCTCCATATTCCTCTGAAATATGGTTGCAGCCGAACGAATTCCAAAAGGACACCTGTTTTAGACAAACAGTCCTTTATGGGTGTTGATGCAGGTGAGTTTCTTCGAAGTGCCAACATGCTGCTGTGTCATGTAGGCCAACGTCAGATCTAGCTTAGTGAACGACTTTCCACCAGCTAGCATGGCGAGCAGGTCATCAGCCTTCGGTAACGGATACTGATCCTGTTTCAAAAATCGGTTCATCGTAACCTTGTAGTTTTCACAGATCCTGACAGTGCCAATCACTCTTCAACACAGGAACAATAGGACAGGCCCACTCGTTAAACTTGACCGGTGATATGACCCCTTCACATTGGAGTCTGTCAAGCTCAATTTCAACCTTCTCCCTCATCATGTAAGGAACAGACTGAGCTTTATGATAAACAGGCCTTGCATCAGAATCCAGGTGAATCTGCACCTTGGCTCCAGTAAATTTACCAATTCCCGGTTCAAACAAAGAAGGAAACTTCTTCCACACTTGAACACACTTGACATCATTCCAGTTCAGCTTGATTTTCTCAAACCAATTCCTGCCGAACAGGGTTGGACCATTACCTGGGACAATCCATAATGGTAGATCTTGAATCACACCATCATATGACACCTTGACTACTGCACTGCCAATCACCGGTATGAGTTCCTTCGTGTAAGTACTCAACTTGGCATTGACTGGACTCAGCTTAGGCTTCATAGCCTCAGTGTCCCACAGCTTGTCAAATGTCCTTTGGCTCATTATCAACTGACTCACACCCGTGTCCAGCTCCATTGATACAGGCACGCCATTCAGCTTCACATTAACAATTATCGGCTGGCTCTTTGCCAAGAACGAATACAGACCATACACTTCCTGCTCGGGTTGTGTATCCGGGCCAGCACTGGGCTGGTCATCATCAACAATGTGATGAGCAGCAGCACGCTTGCTCAGTTGTGGGCACATTTTCTGAAGATGCCTCACTTTCGAACAGCCAATACAGGAGTACTGTTTAAACCGACACTACTGAGGCCGATGATTGCCCCACAACACCAACAGGGTGAAATCAGATTCGTACCAGTTGGCATACTCTAAGCAGCCACAGATTTCACATAAACAGTCGAGTAGGCCCTGCCATAAGCAACTCTGCCAGAAGACGACACAATCTTGTTTACAGTACCTGCCGTGGAGCTCCGACTCTTCGATGATATCTGCCTCAAATTATCATCAGTCGTCATGCATGCCTGGGCAGTCGCGATGGGCTTTTTCAAATCCAGTTTCTCTTCGGCCAACAACTTCCGAAGAATCACATCGTGGTTGATGCCTATTATGAAGAAATCTCTCAACATGTCTTCCAACATGTTCCCGAACTTACAATGCTCAGCAAGAGATCATAGGTCGGTGACGAATCCCGACACATCCTGGCCCTCAGCACGAACATGCGGATAGAAGCGATAGCGTGAGATGATCCCCACTTTTGGTTTAAAATGGTCACACACCAAAACACACAAATCCTCGTACTCTTTGTCCGTTGGACGTAAAGGCGAGAGAAGGTTCTTCATGAGGCCGTAAACTTTCTGACCACAAACAGTGAGGAAAACCGCCCTGCGCCAAACTGTGTCAGCCTCTCCCTCCATTTTGTTGGCCAGAAAATATTGATCCAGGCGGTCAACGAAATCCGCCCAATCCTCGCCATCCATGAATTTGTGAAGAATTCCAATAGTGTCCATTGTACATGCGAAGGTTCTTAATTTACCTCATCGCCAAATGTAATGACTCAAGAGACTTGTTATTGTAAACTGCGTCAGGTGTAAACCTGATCCATCTTTTTCCGCGCCCAACGTACCCGCGTGACCTAGTACCCATGCTTATATACACCCGTGACCGTGCACATGTGCATACAGCCAAATGATCTCCGACAGTAGCGCCCTCTGGTGTCTGGTGACCCCAGGCATCATACATAACAGACAGCCAGCACGCGGGCAGCATAAGTGATGAGTCACAGAGCATGGGTGGACAGCAGCAGGAAGCCGCTAGCCAACAGATAAGGTCAGCTCCCTCTCCAGCTGCTGAGGCAAACCAGATCACCACAGCCCAGCTTTTAAGAGAAGCTTGCTTCTGAGTGTGTGTGATTGGGGGTCATTGAAGGATCTGTCCAGAAACTCCCAACAAATGACAGCAAGCATGAAAGAATCCAGCAGCAATTCCAGGGCCACCTGCAGTGCAGCCCCACACAGCAGAGGCCGCAATGACAGCTCAAACGCTTGGCTCAAGTGGAGCATAAACGTGGCATGGACTGGTTGGGCCAAATGGCCTATTTCTGTGCCGTATATCCGATATAATTCTATGATCCGGGCTTTGTGCCGCACCATCATTACATCACTGGGATAAACGCACACGAGAAAAGAAATAGACGGGACTGCTAAGTGCTTAAGCGGACAACAGGAAATGGGTAAATGGCAGCGGTAATTTATAGATTTGTGTGCACAGACACCTAAATCGCTTTGCTCATTCACAGCTCCTAATCTCTCACCATTATGGAAATATTCCAATTCATCTTTCTCACATCCAAAGTGGATGACTGCACACTTCCCCACATTGAACTCCATCTACCATGGGTTAGCCAACTCACTTAGTCCATCTTTGTCCCTTGTAACAGGGGTAATTCCACAATCTGACACTTCCAATGGGGAGCAGCACTCAGCGGAAGCACACCTTGAGAAACCTACTATTATTATATTACTGCCTGCACTCTAAGTGACAACCACCATCCCCGCTTCTATTCTGTAACATCTGGACCTATGTAGCTCTTCTAGTTCCAGTATTCATTTTCTCTCATATATACTGCTCAATATACCCCTCGGTCTCGCTACATTTAATCCTCTCTCACTGCACAAGGCAAGGTCATCTATATGAGTCTAATTCAGGTGAAGACTGTCCTGTCTAAACAGAATCCTTTGCCTCAGACATAAACTTTGTTTTCCAAAATATAACCTTATCTGGAAGAGAGAACACTCCAGATAGCAAATTGGTGAAAAGGACAATTTAGGATGAGCATGGCTTTACTAGAAACCAACAGATCAGCTGGCTCTTCAGTTCCAGGAGTATTGAAGTGGGTAAGAGAATGGAAAGGGGAATCCTCTAGTTGTGGATGGAAAAGAGAAGGATAGGAACAGAAAACCTACAACTTAATTATGTCCAACAGGTAACAGCGATTAGAAACTTCTGAGCAGGAAATAAGAAAGTGACAAATCAACAGCGGACAGTTTGTAAAGAAACAGGGAATACAATCTATTCTTAATTCAAAGCTATTATTTGTTTGAAAAAAATGTGATTAATCAGTGTAAAGTCCTTACACAATACCACAAATCCACACGAGGCACATTCTATGGTCAAGGTCACTCTGTGACCTGCACCTTTATTCACAGGACCAAGAAGTGATGACCCTGAGTGGGACCTCCCGTTATATACCTGGATGACCAGGTGAGGAGTGTCTCCCACAAGTTCACCCCCTGTGGTCAATGTGTGCATTTCTCAAGTATACACAGTATTGCAGTGTTGTTACATGAAGATTACATACATGACATCACCTCCCCCCCAACGTCTTCTTGGGATCACAGATTAAGTCTTTCGGGTGGTCTGCGCTCCCTCGTGGAGCGCCGCAGTTGGGGCTCTGGCTGTTGAGCCTTGGCCTGCGTGTCTGACCCCTGTGGTGATTCTGGCCTGTTCGGGCTGACCGCAGGGACTGTGCATGCTGCTGAATGTTCTTGTTGCTCGTTCACTGGCGGTGGTGTGAATACTGTAGTGTCTCTGCACCTTGTTACAAACTCACACGAGGTATGGATATATCAGACATGGTCACTCTGTGACCTTCACTTTATTTCCAGGACTGAAGAGTGTTGATCCTGGGTGGGACCTCCCCTTTTATGCCTGGAAGCCCAAGTGAGGAGCTCACTCCCTGTGGTCAGGGTGTGCATTACAAGGGTACAGGTACAGTATGCATGAGTTACAGTTACATAATTATAGTCATTGCAAGATGGTGAAATACATGACATCACCTCCCCCCTTAGGTCTTTTAGTTTCAGAGGTTAAGTCTATCGGGTGGTCGGCGCTCTCTCGTGGTGCGCCGCAGTTGTGGCTCTGGTGGCTGAGCCTCAGCACGCGTCTCTGTCACTTGAAGTGATTCCGGCCTGTCTGGGCTGGCCACAGGGACTGTGCATGCTGAGCGCTGTCTTTGTTGCTCGTGCGCTGGCAGTGGTGTGGGTGCTATCTCATCATGCTCTTCTTTCGGTTTCTCCGTGTCTGCACTGAACCTTGTCTTTAATGTTCCAAGTGTTTGCGGTATATCTGCCCATTGTTTAGTCGGACCAGCATGATCCTGTTTCCTTCTTTGCCAATTACGGCGCCCTCAAGCCATTTGGGTCCAAAAGCATGGTTAAGAACAAATACCGGGTCATCTATTTCTATACACCTCCCCCTTGAGTTTCGATCATGGAGCTCGGTTTTGGACTGGCGCTTGCCCTCAACAATGTCTGCCAGGGCTGGGTGAATGAGGGACAGCCGCGTCTTGAGTGTGCGTTTCATGAGGAGTTCCGTTGGCGGGACTCCCGTGAGCGAGTGCGGCCAAGACCTGTAGGACAGCAGGAAGCGCGATGGGCGGTACTGAAGGGAGGGTCCTTGGATGCGTAGCATGCCCTGCTTTATGACTTGGACCACCGTTCCGCCTGGCCATTGGAGGCCAGCTTGAACAGCGCTGTCCAGACGTGCTTGATCGCATTGACAAACATAAACTCCTGTAATTCATGGCTGGTAAAACACGGGCCATTATCGCTGACCAGGATGTCTGGCAAGCCGTGGGTCGCGAAAACCGTACGCAGATTCTCCACAGTGATGGATGCCATGCACGAGTTCAATATGATGCACTCGATCCACTTCGAGTATGCATCGACAACGATCAGGAACATTTTACCCATGAACGGGCCTGCATAGTCCACGTGAATATGTGACCATGGCCTTGTGGGGCAGGGCCACGGGCAGAGTGGGGCCTCCCTGGGGCATTGCCAGCTGGGCAAACGTCGTGCACCTGCGAACCCAGTGTTCCAGGTCTGAGTCAATCCCCGGCCACCACATGTGTGGCCGGGCAATGGCCTTCATTAACACGATGCCAGGGTGCTCGCTGTGGAGTTCCCTGATGAAAGCTTCCCTTCCTTTCTGGGGCATGACTACCCGGCTGCCCCATAACAGGCAGTCAGCTTGGACGGAGAGTTCATCCATCCGTCTCTGAACGACCTGACTTCCTCGGGGCATGCCCTGTGTGCAGGCACCCAATCCCCAGTCAGGACACATTTCTTTATCATGGATAGGAGGGGGTCCCTGTTGGTCCAGAGTTTGATCTGGCGGGCTGTGATGGGGGAGCCCGCAGTGTCAAAAGCCTCAACGGCCATGACCATCTCAGCGCTCTGCTCTGACGCCCCCTCGATGGTGACCAGTGGGAGACTGCTGAACGCGTCAGCGCAATTTTCAGTGCCTGGCCGGTGCCATATGGTGTAGTCATACACAGCCAGCGTGAGGGCCCATCGCTGTATGCGAACTGATGCATTAGCATTGACAGCCTTGCTGTCGGACAACAGGGATGTTAACGGCTTGTGGTCTGTCTCAAGCTTGAACCGTCTACCGAAAAGTGACTGGTGCATCTTTTTCACACCGTACACACACGCGAGTGCCTCCTTCTCGACCATGCCGTATCCACGCTCTGCCTGGGAGAGCGACCTGGAGGTGTAAGCCACTGGTTGGAGTCGGCCGTCATCGTTACCCTGCAGCAAAACACACCCAACCCCGTAGGATGACGCATCGCATGTTAAAACCAGTTTTTTACAGGGGTCATACAAAGTCAACAGTTTGTTGGAACACAGCAGGTTCCTCGCCTTATTGAAAGCCTGTTCTTGACAATCCCCCCAAAGATCATTCACAACCTTTACGGAGGAGCATGTAACGGCTCCAACAATGTGCTTAAGTTCGGCAGGAAGTTCCCAAAATAATTCAAGAGTCTCAGGAATGATCGCAACTCCAACATGTTGACGGGCCTGCGCGCCCGGCGAATCGCCCCAGTTTTTGATTCAGTGGGCCGGACCCCATCTGCGGCAACCCTCCTGCCCAGGAACTCGACCTCTGGGGCCAAAAACACGCACTTGACCTTTTTCAGCCGCAGGCCTACCTGTTCCAATCGGTGTAGCACCTCCTCCAGGTTGCGGAGGTATTCCTCAGTGTCTCGACCCGTTATAAGGACGTCGTCTTGGAACACGATCGTTCCAGGGATGGACTTGAGCAAGCTTTCCATGTTTGGCTGAAAGATAGTCGCTACCGAACGAATGCCAAACGGACACCTGTTGTAAACAAATGATCCTTTGTGTGTCGTGATGGTCATCAGAAACTTGGATTCTTCAGCCAGGTCCTGAGTCATGTAGGCCGAAGTGAGGTCCAGCTTCGTGAACAGCTTACCACCTGCCAGCGTGGCAAAAAGGTCCTCCGCTCTCGGGAGCGGGTATTGGTCTTGCAGCGACACTCGGTTGATGGTGGCTTTGTAGTCGCCACAAATCCTAACCGAGCTATCTGCTTTGAGGACAGGAACAATGGGACTTGCCCAGTCGCTGAATTCAATGGGCAAAATTATGCCCTCTCTGAGCAGCCTGTCCAGTTCACTTTCAATTTTTTCACGCATCATGTATGGCACCGTTCTGGCTTTGTGGTGCACTGGTCTGGCATCCGGAGTGATGTGTATCACTACTTTGGTGCCCTTGAACATTCCGACACTGGGTTGAAAGAGTGACTCAAATTTTTGCAATACCTGAGAGCATGAACTTCGGTCCACGGATGAAATGGCGTGCACATCCCCCCATTTCCAATTCATCTCAGCTAGCCAACTCCTCCCCAAGAGTGCGGGGCCATTTTCCGGAACAATCCAGAGTGGCAGCTGGTTCTGTGATCCATTATGTGTTACCACCAAGTTTGCACTGCCCAGCACTGGGATAATCTCTTTGCTGTACGTATGTAGCTGCGTCTCAATGCGTTCCAATTTGGGCCTGCAAGCTCTGTGTGACCTTAGTCTCTCAAATTGTTGGGCGCTCATAAGGGACTGGCTAGCCCCGATATCCAGCTCCATGTGCACCAGGATGCCATTCAGTAAGACTTTCATCATCATGGGTGGCATTTTGGTGTATGAGCTGTGGACGTCGGCCACATGAACTCTCTGAACTTCAGCATCCATGGTTGTTTCCCAGTCCTCATCCTGCATTTCAGACCCCTCGTCTGGTTCGTCTGTCTCACAGACTAGCCTCGCTATTGCCTTTTTGCACATCCTGGCCAGGTGTCCCTTGACATTATAAATCCTACAGGTGTAAAGTTGGAACCTGCAGATTTTTGCAGTGTGTCTGCCCCCACATTTCCAACACGAGCTGAGATTGCTGTTAACAAAAGGGCTATTCCCAGGCATTCCTCTCTGATGGCTCGTTTGGCTGTTTCTAAGCACTCTGATGGAGGGTGTTAATTGTCCCATCACAGGATTGTTTCTCGTAATGGCATGAATTGCCGATCTCCTTTCCATTGTCCCTGTTGCAGGCCCACCCTGGAGTTAGTTGCTGCCTGGACGATGTCAAATTGCCCTTGCCTGCCTGTGGGGTTCTGTGTCCTTTTTTACAACATTAACTCCCTGGTTCAACGCAACATTGAAACCAAGGCTGTGTGCGTAAATTAGCTTGGTCTCCTCTTCCCCTGTCATGAAGGTCTGAGCTATCAACGCTGTCCCTTCCAAAGTCAAATCCTTAGTCTTTATGAGCTTCCAGAAAATGTCGGCATGATTAATGCCCTCGATGAAAAAGTCCCTTAACATCTCCCCCCTGCAGGCATCGGAGAACTTACAGAGACTGGCCAAATGGCGCAGTTCCGCCACGAAGTCCGAGATGTTTTGACCCTCCCAACGCCGGTGAGAGTAGAACCGGTGCCGGGCCATGTATATGCTACTTGCCGGTTTGAGATGCTCACTGATCAGCTGGCTGAGCTCTTCGAAGGACTTGTCCGCTGGCTTTTGGGGTATGAACAGGTCTTTCATCAGCGTATACGTCCGTGGACCACAGCTGGTCAGTAGATGCGCCCTCCACTTGTCAGCCGCTGCCTCTTCCAGCCAGTCCTTTGTGACAAAGCTCTGCTGGAGTCTTTCCACAAAGTCGTTCCAGTCCTCACCCACACAGTAGCGTTCCTCTGTGCCACCGGTGGCCATCCTCGTGGTTCAGTCATTCCCGATTCTCGTCGCCAGATGTAGTGTCTCTGCACCTTGTTACAAACTCACACGAGGCATGGATATATCAGATACGGTCACTCTGTGACCTTCACTTTATTTCCAGGACTGAAGAGCGCTGATCCTGGGTGGGACCTCCCCTTTTATACCTGGAAGCCCAGGTGAGGAGCTCACTCTCTGTGGTCAGGGTGTGCATTACAAGGGTACAGGTACAGTATGCATGAGTTACAGTTACATACTTATAGTCATTGCAAGATGGTGAAATAGATGACAAATACCATCTCATGATCTTCCTCAGGTTCCTCAGAGTCCATGCTGAAATTTTTTTTACTTGGTTCAGATGCTTGCGGCATATCTGCTCATTGTTAAGTTTAATCACAATGACCCTATTCCCCTCTTTGTCTATTACAGTACCTTCAAGCCATTTGGGCCCCAAAGCGTGATTGAGAACAAATACGGGGTCACCAATTTCTATACATCTCCCCCTTGAATTACGGTCATGGTACTCATTTTGGGACTGTCGCTTGCCTTTAACAATGTCGGATAAGACAGGATGAATGAGGGACAGCCGAGTTTTGAGTGTACGTTTCATAAGGAGCACCGCAGGCGGGACCCCCGTGAGCGAGTGCGGTCGGGACCTATAGGCCAGCAGGAGGCGCGATAGGCGGCATTGAAGGGAGGGACCTTGAATCCTGAGTATGCCTTGTTTTATGATTTGGACCGCACGTTCCGCTTGGCCATTGGAGGCCGACTTAAACGGTGCTGTCCCGACATGGTTGATGCCATTACCCAGCATAAACTCCCGGAATTCGTAGCTAGTGAAACATGGGCCATTATCGCTTACAAGGATGTCCTGCAAACCGTGGGTTGTAAAGACCGCACGTAGAATCTCCACAATGGTGGATGTCGTGCACGAATTCAAAATGATGCACGCGATCCATTTCGAATACGCATCAACCACGATGAGAAACATTTTCCCCATGAAGGGGCCCACGTAGTCTAAGTCAATGCGTGACCATGGCCTGGTGGGCCAGGGCCACGGGCTGAGTGGGGCCTCCCTGGGGGCATTTCCCAGCTGAGCACACGTCGTGCACCTGCGAACACAGTGTTCCAGGTCTGAACCAATTTCCGGCTACTAAACGTGTGACCGGGCAATGGCCTTCATCAGCACGATGTCTGGGTGCTCGCTGTGGAGATCCCTGATGAAAGCTTCCCTGCCTCTCTGGGGCATGACTACCCGGCTGCCCCATAGTAGGCAGTCGGCTTGGATGGAGAGCTCATCCATCCGCCTGTGAAACGGTCTGACCTCCTCAGGGCATGCTCCATGTGCGGGCGCCCAATCCCCAGTCAGGACACATCTCTTAATCAAAGATAGGAGGGATCTCTGTTGGTCCAGATTTTGATCTGGCGAACTGTGATGGGGGAGCCTGCGCTGTCAAAGGCATCAATGGCCATGACCATCTCAGCGCTTTGCTCCGTTGCCCCCTCAGTGGTGGCCAGTGGAAGCCTGCTGAGCGCGTCAGCACAATTTTCAGTGCCCGGCCGATGCCGGATGGTGTAGTCGTATACAGCCAGCGTGAGAGCCCATCGCTGTATGCGAGCTGACGCTTTGGCATTGACAACCTTGCTGTCTGACAACAGGGATGTTAACGGCTTGTAGTCCGTTTCTAATTCGAACCTCCTGCCAAAAAGGTACTGGTGCATCTTTTTCACCCCATAGACACATGCGAGTGCTTCCTTCTCAACCATCCCATATCCACGTTCTGCTTGAGAGAGCAACCTGGAGGCATAAGCCACAGGTTGGAGTTGCCCCTCAACATTGCACTGCTGCAACACGCACCCAATCCCATAGGACGATGCATCACATGTCAGAACCAATTTCTTACAGGGGTTGTACAGGGTCAACAACCTATTTGAACAGAGTAAGTTACGCGCCCGATTGAAAGCACATTCTTGACAGACCCCACAAAACCAATCGCAATCCTTACGCAGGACCACGTGTACCGGCTCCAACAATGTGCTTAAGTTTGGCAAAAAGTTCCTGAAATAGTTCAAGAGTCCCAGAAATGAACGCAACTCTGATGTGTTGCAGGGCCTGGGCGCTCGTCGAATCGCCTCTGTTTTGGATTCGGTAGGCCGAATCCCGTCTGCAGCAATCCTCCTGCCCAGAAACTCGACTTCGCAAGCCAAAAACACACACTTAGGTTTCTTGAGTCACAGGCCTACCCGGTCCAGTCGGCGTAGCACCTCTTCCAGGTTGTGGAGGTGTTCCTCAGTGTCCCAACCCATGATGAGGATATCGTCCTGGAATACGATCGTTCCAGGAATGGATTTGAGCAGGCTTTCCATGTTTCTTTGAAAGATCGCGGCCGCTGATCGAATGCCAAATGGGCACCTGTTGTAAACAAACAGTCCCTTGTGCGTGGTGATTGTGGTCAATAGTTTGGATTCGTCGGCCAGTTCTTGGGTCATGTAGGCTGAAGTGAGATCCAACTTGGTGAACAGCTTGCCGCCTGCCAGCGTGGCAAAAAGATCCTCCGCTCTTGGAAGCTGGTATTGGTCTTGTAGGGACACCAGGTTAATAGTGGCCTTGTAGTCGCCACAGATCCTGACCGAGCCATCCGTTTTTAGGGCGGGAACAATGGGGCTCGCCCAGTCGCTGAATTCAACGGGCGAGATGATGCCCTCTCTCAGCAAACGGTCCAATTCGCTTTCAATTTTCTCCCGCATCACATACGGCACAGCTCTGGCTTTGTGGTGCACTGGTCTGGCGTCCAGGGTGATGTGAATCACTACTTTGATAGCTTTGAACGTCCCGACGCCAGGTTGGAATAGCGACTCAAATTGCTGTAGGACCTATGAGCATGAACTTTGCTCCACAGATGACACTGCGTGCACATCCTCCCATTTCCAGTTCATCTCAGCTAACTGGCTCCTCCCCAACAGTGTGGGACCATTGCCCGGGACAATCTAGAGCGGCAGCCGGTTCACTGATCCATTGTGTGTGAGAGCCAACATTGCACTGCCTAGCACTGGAACGATTTCTTTGGTGTACGTCCGTAGTTGAGTCTCAATGCGTTCCAGTTTGGGTCTGCTGGCTTTGAGTGGCCATAGCTTTTCGAATTGTTGAACGCTCATGAGTGACTGGCTGGCCCCCGTGTCCAGCTCCATGCGTACCGGGATGCCGTTTAATAGGACCTTCATCATCATAGGTATATGAGCTGTGAATGTTTGCTACATGAACCCGCTGAACTTCAGCGTCCATTGATTTGCCCCACGCGTCATCCTGCCTCGCAGCCCCCTCTTCTGGTCCAGTGAGGTTACAATTTCTGTCGGCAAACTGTTGAAACCTCCACGTCCTAGCAGCATGTCTGCCCCCACACCTCCAGCATGAACTGAGATTCCCATTGTTGTGAACAAAAGAGCTGTTACCAGGCATTCTTCGCTGATTGTCCCTTTGACTGCTCTTGAGCACCCTGTTAGTGGGTGTCAATGGTCCCATTCCAGAACGCATTGTCCACTGGGATGGCATAAATGTCCGTTCAGCCTGCCATTGTCTGTGTTGAAAACTTGTTCTGGGGTCTATTGCTGCCTGGGGTGTGTCGAACTACCCTTGCCTGCCTGCTGGGCTCTGAATCGCGTTTATGATATTGACCCTCTAATCCACGTTGAAGTCAGAGTTGCGTGCGTATATTATCTTGGTTTCCTCCTCCCCCACCATAAAAGTCTGAGCCAGCAACGCCACTGCTTCCAAGGTCAAGTCCTTGGTCTCGATTAACTTTCTGAAAATCCCGGCATGACCGATGCCCTCAATAAAGAAATCCCTTAGCATCTCCCCCCTGCAGGCGTCTGTGAATTTACAGAGGCTGGCCAAGCGCCGGAGGTCCGCAACGAAGTCCAGTATACTCTGTCCTTCCTGACGTCGGTGGGTATAAAATCTGTGTCGGGCCATGTGTATGCTGCTCGCCGGTTTGAGGTGCTCACTGATTAGCTTGCTGAGTTCTTCAAAAGTTTTGTCCGCTGGCTTCTCAGGTGCTAGCAGGTCTTTCATGAGCACGTAAGTCTTAGATCTACAGCTGGTCAGTAGATGAGCCCTTCGCTTGTCGGCCGCTGCATCTCCCAGCCAGTCCTTCGTGACAAAGCTCTGCTGAAGCCTCTCAATGAAATCGTCCCAATCCTCACCAACACAGTACCGTTCCTCTGTGCTACCGGTGGCCATTCTCGTGGGTCGTTGATTCCCGTTTCTCGTCGCCACTGTAAAGTCCTTACACAATACCACAAATCCATGAGGCACATTCTATGGACAAGGTCATTCCAAGACCTGAACCTTTAGTCACAGGACCAAGAAGTGATGACCCTGCGTGGAACCTCCCTTTCTATACCTGGATGACCAGGTGAGGAGTGTCTCCCACAAGTTCATCCCCTGTGGTCAATGTGTGCATTTCTCAAGTATATGCAGTACTGCAGTGTTGTTACATGAAGGTTACATACATGACAATCAGCAAATGCAAATTATGCAATGTTAATAAAACAGCGCAGCAAAACACTACAGGAACACCATTAAATACCATAAAACATCAAATCAACTATTTAAATGAATGTGATTGAAACCCCAAGAACTGTACAAGGTGTACAATGCAAAGTTCAGTCATTTTGTGAAACATCTGTGATTATGGTTTGCTTCTTGCTGACAGCACATTTATCAACAAAATTGTTGTTTCTATTTGCAAACATACGAAAAATGACCAACAGGAAAAGACCAGCTGGTCCATCGAGCATGTCACATAGAGTCACATTGAAAATGATCATTATGATTGATCCCCAAGGCTCCCACCCACCAGCAACTATGTAGTGAAATGTTCCATTGAGACATTTAGCTTAGTTATCAGTCAATTCCTCAGCAACCTTTCACAATTGAGACTGGTTTCTCTCTCCGTCTGCTCGCTGGATCCACATATTTGAGTCTTTTTCTCACTCCCAGTTTCTGCTGCCGTTCTTTTTTCTCCACTCATGCTAATGCAAACTCTGATGCTAATTCACTGATTGATTTTTTTTCCCACCTTGTGACGCTGGGTGCACGTTTGCTGGAAGTGAGTGGCATCTGCGTCATCGTCATGTGACTTGCATGTGACCTCCCTTTGTTCGCCCTCGCTCCTGTGTGTGTCGGTTGGGCTGCAGACACATGGGGCTCTTGCAACTCCTATGAGTTAACTTGTTATTTTATATGCTTAATTAAACATTGATACTCTGTCTAGCAATGCATGGCTAAGCCTACTATTTGAAGAGATATCGAGACACACACGAGTATTTTTCATTGATGAAAAATGGTGCTGTGCGTGGGTACAGCTGGTTAAAAAAGGCCCATTTCATTAGCATTAAAGATGTACTTAGGTTTATAAGAAGATAACATTTCTGGAATTGGTATCAGGCATCCAGTTGCTGATGCTCTCTGTGAGAACATCACTTGCCTCCCCATGTATGGGCGTGGACGAGATTATACAACTGTTTTTAAAGTGGCCGATCCATGATGCTGAAACAGAATTAGTTCCAAATTCTTCAGTGAACTCACTCGCATTTCCCTGCACAACGAGGTTGGACAGCCGTGGAAGATTAGCCTGCTTGAACAAGCTCAACAAATCTGATTGGACATTGGGACAAACTGAAGTGCACGTCCTCTTCCTTTGGCTGCAGAAGGTCTGCTGGCAGTCAGCACCGACTCTCCTTGTTGTTTTGGGTAGGTGGAGAGGGTGGTGGGAGGGATGTTACCACAACTTTCTTCATTTCTCCAGGGCGCTCCTCCACATATTTGATGATCCTCTACTTCTGGCTGGCCATACTCCCCAAACTGCTTTGCCTCCGCCTGATGATGCAGTGTATCCACTGGGAGAAGCTGTGACGCCTCGGCACCTGATGTTGATCATGGAGTTGAATTCGAATAAAGTGCAGAATACTCTGTTCAGAGCCCACTTGTGGTGGGAATATGCATTAGAATCAAGAGGTTTGAACTAAGGAACACATTTTCAATGCATTTTCACGGGTCGCATTTTTGTGCAATACTGATTGAAATTAACTTAATTTGAACAAAGCTGTTTTGAGTTAAAAGAAATAGATTGTTTTCATTTGTGGGGAAACTCAAACTGGATGACCAATATCTGCAGAACAAATTATAGAAGCACAGAGAAACAGAAAGACCAGCAATGAATCTGCTGAATTCTAGTGTCTGAGATTTCTAAAACACGCCCTATCGAAACATCATCTATTCAACTATTTTAATGTCAAACTTTAAATCAAATGCCCCCTTATTAAAGGGGAAGTAGAACCGACAAATTAACAAATGAAACTTTGAAAAACTAAGGTCAAATTAAAATTTGGTTGCCAGGGGTGATGATCCACTCTAGTCTCTCCGGCGTACCAATGGACACCGAGTGCTCCATCTCCACGGACATCTCCTGGCGCCATCATCTATTCAACTATTTTAATTGTGCATTTAAACAAATGTCCCCTGCAAGGCGGGGGGTCACACTCCAAAATACAGTTTATCCCAGTGCCCCTTATTTTCTGTTTTTGTTTTGAGGGCACCAATACACAAATTATACAAGTGCCCCCTGGCTAAAAGCAGGGGTGTGGGGCGGGCACTAAAACAGGTAAATTAAACAAATTAAACTTTAGATAATAAAATCAAATTAAAATTTGGTTGCCGGGGTGATGATGCACTCCAGTCCCTCCGGTGCCCACCTCTCACGGAAGGCTGCGAGCGTACCGGTGAATACCGCATGCTCCATCTCCAGGGACACCCTAGCACCATCATCTATTCAACACTTTACTCAAGCAAGCTGTTAACACTTACTTGACTGAAATGCTGGCATTACATTCCTCCAGGATGCCATTCACAATTAGCACAGCATAACGAGCATCAGTTAGAGTAAATGTGCTTTGAGTTGTGAGTTGAGTCAGTTTGTCGTTCTGTTTTATGCAATCAGACCATGGTGTTTCTAAATGAAAAGACAGTGAAAGTGATTAGGGACCTTTAGCAGATGTTTTGAAACAAGTATAAGTATTTTGAGTGTGAAGGAATAATTTAAAGGGCAAGACCTGCACCAACAGCATCTCTGGGAGGAATTTAACCTCCAAGGGTGGGTGGGTTGAAATGAATATAGAGAAAGTAACAGTAGTCCCATCTGATTAACCCTTTGCTAACAGGATGTCCCAAAATGCTTTGAATGCTAATTATTTAAATTTTTGTTATTGTTATGGAGGCAAATGTGGTAGCCAACAAGGTCTAGCTTCAGTTCATAGCATCTGCGTGTTCACCTAAGCAAAGTGACTTCTGCACTGAGCACAAATATAAAGTATCCACAGAGAGCCCAAAACAGACCAGAGTCCTTTAAAGAAAATCTCACCATATGTGAGAATGATCAAATATCTGCCTGTCCTGGAGTTGGCCACAATCCTTCATCAGATCTAAAATTACAATGCTGCTGCCATTGTACCATTACCCTGTATTTAGCTTTATTCTTTCACACAGATAAAATGGGGTCCTAGTGTTACCTTTCTCTAATGCTCCACCCAAGCAGAGAGACTCCGAATTTTAATATCTTCAGTCTTGTAACTTGATCCAAGTCTTATTGTCTAACTTTCCTAATATTTATTTTTTGATTATTCTAATCATTGTAGCCATTATTTATTTTGATAACTTGCTGTGGTCTCAGCCTAATGAAAGGCACATTGGGAGAAACAGAAACAATTCAAGTCTGGGAGAATGAGAGCGTTGGGCTCCGACAGTAAATCACTTGTGGTACTGACAGAAGACAGGGACATTAGGCCCTGAGCTCTGGTCTTGCCATGTGGCGAAAGCCAGGACTAAGATTCTTTATCTGTTGCTTTTTGGGGTCAATACTTCAATTAAACGGCTTCACAACAAAACTAATTACATGTTCATAAAGATTAAATATTAGTCTGGTTAGAATAGTCAAATTGAACTCTAGCTGGACAGGAACCAATATTCCTTTAACACTGTGAGTACTTTTTCCTAAGGAATATAATCTCAAGGTTAAAGAAACACATATTTCAGAATCTGTGTTTAGAGCCATCGATTCCTTTCACTACACAGGCCAGTAAATGAATTGTTCAGTGATATTTAATTTTTTTTTTCAGAATTAAGGTTTTGCTTTCAGTGGTTTTTGCAGCTTAAATAACATAGCCCAGGCTTTCCATGTCCTCCTCCGATTGACTGGGGGACATCTCCAAGGAGTGGCACTCTGCCCTCCATGAAGCTGTTCCCCTGACCACAGCCTCTGACCTCTGACCTCAGCATCATTAGCATACTGGAGGTATCCCTGCCTCCACCGAGAAATCCTGCGGAAAAGACACCATAGTTTTGATATGGCAGTCTTCGGGAGTCTGCACAACATTAAAATACAGGTCGCCTCTGTGCTGCTTACAAAATGATTGATTTTTAACCCCTTCCTCCAACCGTGAACTTTGAATGCCTGGGCCGAACTGGCAGTCCTTGTATCCTTGAAATGGCAGGAAACATGGTGCAGGCTACAATTCTCTCATTTGTGTAGTCTTTATATATTGCCATCCATGCCATCAATATATGTGCAGGAATATTCTGGGCTGAGTGGACCAACCCCTCTGGGAAATGGTTGGGTGGGTGTTGGGGAGAGGGTGCACAGAGGTGGGACAGGGAACAGCACATCGCTGCACACATTTTGTCCCCACCTGCCGTGGATCCACCAAAACATTGGCAGGGGGAGAGGCACAGAAAGTCTGGGCCTATATGTCGGTTTTATTCTTCATCTATTAGAAATCTTAAGTTTTTTCAAATGTAAGAGAGATTCACAATGTGTAATTTTTTCTACTTACCACATGCTCCTTCAGATCCAGTAAATTCTAAATAAGATGCATTTTCAATGTGAACAGGACTGAAGTGTGATCCATTTATATAAATAATATCATTCAGCAACGGTGAATTATTGCTTGAAGTGCTTCCGGTAAGAATGAAATTTTGACAACATTTCCAGTTAGTGGACATGGCAGTTGAATACGACTTAACGACATCACCACGAGTTATGAACAGTTTGCCAACGTGTCCTTTCCAAGTGATGCAGACATCTGACAAACCATCGGGTGTAGTTGTTGCAATATCTTCCGTACAGATTGGTGGGCCATTCTCAATGAGACGAGCTTTTATTCGTAAGCCTGCTTGGTTTATGGACACATTCAATGAACAGGGGCCGGGGCCAGGCTCAATATGGTGATGAGACTTATTAATGCTGTGGTGTAGGTACCCACAAAATGTAAATTCAGCTCCAAATACCACTGCAAATATAATCACACGATAAACATTAATCAACCTCAGGAAAAGACATTGAGAGCTTCCTCGGGGGTTCTCCCAATCAATCACTGTGACTTTAGGCAAAGATCGACAAAATCCCAGATAAATTGCATGACCAGGATGTCCACCATAATTATGGCAGCCAATCAGGAGATGCCTGGCAACAGCAAGTACCTTGTTGTGTTTCAGCTATTTATGGTATTTCAGTTACAGGGAAAATCCATTTTGTGATCAATTTAACTTGCAAATACCATTCTAACGTAACATAAGGTTATATATAAATTTAAATATATATATTTTATTAATATCAAAATTGTTCCAAGAATAGCGGTACAAATCATTTAACGCACAACAGATAATTTAGAGGATCGAAAGTAATATTAAAATCACTGTATACTATCTAACAATTTTCATTTAAAACTACATTCAACTAGATATCGTCCTTGGGTCAGTGGTAGCACTCTCACCTTTTGAGTCGGAAAGTTGTTGGTTCAAGCACCATTCCAGAGACCTGACCACATAAAGTAAGCTGACATTTCATTGCAGTACTGCGGGAGAGCAGCATTCTCTGAGGTGCTGCATTTCAGAGAGACATTAAGCCTAATCCTCATCTCGCCTGGATAGTGTGGCGGTCCCAATCTGCGGGAGAACACCAGCGGCAGGTCGGGGCCATAAAAGGCGAGCGACGAGCGGCCCCTGGACAGCGTGGTGGCATACCACTCCAGGGAGCAACGTGAGTTGGTGCAAGAGGGCGACAGCAGTGAAGAGGGATACTGGATTGGATGTCACCAAGGTCCAGGTCGGTGATTGGAGTGTGGGCAGGTACAGAGGGCGCAGCGAGGTTGGGACGAAGGAGCGGCAAGAGATCATGGAGCGACGTGATCGGGGCCCAGGAGAGGTGTGAGTTTGGGGCCCAGCATAGGCGAGGGCCCTGGAGCAGCACGGGCCAGCCCACACTGCGATATATGTATGCACTCGATCCGTGCAGCAGAGCTGGTCTCCAGTCGTCTTGGTTAATCCTTGCCACAGGACCAAAACCTAGCTCTGTCAAGCCCGTGTGGTGGTTGGTGTGGAACAGCCACCACACGTTAAAAAAAATCCACGCACAGGCATCTTCCGCCCTTCAACATATAGTTCGGGACCTGGAATATCAGATCCTTCTTTGAAACACCTGTGAACTCATCCCTTTTTGATGTGGAAGCAAGTCATCCTCGTTACGAGGGTCCGCCGAAGAAGAAAAGTCCTCGCCTGCCGTCTCAGGTGGGCGCAAACCATAAATGGCATTATTTGAAGAGGAGCAGGGCAGTTCTCCCCACTGTCCTGGATAACATTTATCCCTCAACCAACCTCACTAAAACTAGGTTACCTGGTCATTTTTGTTGGCTGTAAAGTATTTTGGGACATCCTGAGAACGTAAAAGGTGCCATATAAACTGAAGTTCTTTCTTTCCTTTAGGTTCAGTAACAATGAATACGTTTCAGGCTCTAAGGGGGAATCTTATGAAACTGTCCTCCTGATGTGGAACATGTGCCCCCTCAGTTTTCAGTCTGTCAGAAGTGTGTGTGCAAATTCCAAACCTGCTCCCAGTAGGTGCAGCTGCAAATCCTTTAAAGCCATATCCAACACCCAATTACAATGATTTTATGGCATTCAGGATATGAAAGATGCTAGAAATACTACATACTGTGAAAACCATAAACATCCAGTTGAATTAAAATCTCAATTATTTACAGATTCTGCATCATCATCATAGACAATCCCTCGGAATCGAGGAAGACTTGCTTCCATTCCTGAAGTGAATTCTTTGGTGGCTGAACAGTCCAATATGAGAGCCACAGACTCTGTCACAGGTGGGACAGACATTCGTTGAGGGAAGGGGTGGGTGGGACTGGTTTGCCGCATGCTCCTTCCGCTGCCTACGCATGATCTCTTCACGCTCTCAGCGTTGAGACTTGAAGAGCTCAACGGCCTCCCGGATGCACTTTCTCCACCTAAGGCGGTCTTCGGCCAGGTACTCCCAGGTGTCAGTGGTGATGTCGCACTTTATCAGGGTGGCTATGAGGGAGTCCTTATAATGTTTCCGCTGCCCACCTTTGGCTCGTTTGCCATGAGGGAGCTCCGCATACAGCATTTGCTGAGGGAGTCTCGTGTCTAGCATGCAAACTATGTGGCCTGCCCAGCGAAGCTGATTGAGTGTGGTCAGTGCTTCAATGCTGGGGATGTTAGCTGGTCGAGGACACTGATGTTGGTGCCTGTCCTCCCAGGGGATTGAACAGATTGTGCACATAAGGACCAATTCACCTATCCCAGCTGAAATGGCACCAGGGCCAATATGCTCCCACAAGTCTTTGCACCATTGAAGTGCCCAGCTGACATTACCACATTGTGCGAGGTCACCTCTTCAATATAATTATAATACGTTCCCTATGGACTGTGGAGGAGCTAACTGGAGGTCAGGTTTCAGCATTCATCACAACTCTTGTGAACAGTCATCTATTGAGATCAAGCTCTTCAGACAATTCGAGATTAGTGCAATTCTACCTTTAAATTTGGATTTGAGGGCAGCAGTGGTGTGAACTGTCAATAAATTTAAGATTTTGGGAACCAGGAGCCAATGCAGGTCAGTGGGAACAGGGGTGTTGGGGAAAAGCAGGACTTGCCCTGGATGGGATACCAGTGGCAGGATTTTGGATGAGCTGAAGTCTATAAAGGGTGCAGGATGGGAGGTCGACCAGGAGAGATTTCTAGTGATCAAGTCTGAAGTTTCAGCAGCAGATGACCTGAGGTAGAAGCAGAGGTGGGCGATGTTGCCGAGGTAGAAGTTGGCAGTCTTTGTGATGGTGAGGATATGGGTTCAGAATCTCGGCTCAAACAGCACAGCAAAGTTCTTAGCAATCTGCTTCAGCTTCAGACAGTGGGTAATGAGAGGCTGGAGCCAGTGACGAGGGCAAGAAGCTAGTGACAGGGGCCGAAGTCAGGGTCTTTGATCTTCCCAACATTTAAATGGAAGAATTTGTTACTCATCCGAGACAGGATGCTGGACAAGCGATCTGGCAAAGCAAAGGCAGTGGAGGGGTCAGGAGGGCAAAGCAGCATTGTTACTTTAATATGTTAGTTTGATGAAATGAGCTGGATTGAAACTTTGCCCTCAAAGACAAAAGAGTGTTTAAAAAGTGTGCAATGCTTCCTCCTCCTGCCTTGTCTGTTCACTTTCTCAGTCTGAGCCTGTCAGAAAGAAGAAACTCAGGGGCCTAAATTGGATAATGCCTGAAAACAGGCACGAGGATCGGGTTGCACAATTTACCGGCACCCATTGAAAGTCGCGCAGGCAGCACGCAAAATCCATGCTGCTGCTCATTACCATGATTACAGCTCTGAGCACAGCGTTAAACGCACTGCTGGTTGGCTCAGAGCTCAACAGGGGGCCCAATATTGCATGGAGTAGGCTCTCTATTTAATGGTGGTTTGCAGAGTGAAAGGCTGTCTGCACATCTTAAAGGGGAAGTGCTTTGTTACAGGAATACCTCATTGTGACTGGAGCTGGAGTAATATCTCAGCAGAGGAGAGAAAGGTCACCTCGGTTCTCTAACACAGCTCTGAAGGCCTTGGTGCAGGAGGTCTACTGGAGGAGACAGGTCCTTTACCCACAGGCGGGGCAGGAGGCCTTCCAGACACACTGCGAAGGAGTGGAAGGAGATTGCAGAAACCGTTAATGCTAACAGTGTTGCCCCCAGGCTGTCTATCCAGTGCCGAAAGAAGTTTAATGACCTCAAGGTCAATGAATGCATCTCCAAATGCCCTATCCCACTAACTGCACCACTAGCCTCACACACTGCTCAGTGTACGACACCCCCATCACTCACCTACCAACAATATCTAGCAATCACCACTCATAGCTCACAATCATAGCTTCACCTCACCCTCACTGGAGTTTCAAAGAATGAGAGGTGATCTTATTGAAATATATAAGATTCTGAGGGGGCTTGACAGGGTAGATGCTGAGAGGATGTTTCCCCTCGTCGGGGAATCTAGAATTAGGGGGCATAGTGTAGTGTCCTTACACACTACTATAAATTCATACGAGGCACATTCTGCAGACAAGGTCACTCTGTGACCTGAACCTTTATTCACAGGACCAAGAAGTGATGACCCTGCATGGGACCTCCCTTTATACACCTGGATGACCAGGTGAGGAGTGTCTCCCACAAGTTCACCCCCTGTGGTCAAGGTGTGCATTTCTTCGGTGTATACAGTATGCAGTGTTGTTACATGATGGTTACAGTTACATGAAGGTTATATACATGACACATAGTTTCAGAATAAGGGGCTGCCCATTTAAAATGGAGATGAGGATAAATTTCTTCTCTCAGAGGGTCTTAAATCTTTGGAATTCTCTACCCTAGAGAGCTATGGAGGGTGAGTCGTTGAATACATTCAAGGCGGAAAGAGACAGATTTTTGAATTACACGGGACTCAAGGGTTATAGGGAGCAAGCAGGGAAGCGGAGTTGAGGCCAAGATCAGATCAGCCGTGATCTTATTGAATGGCGAAGCAGGCTCGAGGGGCCAAATGGCCTATTCCTGCTCCTATTTCTTATGTTCTCACACACTTACCCAACCACTGCTGCAAGTCTTACACCCACATTGCACACAATGCCAGCTATTGAACCATGACCGGCACATCATCCAAACACATTGCACCACGCTCACTGACACACTTCCCTTTATCTTTCAGGCCGAGGTGGCTCACAACCGGTGCGAGCTTGAACAAACAGGCTGGGGGGCAAGCACGGCTGCAGAACCTGACTCAGCTGGAGGAGACCCTGCTGGAGATCATTGGAGGGTGCGTCACTGAGGCCTGGCAATCGGTGAGGCTACAAGCATTGATGATGATGGTATGCTCATACCTGATCCTTCTTCTCACATCACACTTCTCCCTCATCCATAGAAACATAGAAACATAGAAAATAGGTGCAGGAGTAGGCCATTCGGCCCTTCTAGCCTGCACCGCCATTCAATGAGTTCATGGCTGAACATGCAACTTCAGTACCCCATTCCTGCTTTCTCGCCATACCCCTTGATCCCCCTAGTAGTAAGGACTTCATCTAACTCCTTTTTGAATATATTTAGTGAATTGGCCTCAACAACTTTCTGTGGTCGAGGATTCCACAGGTTCACCACTCTCTGGGTGAAGAAGTTTCTCCTCATCTCGGTCAAAATGGCTTACCCCTTATCCTTAGACTGGTTCTGGACTTCCCCAACATTGGGAACATTCTTCCTGTATCTAACCTGTCTAAACCCATCAGAATTTTAAACGTTTCGATGAGGACCCCCCTCATTCTTCTGAACTCCAGTGAATACAAGCCCAGTTTTTCTTGATCAGTCAGTCCGGCCATCCCGGGAATCAGTCTGGTGAACCTTCGCTGCACTCCCTCAATAGCAAGAATGTTCTTCCTCAAGTTATGAGACCAAAACTGCACACAATACTCCAGGTGTGGCCTCACCAAGGCCCTGTACAACTGTAGCAACACCTCCCTGCCCCTGTACTCAAATCCCCTCGCTATGAAGGCCAACATGCCATTTATTTGCTTTCTTAACCGCCTGCTGTACCTGCATGCCAACCTTCAATGACTGATGTACCATGACACCCAGGTCTCGTTGCACCTCCCCTTTTCCTAATCTGGCACCATTCAGATAATAGTCTGTCTCTCTGTTTTTACCACCAAAGTGGATAACCTCACATTTATCCACATTATACTTCATCTGCCATGCATTTGCCCACTCACCTAACCTATCCAAGTCACTCTGCAGCCTCATAGCATCCTCCTCGCAGCTCACACTGCCACCCAACTTAGTGTCATCCGCAAATTTGGAGATACTACATTTAATACCCTCGTCTAAATCATTAATGTACAGTGTAAACAGCTGGGGCCCCAGCACAGAACCTTGCGGTACCCCACTAGTCACTGCCTGCCATTCTGAAAAGTACCCATTTACTCCTACTCTTTGCTTCCTGTCTGACAACCAGTTCTCAATCCATGTCAGCACACTACCCCCAATCCCATGTGCTTTAACTTTGCACATTAATCTCTTGTGTGGGACCTTGTCAAAAGCCTTCTGCAAGTCCAAATATACCACATCAACTGGTTCTCCCTTGTCCACTCGACTGGAAACATCCTCAAAAAATTCCAGAAGATTTGTCAAGCATGATTTCCCTTTCACAAATCCATGCTGACTTGGACCTATCATGTCACCTCTTTCCAAATGCACTGCTATGACATCCTTAATAATTGATTCCATCATGTTACCCACTACTGAGGTCAGGCTGACCGGTCTATAATTCCGTTTTCTCTCTCCCTCCTTTTTTAAATAGTGGGGTTACATTGGCTACCCTCCACTCGATAGGAACTGATCCAGAGTCAATGGAATGTTGGAAAATGACTGTCAATGCATCTGCTATTTCCAAGGCCACCTCCTTAAGGACTCTGGGATGCAGTCCATCAGGCGCTGGGGATTTATCAGCCTTCAATCCCATCAATTTCCCCAACACAATTTCCCTCAGTTCCTCCTCCTTACTAGACCCTCTGATACCTCTTATATCCTGAAGGTTGTTTGTGTCCTCCTTAATGAATACTGAACCAAAGTACTTGTTCAATTGGTCTGTCATTTCTTTGTTTCCCGTTATGACTTCCCCTGATTCTGACTGCAGGGGACCTACGTTTGTCTCTACTAACCTTTTTCTCTTTACATATCTATAGAAACTTTTGCAATCCGTCTTAATGTTCCCTGCAAGCTTCTTCTCGTACTCCATTGTCCCTGCCCTAATCAAACCCTTTGTCCTCCTCTGCTGAGTTCTAAATTTTGTTCCAATCCCCGGGTTCGCTGCTATTTCTGGCCAATTTGTATGCCACTTCCTTGGCTTTAATACTATCCCTGATTTCCCTTGATAGCCACGGTTGAGCCACCTTCCCTTTTTTATTTTTACGCCAGACAGGAATGTACAATTGTTGTAATTCATCCATGCGGTCTCTAAATGTCTGCCATTGCCCATCCACAGTCAACCCCTTAAGTATCATTTGCCAATCTATCCTAGCCAATTCACGCCTCATACCTTCAAAGTTACCCTTCTTTAAGTTCTGGACCATGGTCTCTGAATTAACTGTTTCATTCTCCATCCTAATGCAGAATTCCACCATATTATGGTAACTCTTCCCCAAGGGGCCTCGCACAACGAGATTGCTAATTAATCCTCTCTCATTACACAACACCCAGTCTAAGATGGCCTCCCCCCTAGTTGGTTCCTCAACATATTGGTCTAGAAAACCATCCCTTATGCACTCCAGGAAATCCTCCTCCACCGTATTGCTTCCAGTTTGGTTAGCCCAATCTATGTGCATATTAAAGTCACCCATTATAACTGCTGCACCTTTATTGCATGCACCCCTAATTTCCTGTTTGATGCCCTCCCCAACATCACTACTACTGTTTGGAGGTCTGTACACAACTCCCACTAACGTTTTTTGCCCTTTGGTGTTGTGCAGTTCTACCCATATAGATTCCACATCATCCAAGCTAATGTCCTTCCTAACTATTGCATTAATCTCCTCTTTAACCAGCAATGCTACCCCACCTCCATTTCCTTTTATTCTATCCTTCCTGAATGTTGAATAACCCTGGATGTTGAGTTCCCAGCCCTGATCATCCTGGAGCCACGTCGCTGTAATCCCAATCATATCATATTTGTTAACATCTATTTGCACAGTTAATTCATCCACCTTATTACGGATACTCCTTCCATTAAGACACAAAGCATTCAGGCTTGTTTTTTTAACACCCTTTGTCCTTTTAGAATTTTGCTGTACAGTGGCCCTTTTTGTTCTTTGCCTTGGGTTTCTCTGTCCTCCACTCTTGCTTTTCTTCCTTCGATCTTTTGCTTCTGCCCCCATTCTACTTCCCTCTGTCTCCCGGCATAGGTTCCCATTCCCCTGCCATATTAGTTTAACCCCTCCCCAACAACATGAGCAAACACTCCCCCAGGACATTGGTTCCGGTCCTGCCCAGGTGCAGACCGTCCGGTTTGTACTGGTCCCACCTCCCCCAGAACCGGTTCCAATATCCCAGGAATTTGAATCCCTCCCTTCTGCACCACTCCTCAAGCCACATATTCATCTGAGCTATCTTACTATTACTACTCTGATTAGCACGTGGCACTGGCAGCAATCCTGAGATTATTACCTTTGAGGTCCTACTTTTTAATTTAGCTCCTAGCTCCCTAAATTCGTCTTGTAGAACATCATCCCATTTTTTTACCTATATCGTTGGTACTTATGTGCACCATGACAACTGGCTGTTTACCCTGCCCCTTCAAAATGTTCAACCTAGTGAACCTTCTCTGAACTTCCTCCAAAGCAAGTATATCCTTTCTTAAATATGGAAACCAAAACTGCATGCAGTATTCCAGGTGTGGCCTCACCAATACCCTGTACAGCTGTAACAAGACTTCCCTGCTTTTATACTCCATCCCCTATGCAATAAAGGCCAAGATTCCACTGGCTTTCCTGATCACTTGCTGAACCTGCATACCACCCCCCTGAGTTTCATGCCCAAGTACCCCCAGGTCCCGCTGTACAGCAGCACTTTGCAATCTTTCTCCATTTAAATAATAACTTGCTCTTTGATTTTTTTCTGCCTAAGTGCATGACCTCACCCTTTCCAACATTATACTCCATATGCCACATTCTTGCCCACTCACTTGGCTTGTCTATGTCCTCCTGCAGCTTCTTTATGGCCTCCTAACGCATTGCCCTTCCTCCCATCTTTATATCATCGGCAAACTTAGCTTCGTTACACTCAGTCCCCTCTTCCAAGTCGTTAATATAGATTGTAAATAGTTGGGGTCCCAGCCCTGATCCCTGCGGCACCCCACTCATTACTAATTGCCAACCAGAGAATGAACCATTTATCCCAACTCTCTGATTTCTGTTTGTCAGCCAATCTTCTATCCATGCTAATATATTACCCCCAACCCCGTGAACTTTTATCTTGTGCAGTAATCTTTTGTGTGGCACCTTGTCAAATGCCTTCTGGAAGTCCAAATACACCACATCCACTGGTTCCCCTTTATCCACCCTGTTCGTTATATCCTTAAAGAATTCCAGCAGATCTGTCAAACATGACTTCCCCTTCATAAATCCATGCTGATTTGCCTGATCAAATTTTGCTTTTCCAAATGTCCTGTTACTGCTTCTTTAATAATGGACTCCAACATTTTCCCAAACACAGATGTTAGGCTAACTGGTCTATAGTTTCCTGCTTTTTGTCTGCCTCCTTTTTTGAATCGGGGCATTACATTTGCAGTTTTCCAAGCTGCTGGGACCTCCACAGAATCCAGGGAATTTTGGTAAATTACAACCAATGCATCCACAATCCCTGATGCTAATTCTCTTAAGATTCTAGAATGCAAGTCATTAGATTGTGTTACCAACCACTCCCCTCACCACAACCAGATCATTGTGCCTTTCTCCTTTCAGATACCCAAGAAGTGCCAGCAGCCCAGCCTGAGCAGCAAGAAGTAGAGGATAGCGAAGAGGCATCACTCAATCGGACACTCTCAGGCACCAGCTTAGAAAATAGCACTGTGTGAACTAGAGGATTGTATTGAGGTGGGATCTACACGTGGTGAGTCACCAGGCATGAGTGGGCTGCAGTCAGGCCAAGGGGCAAGGATAGCGCAGGTGTCAGCTCCGCAGAGGGCGAGGTCACACACGAGTTCTGCTGGCAGGATTCAGACGAGGAATTTGATGGGGCATGTTGTGTATGGAGAAAGAGTCAGACTGAACACTATGAGCTCAAAGTAAAGTGTGACCTTAGTCTTTTATTGCAGGTCTCCAGAGAGCCTTTCCAACCTGTGAGGCCTCCTAAAATACCTGTGCTCCCAAGGGATTATGGGATGCCTTGAGACTCCAGGGGATGTGCAGAGTAAATTCAAGTTTACTTATACACTCCCCCCTGCCCCCCTCCACCACCCCCAAAGTCAATAGTGTAACTATTTACAATGTGAGTCGATCTGGGGCCCTTCTTGCCTGGTTGATCGTCTTGATGTGAAAGCTGTTATTGTTGAATCATTTGTTAGGCCCTCACTGGGCTGCTATGCAGTTGGCCTTGCTGAGCTGCCTGGTGTGTTGGGTCCTGCTGGGCTGCTGTGGATGATGGGTTCTGCTTCGTGGTCTACCGTGGTGCCGATTGCCACTGGTGTATGTTGGGGGATCAAAAAAGGTGGGGTCCAAGGTAGGTTGCTCAGGATAGTCCGTGAATCTGAGTTTGATTTGGTCCAAGTGTTTCCGGTGAATGAATCCATTTGAAAGTTTGACCCAAAACACCCTGCGCCCCTCTTTGGCCACGACAGTGGCGGGAAGCCACTTGGGACCTTGTCCATAATTCAATACAAACACAGGATCATTGATTTCAATCTCGTGTGACACATTTGCGTTATCATGGTATGTACTTTGTTGAAGCCGCCTGCTCTCTACCTGTTCATGTAGATCAGGGTGAACTAACGAGAGCCTTGTCTTAAGTACTCTTTTCATGAGTAGTTCAGCAAGTGGATCCCAGTGAGCAAATGGGGTCTTGTGCAGTAGCTAAGCAGGACTCAGGATAGGCGAGTCTGCAGCGAGCCTTCAGTTACACTCTTTAAGCCTTGCTTGATGGTTTGCACTGCTCTCTCTGCCTGGCCATTGGACGCTGGTTTAAACGGGGCAGATGTGACATGTTTGATCCCATTACAGGTCATGAATTCTTTGAACTCAGCACTGGTAAAACATGGCCCATTGTCGCTTACCAGGACATCGGGTACGTGTTGGTGGCAAACATGGCCCGCAGGCTTTCAGTAGTGGCAGCGGACGTGCTAGCCGGCATTATCTCACATTCCATACACTTAGAGTACGCATCTACAACCACAAGGAACATTTTACCCAAGAACGGGCCTGCATAGTCGAAGTGTACCCTAGACAATGGTTTAGAGGGCCAAGACCATAAACTTAGCAGCGCCTCCCTGGGTACATTGCTTAACTGCGAGCATGTATTACATCTGTGAACGCAGGACTCTATGTCCGCATCGATACCGGGCCACCACATGTGGGATCTGGCTATCGCTTTCATCATTACGATGCCTGGGTGGGTACTGTGGAGGTCATTGATGAAGGTGTCTCTGCCCTTCTTGAGGACCACAAGATTGCCCCACAGAAGGCAGTCTGCCTGTATAGACATTTCATCTTTGCACCGCTGGAACGGCTTTATCTCTTCCTGCATTTCCACTGGGACATTAGTCAGCTTCCGTGAAGCACACAGCTTTTGCCTAGGGATAATAAGGGGTTCTGGCTTGTCCAGGTTTTGATCTGCCGGACAGTGACGGGTGATTGCTCACTTTCAAATGCTAAATCTGCAGGCTGCGCCATTTCCACCCCCGTGTTGGGCAATGGCAGTCTACTGAGAGCATCGGCACAGTTTTCTGTGCCTGGCCTGTGGCGGATGGCATCGTTGTACGCGGACAATATGAACACCCATCTCTGGATGCGGGCCGATGCGTTGGTTTTTATCTCTTTACACTCAGAAAACAGGGATATGAGTAGCTTATGGTCAGTTTCCAATTCGAATTTTACCCAAATAGGTATTGATGCATTTTCTTTACCCCATAGACACATGCTAAAGCTTGTTTCTCAATCATGCTGTAGGCTCTCTCAGCCTTAGACAGACTCCTGGATGCATAAGCAACCGGCTGCAGTTTCCCAAAATCATTAGCTTGTTGCAATACACACCTGGCGCCATATGATGACGCATCACATGCTAGTACCAAACGCTTACATGGATCATACAACACAAGCAATTTGTTTGAGCCGAGCAATTTTCGCGTTTTTACAAACATTTTCTTGGCTTTTGCCCCAAACCCATTCATCGCCTTTTCGTAGTAAGACATGCAGTGGTTCTAACAATGTGCTGAGACCTGGTAAGAAGTTACCAAAGTAGTTCAGGAGTCCCAGAAACGATCGCAGCTCCGTCACGTTCTGTGGACTTGGTACGTTCTCGATTGTCTCCGTCTTCACGTTGGTGGGCTTGGTGCTATCCGCCGCAATCCTCCTTCCCAAGAACTCCACTTCAGGTGCCAGGAAAACGCACTTCGAGCATTTTAACCTGAGCCCCACGTGGTTGAGTCGACTGAGAACCTCCTCCAGGTTCTGAAGATGCTCGGCTGTGTTCTGACCTGTGACCAAGATATCATCCTGGAAGACCACGGTGTGCAGGACCAACTTCAGTAAGCTTTCCAATTTTCTCTGGAATATCGCTGCCGCTGACTGAATTCCAAATGGGCATCTGTTATAAATAAAAAGACCTTTGTGCGTGTTGATGCAGGTGAGGCCCTTCGATGATTCCTCCAGTTCCTGCGTCATATAGGCTGAAGTCAGATCCAGCTTCTTGAACGTCTTTCCTCCCGCCAGCATTGCAAAGAGGTCGTCGGCCTTTGGTAGTGGGTATTGGTCCTGTAGGCAGAAACGATTGATAGTTACTTTGTAATCACCACAGATTCTGACGGTGCCATCTCCCTTGAGGACGGGAAGGATCGGGTTGGCCCACTCGTTGATCTCGATCGGTGAAATGATGCCCTCTCGTTGCAGCCAGTCGAGCTCGATCTCTACCCTTTCTCTCATCATGTACGGTACTGCTCTTGCCTTGTGATGGATGGGTCACGCCCCCGGAATTAGGTGGATCTTCACTTTTGCTTACTGGAATTTCCCACTGCCTGGTTCGAACAGCAAAGGGAACTTGTTTAAGACCTGGGCACACAAAGTGTCGTCAGTGGCTGATAGCGCTTGGATATCGTCCCAGTTCCAGCTTATCTTTTCCCAGCCAGTTCCTGCCGAGCAGCATGGGACCATCGCCCGGTACCACCCAGAGTGGTAGCTTGTGCACCGCTCCATCGTAAGAGACCTTTACGGTAGCACTGCCAATTACGGGAATCAGCGCTTTCGTGTAAGTTCTTAGTTTCATACAAATTGGAGTTGAGGCATTGAGTCCTTGTTGCACCACAGTCTTTCGAAAGTCTTTTTGCCCATGATGGACTGGCTCGCGCCCATGTCCAGTTTCATTGACACCGGGAGTCCATTTAGTTCAACATTCAGCATTATCGGGAGACAATTCGTGGTGAATGTGGGCACCCCATGTAACTCTGCCTCCTCGGCCTGAGGCTCTGGTTCATCGTGATCCTCCTTGGATCTGTCCTCCTCTGCAATGTGGTGGTTTGCAGTTTTAACAGGTTTAGCAGCTCGCCTGCTCACTCGTTGGAGGTGTCCCATTGTTCCACAGCTCTTGCAAACATACCCTTTGAATTGGCATGAATGGAAATGATGATCACCCCTGTAGCGCCAACAAGGTGTTAATGACCTTGCATTCATCACCCTTGATGGTGGACTCCGAGACATCTGCAGATGTGCAGCTGAAGGCATGTGTGACTTGTCCTGTACGTTGCGATTTGAAAACAACATCACTTTGTTCACAGTACTTGTAGCAGCATTTGTGTGCTGAGAGATTTGCTTAGTATTGTCACTGGTGGCAGTGAATGCCTGGGCTATCGCTGTGGCCTTACTCAAGGTTGGGGTCTCTACAGTCAAAAGCTTGCGAGGTATGGTTTCGTGGCCAATGCCAAGTACGAAAATGTCTCTGAGCATGTGCTCCAAATGTCCTTCAAATTCGCAATGTCCTGCAACATCTTAGCTCGACGACATAACTCGCCACTTCCTGGCCTTCAGACCTTTTGCAGGTGTAGAACCGGTACCTCACCATCAGAACGCTTTCCTTCGGGTTCAAATGCTCTCGGACCAGTGTGCACAAATCATTATACGATTTCTCCGTGGGTTTCTCTGGAGTGAGCAGATTCTTCATGAGGCCATAGTTCGGTGCCCCACAGACGGTGAGGAGGATCGCCCTTCGTTTGGCAGCTTTCTCTTCCCCATCAAGATCGTTGGCCACGAACTATTGGTCGAGTCACTCCACAAAAGTTTCCCAATCATCTCGCTCCGAGAATTTCTCCAGGATGCCCACTGTTCTCTGCATCTTTTGGTTTACTATCTGTATCTCGTCGCCAGTTGTTGTGCATGGAGAAAGCGTCAGACTGAACACTGTGAGCTCAAAGTAAAGTGTGACCTTAGCCTTTTATTGCAGGTGTCCAGAGTGCCTCTCCAACCTGTGAGGCTTCCTTAAATAGCTGTGTTCTCTAGGGATTATGGGATCCCTTGGGACTCCAGCAGATGAGCCCTCTGGTGGCTGTACAGAGTAAATACAAGTTTACATATAGAACAGGGTGGCCTTCAGAAGAAGGGTGATGGGCATGCACACAGAAATTCCTGGTGCAATGCCAGGCCTGCCAAAGAGAGTCTTGTCACTGTTAAGGAGCTTGGAGAAGTCCAGGTCCAACATTGCACGGGACTTTGAGTGGAGATTGGAGCCAATGATTTGCCGGATAGAAGTGATTGGCAACTCCATTAGACCCAACCATGATGCTGGGTGTGATGAGCGATATTGCAGCACAAGTGGAAGTGACACAACGTCTCAGGGCTGCTGTGAAAGCTCAGACTTCTGTCACACAGGCTCAGCTTTCTGCCATGCAAGCTCAGACTGCTGCCATTGTGGCTGGGTTGTGGAAAGGGTCTTACAGCAGCCCAGCAAACTGTTCTCCAACAGATGGCGAGGAATGCTGAGGGGCTGCCCCAGGGGGAGTGGCAGTGGCTCCATGGAACAAGAATCTGCTGTCCTCTCTCAGGGTGACAGCATTCATACTTCCATCACTGCCACTCTGCTAGTGCCATTGCAGATGCCTGTCAGCCAGCCAGCCCAGACTGCTACTGCCCATGCCAAGGAGAATGCCTCCCGAGCGGTCAAGGCAGTGGAATCATTGTTTGAGCACCCCGATGGTCTGCTCAATGAGCTTCCTCGTGGCAGTATGGCTCCCATTGCTGGCCATAAGTGATGCGGTTACAAAATGCAGTTATCTGCCAGGTGAAGAACGGATAGCTCTTGTCTCCAAGCAGCCACGCTCGGGTTCGATGAGGTGGCTGGAAGATTGCTGGCAAAGTGGACTGGCACAGGATAAAGGCATCATGACTGCTGCCAGGATACTGGGCATTCACCATCATGTGCTGGGTGTGGTCCACAACAACTGCACATTAACAGCCTTTGCGGTTATACAAATTCTTAAACAGGGTCATTACCCTGAGATACACAACCCACGATGTATCCCATTGGATCGCCAGCCCGGTACAACCATTGAAATTGAAATGCGATTTAAAGATGGAAAACAACGGAAGAGCTGAAAAACAAATTACCTTTTCCAGTGTGAAACCAGAAGAAATATAAAAGAAGACATCGACAGGCCATCAGTTTGTGAAAGGAACTTGCTCTGGGAGGCATCTTCTGCTGCATTCCCCCTCTGGAAAATCAACATTTTGAATATGAGAGCACTGAGTGAATACTGCTTAAATATTGGTTATATCTGAAATGTGTCAAATTAAAATTTATTTAAACGATTAAATCTCAATTGGAGCACCAACATTCAGTGGCACAAAATGGCAGGACATGGTTCACACTTGTGATCATC
Organism: Pristiophorus japonicus; assembly: GCF_044704955.1. Classification (NCBI taxonomy): domain Eukaryota; kingdom Metazoa; phylum Chordata; class Chondrichthyes; family Pristiophoridae; genus Pristiophorus; species Pristiophorus japonicus. The sequence goes on along the minus strand of NC_091989.1, from coordinate 111,597,944 downwards.
GAGATCAGCAATTGGCTTGGGGGAATGATTTAGATTTTGGTGGAGAGGAAAGGTCAGATGGAGAACTGTCCTCAGGTTGCTCGGACACAGCTGTGAGTGGCCACGTCAAACAGAACTGATAGAAGCTGGAGGTAGTTCGTCGGTCCTCTTTCCACAGTTGATTCATAACCTGAGGACACCAGAGACTGGAAATAAAACCGCAGGCTGTGTGACCATCAAATTAAACAAATAAATACTTGAGCAATTAATAAATGTGATTTGCTTGTCACAACCATTTGTCTATCAGGAGTGAACAGGAATCCAAAGTTTCTTGGGTTGTACTTTGCTTCAGGCTTTGGATACATCTATTTAGATTCACTAGATGAATTGATGTTAATATGGAAAAGCTTATGGTCCATGAACATAAGAACATAAGAAATAGGAGCAGGAGTGGGCCATTCGGCCCCTTGAGCCTGCTCCGCCACTCAATAAGATCATGGCTAATTTCCAACTTAACTCCACTTTCCTGCACTATCCCCACATCCCGTCATTCACTTAATAAACAAAAATCTACCGATCTCTATCTTGAATATACTCAACGACTGAGTCTCCACAGCCATCTGGGGTAGAGAATTCAAACGATTCACACCCGCTGAGTGAAGAAATTTCTCCTTATCTCACTCCTAAATGAGACTGTGACCCCTGGTTCTAGACTCCCCAGCCAGGGAAAACATCTTTTCTGCATCTACCCTGTCAAGCACTGCAAGAATTTTGTATGTTTCAGTGAGATCACCTCCCATTCTTCTAAACACGAGAGAATATAGACCAAGTCTACTCAATCTCTCCTCATAGGACAATCGGCATGCACAAGGCTCCATTAGCACCCCAGACCCTAAATTGGGGATCGAGCACTGAAGCTGCGCCGAGCGATGACAGCAACAGTTTCGGGGACACGTCCCGGGCAGCTGGCTGCTAGCGAGGTGAAATTTAAAAGGGAAGTGGCTGGCTGCTCCTGAAAAAAATGTCTGCTTTTATTTTCCGTGCCGGTGTCGATTTGGACGCGGGGTCCGTGCCACGATTGCTCAGCCCGGCACAGTTGATTATGCAGATTGTGCAGCTTGGGCCCTTCCCTTTAATTCAGGGACGAGCCACTCCTAACTCGTTTAACCTATCTTGATAACTAAGATGCTTTGGACTTGGAATTAGTCTAGTGGCCCTCTTCTGCACCCTTTCCAGAGTCTCAATATCGTCCACCATGTGAGGAGACCAGAACTGGGCACAGTATTCCAAGTGGGGCTTGACTAAGTACAAAGACAAAACAGTACGCCTCGTCCTATGGATACACCCCAACACCCTATTTGCTCTAGCTATCACTGCACAGCATTGCTCATGTACCTTTAAGGATGTATGCACTAGAATGCCCAAATCTCTTTCTGCCTCCACCATCTTCAATGCATTTCCCTGGAGGGTGTATAAATGTTGAGCATTTACCCTGCCCACATGTATAACACTGCACTTAGCTAAGTTATACATCATTTTCCAGTCATGAGCCCAGTCTCCCAGCACATTAAGATCTGCCTCAATCAGACGAGCCTCTTCTACTGTTCTAGCTCTCGCACAGATCTTGGTATCATCTGCAAATTTGCAACTTGTCCCACCAACCCCTGAATCCAGATCATTAATAAAAATAGTAAAAAGCAACGGTCCCAGTACTGGGTCCCTTGCTTTTTGTGGTATATATCAACGATTTAGATTTGAATATAGGGAGTATGATTAAGAAGTTTGCAGATAACATTAAAATTGGCAGTGTGGTTGTTAATGAAGAGGAAAGTCATGGGCTGCAGGAGGATATCAATCTACTGGTCAGGTGGGCAGAGCAGTGGCAAATGGAATTTAATTCAGAGAAGTGTGAGGTAATGCACTTTGGGAGGATTATAAGGAAAGGGTATACACATTAAGTAGTAGACCACTTAATAGTGTAAATGAACAAAAGGACCTTGCAGCACTTGTCCACAGATCCCTGAAAGTTGCAAGCCAGGTGGATAAGGTGGTTAAGAAGGCATACGGAATGCTTGCCTTTATTGGCCGAGGCATAGAATATAAGAGCAGGGAGGTTATGCTTAAATTGTATAATACTTTGGTTAGGCCACAGCTGGAATACTGCGTGCAGTTCTGGTTGCCATATTATAGTGTAATATATTCACAGAGCACAGCACACACAGCTCTTAACATGGCAGGCAGCTCTGTCGGAAGCCTCCGGAACAGCCTGGTTCTGTTTATTATTAACTCTGCAGTTGCAGTACACAATATGTCCACATCCACAGTATGGAGCTACAAACATTACAAGCTTACAGACATTACATATAGGAAGGACATGATTGCACTAGAGAGGGTGCAGAGGAGATTTACTAGGATGCTGCCTGAAATGGAGGATCTTAGTTATGTGGACAGATTGGATAGGCTGGGTTTGTTCTCATTGGAACAGAGGAGGTTAAGAGGAGACCTCATTGAGGTGTACAAAATATTGAGGGGCCTAGACATAATGGAGGCCTAGTAGGGCCAATTTCCAATGGTGGAGGGGTCTATTATGAGGGGGCATAGTTTTAAGGTGGTTGGTGAAAAGTTTAGAGGGGATTTGGAGGGGTAGGCTTCTTTACGCAGAGAGTTGTGGGGATCTGGAACTCACTGCCTGGAAGAGTGATGGATGCAGAAACCCTCACCATTTTCAAGAGATGGTTAAATGGGCACTTAAAGTGCTGTAACCTGCAGGATTACAGACCTAGAGCTGGTAATTGGGATTAGACTGGATAACCTCTTGTTGGCTGGTGCAGATATAATGGTACGCACTACAGGGAATTGAATACGGCCAGGGTGATCTCCTGGACTAGTTTCGATTGCCTGGATGGGTCGGAGAGGAATTTTCCAAGATTTTTTTCTCCCTAAATTGGCCTGGGTTTTTATCTGGTTTTTGCCTCTCCCAGGAGATCACATTGCTCCGGTTGGGGTGGAGTGTAGAATATTTCAGTGTAAGGGGTGTCGCAGTTGTGCGGGGCGGACTGGTTGGGCTAGATGCTCTTTGCCTTTCTGCCATTATTCATAGGTTTATATGTAACCTTCAGGGCTGTTGAACGAGGGCCGTGCATCTCTTTGTTGGCCGGTGCAGACACGATGGGCCGAAAGGGCCTCCTTCTGTGCTGTACATTTCTATATTTCTATGATCACTGCGGGTCACCATTGGTGACCGGTCTCCAAACAGATCCAAATCCATCTATAACGACGCTTTGCCTGCGTCCCGCCAGCCAGTTCTGCATGCAGCTCAATATATTTCCACTAATACCAGAGGCTCTGATTTTATAGAGAAGCCTCTTGTGCGGTACCTTGTCAAAAGCTTTTTGTAAATCTAAGTAAACAATGTGTACTGGGCTTCCCTCATCCACCAACTTTGTAACTTCTTCAAAAAGTACAATTAGATTTGTGAGACATGACCTCTTTTTTATGAAGCCATGTTGGGTATCCCAAATATATCCCACCCTATCTAAGTATTCATATATTGCATGCCTTATGATTCCTTCAAGCATCTTACCTATTACTGATGTTAAACTGATGGGCCTATAGTTACCCGGGTCTGCCTTGTCACCTTTTTTAAAAATGGGGATTACATCAGCCTCCTTCCAATCTGTAGGAACCATTCCAGAGTGCAGTGAGCTATTAAAGATACAAGCCAGGGGCTCTCATAGCACATGTGCCATCTCCCAGAGGACCCTCAGGTGGATATTGTCCAGCCCTGCTGCTCTGTCTATTTTTACGTTCTTAATTCTTTCTAAGACAATATGCTTATCTATGTTAATGTTACTAGTAGTCAAATTAGTGTCATTAACTTCTAATATTTGAGCATCATCTTGAAGGGTGAATACTGATGCAAAGTACTCATTTAATATTTCCGCCATTCTCAGTGAGTCCTTTGTAACCTGGCCTTGAACTCCCTTCAGTATCCCAATTCAGTCTTTGATAGTTCTTGGACTCTTCACATAACTAAAAAAGCTCTTCCCATTACTGCCACAGTTGTCTACAGTCCTTTTTTCCATTCGTCTTTTTGCTGTTCTAATATCAGCCTTAGTTTTCTTTAGTTGTTCTTTGCATTCAACCCTATTTATTTGAGTGTTAAATTTCTTTAATTTATACAAATATTTCTGTTTACATTTTATTTGTCTTTGTACATACCCACTCAGCCACATTAGCTTTTCTTACCACATTTCCTTCTTTTGATTTTGGGCACTTGTTTGTTTACCACATTTTTAATTTGATTCCTAAAAACTTTCCATTTATATTCAACATCGGTTGCATCACCACGAAAGAGGGTTAGCCAATTTACCTGTTCCAAATCATCTGCCACTTTGAAATACGGTCTGAGTTGCAGGTTCTCATCACCTTTCATTCTACTACCAATTGGAACCATATGATGATGTGATCACTGTTGCCCAGATGTTCCCCCACATGGAGGCCTGATACGAGATAAGACTTACTACTAAATATCAGATCCAATATATAATCTTGAATAAAAAGCTAGTACTGGGGACCATGAAACTACCGGATTATCGTAAAAAGCCAATTGGTTCACTAATGTCCTTCAGGGAAGGAAATCAGCCATCTTTACTTGGTCTAGCCTATATGTGACTCCAGACTCACAGCAATATGCCTAGAAAGACACACAATCGCAACAAAGAAGTGAAGCAGCACTGTGGGAGTACCTTCACCATAAGAACTGTAGCAGTTCAAGAAGGCGGTTCACACCACCACCTTCTCAAGGGCAATTAGGGATGGGCAATAAATGTTGGCCTTGCCAATCATGCCCACATCCCAAGATCGAATAATAAAAACTCAAACTGCACAGTCTAAAATGGTATTTAAGGCAGAATATCATCAAATATCAAATCTTAACTATTAAGGAGGCAAAATTATCAAGTGTCCCGATTAGGGGCGGTAACCTTCAGGGGCCGGGACTGTTATCGCTCAGCCTGATGTTTCATGTTGATGCGCTACAATGCCCCTCCCCTTCCATTAAATGGGAGGGCCGCTGCGCACTCTGCACAGCCCTTTGGTGGCCGCCTCTGGGCTACCGAGGCAACGTGAGATAAGGTCAGCAGCCGGGCACTCAAGACGGAGTGTCAGCCTAGACCACGCATGGAGAGTCAGCCAACAAATAAAGATGGCGGCCCGGAGCGCTGCAAGCCTCCCCTTTAAACAGCGCCCTGAGAACGGACACCCGACCCACGAAACTGGCGTTGTCATCCGCCCGCACCAGCCTCGCGGACTATGGACCAATTTCCCTCGTGGGGCATTAAGGGGTCGGCGCGGGGCAGTGAGCAGTTGATGCGTATGGCAATGACATCATCGCCGATTGCATGGCGGTCCGGGGCACTAACCGTGGAACACAGTGCTGCCGAGCTAATGCCTCCCAAACCTGCAGAGCAATTTCCCGGGAGGTGGTAGCGCCCCCCTCCTTCAGGTGGTGCAACAAGGGGGCAATTTCGCCCCCTAAATGTTACAGATAAAGTGAACCCAGAATCTGATTTCAACATAAATATGCTAGCATGATGTAACTATTCCAGCCATTTTAGATTCAATCAACCAAAACGTTAATCGCAAATCCAAATTTTGCCATCTTTAACTCGAGTACTCTGTCAATATTTCATTCCTCCTCATGTTTTTACCCCACACACTTTCACATATTATTATAAAAGGACAAAGATATACTGCAACAAGAGATTTGTGGAAAGAATCAGACTAGCCATGCAACTGAGAATATGACCAGAGTGAATAAATAAAAATTTGGGTAAAATAAATGCTAGACAGATTTTAGTAAGACTTTCTTGATTCAAAGAGCAATAAATATTTGGAATAATCTGTCAAGCAGCAAAGTAGAAACAAAGACGCAGAAATTTGTGCACAATGCACCTGGCATCAAATAGGTGTCAACGTGTCCAATATGGCGGGTAGGGCCCGTGCGCACATTCCACGCCAGAGGTTTGCCGCCCGTCATATTGATGATGGCAGAAATAGAGGCATATTTTTCAATTGCAGGTCTCGTTTAGGGATACTGGGTTTATGGCAAATGATGTTGAATATAAAAGTCAAAATGTGATGAAAAATCTATATAAAAGCTCAGTAACACAGTTAGAGTTCTGTGTGCCCTATTGGTCTCCACACGATAGGAAGGATACCGAGACAATAGAGAGGGCACAGATTACAGTCACTGGGATGCTGCCGGATGTGAGGAAATACAAATATGAAGACATGAAAAATTAGGTCTGTTTTCATTCGAACAGAGGAGGTTACATGATGATTTGATAGAGGTGTTTAGAATTATGACGGGGGAGGGGGGGACAAAGCAATAATATCCCTAATTTTGTTTGGGTGCGCGGCAACCTTTAGGCAACTTTGGAACAGAGTGGATAGAAACAGAACGTTTCCAGTGGTTGAAGGGTCTAGTTCGTGATGGTGTATATCCTCCACATGAGCAGTAGCCCTAATCCAATGTGCCCACCCAGTTCCCATTTCCCTCCATCCCCCGTTCCTTCTCCCACCTATCTAACCTATTCTTAAATGTTGACATGGTCTCTGCTTCAATCACTAACTCTGGTTGTGCATTCCTCAGCCTCACCATCCTCTGTGTAAAAATATATCTCCTGCTCTCTGTCCTAAATCTCCTACATTTAATCTGATGTCCAGGTATAATTGTTCAAAGGAAAGTCTTTTCCAATCAACCTCTTTACATTCACAGGACCCCAAATCTTAAACCATGAATTAAATTCTGTCAGTCGTTAATTTTAGTGCCACACTGGGCAGTTCTCATGCCCCTCATACTTTATGAGATACTTGTCAGATGTACACCAGACCAGAACAGGAACATACAAACAGTGATCCTGAAATTCTAACCCTGGTCACACTGGCTGTCGCTGTTTCTGCGAGATTCCACAGTAACATAGAAGTGGTGAGGCTTCCGTCAATGCCTTACAAATGATGGGCAGGGGATAGGAATTCCCTTAACTAGGAGATCCACCCCTGATCTGGAGCCAAGACCCAGCATTTGTACGTAGGGTGGGACACCAAGTGAGTGGAGCACCGGCGACCACAAAGACTGAAAGGAACATTGGCAGGTTCGGGCAACCCTCCCTCTTCCCACCCGCCTCCCGGGCCCCACCCACCGCGGCAGAGGATCGTAGGAGTTTCTGAGAACCTGGGGCAGGCAGGTACCAGAGTTACACCCGAAGTAGCGCAGCTGTCCCCTACAAATATAGAGCCCACTGCAGATCCTGCAAACTCTGGCGGGGTCAGTGCTGGAGGGGAATGTGAGGCACGATCTCGGCCCAAGGAAATTCAGGACCAGTGTGTTTATCTGACCACTAAACAGTGTACTTAAATATAGATTCACAAAATACTTCACATTGAATATTTTCTGACTAACATTATAAAATCTCCATTGGTATCACACCAAATATTAATGTTCTGAAGTTTGCAATAAGCAGGGTGTAGGATTAACCCTGAACATGCCCAACACAACATTCATCGTGCTAACAGTTCAATGCTCGATTTCATTCAGGAAGGTTAGGTTCATTTAAACCAGTAGGTTTACAATCCTCATTCTATTTTGTCAACCCATACACAAATACAAATAGAATAATGTTAGTAAAGAAACATCAAGTCCTTACCTGTGAGTTGCTGGTCCCGGGCACTGTTTGTGATCACACAATGTAGGGATTCAATTTAGTGCTAGAAATTTGCCTGTACTGGGAAATTTGCCTGTGATGTCATTCTTGCATTTATAACCAGCTTCCTTGATTTCATGTGACAACGGGAGCTATGTTCTGAGTGTTGGCAATTTTGTGTACCAACTTAGTGTAAGTCAAAATATGACAAATGTAGCATTAATATTCAATTAGACGGCATTAGTGACAAGTCACAATTTGTGATCTGGGCTCAGACCTGCAGGAAATGTTTCCCATTAATGGACAAACAGAATACGAGCAACCACTGAGACAAGCAAAAAGTGGATCCAAAAAAGTTAAGGACAGAGTTATTTTTCTGATGTTACTGAACACTTATGTAACTCCTGTGGTAAGGCACACTTGGGCCAGGCTTTAATATTGTGACAGTCTCAGAGGAGCATTCCAATAGTTGAGAGTCTTACATGGAGGAGGATATCACTGGACACAGAAGTGATTAACAGTTTAGCTAAATACAATGTGGATATAAACATTCATTAAAAGAATATTTTAAAAATGCCACTAAATTCTCTAAACATTCCTCAAAAGATCAATTCACAGAAACTCTCTAAAAGATCATCTTTACAATTTTTTTCATTGTTAAAACTTCTGTAGAAATCGGTTGTTGTTGTTTTGTGTCTTCACAGAGGATGCGGCAGAGAAAAAAAAGCACGGATTGTGCAGTGTTATGCATGTGTTCAGGGCAAATGCTTAACATTTGTACACCCTCCAGAGAAAGGCATTAAAGATGGTGGAGATAAACAGAAATTTGGACATTCTAGTGCATACATCCTTAAAGGTACATGAGCAATGCTGTGCAGCGATAGCTTGAGCAAATAGGGTGTTGGGGTATATCCATAGGACAATTGAGTATCAGACGAGGCATGCTGTTTTGTCCTTGTACAAGACCTTAGTCAGGCTGTACTTGGAATACTGTGTCCAGTTTTGGTCTCCTCACCTGTGGGTGATATTGAGGCTCTGGAAAGGGTCAGAAGAGGGCACTCGAATAATTCCAAGTCTAAAGCATCTTAGATATCAAGATAGGCTAAACGAGTTGGGGCTCCATATCTTAGAGCAGAGTAAACTTAGGGGGGGATATGATTGAGGTTTATAAGATTATGAAGAGAAAAGACGTTGTTCCTGCTGACAGTTTATTTCAATTAAATAGGTTAGGAATAACCAGGGGTCACAAATTTAAGAAGTTTTGGCCTAGATCTTGGTTAGATGTCAGGAGGTGGTTCTTTGCCCAGAGAACAGACCTCTGGAACAAGCTGCCATTTCATTTGGTGGATGCAGACTTGCTGAATTCCTTCAAGCGAAAGCTAGACTTGTTTCTGGCTGCGGCGGAGATCACCTGTTACAGAAGGTAGGTACTGCAGGGAATTTAATGGCCAGAATGATCTCCTGGACTAGTTTCGATGCCTAGATGGGTCGGAGAGGAACCTCCCAGATTTTTTTTCCCCAAATTGGCCTGGGTTTTTGTTTTTTTACCTCTCCCAGGAGATCAAGTGGTTTCAGATGGGGTGGAGTGTATATGTTGTGATCCACAAGGTATCGCAATTGTGTGGGACAGGCACGATGGACCATATGGTTTTTACATGTCCGTCATTGTACATATGTTCGTATGTACCTCTTTCCAGAACCACAGCCTTCTTATTCACTGCTTCTTGAACATATCAAGGTACGAAGAATGCGCAAGGTAAACTCGAGGTGGGGTAAGGCCTCCTGCCCTTACATCTGCGGCCTCTCCTCAGGCGTGGACACACATCGGCCATATCCCGTCTGTGTAGCTGGCACTTTTGAAGTAGTCGCCGCAGCATGACGTGGTGTGCCAACACTGCCTCCATCAAGTTGCTGGTAAGAGCGAGATGGTACTCATCAATGGAGCCAAAATGGTCATCGTCAAGGTAAATACTCAGCAGCTGTAGCACACCAACACCTACACACTCTGCTAGGAGAATACGTGGCACACACCGCGACCTCTGTGCCCCGGTTACTACTCCCTTTATACACCGCCCCGGCATCGTAACCGTCAGTTGTGAACGCCAGCTTTCTGTGACGTGTTCACTGCCACCCGGTAATGAGACTCCAAATCCAAAGTCCGCATCAGCGGCGCCAGCGAGGCATTGCATGCATACAATTGGCGGTAAAGGGCAAGGCAGTAGTTCTTTGCGCCACTGCAAAAACTCACCCGAAGTTTGCACCAGGTGGTGAGATCGCGAGCATGGCGCTGAGCCATTAGCGGCACAGAAACGCCTCTCCGGGGCACTAACGGCTGATGGTAACCAACCAAATTTCAACCCCAAAGACTTTAAATAAGTGAGCGAGAGAAGCGGCTGGAGATAAAGGTAGGCCCGACTTTTAAGACACTTAGGGAGAACAATATGGGACCTTAGCACCTCCTGTTGGCACCTAGCGGGGGCGCTATGTGGGCGGTGCGGCAGTAGATCCACGGCAAAGCAAATCCTGCACTGCACGCCAAACCTGTCCCCCCGTAATGTCGCTGCTACGAGTTAGCACCAGAGACTTCACACCAGGCAGATCGTGACAACGTCGAGCGTGCAATGCTCACTGGGCGCCCGGTCTTCAAAATTCATTGTCGCCCCCTGTCTTAGCGCCTCGCCCCGCCAGCGACAGGAAGAGCAGGCGTCAAACAGGCGGATGCAGGCTCCAGGGGCGCTACTTAAAGGGATCATGTGTAATGAGTCGCTGCTGTGAGGTTAGTGCTGTTTCACTGCTTCCTTGTCAGTTTGACAGTATGCAACGCTGAATTCAATCATTTAAAGGTTGTTTCATCTCCAGAATGGTGTAGCTACTCAAAATTAGTGACATTTTTATTCTCACGACATATCAAAGTGCTACACTAAAATGAGGTTCTGCAGCATCAATGAACCTCCCCTTTACGAACTGGAAAGAGCCGGTAGCAATGATGACTTGTGATTCGACTGCACCTGATATTGCTTAGCGCTTTGAATCTAATGCCATGGAGTCAGACCATTAGCACTTGATTTAGCACTCCAATTCTTTCTTTGAGAAATAAGATTTCATGTTGCATGCAGCGTGATTTATTAGTGTCTGGCGCTAAATCTTAACCTATTCTAAAGTTACCACCCATTCCTGGGCTATAATTAATTTCTCCCCCTTAGTCTTAAGGTTATTTCTGTATGTTAGTTAATAGTCGAACAAATAGTAGCGTGGCAGGGTCATGGAACGCCCATCCTGCAGCATGAGGGAACTCCAGGATGCTTCTCTTGTCCTGGACAACCACATGTGCAAGAAATGTCGTCAGCCAGATGAGCTCGACTCTGGGTTTTGGAGTTTAAGCAGCAGCTGCCGTCCCTGCGGTGCATCCGTGAGGCTGAGAGTTACGTGGATAACAAGTTTCAGGAGGTGCTCACCCTGCAGCATAAGAGTGTGCAGGCGGGAGGGAATGGATGACTGTCACACTGAACAAGAAGACCTGGCAGGTAGTGCAGGAGTGCCTTGAGTGAATCTCACTCTCCAACCAGTGGTGAGAGCGATGCTTCCTCTGGGGAGTACAGCCAGAGGCAAGTCCACAGCACTACGGGTGGCTCTGCTATACAAGGGAGGTGGAGGAAGACCTGGTAGGCCATAATGGTAGAGGATTTGATAGATAGGGGAAAACTCAGGAGTTTCTGCAGCTGCAGACATGATTCCAGGCACATAAATAATAAATGAGTAATAAGAGGAGGGATGGGGTGGATCTGGGACCAAAACAGAGACATACATATGGAGGCAGAGGGCATGGCTGGGGAATAAAATGAGTACTTAGCATCTGTCTTCATCAAGGAAGAAGATGCTGCCAAAGTCATAGTGAAAGAGGAGGTAGTGGAGATTCTGGATGAGATAAAAATTGATAAAGAGGAGGTACTAGAAAAGCTGACTGTACTGAAAGTTGATAAGTCACCAGGACTGGATGGGATACATCTCGGATGCTAAGGGAGGTTAAGGAGGATATCGCAGAGGTACTGGCCATAATTTTCCAATCCCCCTTGGGTACAGGGGTGGGGCTAGAGGACTGGCGAACTGTAAATGTCACATCCTTGTTCAAAAAAGGATGTAAAGATAAACCCAACAACTACAGGCCAGTCAGTTTAACCTCGGAGTGGAGGAAGGTATACAGTGGTGTTCTTCAGGAGTCAGTACTAGGAGCACTGTCTTTCTTGATATATATTAATGACATGGACTTGGGATTACAGAGTACAATTTCAAAATTTGCAGATGACACAAAACTTGGAAGTAAAGTGAACGGTGAGGAGGAGAGTGATAGACTTCAAGAAGACATAGACAGGCTGGTGAAATGGGCAGACATGTGGCAGATGAAATTTAATGTAGAATAGTGCAAAGTGAGATGTATTGATAGGAAGAATGAGAAGAGGCAATATAAACTAAAGAGTACAATCCTAAAAGGGGTGAACAAAGAGACCTGGGGGTATATGTGCAGAAATTATTGAAACTGGCAGGGCAGGTTGAGAAAGCAGGTAAAATAGCAGACTGGATATTGGGCTTCATAAATAAAGTCATAGAGTACTAAAGCAAGGAAGTTATGATGAACCTTTATAAAACACTGATTTGGCCTCAACTAGAGTACTCCGTCCAATTCTGGGCACCGCACTTCAGGAAGGATGTGAAGGCCTTAGAGAGGTTGCAGGAAAGCTTTAGGAGAATGATTCTAGGGATGAGGTACTTCAGTTACATGGATAGACTGGAGAAGCTGGAGTTGTTCTCCTTATAGCACAGAAGATTGAGAGGAGATTTGATAGAGGTATTCAAAATCATGAGGAGTCAAGACAGAGCAGATAGAGAGAAATTGTTCCCATTGGTGGAAGGGTCGAGAACCAGAGGACACAGATTTAAGGCGATTGACAGAAAAAACAATGGCGACGTGAAGAAAATCATTTTTATACAGCGAGTGGTTAATATCTGGAATGCACTGCCTGAAAGGGTGGTGGAGGCAGACTCATTCGCGGCTTTCAAAAGGAAATTGGATATGTACCTGAATGAATAAAACTTGCAGAGCTACAGGGAAAAGGCAGGGGAGTGGGACTAACTGAAGTGCTCTTGCAGAGAGCCGGCACGGGTTTGACGGGCTGAATGGTCTCCTTCTGTGCGGTAACCATCCTGCGATTCTATGGGCTAGAAATTGCGTAGTGTCCCGTTTGGGGCGATAACTTTTCAGGGAGCACCAGGCAGGAAAGATTATTTGATCCTGGGAACTTCTGCTTTACCGTTCCAACAGGGAGATGGAGCGCTAAATCAAGCTCGATCACTTCCCTTAGAGGCTGAAGTCAGTGCGAGGGGCAGTCGTGGCAGAGTGCTGAGTAATGTTCCATGCCGCCTAGCCACTTTGGTGGCTCCTTCCCTCGCTTAAAGGGAAGGGCCAATGTTGGTGTGATTCAATATTCATCCTATTTCTGTGGGGCCACTGGACCTGCGCTACATGCATAACAGCCCCAAGCTCTCTAAGAGAGTGCAGAGTTGATGAATCATGGGGTCCAAAAAAAGAAAAATGCAACAGACTGGGGAGATTCATAAATGTTGCCCTACCTGACCACCATTGACTTTCAGTAGCGTTCCCCAAGCGGCCAGCCGAGGTGACAACGCCTCCTGCAGCTGCCGCTGTTGACGCCCGGCGATGCTGCAGGGGGCGGGAGCGAATTTCACATCCGGGACGCTAACAGGGCACTGTGCACCAGATGACACCACAATCTACGGGGCGCAACAGAGCGAGATGGTATATGTTAGCATCAGTGTGAAACCGCCAGCGAAGTTTGCAAGTGTCGGTGAATTTTCCGCACCAGGTCAGTAACCCTTTAGTGCCCCATTACTGACCCCTGCAGGTGCTGATGGGAGGTGCAAAGCAAGCCAACGTCTCCCCTACGATTCTATGAAGTTGGCACATATAAAAGATCTGTGTCACACTTGCACCCAATTGGCTTTAATTTATCCACCGCCCGACATTAATGCCTCAAAAAATCGTCAACCTAATTTCCAGCCCATAGTATTTACACAGCACCTATCACTGCATCAGGAAGTCCCAAAGCGCTTTGCAGGTAATGAAGTATTTTTGATGTAGAGTCACAGTTGTAATGGAGGAAATGCAGCAGCGAATTTGCTCCCAGCAAGTTCCCCAAACAGCAGAGACAATGAGCACATAGTGTGGGTATTGGTGTGTTAGTTGAGGGATAAAAATTTGCCAGAAAACCAGAGGAATTCCCCAGCTCTTCTTCGAAAGATGCAATGGGCTCGTTTATCCACCTGAGGAGGCAAAAGGGGCGTCGATTTAACATCTCATCTGAAAGGCAACCCCCCGTGAGAGTTCAGCGCTCCCTCAGTACAGTACTGGAGTGTCAGTGCCCCCGTGAGAGTTCAGCGCTCCCTCAGTACAGTACTGGAGTGTCAGTGCCCCCGTGAGAGTTCAGCACTCCCTCAGTACAGTACTGGAGTGTCAGTGCCCCCGTGAGAGTTCAGCGCTCCCTCAGTACAGTACTGGAGTGTCAGTGTGCTGACGTCCCTATTTAACATCAATAACATTCTGTTACAGTCTGGACTCTGCTTATTTGCCTAGATTTTCATTTCTTTCTCTTTATTTCCTGCCATTTTTATCTAAACTGATTTTATCTTTAAAAGCAAACAGCAACCTGTGCTAATGTTTTCCCCTCTGTAAGAGCCTTGTTTCCTCCTAACAAAGGTGGCTATTTTGATTAATTAGATAGGGAAAAGATACAAAGACATATTTTCTTTTATTTGTTTCAGGGTATGGGGGTTGCAGGCAAGGCCAGCATTTATTGCCCATCCCTAATTGCACCTTGAGAAGGTGGTGGTGAGCAACCTTCGTGAACCACTGCAGTTCTTGTGGTGAAGGTACCCCCACAGTGCTGTTAGGGAGGGAGCACTAGGATTTTGATCCAGCCACAATGAAGGAATAACAATATATTTCCAAGTCAAGATGGTGTGTAACTTGGAGGGGAACTTGCAGATGATGGTGTTCCCATGTGCCTGCTACCCTTGTCATTCTAGGTGGTGGAGGTCGCGGATTTGGGAGATGTTGCCGAAGAAGCCTTGACGTGTTGCTGCAATGCATCTTGTAAATGTTACACACTACAGCCGATGGTGGAGGGAGTGAATGTTGAAGGTGGTGGATGAGATCCCATTCAAGCAGGCTGCTTTGTCCTGAATGGTGTCGAGCATCTTGTGTGTTGCAAGAGCGGTGCTCATCCAGGCAAGTGGAGAGTATTCCATCAAATTCCTGACTTGTGCCTTGTAGATGTTGGAACGGCTTTGGGGAGTCAGGTGATGAGACATTGCCGCAGAATATCCAGCCTCTGACCTGCTCTTGTTGCCATTGTATTTATGTGGCTGGTCCAGTTATGTTTCTGGTCAATGGTGACCCCCAGGATGTTGATGGTGGGGGATTCGGCGAGAGTAATGCCGTTGAATATCAATGGGAGGTGGTTTGGCTCTTGCTTGTTGGAGCTGGTCATTGCCTGGCACTTTTGTGGTGTGAATGTTACATGCCACTTATCAGCCCAAAGCTGAATGTCGTCCAGATCTTGCTGCATACGGGCATGGACTGTTTCATTTTTTGAGGAGTTGGGAATGGAACTGAGCACTGTGCAATCATCAGCAAACAACCCCACTTCTGACCTTATGATGGAGGGAAGGTCATTGATGAAGCAGCTGAAGATG
This sequence comes from Pristiophorus japonicus, assembly GCF_044704955.1. NCBI lineage: Eukaryota > Metazoa > Chordata > Chondrichthyes > Pristiophoridae > Pristiophorus > Pristiophorus japonicus. The sequence continues at coordinate 111,582,492 of NC_091989.1, read as the reverse complement.
GTTGGGCCGAGGACACTGCCTAGAGGAAGACCTGCAGCGATGCCTTGGGGCTGGGAGAATGGAACTCCAACAACCACAACCATCTTTCTTTGTGCTAGGTATGACTCCAGCCAATGGAGAGTTTTCCCTCTGATTCCCATTGACTTCAATTTTACTAGGGCTCCTTGAAGCCACATTCTGTCAAATGCTGCCTTGATGTCAAAGGCAGTCAGTCTCACCTCACCTCTGAAATTCAGCTCTTTTTCCATGTTTGGACCAAGGCTATTATGAGATCGGGAGCCAAGTGGTCCTGGCAGAACCCAAACTGAGCATTGGGGAGCAGGTTTTTGGTGAGTAACTGTCACTTGATAGTACTGTCGATGACACCTTCCATCACTTTACTGATGATTGAAAGTAGACTGATGGGCGGTAATTGCCCGGATTGAATTTGTCCTGCTTTTTGTGGATACGACATAACTGGGCACTTTCACACATTGCCAGGTAGATACCAGTGTTGCAGCTATACTGGAACAGTTTGGCTAGAGGCATGGCTAGTTCTGGAGCAAAAGTCTTCAGCACGACATCCGGGATGTTGTTGGGGCCCATAGCATTTGCTGTATCCAGTGTGCTCAGTTGCTTCTTGATATCACATGGAGTGAATCGAATTGACTGAAGAGTGGCTTCTATGATGGTGGGGACCTAAGAGAGAGGCCAACATGAATCATCCACTCGGTACTTCTGGTTGAACTTGGTTGCAAATGCTTCAGCTTGGTTACAGGTTACAGATTGTGGTGGAATACAATTCTGCTGCTGCTGATGGCCCACAGTGCCTCATCGCTGCCCATTTTTGAGCTGCTAGATCGGTTATGAATCTATCCCATTTAGCATGGTGGTTGTGCCACACAACACGATGGAGGGTGTCTTCAGTGTGAAGATGGAACTTAGTCTGCAGAAGGTCACCGCTATCATGGACGAGGTCAAGTAGATTTTTCACTCATGGTGGTTCTCTCACCACTGCTACAGGCCAAGTCTAGGACCCGGCCAGCTCAGTCATTAGTGGTGCTACCGAGCCAGTCTTGGTGATGTCCCCCACCAGAGTACATTCTGTGCCCTTGCTACCCTCCGTCCTTCTTCCAAGTGGTGTTCAATATGGAGGAGTATTGATTCATCAACTGAGGGAGGGCCGTAGGAGGGGTCAGCATGCCCATGCTTGACCTGAAGCCATGAGAATTCTTGAGGGTGGGAGTTCATGTTGATGACTCCCAGGGCCACTCCCTTCCGACTGTATAACACTGTGCTGCCACATCCGGTGGGTCTGTCCTGCCAGTGGGACAGGACATACCCAGGGATGGTGATGGAGGAAAAGTTACATTGGCTGAAAGGTATGATTCTGTGAGTATAGAATCATACAATCATAGAAATTTACAGCAGAGAAGGAGGCCATTTCAGCCCATTGTGTCCGCGCTGGCTGACCAAGAGCTATCCAGCCGAATCCCACTTTCCAGCTCTTGGTCCGTAGCCCTGTAGGTTACGGCACTTTAAGTGCACATCCAAGTATTTTTTAAATGTGGTGAGGGATCCTGCCTCTACCACCCTTTCAGGCAGTGAGTTCCAGACCCTCACCACCCTCTGGGTGAAGAAATTTCCCCTCGTATCTCCACTAAACCTCCCCTCAATTACTTTAAATCTTTGCTCCCTGGTTGTTGACCCCTCTGCCGAGGGAAACAGATCCTTCCTATCCACTCTATCCAGGCCCCTCATAATATTATACACCTCATTCAGGTCTCCCCCTAGCCTCCTCTGTTCGAAAGAAAACAGACCGAGTATCTCCAATTTTTCCTCATCGCCAAAATGTTCTAGTCCAAGCAACCTTCTTGTAAATCTACTCTGCACTCTTTCCAGTGCAATAACATCTTTCCTGTAATGTGGTAACAAGAACTGCACACAATACTCCAGCTGCAGCCTAACCAGAGTTTTATACAATTCAGGCATAATCTCCTTGCTCTTGTATTCCATGCCTCGACTAATAAAGGCAAGTATTTCATATGCCTTCTTAACCACCTTATGTACCTGGCCTGCTCCTTCAGGGATCTGGGACCTGCACTCCAAGGTCCCTTTGTTCCTTACACTTTTCAGTGTTGTACCATTTAATGTGTATTCCCTTGCCTTATTAGACTTCCCCAAATGCATTACCTCACACTTACCCGGATTGAATTCCATTTGCCACTGTTCTGCCCACCTGACCAGTATGTTGATATCTTCCTGCAGTTCGCAGTTTTCTTCTTCATTATCAACTACATAGCCTATTTTAGTTTAATTTGCAAACTTCGTAATTATACCCCCAACATTTAAGTCCAAGCCATTGATATATACCACAAAAAGCAAGGGACGCAGCACTGAACCCTGCGGAACCCCACTGGATACAGCCTTCCAGCCACAAAAACACCCATCAACCATTAGCCTTTGCTTCCTGCCTCTGATCCAATTTTGGATCCAACTTGCTACTTTACCCTGGATCTCATGGGCTATTACTGTAAAGTCCTTACTCTACAGTATGAAACCACACGAGGCACATTCTGGGGACAAGGTCACTCTGTGACCTTAACTCTTTATTCACAGGACTCCAAAGACGATGACCCTGCGTGGGACCTCCCTTTTTATACCTGGGTGATCAGGTAAGGAGTGTCTCCCACAAGTTCACCCCTTGTGGTCAAGGTGTGCATCTAGGTTGAGTGTATACAGCAATACAGTGGTGTTACATTGTGGTTACATACATGACATCACCTCCCCCCCACCACCCCCAAAGTCTTATTGGGATCATAGATTTAGTCTTTCAGGTGGTCTACGCTCCCTCGTGGAGCGCCGCAGTTGGGGCTCTGGTTGTTGGACACTGACGTGAGTGTCTGTCACCTGTGGTGATTCTGGCCTGTCCGGGCTGACTGCAGGGACTGTGCATTCTTCTGATTGCTCTTGTTGCTCATTCACTGGCGGTCTTGTGAGCTCCATCTCATGGTCTTCTTCAGATTCCTCCGTGTCGATGCTGAACCTTTTTTTTACTTGGTCCAGATGCTTACGGCATATCTGACCATTGTTCAGTTTTCCCACGATTACCCTATTCCCCTCTTTGTCAATTACAGTGCCCTCAAGCCATTTGGGCCCCATGGCGTGATTGAGGACGAATATAGGATCATTTATTTCTATACATCTCCCCCTCGCATTATGGTCATGGTACTCGTTTTGTGACTTGCGCTTGCCCTCAACTATGTCGGTCAGGACTGGGTGAATGAGGGACAACCGAGTTTTGAGTGTCCGTTTCATTAGTAGCTCTGCGGGCGGGACCACCGTGAGCGAGTGCGGTCGGGATCGATAGGCCAGCAGGAGACGTGATAGGCGGCATTGTAGGGAGGGTCCTTGAATCCTGAGCATACCTTGCTTAATGATTTGGACCGCACGTTCTGCCTGGCCATTAGGCTGGTTTGCACAGTGCAGTCCTGACGTGGTTGATGCCATTACCCAACATAAACTCTCGGAATTCGTAGCTTGTGAAACATGGGCCATTATCACTAACCAGGATGTCCGGCAAGCCATGGGTTGCAAAGATCGCACGGAGGCTTTCCACAGTGGTGGATGATGTGCATGAATTCAGAATGATGCACTCGATCCATTTCGAGTACGCATCTACCACAATAAGGAACATCTTACCCATGAACGGGCCTGTGTAGTCAACATGAATGCGTGACCATGGCCTGGTGGGCCAGGGCCACGGGCTGAGCGGGTCCTCCTTGGGGGCATTACCCAGCTGGGCACACATCGTGCACCCGCGAACAGTGTTCCAGGTCTGAATCAATTCCAGGCTGTGGAGTTCCCTGATGAATGCCTCCCTGCCCTTCTGGGGCATAACTACCCGGCTGCCCCATAGTAGGCAGTCGGCTTGGATGGAGAGCTCATCCATCCGTCTTTGGAACGGTCTGACCTCCTCAGGGCATGTTCCGTGTGCGGGCGCCCAATCCCCAGTCAGGACACATTTCTTAATCAGGGATAGAAGGGGATCTCTGTTTGTCCAGATTTTGATCTGGCAGGCTGTGGTGGGGGAGCCTGTGCTGTCAAAGGCATCGACAGCCATGACCATCTCGGCGCTTTGCTCCGCTGCCCTCTCAGTGGTGGCCAGTGGAAGCCTGCTGAGTGCGTCAGCGCAATTTTCAGTGCCGGGCCAGGGCCGGAGCCGAATGGAGTAGTCATAAGCAGCCAGCGTGAGAGCCCATCACTGTATGCGAGCTGATGCATTGGCATTGATAGCCTTGCATTCTGACAACAGCGATGTTAATGGCTTGTGGTCCGTCTCTAATTCAAACTTCCTACCAAAGAGGTACTGATGCATTTTTTTGACACCATAGACACATGCAAGCACTTCCTTCTCGACAATCCCATATCCCCATTCTGCTTGAGAGAGCGACCTGGAGGCATAAGCCACAGGTTGTTGTTGACCCACAGCATTGCCCTGCTGCAACATGCACCCAACCCCATAGGACGATGCATCACATGTCAGAACCAATTTTTTACAGAGGTCATACAGGGTCAACAACTTGTTTGAACAAAAGCGCGTTCCTGACAGACCCCCCAAAACCAATCGTAACCCTTACCCAGGAGCACGTGTAGCGGCTCCAACAACATGCTCAGGTTCGGCAGAAAGTTCCCGAAATAGTTCAACAGTCCCAGGAATGAACGCAATTCCGATGTGTTGCAGGGCCTGGGTGCTCGTCGAATCGCCTCTGTTTTGGTTTCGGTGGGCCGAATCCCATCTGCAGCAGCTCTCCTGCCCAGAAACTCAACCTCAAGAGCTAAGAACACACATTTAGACTTCTTGAGTCGCAGGCCTACCCGGTCCAGTCGGCGTAGCACCTCCTCCAGGTTGTGGAGGTGTTCCTCGGTCTCTCGACCCGTGATGAGGATGGCGTCCTGGAATACGATCGTTCCAGGAATGGACTTAAGCAGGCTTTCCATGTTTCGTGGAAAAATCGCGGCCGCTGATCGCAAACGGGCGCCTGTTATAAATGAACAGTCCCTTGTGCGTGGTGATGGTGGTCAGTAGTTTAGATTCGTCAGCCAGTTCCTGGGTCATATAGACTGAAGTGAGGTCCAACTTGGTGAACAGCTTGCTGCCTGCCAGCGTGGCGAAGAGGTCCTCCGCTCTTGGGAGCAGCTATTGATCTTGTAGGGACACTCGATTGATGGTGGCCTTGTAGCCGCCACAGATCCTGATGGAGCCATCTGCTTTTAGGATGGGAACGATGGGGCTAGCCCAGTCACTGAATTCAACAGGCGAGATGATGCCCTCTCTCAACAGCCGGTCCAATTCGCTCTCGATCTTTTCCCGCATCACATATGGCACCGCTCTGTCTTTGTGGTGTACTGGCCTGGCATCCGGGGTGATGTGTATCACTACTTTAGTGCCTTTGAAAGTCCCGACGCCAGGTTGGAATAGTGAATTGAATTGTTGTGAGCATGAACTTCGCTCCACAGATGACATTGCGTGAACATCCCCCCATTTCCAGTTCATCTCAGCTAACCAGCTCCTCTCCAACAGTGCAGGACCTTGCCTGGGACAATCCAGAGCGGTAGCCGATTCACTGACCCATTGTGTGTGACAGCCAACATTGCACTGCCTAGCACCAGAATGATTTCTTTAGTGTAAGTCCGTAATTGTGTCTCAACACGTGCTAATTTGGGTCTACTGGCCTTAAGTGGCCATAGCTTCTCAAATTGCTGAATGCCCATGAGTGACTGGCTTCATGTGTACAGGGATACAGTTTAATAAAACCCTTATCATCATTGGTGGCGCTCTGGTGTATGAACTGTGAATATTCACCACATGGACCCGCTGAACCTCGGCATCCATCGATTTGTCCCAAAGGCCATCCTACCTCAAAGAACCCTATTCCGGTCTATCCGCCTCATATATTAGTCTGGTTGCAGACTTTCTGCACCTTCGAGCTAAGTGGCCACTGAAATTGCAGTTTCTGCAGACAAACTGTTGAAATCTGCAAGATCTAGCTGAGTGTTTTCCCCCACACCTCCAGCATGAGTTAAAGTTTCCATTGTTGGGAGCAAAGGGACTATGGCCAGGCATTCCGCGCTGACTGTCCGTTTGACTGCTCTTAAGTACCCTATTGGTGGGTGTCAATGGCCCCATCCCGACTGCATTCTCCACTGTGATGGCGTGAATGTCCGTTCAGCCTGCCATTGTCTCTGTTGAAGTCCTGCTCTGGGGTCTATTGCTTCGGACTGCCCCTGCCTGCATGCGGGGCTCTGAGTCGCATTGATGATGTTGACCAATGCAGGGAGACAGAGGGAAACAAAAAGGAGGCAAAAGCAAAAGACAGAAAGGAGATGAGGAAAAGTGGAGGGCAGAGAAACCCAAGGCAAAGAACAAAAAGGGCCACTGTACAGCAAAATTCTAAAAGGACAAAGGGTGTTAAAAGAACAAGCCTGAAGGCTTTGTGTCTTAATGCAAGGAGTATCCGCAATAAAGTGGGTGAATTAACTGTGCAAATAGATGTTAACAAATATGATGTGATTGGGATTACGGAGACGTGGCTCCAGGATGATCAGGGCTGGGAACTCAACATCCAGGGGTATTCAACATTCAGGAAAGATAGAATAAAAGGAAAAGGAGGTGGGGTAGCATTGCTGGTTAAGGAGCAAATTAAGGCAATAGTTCGGAAGGACATTAGCTTGGATGATGTGGAATCTATATGGGTAGAGCTGCAGAATACCAAAGGACAAAAAACGTTAGTGGGAGTTGTGTACAGACCTCCAAACAGTAGTAGTGATGTTGGGGAGGGTATCAAACATGAAATTAGGGGTGCGTGCAATAAAGGTGCAGCAGTTATAATGGGTGACTTTAATATGCACATAGATTGGGTTAACCAAACTGGAAGCAATACGGTAGAGGAGGATTTCCTGGAGTGCATAAGGGATGGTTTTTTAGACCAATATGTCGAGGAACCAACTAGGGGGGAGGCCATCTTAGACTGGGTGTTGTGTAATGAGAGAGGATTAATTAGCAATCTCGTTGTGCGAGGCCCCTTGGGGAAGAGTGACCATAATATGGTGGAATTCTGCATTAGGATGGAGAATGAAACAGTTAATTCAGAGACCATGGTCCAGAACTTATAGAAGGGTAACTTTGAAGGTATGAGGCGTGAATTGGCTAGGATAGATTGGCGAATGATACTGAAGGGGTTGACTGTGGATGGGCAATGGCAGACATTTAGAGACCGCATGGATGAACTACAACAATTGTACATTCCTGTCTGTCGTAAAAATAAAAAAGGGAAGGTGGCTCAACCGTGGCTATCAAGGGAAATCAGGGATAGCATTAAAGCCAAGGAAGTGGCATACAAATTGGCCAGAAATAGCAGAGAACCCGGGGACTGGGAGAAATTTAGAACTCAGCAGAGGAGGACAAAGGGTTTGATTAGGGAAGGGAAAATGGAGTACGAGAAGAAGCTTGCAGGGAACATTAAGACGGATTGCAAAAGTTTCTATAGATATGTAAAGAGAAAAAGGTTAGCAAAGACAAACGTAGGTCCCCTGCAGTCAGAATCAGGGGAAGTCATAACGGGGAACAAAGGAATGGCGGACCAATTGAACAAGTACTTTGGTTCGGTATTCACTGAGGAGGACACAAACAACCTTCCGGATATAAAAGGGGTCGGAGGGTCTAGTAAGGAGGAGGAACTGAGGGAAATCCTTACTAGTCGGGAAATTGTGTTGGGGAAATTGATGGGATTGAAGGCCGATAAATCCCCAGGGCCTGATGGACTGCATCCCAGAGTACTTAAGGAGGTGGCCTTGGAAATAGTGGATGCATTGACAGTCATTTTCCAACATTCCATTGACTCTGGATCAGTTCCTATGGAGTGGAGGGTAGCCAATGTAACCCCACTTTTTAAAAAGGGAGGGAGAGAGAAAACAGGGAATTACAGACCGGTCAGCCTGACATCGGTAGTGGGTAAAATGATGGAATCAATTATTAAGGATGTCATCGCAGTGCATTTGGAAAGAGGTAATATGATAGGTCCAAGTCAGCATGGATTTGTGAAAGGGAAATCATGCTTGACAAATCTTCTGGAATTTTTTGAGGATGTTTCCAGTAGAGTGGACAAGGGAGAACCAGTCGATGTGGTATATTTGGACTTTCAGAAGGCTTTTGACAAGGTCCCACACAAGAGATTAATGTGCAAAGTTAAAGCACATGGGATTGGGGGTAGTGTGCTGTCATGGATTGAGAACTGGTTGTCAGACAGGAAGCAAAGAGTAGGAGTAAATGGGGACTTTTCAGAATGGCAGGCAGTGACTAGTGGGGTACCGCAAGGTTCTGTGCTGGGGCCCCAGCTGTTTACACTGTACATTAATGATTTAGACGAGGGGATTAAATGTAGTATCTCCAAATTTGCGGATGACACTAAGTTGGGTGGCAGTGTGAGCTGCAAGGAGGATTCTATGAGGCTGCAGAGCGACTTGGATAGGTTAGGTGAGTGGGCAAATGCATGGCAGATGAAGTATAATGTGGATAAATGTGAGGTTATCCACTTTGGTGGTAAAAACAGAGAGACAGACTATTATCTGAATGGTGACAGATTAGGAAAAGGAGAGGTGCAACGAGACCTGGGTGTCATGGTACATCAGTCATTGAAGGTTGGCATGCAGGTACAGCAGGCGGTTAAGAAAGCAAATGGCATGTTGGCCTTCATAGCGAGGGGATTTGAGTACAAGGGCAGGGAGGTGTTGCTACAATTGTACAGGGCCTTGGTGAGGCCACACCTGGAGTATTGTGTACAGTTTTGGTCTCCTAACCTGAGGAAGGACATTCTTGCTATTGAGGGAGTGCAGCGAAGGTTCACCAGACTGATTCCCGGGATGGCGGGACTGACCTATCAAGAAAGACTGGATCAACTGGGCTTGTATTCACTGGAGTTCAGAAGAATGAGAGGGGACCTCATAGAAACGTTTAAAATTCTGACGGGCTTAGACAGGTTAGATGCAGGAAGAATGTTCCCAATGTTGGGGAAGTCCAGAACCAGGGGACACAGTCTAAGGATAAGGGGGAAGCCATTTAGGACTGAGATGAGGAGGAATTTCTTCACCCAGAGAGTGGTGAACCTGTGGAATTCTCTACCACAGAAAGTTGTTGAGGCCAATTCACTAAATATATTCAAAAAGGAGTTAGATGAAGTCCTTACTACTAGGGGAATCAAGGGGTATGGTGAGAAAGCAGGAATGGGGTACTGAAGTTGCATGTTCAGCCATGAACTCATTGAATGGCGGTGCAGGCTAGAAGGGCCGAATGGCCTACTCCTGCACCTATTTTCTATGTTTCTATGTTTCTATGACTCCCTGATCCATCACCGCGTTAGAGGCAGAATTGCGCGCATATATTATTATCGTCTCTTCCTCTTCCGACATGAAAGTTTGAGCCATCAACGCCGCCGCTTCCAAGGTTAAATCCTTGGTCTCAATTAATTTGCGGAAAATTTCCGCATGACCGATGCCCTCGATAAAGAAGTCCCTTAGCATCTCCCCGCTGCAGGCGTCTGTGAACTTACAGAGGCTAGCCAAACGCCAGAGGTCCGCTACGAAGTCCGGTATGCTCTGTCCTTCATGACGTTGGTGGGTGTAGAATCTGTGTCGGGCCATATGTATGCTACTCGCCGGTTTGTGGTGCTCCCCGATCAATTTGCTAAGTTCTTCAAAGGTTTTGCCACCGGCTTTTCGGGTGCTAGTAAGTCCTTCATGAGCGCGTAAGTCTTTGGTCCGCAGCTGGTCAAAAGATGAGCCCTTCGCTTGTCGGCCGCTGCATCCCCCAGCCATTCTTTCGTAACGAAGCTTTGCTGAAACCTCTCAACAAAATTGTCCCAGTCCTCCCCAACACAGTACCGTTCCACTGTGCTACCGGTGGCCATTCTCGTGGGTCGGGAATTCGCGCTTCTTGTCGCCAATGTAAAGTCCTTACTCTACAGTATGAAACCACACGAGGCACATTCTGGGGACAAGGTCACTCTGTGACCTTAACTCTTTATTCACAGGACTCCAAAGACGATGACCCTGCGTGGGACCTCTCTTTTTATACCTGTGTGATCAGGTAAGGAGTGTCTCCCACAAGTTCACCCCTTGTGGTCAAGGTGTGCATCTAGTTTGAGTGTTTACAGTAATACAGTGGTGTTACATTGTGGTTACATACATGACAAGCATCACAGCAAAACTCTCTCTACTATGTGGCAACAAAGTGCCTGTGACCGCAGCCTTGGACAACTCCTCCTGCTGCAACATGGGAGTTTTCCACTTTCCACATCATCAGAACATAAGAAATAGGAACTTGAGTAGGCCATTTGGTCCTTCGAGCCTGCTCCACCATTCAACTCCATCTTCCCACAATATCCCCATATCCCTTAATTCCCTTTGTTCCCAAAAATTTAATAAACTCTGTCTTGAATATACTCAATGACTGAGCATCCACAGCCCTCTGGGGTAGAGCATTCCAAAGATTCACAACCCTTTGAGTGAAGAAATTTCTCCTCATCTCAGACCTAAATGGCCGACCTTTTATTTTGAGACTGTGACCCTGTGTTCTAGATTCCCCGGCCAGGGGAAACATTTTCTCACGTTAACCCAGTCAAGCCCCTTAAGAATTTTATATGTTTCAATTAGATCACCTCTCATTCTTCCAAACTCTGGGGAATATAGTCCTAGTCTACTCAATCTCTCCTCATAGGGCAATCCCCTCATCCAGGAACCAGTCTAGTGAACCTTTTTTGCACTCCCTCTAAGGCAGGTATGTATTTCCTTAGGTAAGGAGACTCGAACTGTACACAGTATTCCAGCCTCACCAATGCCCTGTATAATTGTAGTAAGACTTCTTTACTCTTATACTCTAGGAGCTAGGAGCTAGGAGTATCACGTGTAGTGAGTTGGTCTTACCGCAGGGAAAGGGTCCACAGCAGATAGGGAATGGAAGACCAGCAGGAAGAGTAGAGCAAGGAAGGTAGTGCAGGGGTCCCCTGCGGTCATCCCCCTGCAAAACAGATACACCGCTTTGGGTACTGTTGAGGGGAATGACTCATCAGGGGAGGGCAGCAGCAGCCAAGTTCATGGCACCGTGGCTGGCTCTGCTGCACAGGAGGGCAAGAAAAAGAGTGGGAGAGCGATAGTGATAGGGGATTCAATTGTGAGGGGAATAGATAGGCGTTTCTGCGGCCGCAACCGAGACTCCAGGATGGTATGTTGCCTCCCTGGTGCAAGGGTCAAGGATGTCTCGGAGCGGGTGCAGGACATTCTGAAATGGGAGGGAGAACAGCCAGTTGTCGTGGTGCACATTGGTACCAACGACATAGGCAAAAAAAGGGATGAGGTCCTACGAAACGAATTTAAGGAGCTAGGAGCTAAATTAAAAAGTAGGACCTCAAAAGTAGTAATCTCGGGATTGCTACCAGTGCCACGTGATAGTCAGAGTAGGAATCGCAGGATAGCGCAGATGAATACGTGGCTTGAGCAGTGGTGCAGCAGGGAGGGATTCAAATTCCTGGGGCATTGGGACCGGTTCTGGGGGAGGTGGGACCAGTACAAACCGGACGGTCTGCACCTGGGCAGGACTGGAACCAATGTCCTCGGGGGAGTGTTTGCTAGTGCTGTTGGGGAGGATTTAAACTAATATGGCAGGGGGATGGGAACCAATGCAGGGAGACAGAGGGAAACAAAAAGGAGCCAAAAGCAAAAGACAGAAAGGAGATGAGGAAAAGTGTAGGGCAGAGAAACCCAAGGCAAAGAACAAAAAGGGCCACTGTACAGCAAAATTCTAAAAGGACAAAGGGTGTTAATAAAACAAGCCTGAAGGCTTTGTGTCTTAATGCAAGGAGTATCCGCAATAAGGTGGATGAATTAATTGTGCAAATAGATGTTAACAAATATGATGTGATTGGGATTACGGAGACGTGGCTCCAGGATGATCAGGGCTGGGAACTCAACATTCAGGGGTATTCAACATTCAGGAAGGATAGAATAAAAGGAAAAGGAGGTGGGGTAGCATTGCTGGTTAAAGAGGAGATTAATGCAATAGTTAGGAAAGACATTAGCTTGGATGATGTGGAATCTATATGGGTAGAGCTGCAGAACACCAAAGGGCAAAAAACGTTAGTAGGAGTTGTGTACAGACCTCCAAACAGTAATAGGGATGTTGGGGAGGGCATCAAACAGGAAATTAGGGGTGCATGCAATAAAGGTGTAGCAGTTATAATGGGTGACTTTAATATGCACATAGATTGGGCTAGCCAAACTGGAAGCAATACGGTGGAGGAGGATTTCCTGGAGTGCATAAGGGATGGTTTTCTAGACCAATATGTTGAGGAACCAACTAGGGGGGAGGCCATCTTAGACTGGGTGTTGTGTAATGAGAGAGGATTAATTAGCAATCTCATTGTGCGAGGCCCCTTGGGGAAGAGTGACCATAATATGGTGGAATTCTGCATTAGGATGGAGAATGAAACAGTAATTTCAGAGACCATGGTCCAGAACTTAAAGAAGGGTAACTTTGAAGGTATGAGGCGAGAATTGGCTAGGATAGATTGGCGAATGATACTTAGGGGGTTGACTGTGGATGGGCAATGGCAGACATTTAGAGACCGCATGGATGAAGTACAACAATTGTACATTCCTGTCTGGCGTAAAAATAAAAAGGGGAAGGTGGCTCAACCGTGGCTATCTAGGGAAATCAGGGATAGTATTAAAGCCAAGGAAGTGGCATACAAATTGGCCAGAAATAGCAGCGAACCTGGGGACTGGGAGAAATTTAGAACTCAGCAGAGGAGGACAAAGGGTTTGATTAGGACAGGGAAAATGGAGTACGAGAAGAAGCTTGCAGGGAACATTAAGGCGGATTGCAAAAGTTTCTATAGGTATGTAAAGAGAAAAAGGTTGGTGAAGACAAACGTAGGTCCCCTGCAGTCAGAATCAGGGGAAGTCATAACGGGGAACAAAGAAATGGCGGATCAATTGAACAAGTACTTTGGTTCGGTATTCACTAAGGAGGATACAAACAACCTTCCGGATATAAAAGGGGTCAGAGGGTCTAGTAAGGAAGAGGAACTGAGGGAAATCTTTATTAGTCGGGAAATTGTGTTGGGGAAATTGATGGGATTGAAGGCAGATAAATCCCCAGGGCCTGATGGCCTGCATCCTAGAGTACTTAAGGAGGTGGCCTTGGAAATAGCGGATGCATTGACAGTCATTTTCCAACATTCCATTGACTCTGGATCAGTTCCTATGGAGTGGAGGGTAGCCAATGTAACCCCACTTTTTAAAAAAGGAGGGAGAGAGAAAACAGGGAATTATAGACCGGTCAGCCTGACCTCAGTAGTGGGTAAAATGATGGAATCAATTATTAAGGATGTCATAGCAGTGCATCTGGAAAATGGTGACATGATAGGTCCAAGTCAGCATGGATTTGTGAAAGGGAAATCATGCTTGACAAATCTTCTGGAATTTTTTGAGGATGTTTCCAGTAAAGTGGACAAAGGAGAACCAGTTGATGTGGTATATTTGGACTTTCAGAAGGCTTTCGACAAGGTCCCACACAAGAGATTAATGTGCAAAGTTAAAGCACATGGGATTGGGGGTAGTGTGCTGACGTGGATTGAGAACTGGTTGTCAGACAGGAAGCAAAGAGTAGGAGTAAACGGGTACTTTTCAGAATGGCAGGCAGTGACTAGTGGAGTGCCGCAAGGTTCTGTGCTGGGGCCCCAGCTGTTTACATTGTACATTAATGATTTAGACGAGGGGATTAAATGCAGTATCTCCAAATTTGCGGATGATACTAAGTTGGGTGGCAGTGTGAGCTGCGAGGAGGATGCTATTAGGCTGCAGAGTGACTTGGATAGGTTAGGTGAGTGGGCAAATGCATGGCAGATGAAGTATAATGTGGATAAATGTGAGGTTATCCACTTTGGTGGTAAAAACAGAGAGACAGACTATTATCTGAATGGTGACAGATTAGGAAAAGGGAAGGTGCAACGAGACCTGGGTGTCATGGTACATCAGTCATTGAAGGTTGGCATGCAGGTACAGCAGGCGGTTAAGAAAGCAAATGGCATGTTGGCCTTCATAGCGAGGGGATTTGAATACAGGGGCAGGGAGGTGTTGCTACAGTTGTACAGGGCCTTGGTGAGGCCACACCTGGAGTATTGTGTACAGTTTTGGTCTCCTAACTTGAGGAAGGACATTCTTGCTATTGAGGGAGTGCAGCGAAGGTTCACCAGACTGATTCCCGGGATGGCGGGACTGACCTATCAAGAAAGATTGGATCAATTGGGCTTGTATTCACTGGAGTTCAGAAGAATGAGAGGGGACCTCATAGAAACGTTTAAAATTCTGACGGGTTTAGACAGGTTAGATGCAGAAAGAATGTTCCCAATGTTGGGGAAGTCCAGAACCAGGGGTCACAGTCTGAGGATAAGGGGTAAGCCATTTAGGACCGAGATGAGGAGAAACTTCTTCACCCAGAGAGTGGTGAACCTGTGGAATTCTCTACCACAGAAAGTAGTTGAGGCCAATTCACTAAATATATTCAAAAGGGAGTTAGATGAGGTCCTTACTACTCGGGGGATCAAGGGGTATGGCGAGAAAGCAGGAAGGGGGTACTGAAGTTTCATGTTCAGCCATGAACTCATTGAATGGCGGTGCAGGCTAGAAGGGCTGAATGGCCTGCTCCTGCACCTATTTTCTATGTTTCTATGTTTCTATGTTACTCTAAGCCCTTTGTAACAAAAGCTAACAGACCATTTGCTTTCCTAATTGCTTGCTGTACCTGCAAATTAACTTTCTGTGATTCATGTACAAGGACACCCAGGTCCCTCTGAACGCAAACATTTCCCAGACTCTCACCATTCAAAAACATTTCTGCTTTTTTATTTTTCCTACCAAAGTGGATAACTTCACACTTCCCCACATTGTATTCCATTTGCCATATTCTTGCCCGCTCAGTCACCCTGTCTATATCTCTCTGCAGCCTCTTGTGTCCTCCTCACCACTTACTTTCCACCTAACTTTGTATCATCAGCAAACTCGGATACGTTACACTCAGTCCCTTCATCTAAGTCATTTATATAGATTGTGAATAGCTGAGGCCCAAGCACTGATCCTTGCGCTACGCCGCTAGCCTGCCAACCTACTCTGTTTTCTGTCCATTAACCAATCCTCAATCCATGCTAATATATTACCCTCAATCCCATGAGCCCTAATTTTGTGTAATAATGGGGCAGAAATTCCAAGGAGGGCTTCCCACGGGCAAATCAATAAAGAATAGAAATAAAATGTGCACTTACCTGAAGCTGCTGCACCCGCTCGAACACCCGATCCACAGGCCTCCTCTCCCTGCGACACGTGCGCGTGCACGTCGGGACATGCTCAGGAGTCACGTGTGCCTGGACACCCAATCACAGGTAAGTATTTTCGTAAGTTACAAAACTCCTCTTACAATGAATGAGAAAAACCCCAAAACTCACAAAAAATACATAAAACATTTAAAAAACACCTCACACAATAAACTAATAGAAATTAAAAATGTTACACATGTTTTTTAAAGAAAACAAATTGCTGATTTTTCAAAAAAGTTAGGGTTTAAAATAACATTATCTGAGTGGGCAGGGTTTTAACATAAATGTGTTTATAAAATTTTTATTTTAATCATGTTTTTTCTATGTTTTTAAAATCTTACACCTGTAAAAGTAGACTATGCGCCTGCTTTTTCAGGAGCAAGAGTTTTGAGGACATTTGCCATGCAAGATATGGGTAAATAGCCCAAACTTCCATGTACAAATGTCCTCGTTCCCGATCTGCGGATCATCTGTCAAGCTAACTGGCATATAGTTCCCTGTTTTTTCTCTTCCTTCTTTCATAAATAGCAGGGTTATATTTGCTATCTTCCAATCCTTGGGCACTGTTCTAGATTCTCAGGAATTCTGGAAGATTAATACAAATGCAACCACTATCTCTGCAGCTACCTCTTTTAAAACCCTAGGCTGCAGGTCGTCTGGTCCAGGGGATTTATCACCACTTAGTCCCATTCATTTCTCCAGTACTATGTCTTTATTTATACTGATTTCTTTAAGTTCCTCATTCTCTCTAGATCCTTGATTCCCTATCATTTCCAAAATGTGTTTTGTGTCTTCCACTGTGAAGACAAATACAAAGCATTTGTTTATTGACTCTGCCATTTCCTTTTTGCCCATTACAATTTCTGCTGTCCTGTAGAATTTACCAATATTTCACAAAGATTCCTTGTACCTTTCCCCTGCAGAGGAGAAGAATCCCTTTTTGGACTTTTAAAATGGAAGGAAAAACTTCGGGACACAAATGAGTTTAAAGGGCAGACGAGGCCTGTAGAGGATAAAAGGGGATGCATTCATGGAGACGCCACCTTCCCCTCCCCCGCCCCCCCAGTGTTTGGACTCATAGGAAAGGGAATTTAATTTGGAACTCGATGAACATTTTGGTATCCTAGGAAAAACTCTGAGGAAGATACCTAAGAGCTTTACAAGTTTAAGATCTCTAAAGGAACATGTTGGAACAGACTGCCAGAACAGAGGGTGGGACTTCACTTGGGTATTGGAGCTAATTCAATTTGTCTGGGAGAATGAGGCAATCGATAACTAACAAGAACTGTGAGGCATAACAATTCGCTCCCTAGGACATAAACCCATCAAGAGCTATCAGGCTAATCACCGGAGACCATTGTTGGCATGCATGTGCAAATAGGTCTATAGAAATCACGGGCCCAGCCAAACGGCCCAAGAGTTTAAACACTGCTTCAATAATGCCAACCGCTGATTTTCCACATTACCACATCATAATCAAATTACTGCTGAACGAGCCCGGCAAATTCTGACAAAGAAGAGAGCTCAAAACTAATGAGCAGCTCCCTTGAAACAAAGAGCTGGGCCAGATTTGGCAGGAGATAAGGAAGCCTTTTTGGGGTATATCTATTCCCAGTTTTACAAGGGAAGAAAAGCAGCAGGAGGTGGGGAGTGAAGAAATGGAGTAGTGGAGAAAACTACAAGAAACCATCAAGGATCGACCGAGCATGCCGACAGCAAGAGGCCCACAAAACGGAAGGTTGTCAGCAACCAAATTGACAACCCGGGCCACCACAACCAGCGAAACGACCAACCAAAACCATTTTCAGTAAAATCCGAAGAATCAACATTTATTTTCACTCTACAATCTACTTCTGAATAACCAATGGGTGAGAAATTACCTAAAAGGACTAACTAAAACTATTCCTAACCAAAGAAAATGGGTACTTACCCTATACATCCAAAACGCGACTTACCGCATTAGCGGACTCACCCCAACTGAAGACTACGCAGTCCGAAGTCCTCTCCTCCGCCCGGGATACAGCTTGCCTAGAAGGCAAAGTGCAGTGAACCCCGAAACCGTGATTCACCGGCAACCGTCAAAAGGGATTGGTGAGCATAGCCCCTGAACCCCCAGAGCTATAACTTAGTTAGTTAGGGGAATTGGGAGGGGTTGGCTGGGATAACTTGTGTAAATGTATCTGCATTCTCCTCTTTACCCCATTTAGAGTTTAAGCTGTATTCTTTTCCCCACAGGCTGTATTTTGAAAATTTATTCAATGTGTTGTACCCCTCAATGTGTATTGGTATCACTATTCTGTGTGTGTTATTAAAGGTGTGCCTTTTACTTCTTTTTAAACACAATAAAGCCATACCTGCTTCCTACCTTGAAACCGATTGTCTGTCCAAGTCTGTCACAGTCCCTTCATAATTCCAGAGTCTAGAACCAAGGGTGTGGGAGCGATTCAAAACCGCTCATATAAGGTCAGAAGGGAAAGCTGACCCCCTGAAAACCACCCCTTACAGTCTCTGCCTATAATGGGCCCATGTTTACTTTCACTAATCTCTTCCTATTTACATACCGATAGACACATTTACAATCTGTTTTTACGTCTCTTGATAATTTACTCATGTTATTTTTTCTCTTTCCTTATCAATTTCTTGGTCCTCCTTCGCTAAATTGTAAAATCCAGCCCTTGTTATCTCAGTCTCTTTGAGTGAGGATGCCCATAAGTTGTGTTCTCCATTTCTCCTCACTAGGAACTGGATTGAGACTGCCCAACTCATTTCACATTGACCCGTTATAGCCACTAGCCAGCGGTGATTTTCAATGGAAATAAAGACCAGGAGAGATGTAAAACAGACTACTGACCCACTCTCACTGTTTTGCACAAAGTCAAGATCTACACGACATATGCATCAATTTTTAAATTTCTCATTCTTGTTTTCAAAACACTTCATGGCCTCACCCCTCCCTATCTCTGTAACTTCCTCCAGCGCTACAATTCTCCAAGTCTGGCCTCTTGCGCATCCCTGATTTGAATCACTCGACCATTGGTGGCCGTGACTTTTGGGCCCTAAGCTCTGGAATTCCCTTCATAAACCTCTCCACCTCTCTTCCTTTAAGATGCTCCTTAAAGCCTCTTTGACCAAGCTTTTGGTCATATGTCCTAATATCTCCGTTTGTAGCTTGGTGTCAATTGTTGTTTGATAATTCCTCCTGCGAAGTGCCTTGGGGTATTTTACTATGTTAAAGGAACTATATAAATGCAAGTAATTGTTGTTGAGACAGAATTGAACTAGATGTAATGCCCACACAGTGGAATAGCTCACCAACATTCACTGCCTAGACCAAACCTGAAGAGTGGCCACCTTTAAGGTTCAGGAGACTGGACCAGTGCACATGGAACCCGCTCCAGCAATGGTCAGTGAGAGGAGAAAAGTAGGGCTCAATTTTCCCCAATGCCATTTTTAGGCCCCGACTACGCCAAAAAAATAACTACCAAGTTTACCCATTCTAATTTTTTTAATTGGCACCGCGCAGCCTGTCCTGTAGCTTCAGGGGCAGGAGCCTAATGTCTGTGCTGAAAAAATGATGCATCCCCTTCTGCGCTTGCGCGGAAAAAAAAGGACATTTTTGACGTGTCTGTATGGGCGCACATGCCCAGTACAGCTCCCGGTCTGCATTCGGTCATTTTTAAAGAGCCAATGTATGTGAGAGCTTTAATTCTCATTGGAAAAATCAGAGCTGCAATACAATATTCAACGTGGCTCAAGGACCAAGAATTTCTTACAGGATGAAGTGGAGGCAAGAGTTACTGTGATTGAGGCCAGATGACACAAGCTGGACACCAGCAGAGGTCACATAAAAGTTTCACCAAAAGAAATGAAGAAACGCTGGAACCAACTTGCAGAAGATTACTGTGCAATGGTGACCACCCCGAGGTCTGGAGGCCAGGGCAAAAAGAAATGGCAGGATCTTGGTCAAGTAGTTAGTGTAAGTAATATTTTCATTTATTCACTGGAATTGCAATTGTAAATGTGACCATCTGTATGTCCCACCCAGCAGAAAGACACACACTCTAAAATGTTATATTTTCATCTTTGCAGAGGAAGGTGGCACACAACAAAAGGGAAAGAACTCGAACAGGAGGAGGCCCGGTAAATCTGCACCCACTGACACCTTGGAAGAGAGGGTCGCTGCTTTGATGGGTCCTGCCTGGAGAAAAACAACCACCACTGCACAAGTTGGGCCCACATTCGAGGGAGAGGGCAAGTTCTGCAAATTCCACATTCTGGCTTTGCTAAATGTTAAGTACTGCCCAGGCTAGCTATGCTTCGGTTCCTGGGGATGTCTCCGTCAGCTACGCTTCGGTTGATGCAATGTGCTATCATTCATCGTGGTCCTTTAAATCAGCCTGCTGCCTGCGCTGTGTGAGCCTACTCATGCCACCCTGCCCCCTCCTCTGCTGCTAACCATTTGTCTGTTCTGTTATATTTTGAAGAACTTGGGGCCAACCCTGACAAGGCTGAAGCCGATGCAGAAGAAGATTCAGATGCAGACGAAGAGGACAACATCTTCCAATCCCACCTTCTAGACCAACAGCATGGGGGTGAGGGGCAGGGGGAGGGGGTAATGGATGAAGCCCCCACTCTTGTACTCACTCTGCAGGAGGTGCACGTGCCGCCCATTGAGGTGCCAGGCCCTTTCCTGAGTGGTACGAGTGTTGGGACATTCCATGGTTTCTCACAGTCCGAGGCTGCGGGTCCCAGTGAGCCACACCCAGGGTGAGGTGGTGAATGAGAGCTCCTCCGCGCTCTCCCGAGGTGCAGCATGTAACAGATGTGGTTCATATGCTGGCAACGAGTGCAGAGAGCATTGACCTTACGCGATCACTCCTGGACACCATAAGTGGGGTGGGTGATGAGATCTCGGGACTGTCAGGAGAAGTAACAACATTCTCACAAGAAATGGGAATACTGTCCGGGCACATGCAGGAGGGAATGTCACAGGTAGCTGATACAATGCTGGTAAACATGAGGGAGGGAATGTCTCAGGTAGTTGATGTGCTGTCAGTGAACATGAGGGAGGGAATGTTGGAGGTAGTTGATGTGCTGTCAGTGAACATGAGGGAGGGAATGTTGGAGGTAGTTGATGTGCTGTCAGTGAACATGAGGGAGGGAATGTTGGAGGTAGTTGAGACACTGTCAGGGCACATGAGGGAGGGAATGTCAGAGTTAGCTGCTGCAATAAGGGAACACGCCCAGACCCAGTGGCCATTGACAGAATCAACTGCCATTCCCACTCCAATCCGCAGACCAGCCTCTGAAGAGGCCCAAGCCGGGCCTTCCACATTACTGCCTACATCTCCCACCTCCCACATTAAGAAGTGCACATTACCCAAGATGTTTGAAAGAATAAGCTTGGTACCAACCCGAGAAATGTTGCGCCACCTCTATGGGTAGGGGTGGAGTCAACAAGACCAAGCACAGCGGGTGGTCTTAGAATAAGGTGGAGGAGAGATGGGTGCAGCCTTTCTTTGCTGCTGTTGTTGTTGTTGTTATTATTATTGTTATTATTATTGTTGTAACTGTTCTCAAATTAAAAGCTTTTTGTAAGTTATATAAATTTACAAGTTTAAAAGTTTTTAAGTAATCTTAGAGTTTGTAAGCGATTTTAACGTTAGTAAGTGATCCTAACTGAAAACTTTAAAGTTTGATACAAGAATATTTTTATTAAAGTTAAGTTAAGTAAAAACAAGTATTTGTTAAACTTTTGAATAAAATATATCTTAAATTATAACTGAATCATTTCCATTATTTGCTCCATTAACACAACACAACATTACAGAACAGGTCCAAATAGTAAACATGGTCCATTTAGAATAGTTGTCGCTGAGCCTTCAGGCAGCAAAGCGTTCACGGATGAGCTGCTGGCACAAGACTCAAGCAATCGTTGAAGGGGCACGACGGCCTGCCCTCCTCCGCCGTCATGTTCCGGGTTCAGTTAGTTGCATAGCTTCCTCCTCCTCGTCATCTGCATCTTCCTCCTCACCATCAGCCATTTTCTTCTATTATCAGCTGCTGCTGCCTCATGGTGGCTAAGTTATGCAGCATGCAACACACAACAGTGAACTGACCGACAATCTCAGGGGAGTATTGCAAGTAGCCTCCGGAATGGTCCAGGCATCGGAAACGCTATTACAAGATGCCAATGACCCTCTCTATTATGCTGCACGTTGCAATGTGCAACATGTTGTATTCCTGGTCAGCTTCCGTCTGAGTTAGGTGTAGGGACATCATGAACCAGGTGGTGAGGTCGTACCCTTTGTCTCCCAGCAGCCAGCTCTGCCCTTCTGGCTGTTGCTGAAACATGGCAGATATAATGCTCTCTCGTAGGATGAATGCATCATGGGTGCTTCCAGGGTATCTTGCATCGACTGCCATGATGTGATGTATGTCGTCACAGATAAACTGCACATTCAGAGTGGAAGCCTTTTCTGTTCCTGTACATCTCGGAATCCTCCAAACGTGCTCGCAAGGCCATGTGGATACAATCAATGCAGCCTTTGGGAAGCCAGCAATCCTGGAGAAGCCCACAGCCCTTTCATGCATTGCCTGGGTGGTCATGGGGAACTTTATGTTGTCATTCCTCCGGGCATATAGTGCAGCAGTCACCTGCCGAACGCAGATATGTGTTGCATGTTGAGAAATGGCGCACACATCCCCAGTTGTGGCCTGGAATGATCCAGATGCATAAAATGATTGTACAGCTGTAACCTTCACCTCAACTGACAAAGCAGTCTTCCTGACACTTCTAGGTTGCAGGCCTGTTTTTTTTAACTCCACATCTCGGTTACAACTTCTTTGCGGAAACGCAGCCTTCTGACACAGTCTGCATCACTAAGGTGCAGGTACGAACGCCTGTCTCGATATACCCGACATGGGTAAGACACCCTGCCCATCATCCTACGTGCTCTGAGGTTCCTCATGCGATGATGTCGAATCAATAGTCTCCTCCGCAGCACCATCATGCAGAAGTTTGCACGAGGTATGGCATTGTCAATATTGCCCCCATGATTAAATTGTATCTTTGCAAGAAGCTCAAAACAGCGGGACAAGCTTCTTTGTTGTCTCTCTCCCCAAGGTCGACACCCTAGTATGGACCACACCTAGGTCTGCGCATGCGCAATAGGTTTGCTTAGAACGGGAAGCTAGGCATTCAAATGAGGACATTTGGGGCAACGAAGTCTAATTTTAGATTTTTTTCAAAGTACCACCCCACCACTGACCGAATGTCTCCTCACTGGGCTCGAGGGTTGGCCGGCAGAATCGCTCCCTCGCCCGGACACAGGGGCTCGGCAAACACCTACCTCCGGCTTCTTTTGATGCTGCTGTGTAGTGTAAAGGTTCTCATCCCTTCAGTTCGGCTTCCACACCGCCCCCTCCCCTCCCCAGGCTTCTTTTGAAGCTGAGCCCCAAGCCCCCCTGCCCGGGCGAGGAACCGATTCTGCCGACCAACACTCCGACCCTCGAGCCCGGTTTGGAGACGTTCAGTGGTGGTTTGTCACTTTGAAAAAAATCCAAAATTAAAGAATTGCATTTAAGTTTGAAAAAATTAAGCTTCATGATGCATATTTAATGTG
Source organism: Pristiophorus japonicus (assembly GCF_044704955.1). Taxonomy (NCBI): domain Eukaryota; kingdom Metazoa; phylum Chordata; class Chondrichthyes; family Pristiophoridae; genus Pristiophorus; species Pristiophorus japonicus. Next base: position 111,559,463 of record NC_091989.1, on the reverse strand, counting down.
TTCTTGACTCCCACCAAAGCTTCGCCAATAAACAATGGTGTCTTTCTGTGCCGATTTTTTAATGAGTGCTGTTTTTTTTAAGTGCCCAGAAGGTTTATTGCGAGTGGCACATACGCCGTCCCAGCAAAAATGTAAGTTGGCCAAACTTGCATAAATGTGAAAAACTGGTGCAGACATCAGGTTATGCCACCATGATGCAAAAAAAACGAACCTAAAAAAGTCGTAAGAGTTACACTGGCGCACAATCTTTGAGGAAACTTGGATATTTTAATTTAGGCCAAAAAAAGCGGCACACGCCAAAAAAACAGCGCAGGTAACTGGGGAAAATTGAACCCTTAGAGTGGACACTATGAGAAAATGGTGTGAAATGAAAGGTGTGTATGTATTGTGGAGAAGTGCAGTGGAAGAAGCCGAGCTCCCTGTGCTGAGCATTTCTTAACCCAGGCAACGGGACACAGCTTCTGCACATATCTTTCTGTGTAGGTGTTGAACACTTTAATCAGGACAATGTAAAGATGGAATGCTTCAATCCCCATCCAGGTAGAACTGTAGAGTAAGAATGAATGCAGGCCCATGGCAATGGCTTTACTCAGACCCTCGATGGTGCGAGATGTCAGTCACTCGTGGAGCAGGAAACTCAGCTTCAGGAGGAACAGTGCACTGCTGAGATTAACGTGGATTTTAATAGCGCTCTCGACCTTCGCTTTCCTGTATAAGAAAAAAGATCCTGAAGCATCAGCAAGGAATTTTCTCCCTTTCTATTTGTCCTCTCGGTCTGTTCTCTGTAACCGATCAGGCGAGTGTTCAGCCTGCTCCAAAACTTGCCCTCTTCTGGGTGGCCACTAGGTGGCGCCAGAGACCGTACAATTCTGGGTGGCCACTAGGTGGCGCCAGAGACCGTACAATTATGATGGTCTCTTGATCGGACAGAACACATTTCCTGCTCAATGCAACTCAGATCAAAAACTGATTCAAATCCGCTCCTGCTCTTTGAAATGAAGTAGGGTTCCCCAATATGCAGTGCCACCAAACCCCCTCTCTCCACAAGAGAAATCATTTGCTAAATCATCTGGGGTTCCTTGAGAAAACACAAAGTTAATGAGGTTAAATAGATCCTGGATACAGGGCATGATCCATGGGGACCTCCCCTGAGGATCACATGGATTTAGAAAGTTGTCTCCTTGGTCAAAACTTAAATCCAATCTAAAAATACATTTATGGCGCTTTCTGTTTCATTACTTTCTGCTGCTCCATTTTTGGGCATCCTCTGCAAAATGAAGACTATTTAGTGTGAAATGGTAAAATCTAAATTAGTAAGGTAGTGTCCCTTGGCCTGGAGAGAGTTGCACAATCTGACTTTCAGAAGTTTATCTACGTTAATCCTGCATTCCCGGGTCACTGCACGGGATTGAACCAGACTGTTTACATCCTCCGCCTCCTATTTCATCCCAATTCAGAGTTCAACCGTCTAGTTCCACCTCGGTAATATCACCCACTTCCTGCACTGCCTCAGCCCACCTGCTGCCCATCCCACATCTATGTTTGTGTTACCTGCAGGCTCGACTATTCCAACACTTTCCTGTTCAGCTCCCATCCTCCACGTTCCGTAAACTTCATCCAAAACTCTGCTGTCCGTGTCCTAACTCGCACCAAGTCCCGTCCACCCATCACCCCTGTGCTCACTGATGACATTGGCTCTCGATCCAGCAAATTTAAATTCTCATCCGTTTGTTCAAATCCCTCCATGGCCTCCCTATCTCTGTAATCTCCTCCAGCCCCACAACCCCCCGAGATCTCTGCGCTCCTCCAATTCTGGACTCTTGAGCATCCCCCACTTCCTTCGCTCCACCATTGGTGGCCGTGCCTTCAGCTGCCTGGGCCCCAAGCTCTGGAATTCCCTCCCTAAACCTCTCCGACTCTCTATCTCTCCTCTGACTTTCCTTAAAAGCCACCTCTGACCCTTTCAAATATCTCCTTCTTGGATCGTTGTCTGATTGCCGTTCTGTGAAGGTGGTATATAAATGTAAATTGCTCACATTGAAAAATATGGTGTACAGCCAACTAAACAGGTTGAACTTAAGTCTCCATTTTGTGATGAAGTTACTTGAACCTCTGTCGACCTTTTGATGTCAGTCACATAGGCACCATATTGACATGTGACGAAGGGTCAGCGACCTGAAACGTTAACTCTGTTTCTCTCCACAGATGCTATCTGACCCGCTGAGATTTCCAGCATTTTCTGTTTATATTTCAGATTCCAGCATCTGCAGTATTTTGCTTTTATATTGACACTCTTTGGTTTATAAAGGTGATAATAATTGGGATTGATTAGCAGGGATGCTGGACATGGTCTGAATTGTCTGATAGCAAGCTGTTGAAATATTGACAGGTCAATAAAGTGCCAAACATCTGTGGACAGAATCGGTTGTGAAAAGTTAGGGATTAAATACCATTTTTCTGATTATGGTTGAATAATTGGAGAAAGTCATTAGGGGAGGAATTTGAGTCGTTTGCGCCTCGTGTTGGGGGGGCGCTAATGGGTTGCAAATGACCTTGTCACCGGGTGCGGTGCCGTTAACAACTCACCATATTCGGCGGGAGTTTAGTGGCGGAGTTACAGTGTTGTTACCGATCCCCCACGCCCGGAGATCTTGCCGATTAATATGGTTTGGTTATAGCTTTACAAACTACATTTATCCAAAAAAATAAAGCTTTCACAGCCATTTTGTACCGTCCCTGTGCGGTGGATTATTAACGGGCAAAAGCCTCTGCTCCAATGAGGTGAGCCATTGCTGAATCCTGCCCGTCGATGTCAATTATTGGTTCTCCATCTACATTTACCATTTCCATCCAGGGCTAGAATACGGGGCTCAATTTTCCCCAGTGATTTGCGCCGTGTTTTTGGAGTAGGTTGCATTTTTTGGCATTTTTTAATCAAATTTTTGGCGTATTTATTTTTTTCAAACTTTCCCCTGTGATCTACGTCGGCATAACTGAATAATTATGATTTTTCTAGGCCAGTTTTTTTTTACGTCATAGTAAACGTTTTTTTGATGTTCCCTCATGTCTGCGGCGGTTTTTTCAATTGTTCGCAGTTTGGCCAACATTTTTTTCTCTTAGGTTGGCGTATCTGGCCATTCACGAAATAGCTTCTGTTGAGTTAAGAAACCAGCGCACATTCACAAATCTGCACTGAAAGACGCCTTTGTTTTTAAAAGAACACTGTCAAAATCAATAATAAAGTTCAACTTTTTTTTTAACCTGTCAACATAGAAGTGTAAATTCGTTGGATTTCAGAAGTTTTCTCATTTTTTTACTCACTCACACGCCACCAGTGTACATCTTGAAGAAGGCCTGGAGGGTTGTAGAATCGGCCTCGCGTCCAGACACAACGGCGTGGGGTTGAGCTACAAAACAAGTCGTGGGGGAGGAAGAGAGGAGAGAGCTGATCTTACAGCTTGTAGCCTGGGGGGGGGGGAGGGGGGAGGGAGAGAGCCGATCTTACAGCTTGTAGCCCAGGGGGGAAGAGAGGAGGGAGAGAGAGAGAGGATCTTACAGCTTGTAGCCCAGGGGAGAAGAGAGGAGGGAGAGAGCTGATCTTACAGCTTGTAGCCCAGGGGGGAAGAGAGGAGGGAGGGAGCTGATCTTATAGCTTGTAGCCCGGGGATGGGGAGGAGAGAGAGAGAGAGAGAGGATCTTACAGCTTGTAGCCCGGGGGGAGGAGAGAGAGAGGTCACAAGGGGGGGTGAGGGTGGGGGGGAGAGAGGAGACCCTGAGGGCTCAGCGACAACTATTCCACATGGACATGTTTACTATTTGGAACTGTACCATAATGTTGTGTTGTATTAATGGAACATAGTTCATTTTAATGTAAAATATATTTTATTCAAACGTTTACAATAACTTAACTTTAATAAAATTATTCTTGTATCAAACGTCACTTTAAGATCACTCTTTAAGATCACTTAAAAACTTTAAGATCACTTATAAACTTGTAAATTTATATAACTGCAAAAAACTTTTAATTTGAGAACAGATACAACAGTAACAATAATAACAACAACAGCAGCAGCAAAGAAAGGCTGCCCCCATCTCTCATCCCCCTATTCTAAGACCGCCCGCTGCACTTGGTCTTGGCCCCTCCACCACCCCTGCCCGCAGGCGGTGGCGCAGTGTTTCTGGGCTTGATACCAAGCTTATTCTTTCTAACACCTTGGGTACTGCTCACCTCTTGAGGGTGGGGGGGCGTCAGCATCAGGCGGCAAGTTGGAGGGTCCGGCTTTGGGCTCTTCAGAGGCTGGTGTGGGGATTGCAGTGGGAGTGGCAGTTGATTCTGTCAATGGACGCGGGATCTGGGCATGTTAGAAACATAGAAACATAGAAAATAGGTGCAGGAGTAGGCCATTCGGCCCTTCGAGCCTGCACCACCATTCAATAAGATCATGGCTGATCATTCCCTCAATAACCCTTTCCTGCTTTCCCTCCATACCCCTTGATCCCCTTAGCCATAAGGGCCTTATGTAACTCCCTCTTGAATATATCCAATGAACTGGTATCAACAACTCTGCGGCAGGAAATTCCACAGGTTAACAACTCTCTGAGTGAAGAAGTTTTTCCTCATCTCAGTCCTAAACGGCTTGCCCCTTATCCTAAGACTATGTCCCCTGGTTCTGGCCTTCCCCAACATCAGGAACATTCTTCCCGGATCTAGCCTGTCCAGTCCAGTCAGAATCTTATATGTTCTGTGAGATCCCCTCTCATCCTTCTAAACTCCAGTGTATAAAGGCTCAGTTGATCCAGTCTCTCCTCATATGACGGTCCAGCCATCCCGGGAATCAGTCTGGTGAACATTCGCTGCACTCCCTCAGTAGCAAGAACGTCCTTCCTCAGATTAGGAGACCAAAACTGAACACAATATTCCAGGTGGGGCCTCACCGAGGCTCTGTACAACTGCAGCAAGACTTCCCTGCTCCTATACTCATTGCAACTTATTGCATGTTCCCTTATTGCAACAGCTAACTCCAACATGCCGTCCCTCATGCAACCTGACATTGTCTCAGCAGCCTGCAACATTCCCTCCCTCATGGCCACTGACGTGGTTTGCACTACCTCTGACATTCCCTCTGTTATATATGTAAGCTTGTATATACTCTGTATAGCCACCAGAGTGTTTATCATCTGGAGTCCCAAGGGATCTCATAATCCCTTGGGAGCACAGGTATTTAAGGAGGCCTCACAGGTTGGAGAGGCACTCTGGAGACCTGCAATAAAAGTCTACGGTCACACTTTACTTTGAGCTCACAGTGTTCAGTCTGACTCTTTCTTCATACATAACAACTGGCGACAAGGTACAGATAGTGAATCCAAAGATGCAGAGAACAGTGGACATCCTGGAGAAATTATCCGAGGGAGATGATTGGGAAACATTTGTGGAGCGACTCGACCAATACTTCATAGCCAACAAACTGGATGGAGAAGAGAACGCTGCCAAATGAAGGGCGATTCTCCTCACCGTCTGCGCGGCACCAACTTATGGCTTCATGAAAAATCTTTCTCCAGCGAAACCCACAGAGAAATCGTACGATGATTTGTGCATACTGGTCCGGAAGCATTTGAGCCTGAAGGAAAACGTTCTGATGGTGAGGTACCGGTTCTACACCTACAAAAGGTCTGAAGGCCACAAAGTGGCGAGTTATGTCGCCGAGCTAAGACGCCTTGCAGGACATTGCAAATTTGAAGGACATTTGGAGCACATGCTCAGAGACTTTTTCGTACTTGGCATTGGCCACGAAACCATACTTTTGACTGTAGAGACCCCAACCTTGAGTAAGGCCATAGCGATAGCCCAGGCGTTCACTGCCACCAGTGACAATGCTAAGCAAATCTCTCAGCACACAAGTGTTGCTACAAGTACTGTGAACAAAGTGATGTTGCTTTCAAATCGCGACATAGGGCAGGTCAAACATGCCGGCAGCTGCACATCCACACATGTCTCAGAGTCCACCATCAAGGGTGATGAATGCAAAGCCATTAACACCTGGTTGGTGCTGTGGGGGTGATCATCGTTTCCATTCATGCCGCTTCAAAGGGTATGTTTGCAAGGGCTGTGGAACAATGGGACACCTGCAACGTATGTGCAGGCAAGCTGCAAATCCTGTTAATCCTGCAAACCACCACTTTGCAGAGGAGGACAGATCCACGGTAGATCACGATGAACCAGAGCCTTAGACCGAGGAGGCAGAGGTACATGGGGTGCCCACATTTACCACGAATTGTCCCCCGATAATGCTGAATGTTGAACTAAATGGACTCCCGGTGTCAATGGAGCTGGACACGGGCGCGAGCCAGTCCATCATGGGCAAAAAGACTTTTGAAAAATTGTGGTGCAGCAAAGCCTCAAGGCCAGTGTTAATTCCAATTCGCATGAAACTAAGAACGTATACAAAGGAACTGATTCCCGTAATTGGCAGTGCTACTGTAAAGGTCTCCTATGATGGAGCGGTGCACAAGCTACCATTCTGGATGGTACAGGGCGATGGCCCCACGCTGTTCGGCAGGAGCTGGCTGGGAAAGATACGCTGGAACTGGGACGATGTCCGAGCGCTATCGCCCGCTGACGACAATTTGTGTGCCAAGGTCTTAAACAAGTTCCCTTCGCTGTTCGAAGCATCGGGAAATTCCAAGGAGCAAAAGTGCAGATCCACCTAATTCCGGGGGCGTGACCCATCCATCAGAAGACGAGAGCAGTACCGTACATGATGAGAGAAAGAGTAGGGATCGAGCTAGACCGGCTGCAAAGAGAGGGCATCATTTCACCGATCGAATTCAACGAGTGGGCCAGTCCGATTGTCCCAGTCCTCAAGGGAGACGGCACCATTAGAATCTGTGGTGATTACAAAGTTTCTCCCTGCAGGACCAATACCCACTACCAAAGGCCAGCGACCTCTTTGCAACGCTGACGGGAGGTAAGACATTTACGAAGCTGGATTTGACTTCAGCCTACATGATGCAGGAGCTGGAGGAATCATCAAAGGGCCTAACCTGCATCAACACACACAAAGGTCTCTTCAATTATAACAGATGCCTGTTTGGAATTTGATCAGTGGCGGTGATATTCCAGAGAAACATGGAAAGCTTACTGAAGTCAGTCCCAGGCACCGTGGTCTTCCAGGACGACATCTTCGTTACAGGTCGGGACACAGTCGAGCATCTGCAGAACCTGGAGGAGGTACTTAGTCGACTTAACTGCGTGGGGCTCAGGTTAAAATGCTCGAAGTGCAATTTCCTGGTGCCTGAAGTGGTGTTCCTGGGAAGGAGAATCACGGCAGACGGCATCAGGCTCACTGATTCAAAGACTGAGGCAATTGAGAATGCACCGAGGCCACAGAACGTGACGGAGTTGCAGCGTTTCTAGGACTCCTGAACTACTTTGGTAACTTCTTACCGGGTCTCAGCACATTGTTAGAACCATTGCATGCCTTACTGCGTAAAGGGGATGAATGGGTTTGGGGCAAAAGCCAAGAAAATGCGTTTGTAAAAGCTAGAAAATTGTTATGCTCAAACAAATTGCTTGTGTTGTATGATCCATGTAAGCGTTTGGTACTAGCATGTGATGCGTCGCCATATGGCGTCGGGTGTATATTGCAACAAGCTAATGATTTTGGGAAATTGCAACCGGTGGCTAATGCATCTAGGAGTCTGTCGAAGGCTGAGAGAGCCTACAGCATGATTGAAAAAGAAGCGTTAGCATGTGTCTATGGGGTAAAGAAAATGCATCAATACGTATTTGGACTAAAATTCGAATTGGAAACTGACCATAAGGCACTTATATCCCTGTTTCCGAGAGTAAGGGGATAAATACGAATGCATCGGCCCGCATCCAGAGATGGGCGCTCACATTGTCCGCATACAACTACGCCATCCGCCACAGGCCAGACACAGAAAACTGTGCCGATGCTCTCAGTAGGCTGCCATTGCCCACCACGGGGGTAGAAATGGCGCAGCCTGCAGATTTATTCATGGTTATGGAAGCATTTGAGAGTGAGCAATCACTCATCACAGCCCGGCAGGTTAAAACCTGGACGAGCCAGGACCCCTTATTATCCCTAGTCAAAAACTATTGCTTCACGGGAGCTGGTCCAGTGTCCCAGTAGAAATGCAGTAAGAGATAAAGCCGTTTCAGCGGCGCAAAGGTGAAATATCTATACAGGCAGACTGCCTTCTGTGGGGTAATCAGGTAGTGGTTCATCAGTGACCTCCACAGTACCCACCCAGGCATCGTAATGATGAAAGCGATAGCCAGAACCCATGTGTGGTGGCCCGGTATCAATGCGGAATTCGAGTCCTGCGTGCACAGATGTAACACATGCTCGCAGCTAAGCAATGCACCCAGGGAGGCGCCACTAAGCTTATGATCTTGGCCCTCCAAACCGTTGTCTCGGGTCCATGTCGACTATGCAGGCCCGTCCTTGGGTAAAATGTTCCTTGTGGTTGTAGATGCGTACTCCAAATGGATTGAATGTGAGATAATGTCGGCAAGCACGTCCAATGCCACTACTGAAAGCCTGCGGGTTATGTTTGCCATGCACGGCCTGCCCGATGTACTGGTGAGTGACAACGGGCCATGTTTTACCAGTGCTGAGTTCAAGGAATTCATTACCCTTAACGGGATCAAACATGTTACATCTGTCCCATTTAAACCAGCATCCAATGGTCAGGCAGAGAGAGCAGTGCAAACCATCAAGCAGGATTTGAAGAGGGTAACGGAAGGCTCACTGCAGACTTGCCTATCCCGAGTCCTGCTTAGCTACCGCACGAGACTCCATTCGCTCACTAGGATCCCACCTGCTGAACTGCTCATGAAAAGAGCACTTAAGACAAGGCTCTCATTAGTTCACCCCGATCTACATGAACAGGTAGAGAGCAGGCGGCTCCAACAAAGTCAATATTATGATAGCACAAATGTGTCACGTGAGATTGAAATCAACTATCCTGTATTTGTATTGAATTATGGACAAGGTGGCTTCCCGGCACTGTTGTGGTTAAAGAGGGGAGCAGGGTGTTTAGGATCAAACTCTCAAATGGACTCATTCACCGGAATCACTTGGACCAAATCACACTCAGATTCACGGACTATCCTGAGCAACCCACCTTGGACCCTACCTTCTTTGACCCCCCAACACACACACCAGTGGCAACCGACACTGCGGTTGACCACGAAGCAGAATCCATCATCCACAGCAGCCCAGCAAGACTCACCACACCAGGCAACCCAGCAAGGCCAGCTGCACAGCAGCCCAGCGAGGGCCCAACAGACGATTCACCAATACCAGCATTTTCCCCGAGACGATCCACCAGGGCAAGAAGGGCCCCAGATCGACTCACCTTGTAAATAGTTATACTGTTGACTTTGGGGGGAGGGGGGGGAGTGTTGTTATATATGTAAACTTGAATATACTCTGTACAGCCACTAGAGGGCTCATCCCCTGGAGTCCCAAGGATCCCATAATCCCTTGGGAGCACAGGTATTTAAGGAGGCCTCACAGGTTGGAGAGACACTCTGGAGACCTGCAATAAAAGACTACGGTCATACTTTACTTTGAGCTCACAATATTCAGTCTGACTCTTCCTTCATAACACCCTCCCTAATGGCCAGTGACGTGGTTTGCACTACCTCTGACACTCCCTCCCTCATGGCCACTATTCCCTCACTGATGGTCCCAGATATTGTTCCTATTTCTCGTGAGAGTGTTGTTACTTCTCTCGACAGTCCGGCTACCTCATCATTCACCCCAATGATGGTGTCCAAGAGTGATAGGGTAAGGTCAAAGCTCTCTGCACTCAATGACATCATCTGAATCACATCTGTTACATCCTGCATCTCAGGAGAGCGTGGTCAAACTCTCCTTCCCCTCCTCCCCATGGGTATGGCTCACATCACACCACTGGGACCCGCAGCCTGGGACGGTGGGGCTGTAGGTGTGCCTCGCTGCACCACACCACTGGAACCCACAACATTGGAAGGAGGGAAACCATAGAATGTCCCACCAACACTCAAACCACTAGTCATGGAAGGGGCTGTCACCTCCATGAGCGGCCCCTCCTCCATATTCAGTACAATAGTGGGAGCTTCATCCAGCTCAGGCCACTCTCCGTCCCCCCCATGTTCTTGGTCTGGAGGGTGGGATTGGAAGATGTTCTCCTCTTCAGGCTTGTCTGCGTCTGAATCTTCTTCTGCATTGTCAGGGTTGGCCTCAAGTTCTGCAAAATATAACAGAACAGTCAAATGGTTAGCGGCAGAGAAGGGGGCAGGGTGGGTGGCATGAGTAGGCTCACACATCGCAGGCCAGGCAGCATCTGATTTGAAGGACCACAATGAATTTGCAGCACTTACCCTCTCCCTCGAGTGTGGGCCCAGCTTGTCCAGTACTGATTGCTTTTTTCCAGGCAGGACCCATCAAAGCAGCGACTCTCTCTTCCAAGGGTGGCAGTGGGTGCAGATTTGTCGGGCCTCCTCCTCTTCGAATTCTTTCCCTTTTGTTATGTGCCACTTTCCTCTGCAAAGATGAAAATGCAACTTTTTAGAGAGGGTGTCTTTCTGCTGGGTGCGACATATACAGCTGGTCACATTCACAATTGCATTGAATAAATGAAAATATTACTTACACTAACTACTTGACCAAGGTCCTGTCATTTCTTTTTACACTGGCTTCCAGATCTTGTGCTGGTCACCATTGAACAGTAATCTTCTGCAACTTGGTTCCAGCATTTCTTCATTTCTTTTGGTGGAACTTTGATGTGACCTCTGCTGGTGTCCAGCTCGTGTCATCTGGCCTCACTCACAGTAACTAGTGCCTCCACTTCTTCCTGTAGGAAATTCTTGGTCCTTGCTATGCGTTGCATCTTGCATTGCTCCAGTTGTTATTTTTCCAATGCTCTCACAGCACTCTTTCTCACACACACAACTGGCTCTTTAAAAATGACCGATTGCCAAATCCGAGCTGTACTGTCCATTGGCGTCCAATGCGTGTCCATTGGAACGATGTCAAAAATGTAACTTTTTTCCTGCACATGTGCAGAAGGTACAGCATCGTTTTTCGGCATGGACAGCAGGCTCCGCCCCCGAGGCGACTGGACACGCTGCGCGGCACCAAATTCGAATTATACATCGGGGAAATTTTGGCAAAATATTTCTGGGGCATTTCTGGCCTAGAAAACCTGGCATAACTCTGGCAATACGCCAGAAAACGGGCTTGGGGAAAATTGAGCCCATAGTTTCTTAATTACCAGCGTGGTGAAGGGGAGAGACGTGGTGATGCGCCAGCATGATGACGTCATCAGCGCTGCGCTGAGTAACAGCAGCGGACACTCCGCCCCTCTACTTACTGAACTTGCGCTCACGGCCGCGCTTCCGCCCCCATTATGATCGACTTCCGGGCAGCTTAAAAAAAAACCAAAGAGCGGAATTTCGCGCAAGAGGCCACCACATCTACCGCGGTGGTAAAAACAGTCGAAACACGGTGGGTGCGACCTGTTTTCGGCACGGGGCAATTTCAGCCCCAATATTTCTTGAACTATTATCAAACACGAGAAAGCATAGAGGGATAATTAGCTTAGAAATTGCGTTTGGAGGCCTAGGTCTAGAGTACACCTCCAATCGCGAAACAAAGCCGAAAGTCCCTCCAGGCGCCCAGGCTGTGAATTTTCATGGTCTCGGCCCTCCAGGTGTACGGCAGTGTGAAGGCCCAGGGATCCCAGGGTGCAGGCGATTCGCAAATGTCCCTGGGATCATGTGGGCCCAGTCCTCCAATGGTAAAGGAGAATTCCACTGCAATCTTTTATGAAGGGAATCCCCTAATGATATGCAATAGAATCCCCAAATATGAATACAATTCATAGAAATGGAATGTTATTCATAAGTACATTCATTGCAAAAACCGCAATAAAAATTAAATTTTTTGATAATTTTAAACATTATTAAAACTGTAATCTGGGGCAATATTTCCATAAACTCATTTAATAAAGTGCATGTGCATAACTTTGGATTTGTAAATGTTTAATTTATAGCTTCGATATCCCCTTACGCTGATGCGAGAAGACCTGGCCCAGCATGCATCAAACTAAGGCTTACTTGGGCAATTGGTGGCCAGTCGCTGGGCAAATCGCCCATCTCTGCACCAGCCATTGTTTTTTTGGAGCCCCCGTGGATGGCCTGCCAACGCGAACATTGACAGGCCGCAAGTTGGGATTTCACTCTGGAAATCCAGAACGTGCGGGGCATTTCAAAGGGATTACGATGGTGACCTCTGAGAGTAGGCCGTCACAGGCACAGCAATTTCAGGGCCATTGACCTTTCACTCCAGGACTAGGTACACACACAACCCCAACTGATAGGATGAACGTTTGCTGTTTCCATTGACTGCAGGGTGAAATAAGAAAGGAGAGTTTTATCTATTTCCTAGTGGTGGCCAGTCCACAGCACAAACCAGGCCATTATCCAGCACTCACACAGAGAGGCAACAAGATCGTTGTGGGAAATAGAAAAATATCATACAGGTGCAGTTGGTGAGGCTCAAGGCATAATATTTGTGCAGTGCAGAGATTGCTTCACCCTGCAGTGTTTGGGCTGCGCAGATTTTTCAAGCCTGCGCTGTCAGCTGTGGCTCAGTGGGTAGCACTTTGTCTCTGAGTCAGAAGGTTGTGGGTTCAAGTCCTACACCAGGGACTTGAGCACAAAATCTAGGCTGACACTCCAGTGTAGTGCTGAGGGAGCGCTGCACTGTCGGAGGTATTGTCTTTTGTATGAAATGTTAAACCAAGACCCCGTCTACTTTCTCAGGTGGACGTAAAAGATCCCATGGCATTATTTCAAAGAACAGCAGCAGAGTTATTCAGGGTGTCTTGGCCAATATTTATACCTCAATCAATATCACGTTTGCTGTGCGCATTGGCTCCCGGTTAAGCAAAGCCTGATTTCAAAATTCTCATCCTTGTTTTCAAATAACTCCATGGCCTCGCCCCTCCCTATCTCTGTAATCTCCTCCAGCCCCACAACCCCCCGAGATGTCTGCGCTCCTTCAATTCTGCCATCTTGAGCATCCCTGATTATAATCGCTCAACCATTGGTGGCCGTGCCTTCTGTTGCCTAGGCCACAAGCTCCGGAATTCCCTGCCTAAACCTCTCCGCTTCTCTACCTCTCTTTCCTCCTTCAAGACGCTCCTTAAAACATACCTCTTTGACCAGCACCTGCGCTAATTTCTACTTATGCGGTTCGGTGTTAATTTTTTAAATCTTAAAATACTCCTGTGAAGCACCTTGGGACGTTTCACTACTTTAAAGGCGCTATAGAATTACAAGTTGTTGTTGTTGTGGTTTGACTACCCTCTGTTTCTGTTACACAGCCGACATCATTCCAATGCCCCGTGCTTGTGTTATCTGTAATTAAAATGTAGTTTTTAAAATGATACTGATGATGTCTAAAAAAAATGAAAAGATTTTTTAAGGTATTTTAATTACCATTTGGTCAAAATCCCAGAAGACACATTTCTGTGCTAAAGTGCCCTGAAAGCAGAAACAATTAATTGAATGTGTTTAATGCTGTATTTTCTTTTGCACTTTACATTACACAAGTCTATAAAGGTTGAGTTATTTTCTTACCATCGGCTCTTTATATCTGAGTTTAATAATCACAGGGTTTCTGAGATTTATAACACTTTGGTTTCCCAATGTGACTCCAATCACTATCAGCCAGACGCTGGCTGTTGTTTCCATCCTGCACAAACACACAACATGGATTGTGGACTCTTGTTAATGTTGCACTAAATGGGGCTGATTGTAATGTCTCCTCCTGGCCTGAAGGTGGCATTGGAACACTGCCATCTTGGGTGGCGATCCTGGGACGAGTGACTGAACAGCTGCCTGATTCAGGCAGGAGGCCCCATGGAACCTAAAATCGGGGCCCTGTGACATCCATAGAACCCTGATTGCAGTTTGAGGTATAAATGTGGGGAGCGTGTGCCGCGCAGGCTCCGCACAATTCCACCGGCATTGAGCGGCCGAACCAGTCAACCTTAAAGGGAGCGTTGGAGACATTTATTTTTGTCGGGCCAGGAGCAGCAGGAGCCTTCCTCCTGGGCTCACAAAAAACCTCCAGCTCACTGCTGGCCTGCTCGGCCCCCATCCTGGGATTGACTCCCCCTCCCCAGGCTCCGACTGTTAGCAGCTCCACGTAGCAGCGGCTGATTCCCACCCTCCCCAACCCGTCAGCTATCCCGGTTTGGTGCCTGTAGTTCGGCGGCTGCACGTAAATGAGGTCCGGGCCTCCAAGTGGGGCTGATCTGAACTTGAGGCACACAACAGGAGGTCAGCAGACGGAGCGCGCCAGACCGCTATTGTCGCTATTTTGAGAGCAGCGCCTCATTTACACGTAACCGGTGAGGTGTGAGTGGCAAATAGGCGCTGTGAGACACGGCTCATCGGGCGGGGCTGGAGGGAAGGAGAGAACTCATCCAGCTCCTGCCTGGAGCCACCCGCAGTGAGAGCCTGGGGCCATCCCGGGTAGGGCGGGACCGTACATGGCAGTGCACTGAGCTTTTCTCTGTGGACCCGGGGAGAGCATGACTGCTCCTGGTGGACCCACAAAAACAAAAATATTTAACAAAAAATGTTGGTCATTTTCTTAGCAGCCTCCACAGCCCACCCATTGGTACCTCAAAATTGCAATTGGCTCCCAAGTACATCATAGATAGAATCGTAGAAAGTTGCAGCATGGAAAGGGTCCATTTCGGCCCATTGTGTCCGCGCCGGCCGACCAAGAGCTATCCACTTTCTGGCTCTTGGTCTGTAGGTTACCGCACTTTAAGTGCACGTCCAAGTATTTTTTAAATGTGGTGAGCGTTTCTGCCTCTATCACTCATTCAGGCAGTAAGTTCCAGACCCCCACCACCCTCTGGGTGGAAACATGTCCCCTCAGATCCCCTCTAAACCTCCTCCCAATTATTTTAATCTATGTCCCCTGGTTGCTGACCCCTCTGCCAAGGGAAAAAGGTCCTTCCTATCCACTCTATCCAGGCGCCTCATAATTTTATACACCTCAAATCAGGTCTCCCCTCAGCCTCCTCTGTTCCAAAGAAAACAGTCCCAGCATCTCCAATTGTTCCTCATAGCCAAAATTCTCAAGTCCAGGCAAGATTCTTGTAAATCTCCTCTGCACCCTTTCCAGTACAATCACATCTTTCCTGTAATGTGATGGCCAGAATTGCATACAGTGTAATATATATAGCTTCACCCAGTCAACTACTGTGGCATTGCAGCCATTGCTGTTTACAAGAATAAACAGGTTAGGTCACCTGACAGGCTTCCTGAAGTTATCAGCCATCTTAGAACCTGTATGTGTTTGTGAGGTCATACCAAATACATAATATTGGCGACGGAGAATGGGACAATCGGATAACCTAGCTGAAATCTTTGTTGGTGGATGATTCAGCCATCTGACAGAGAGACTTTGAGAGCTTCTCTGTTTTGATTAACAGCTACAAATCTAAGGTAAACATGACCGTGAAAGCTTCGGAGCATATGTGGAGTGGCTAGAAATGTTTTTCAACGCAAATAGTATCATCGAAGTTCTCGATGATGAAAACCATAACCGGGTGATGTTGGAAAGAAAATGGGCTATTTTCTTAACTGAAGCAAGGCCTGAGGTGTATGAAACCCTGAAAAATGTGCTTGTGTCTGTCAAGCCAAAGGACACATCACTTAAGCAGATTCTAACTAAGTTAGAATGGCACTAAGTTAGAATGAGCCCCTGGAAATTGCTGAAAGTTATCGTTTTGGAATACGAGATCAGTTAACCGACGAAAATATCAGTGAGTACATTGTAGCATTAAAAATGCTATCTATTCACTGTAATTTCGGAAACTTTCAGAACCGAGCATTGCGTGACCGCTTTGTGGAATGAAAAATGATGCGATCAGAAGAAAGTTATTGCCAACTCTTAACTTGACTTTTGATTTAGCTTGTCAGACAGCTATGTCAAGGACATGGCCAACCAATATTCTTGAGAATTTCATACCATTTCTAGTCATCAGACAACTGAGGTGAATCGCCTGCAGGTTAAAAGTAAGAGGCAGTTGGGCCCCAGGTCTCAGCAACTGGCAAGGGTTACAGAGCATTGAAGTCGCTTTCAGTGCCTGGGACAACTCATTGCTCAAAGTTGTCCATATGTTAAGGCAGAGTGTTTCTTCTGCAGAAAAACTGGGCATCTTGCGAAGGCATGCCGACTGAAGAGTAAACCAACTTTCAACGGTATAAGTAGAAATCCCCAGAGACTACATAGCATGGAAGAAAAACAACAGGACGAGGAGGTTTTAGAGCTACACATTATCAGGCACATGAGGTTAACTAACAGCGATTCGAAAAGTATCATCCAAGTAGATGTTGCAGGAACCAAAATACCCATGGACATCGACACTGGTGCATGCATGAGTGCAGTACCGGTATCGCTATACCTTGACAAATTGTGTGATTTCCCATTGGTGAAATCCGAGATAGAGCTGCGAGGCTACTCGGGAGAGAACATTCCTGTGGTAGGTCGTATCATTGTACTGGTGAAATACAAGGATCAATTTCAGAGCTTGCCTCTCTTAGTAGTGGCAGAAAACAAGTCTGCCTTACTAGGAAGAAATTGGTTGGGATCACTGAAGCTGAGTGAGAATTTTCGTGTTGAAACGAGATTTGCATCAATGGATGATGTCATCAAGAAGTATCCGAAGGTGTTCTGCGAAACAGGCAGTCTATTCCAAGGCTTCAAGGCAAGTGTCAGGGTACAGAAGGATGCTAGATTGGTTTACTGCAAGCCACATACTGTACCATATGCAATCAAGGAGAAAGTTGAGCAAGAACTCAAAAGTAATTGTGCTACACCCATTGTTGTTGTACCTAAGTCCGATGGTAAGGTAAGGTTGTGTGGTGATTATAAAGTAACCGTAAACCAGGTTCTGGACGGTAATCTGCCCAATACATTGCCAAATGTAGAAGATTTGTTCACAACACTGACAGGTGGTCAGATCTTCTAAAAGTTGGATCTTATGAATGCCTACTTACAACTTGAATTAAATGAGGAGTCCAAGTCATGCTTGACTATAAATACTCATCTAAGCCTATATCAATTTAATAGGCTACCATTTGAAGTGTCTTCCACCCCCGCGATATTTCAAGGGGTGATGAACCAGATTTTGCAAGGTATTGAAGGGGTAGTATGTTATTTAGATGACATACTAATTTCAGAACCAAACAGGCAAATTCATAATAACATATTGAATGAAGTGCTCAAACAGCTAGAGAAGCACAGAGTATGATTGACTGCTCGCAAGTGTGAGTTATTTAAAAACTCAGTGGAGTACTTAGGGTACAGAGTAGACATAGAGGATTTACATCCAACCAAGGGAAAGCTGGATGCAATCAGAAATGCATCCACCTCCATGAATGTCACTGAACTTCGATCATTTTTGGGTCTTTTGAACTATCAAATTTGGCTACAGTGTTACATCCACTGAATGAACTATTGAAAAAACAGGTCCATTGGAAGTGGTCAGAAAAATGCGATACAGCATTCAAGGAGTATAAAAGCAAATTGGTAGAGAGCACCATGTTAGTTCACTCTGACGTATCTAAGGAGATCAAGCTAGCATGTGATGCCTATCCGTATGGAGTTTGGGCAGTGATCTCTCATGTACTACATAGTGGGGAGGAGAGACCAATCGCTTTTGCTTCACACACTCTCAGTGCCAGTGAGCATAATTATGCGCAAATCGAAAGGGAAGCTTTGGCATTAATTTTTGGGGTCAAGAAGTTCCACAAATACTTGTATAGTTGTAAGTTTACCAACATTACAGACCATAAGCCCCTGACAGCAATCCTCCATCCAAAGTCCCCAGTTCCAACATTAGCTGCAGCCCGAATGCAGAAATGGGCTTTGATTTTGTCTAGATAAAGATATAGAGTACATGCATTGGTTGTAATTTACCAAAATTCCCTGGATTCTGGAGAGGTCCCAGCAGATTGGAAAACTGCAAATGTAATGCCCCTATTTAAAAAAGGAGGCAGACAAAAAGCATGAAACTATAGATCAGTTAGCCCAACATCTGTGGTTGGGAAGATGTTGGAGTCCATTAATAAAGAAGCAGTAGCAGGACATTTGGAAAAGCATAATTCAGTCAGGCAGAGTCAGCATGGAGTTATAAAGGGGAAGTCATGTTTGGCAAATTTGCTGGAATTCTTTGAGAATGTAACGAACAGGGTGGATAAAGGGGAACCAGTGGATGTGGTGTATTTGGACTTCCAGAAGGCATTTGACAAGATGCCACATAAAAGGTTACTGCACAAGATAAAAGTTCACGGAGTTGGGGTACTATATAAGCATGGATAGAGGATTGGCTAACTAACAGAAAACAGAGTCAGGATAAATGGTTCATTCTCGGGTTGGCAATCAGTAACCAATGGGGTGCCGCAGGGATCAGTGCTGGGACCCCAACTGTTTATAATCTATATTAACGACTTGGAGGAAGGGACCGAGTGTAACGTAGCCAAATTTGCCGATGATACAAAGATGGGGGGAAAAGCAATGTGTGAGGAGGACACAAAAAATCTGCAAAAGGATATAGACAGGCTAAGTGAGTGGGCAAAAATTTGGCAGATGGAGTATAATGTTGGAAAGTGTGAGGTCATGCACTTTGGCAGAAAAAAATCAAAGAGCAAGTTATTATTTAAATGGCGAAAGATTGCAAAGTGCTGCAGTGCAGCAGGACCTGGGGGTACTTGTGTATGAAACACAAAAGATTAGTATGCAGGTACAGCAAGTGATCAGAAAGGCCAATGGAATCTTGGCCGTTATTGCAAAGGGGATGAAGTATAAAAGCAGGGAAATCTTGCTACAGCTATACAGGGTATTGGTGAGGCCACACCTGGAATACTGCATGCAGTTTTGATTTCCATATTTAAGAAAGGATATACTTGCTTTGGAGGCAGTTCAGAGAAGGTTCACAAGGTTGATTCCAGAGATGAGGGGGTTGAGTAGGTTGGGTCTCTATTCATTGGAATTCAGAAGAATGAGAGGTGATCTTATCTAAACGTATAAGATTATGAGGGGGCTTGACAAGGTGGATGCAGAGAGGATGTTTCCACTGATAGGGGAGACTAGAACTAGGGGGCATAATCTTAGAATAATTTAAAACTAAGATGAGGAGGAATTTCTTCTCTCAGAGGGTTGTAAATCTGTGGAATTCGCTGTCTCAGAGAGCTGTGAAAGCCGGAACATTGAATACATTTAAGACAGCTTCTTAACCGATAAGGGATTAAGGGGTTAAGGGGAGCGCGCAAGGAAGTGGACCTGAGTCCATGATAGGATCAACCACGATCGTATTAGATGGTGGAGCAGGCTCGAGGGGCCGTATGGCCTACTCCTGCTTCTATTTCTTATGTTCTTATCAGATAGCTTTGATACAAGTAAAGTACCAATAGCATGACCTACATCAAAAGTCCTGGAAACAAGTCCAAGAGAAAGTCAGAATTTAATTTGAGCTGAGTCAGGCAGACAAACTGTCTGGAGTTCAAATGTAAATCAAAGGCATCCCTTGGAGAAAAACTTTCCTTAGGATCAGCCTCGAATACTCTTAAGTTCAACACCATGTTTTGAAGGTTCTGTTCGAGAGCAAAGCTATCCTCTTCGAAACAGAAAACAAGTGGTTAATCTTGATTTGTAAATATGGTAAAATAAGACCATGGGCTAGATTTTCCATTATTTTTGCATGGATAACGGCCACTTAATGTCCATTTTACCACTGAAATAAGGTATAACGCCCAGATATCGCCCATTTGGCCACAAAATGGAAACTAACGCCCATTTTTTGGACACTTATCGGCGAGCGTTACTTTCGCCATGTACGTAACGCTGGGAAAAAATAATACCGCCCGCCCACTTTTTTGGGGCGGAATCATCAGAATGAGCGAAATCAAAGCCCACAATATCGCCCAGCGTTACTTTCCGCACTTAATTAATGCCGAGATTAAATAATACTGACCACCCACTTTTTTTTTGTCGTAAAGATCACATTTGCCAAAACCAATGCATAGGAGATCGCCCAGCATCACTTTCACCACCTCGCACACATCTCACCCACAATATCGCTCTGAAAAAGGAGAACTGTTCTGAAGTAATCACAGCGGTGTGGGCACCATTTTTCAAATCGCAGGTTGCTTCATTGAAAAGGCTGCTTCAACTTCAGCGGAGTTTGGATTGACTCTGGTGTTCTTCTCAGGTGATCATCAGCATCATCATTATAGGCAGTCTCTCGGAATCAAGGAAGACTTAATTTCACTCTTAGCATGAGTTCTTAGGTGGCTGTACAGTCCAATACGAGAACCACAGTCTCTGTCACACGTGGGATAGATAGTCGTTGAGAGAAAGGGTGGGCAGGGAGCCCGGTTTGCTGCACGCTCCTTCCGCTGCCTGCGCTTGATTTCTGCATGCTCTCGGCGATGATACTCGAGGAGCTCAGCATCCTCCCGAATGCACTTCCTCCACTTAGGGCGGTCTATGGCCAGGGACTCCCAGGTATCAGTGGGGATGTCGTACTTTATCAGGGAGGCTTTGAGGGTGTCCTTGTAAGGTTTCCTCTGCCTGCCTTTGGCTCATTTGCCATGGACGAGTTCCGAGTAGAGCGCTTGCTTTGGGAGTCTCATGTCTGGCATGCGAACAATGTGGCCTGTCCAGCGGAGCTCATCAAGTGTGGTCAGGGCACCAATGCTGGGGATGTTGGCCTGGACGAGGACACTAATGTTTGTGTGTCTGTCCTCCCAGGGGATTTGCAGGATCTTGCAGAGACATCGTTGGTGGTATTTCTCCAGCGCCTTGAGATGTCTACTGTACATGGTCCATGTCTCTGAGCCATACAGGAGGGCGGGTATTACTACAGCCCTGTAGACCATGAGCTTGGTGACAGTTGAGGGACTGGTCTTCAAACACTCTTTTCCTCAGATGGCCGAAGGCTGCACTGGCGCACTGGAGGTGGTATTGGATCTCGTCATCAATGCCTGCTCTTGTTGATAGGAGGCTCCCGAGATAGGGGAAGTGGTCCACTTTATCCAGGGCCACGCCGTGGATCTTGACATCTGGGGGGCAGTGCTGTGCGGTGAGGACAGGCTGGTGGAGGACCTTTATCTTATTAATGTTTAGCGTAAGGCCCATGCTTTCATACAGCTCGGTAAATACATCGACTATGTCCTGGAGTTCAGCATCTGTATGTGCGCAGACGCAGGCGTCGTCCGCGTAATGTAGCTTGACGACAGAGTTTGGAGTGGTCTTGGACCTGGCTTGGAGACAGCGAAGGTTGAACAGCTTCCCACTGGTTCTGTAGTTTAGTTCCACTCCAGCGGGGAGCTTATCAACTGTGAGGTGGAGCATGACAGCGAGGAAGACTGAGAAGAGGGTTGGGGTGATGACGCAGACCTGCTTGACCCCAGTCCGGACATGAATTGGGTCTGTGATGGATCCGTTGGTAAGGATCACGGCTTGCATGTCATCATGGAGCAGGCGGAGTATGGTGACATCTTTTCAGACCCTGGACGATTGGGTTTTACTATAGCTGTCTTTTAGTGTGGAAATTATTGCTTCTGATCAATCGCTATTATACTTTCATTGGAATGGGGCCAGCCATGTCTCAGCCTGCATCAATTAATATGCAGATGCTGCAGAGTTCAAATGGCACAAAGTCTAATGCACATCATTATGTGCCCAATCTAAGACGTGCCAGAATGAGGAGGAGGTCCAGACCATACACACCCCGCACTTACAGGGAGAAGAGGTCTTACCTCGACATATCCGAATACACCTGCCTTTGAAGACTGCGCTTCCACAAGGTGGTGATCACTGAAATATGCGAGCTCATCAGGCCAGATATCCAGCCTGCCATCAGGACATCACTGTTGGTCGAGGTCAAGGTCACCGCGGCACTGTCTTTCTATGCGTCTGGTTCCTTTCAAGCCTCCGCGGTTGAGATTTCCCCTCTGTCTCGCCATGCCACCCATCGCTGCCTTAGACAGATCACGGAGGCCCTGTACGCATGTAGGATGGACTTTATCAGTTTCCCCATGACCACAGAGCTCAAACTGACAGGCTGGAGCATTCTACCGCATTGCTAAGTTCCCCAGGGTGCAGGGAGCAATACAGTGCACTCACATCGCCATGCGGGCACCTTCTCAGGACCCAGAGTTTTTTCGTAACAGAAAAGGATTTCACTCCTTGAAGGTCCAACTAGTTGTTGACCACAACCAGATAATAATGGCAGTGAATGCCAAATGTCCAGGCAGCTTTGATGAAGCTCACATCCTGCATGGGAGCGCTGTCTCTGACATGTTTACGAGTCAGCCACAAGGACAATGCTGGATGCTTGGTGACAACCGATATGGCCTAGCCACCTGGCTGATGACCCCCCGCGTGACAACCACACTGAGGCCAAGAAGCGATACAACTAGAGCCACAGAGCCACATGCAATGTGGCCCAGAAAACAATTACAGTGCTTAAGCAGCGCTTCAGATGTCTGGAGCACTCAGGAGGGGAGTTACAATACAACCCTGAGCAAGTAGCTAAATTTGTGGTCGTGTGCTCCATGCTGCACAACCTGGCTATCAGGAGGGGACAAGAATTGCCAGAAGGGACTGATGGTCCACCTCAGGAGAGAGAGGAAGAGGAGGAAGAGGAGCTGGACGCTGAGCTACGGCCAGACAATCAGGCCGACTATGCAACCATGCACTCGCCCCCCCTTCCAGACTGCAGGAAAGGCCCGTGGTGGCTACATAGCTGCAAGACTCTTACGTCAGGAGCTCATAAATGAGCGATTTGCCCGAAAGAACATTGCTGTGATTGACAAAGCTGACAAACTGCTGTGTGTGTGCAGCTCAGACATTAATGGTGGGCACACCTTAGTGCCAGTTAAAGTTTAAGTTGATTCAAGTAAAGTTTTATTTAACCCTTTCATGTAAAGGAATCACTAGTGTGTAACGGTCCAGCTATCTGAGACAATGCACAACAAGGTTATGTTGAATAAAAAACATTTTATACAACCATTGGTCTGAAATCATAAGTGATGTCATGTATGTAACCAGCATACTACTGTAAATCTTATACAATTGTAACCCTCATGTAACCACTGCATTCTGTAGATACTTACTAGAAATGCACACCTTGACCACAGGGAGTGTACTTGTGGGAGACACTCCTTACCTGGAGATTCAGGTATATAAGGGGAGGTCCCTCGCAGAGCCAGCACTTTTTGGTCCCGGTAATAAAGGTGAAGGTCACTGAGTGACTGTGTCTGCAGTACGTGCCTCGTGTGATTATGTTTAAGAGTTAAGGACTCAACACCTGACGACGAGGATGGGATCTGCGGTGACTACGCACCCCACAAACCGGCCGACAAGTCTTTTGAAGAGCTCAGCCAGCTGATCAGCGAACACTTAAAACCGGCGAGCAGCATACACATGGCCCAGCACCAGTTCTACATACACCGACGTCGGGAAGGGCAAAACATCTCGGACTTCGTGGCAGACTTGCGGTGCTTGGCCAGCCTCTGTAAATTCTCAGATGCCTGCAGTGGGGGGGATGTTAAGAGATTTTTTCATTGAGGGCATTAGCCATGCCGGGATCTTCAGGAAGCTCATAGAGACCAAGGACTTAACTCTAGAAGGGGCAGCATTGATAGCTCAAACTTTCATAGCAGGGGGAGAAGAGACCAAGCTAATTTACGCGAGTAGTCCTGGGTCCAACGTGGCGACGGACCAAGGAATTAACGTGATAAACGCGGCTCAAGATCTCGCAGTCAGGCAAAGGCATTTTGAAACTGCAGCTGTCAGACAAAGGCATTTTGTAACTGCCCAAGCTGAAACCGACTCTAAGGTGGGCCCCCGACAGGGACAATGGAGAGGGGAGCGGCAATTCACGCCATCAAGGGGACCATTAACACCCACCATCAGAGTGTTTAGAAACAACCAAGGGAACAATCAGAGAGGAATGCCTGCTAACAGTCCTTTTGTGAACAACGATCTCAGCCAATGCTAGAGATGCGGGGGCAGACATTATGCGAAAAGCTGCAAATTCCAGCAGTTCGTCTGTAGGAATTGTAATGGCAGAGGACATTTGGCTAGTGTTTACAAACAGCCGGTAGCGAGGCTAATCTATGAAACAGAGGAATCAGGCGAGGGGCTTGCAGTGCTGGACAATGCCTGTGGTAAAACCAAGGATGCTGAAGTTCAGCGGGTTCATGTGGCTGATGTCCATAGCTCATACACCAAAACGCCACCCATGATGATGAAAGTTTCATTGAATGGCATCCCAATGCGCATGGAGCTGGACACAGGAGCTAGCCAGTCCCTCATGAGTGCACAACAATTTGAGAAACTATGGCCACACAGAGCTAGCAGGCCCAAACTGGCACGAATTAGTACGCAGCTACGGATGTACACCCAAGAGATCATTCCAGTGCTAGGCAGTGCAAACATGGTGGTAACACACAATGGGTCACAAAACCGGCTGCCACTCTGGATTGTTCCGGGAAATGGCCCCGCGCTTTTGGGAAGGAGCTGGCTAGCTGAGATGAACTGGAAATGGAGGGATGTGCATGCCATTTCATCTATGGAGCAAAGCTCACAGGTACTACAAAAATTTGGGTCACTGTTTCAACCCAGTGTCGGAACGTTCAAGGGCACAAAAGTAGTTATACGCATCACCCCAGACGCCAGACCAGTGCACTACAAAGCCAGAGCGGTGCCGTACGTGATGCGTGAGAAAATAGAGAGTGAACTGGACAGGCAGCTCAGAGAGGGCATAATTTCGCCCGTTGAATTCGGTGACTGGGCAAGTCCCATTGTTCCTGTCCTTAAAGCGGATGGCTCGGTTAGGATCTGCGGTGACTACAAAGCCACCATCAACCGGGTGTCCCCGCAGGACCAATACCCGCTCCCAAGGGCGGAGGACATTTTTGCCACGTTGACAGGTGGCAAGCTGTTCACTAAATTGGACCTCACTTCGGCCTACATGACTCAGGAACTGGCTGAAGAATCCAAGCTTCTGACCACCATCATGACGCACAAGGGTTTATTCATCTACAACAAGCGTCCTTTTGGCATCCGTTCGGCGGCCGCCACCTTTCAGAGAAACATGGAAAGCTTGCTGAAATCCATTCCCGGCACAATCATATTCCAGGATGACATCCTAATAACAGGTCGAGACACCGAGGAACATCTCCACAACCTGGAGGAGGTGCTTCGCCGATTGGACCGGGTAGGCCTGTTGCTGAAGAAGGCCAAGTGTGTGTTTATGGCCCCAGCGGTCGAGTTTTTGGGCAGGAGGGTTGCCGCAGACGGGATCCAGCCTACCGAATCCAAAATGGAGGCGATCCATCATGCGCCTCGGCCCGGCAACACATCGGATTTGCGATCGTTCCTAGGACTTTTGAACTATTTCGGGAACTTCCTGTCGAACTTAAGCACATTGTTGGAGCCGTTACACGTGCTCCTGCGTAAGGGTTGCCAATGGTTTTGGGGGGACGGTCAAGAATGGGCTTTCAACAGGGCGCGGAACCTGCTTTGTTCTAACAAACTGTTAACGTTGTATGACCCCTGTAAAAAACTAGTTTTAACATGCGATGCATCATCATACGGGGTTGGGTGTGTTTTGCAGCAGGGTAATGGAGACGGACAACTCCAACCGGTGGCTTATGCCTCCAGGTCGCTCTCCCATGGTCGAAAAGGAAGCACTCGCTTTCGTTTATGGTGTGAAAAAATTGCACCAATATCTTTACGGCAGACCGTTCGAGTTAGAAACGGACCACAAGCCGTTAACTTCTCTGTTGTCCGACAGCAAGGTGGTCAATGCAAATGCGTCAGCTCACATACAGCGATGGGCTCTCACGCTGGCTGTGTATGACTACACCATACGGCACCGGCCAGGCACCGAAAACTGCGCTGACGCGCTCAGCAGGCTTCCCTTGCCCACCACCGAGGGGGCAGCGGAGCAAAGCGCTGAGATGGTCATGGCCATTGAGGCTTTTAACACCGCAGGCTCCCCCATCACAGCCCACCAGATCAAACTCTGGACCAACAGGGACCCCCTCCTATCCATGATAAAGAAATGTGTCCTGACGGGGGATTAGGCGCCCACGCACTGGGTGTGCCCCGAGGAGGTCAGACCGTTTCAGAGACGGATGGATGAGCTTTCCATCCAAGCCGACTGCCTGCTATGGGGCAGCTAGTGGTCATGCCCCAGAAGGGGAGGGAAGCATTCATCAGGGAACTCCACAGGGAGCACCCTGGCATCGTGTTAATGAAGGCCATTGCCCGGTCACATGTATGGTGGCCGGGGATTGCCTCAGACCTGGAACACTGGGTTCGCAGGTGCACGACGTGTGCCCAGCTGGGTAATGTCCCCAGGGAGGCCCCGCTCAGCCCGTGGCCCTGGCCCACCAAGCCTTGGTCATGCATTCACGTGGACTATGCGGGCCCGTTCTTGGGAAAAATGTTCTTGATAATTGTCGATGCATACTCGAAATGGATCGAGTGCATCATATTAAACTCGTGCACGACATCCATCACCGTGGAGAGCCTGCGCATGGTTTTCGCAACCCACAGTTTACTGGACATTCTGGTCAGCGACAATGGCCCGTGTTTCACCAGCCATGAATTCCAGGAGTTTATGTCGGGTAATGGCATCAAACATGTCCGGACGACGCCGTTCAAGCCGGCTTCCAATGGCCAGGCGGAACATGCGGTCCAAGTCATAAAGCAAGGCATGCTCCGCATCCAAGGACCCTCTCTACAGTACCGCCTATCGTGCCTCCTGCTGGCCTATAGGTCCCGGCCACAATCGCTCACGGGAGTTCCACCAGCGGAACTCCTCATGAAACATACGCTCAAAACGTGGCTGTCCCTCATCCACCCAATCCTGGCAGACATTGTTGAGGGCAAGCGGCAGTCCCAAACCGAGTGCCATGATCGTAACTCAAGGGAGAGGTGTATAGAAATGGATGATCCGGTATTTGTACTTAACCATGCATTGGGACCCAAATGGCTGGAGGTCACCATAATTGGTAAAGAGGGAAACAGGGTCATAGTGGTCAGGCTCAATAATGGGCAGATATGCCGCAAACACTTGGACCAAGTAAAGGTTCAGCATAGACACCGATGAACATGAAGAAGAGCATGAGATGTCAACCACACCACTGCCAGTGGACGAGCAACAAGGACAATCACCAGCATGCACAGTCCCTGCGGCCAGCCCGGACAGGCCGGAATCACCTCAGGTGACAGAAACGCATGCCAAGGCTCAGCCACCAGAGTCTCAACTGCGGCGCTCCACGAGAGAGCGTCGACCACCTGATAGACTTAACCTTGAGTCAAACACGTGAGGGGGGAGGTGATGTCATGTATGTAATCAGCATACTACTGTAAATCTTATACAATTGTAACCCTCATATAACCACTACATACTGTACATACTTACTAGAAATGCACACCTTGACCACAGGGGGTGTACTTGTGGGAGACACTCCTTATCTGGAGATTCAGGTATATAAGGGGAGGTCCCTCGCAGGGCCAGCACTCCTTGGTCCTGGTAATAAAGGTGAAGGTCACAGAGTGACTGTGTCTGCAGTACGTGCCTCGTGTGATTATGTTTAAGAGTTAAGGACTCAACAAGTATCATGGGCAAAAACACTCCACCCCACTTTTTCGACCATTGACATCAATCAAATGGTCAACATGTCCAGCAACACAGAATACAAATGCAAAGCAGGAGGGTGATCCCCTCCCCCCATACTTTACAACAAATTGCATACACAGAGGTGGAGATATAACACAGCCATCACCTGTGGACATGCAGCTCACTTTCCTTCCCCCCCCCGCCCCTTCTTCTCCCCACCTCTACCCCTTCCTCTCCTCGTTCCATGCCCCCTGACCAAAGAGCTCCTCAGGTGGTGCCTCATTGGGGAGGATGAAGGCAGAGGCCGTGGTTGCATGGGTACAGGAGCGGGGCGAGCCGAGGTGGGAACATTTTCAGATCCAGAAGCAGGAACATACTCAGTCATGGTGCTGGAGATGGTGGCCAGCTGTTACCCAATGCATCGAGGATCTGGTCACCAATGTCTACAGTCCTCCTGGACAACTGTACCATCTCTCTGCTCTCATGTGGCGCTTATGGACCAGACCTGCCGTGTCCACGAAACCTCCGCGGGGTCAGCGCCATCCTGGGGACAAATGGGGTGCCCTGTGTCGAGGTGCTTGGGTCTGGTACCTCCAGAGTGGAGGTGGGAATGACTGGAGGAGCACTAGATGGCCTTGGGGTGGAATGCCTTCTGGAGCCTGGTGATGCAGATTCCTCGAAGTCCGCACTCTCATCAGTGGAGAACAGATCCAGTGGATTGACGGGCGAGAATCGGAGCTCCTCAGCGCCAGATGTAGGATCATCCGGCAAGTGCAGCCCCACGCCCCCATCTTCTGGCCTCTGTGGTCTTGCCTTGGGACGTGCTGCTGGCTGAGCTGCAAAACACAAATGAGGTTATTAGAGGAGGAGCGGGTGCTAGGGTCACAAGGTGATTCCAGCGATATACACAACATATGCACAACAAAAGCTCACTGCTATCAAAATCATCACAGACATCACATTTCATGACCATCAACACATTGTGCATTGCAATGATTTTCATTAGGCCAGCATTATTTATAGGACAATTTTAGAAATTATCTATCATATATTATTGTTCGGATATGAGTGGATATGGCATCTATTGACTTTACATCACGCAATGGTGTATACTTTACTCACGTGGCATCACTTCAGGGTCTTGCGTGGCCATCAGGGTGTGTTTCCCCACATGTGCGAGCACCTGCTCCTCCATGTCAGTGATGTCGTCGGTGACTGGTGGCCCCCCACCTGTTCGCCTCTGCACGGACCTCATCGTCAATAGCTTCTTCTGTAAAAGATAACAGGACAACATGGCATGAGATCATTGTGTAATATCATTGCTAGGTACTGTCACAGAGACTGATACAATACATAACTGACAGATGTAATCATGATTATTATGATAATTATCATTCTTTATCTAAAGACATACACCTTGACTGCAGACTTTGAGTACAAAATTCCTGGTAAAAGTGAAAGGCCTCACATCTGATGATAGTCACTCATGACTCTTACAAATCAAATTATATAAATACACAAGTACATGTAAATAAATGTAATACTTACTCTTGCAGATCAGACAAGGTCGTTCCATCCTTTGCGACATTGGTTGCCTTCACGCACCTCGTTGGTCGCCGACAAGACCACCTCTGCTATCTCGGACCATATCTTCTGGTAGGCCTTTGGGGTGGGCTTCCCACGCCCTCCCTGGGTCAAATCACCTCAGCGTAATCGACATCCTGCAGGACCTCCTCGCTCTTTTGCGCTCTCCAATGTGCTCCTCTCCCAGCTCACTGCTCTCGCCAGCATCAGTCTCCACAGCGTGCTGTGTCGCCTCCTCCTCTCCCTCCATTATAGGCACCAAATTCGGGCAAATATCTGGCTGATAACAGCTAATTTTTTTCTCACAATTTGTACTAAAGCTCTAAACTCTCCCTCCTTCCTCCCAAAGCAGCCATACCACACCCACACACACCTTCTCTCCCTCTCAGCTCCCTCTCTCTCTGTTTCCTCTTAAGTGCATGTCATGATGACTCTTGACCTCGTGAATCGCGGGAATCGATCATTGCCATGCCGTTGCTAAGGACGGCGACACTTTACGGGAGAGAGATTTAACGCTAGACCCATTTCATATTGTTCGCGGTGACGCACGATTTCAAAAATGGAGATTAGGGGCTTTGAGAATGGGCAACAAGCTGGCTTTCTGAAAACCCATTTTTACCACCCACGCCGGAAATAACACCCATTTTTGGGCAATCTGTTCAAAAGTGTAAAATCTAGCCCCATATTGTTGTTATGTATAACCATGCAAGTTATGTATGATTGTTTGTTATACTTACTTCTTCATTAAGGAGGAATATATATCGCTCTACCCAATGGACTACTGTGGCATTGCAGCCATTGCTGTTCACAAGAATAAACAGGTCAGGTTACCTGACAGCCTTGCTGAAGTTAGCAGCCATCTTAAAGCCTGTGTTTGTGATGTCATACCGAAAACATAACGCATGCTGTACTCTAGCTGCGGCCTAACCAGTGTTTTATACAGTTCAAGCATAACCTCCTTGCTCTTGTATTCCAAGCCTCATCTAATAAAAGCAAGTATTCCATATGCCTTCTTAACCACCTTATCTTGTGTGTCATGTGATCTTGATTTGACCTGCCCCCAGAAACAGGGAGTTGGTTGGGAGGGGGCGATCTGGCCACCAATCTCAGGACCTTCCCCAAGATGGAGCACCAGTGTAAATGGGTGATAACTGGTCCCGCGCTATTTTCAGGTCACTACTGCCCTAAGTAAACATGAGGCTGCCCATATCCTAACTCGCACCAAGTCCGCTCACCCATCACCCCTGTGCTCGCTGACCTACATTGGCTCCCGGTTAAGCAGCGCCTCAATTTCAAAATTATCATCCTTGTTTACAAATTGCTCCAGGGTCTCGCCCCTCCCTCTCTCTGTAATCTCCTTCAGCCCCACAAAGCCCCGAGATATCTGCGCTGCTTAAATTCTGCCCTCTTGAGCATCCCTCATTATAACTGCTCAACTATTGGTGGCTGTGCCTTCAGCTGTCTGGGCCCTAAGCTCTGGAACTCCCTCCCTAAACCTCTTCATCTCTCATCTCTTTCCTCCTTTAAGACACTCCTTAAAACCTAACTCTTTGACCAAGCTTTTTGTCACCTGCTGTAATTTCTTCTTATGTGGCTTGGTGCCAATTTTTTTTTCTTATAATTCTCCTGCAAAGCACCTTGGTACGTTTTACTACGTTAAAGGCACTATATAAATACAAGTTGTTTTTGTATGTGCCAGGCAGCAGTACTTGAAGCCAGCCCCAAGGGCTCGGGCCCCAAGGTGATAATAATAGTCCGACGCTCTATCTGACAATCGCCTGTTTTTGCAGCTCAAATTAAAATTTGTCACAGTATCTTTTATTTCTCTTTATTAAAAAGATATTTTTTCAAACCCCGCATACAAGCACAAAGAAGTTCGACCAATTAGGATGCAAAGCTTTAATTTCGAAAAAGGAATCACCTCCATCACTTTAAGCAGTTTTAAACTTGCTAACAGATTAACAATTGTTCAACTGAGGTAGTTGCATTTCAGAGCGATCACTACAATGGGACTGCCATGATCACTATCCCAATAACATTGTATCTCATAGAATACAGTGTTGAAAGCAAACTTTGATCGTTGTAGGCAACAAATCCCCACAATCCGTAACTCTGGACTGCAGCGTAATTATTCAATGTGCCCGAACCCGCAGATATGGTCGGTGGTATGTATTTTATCTTGTATCACTTTAACCATCAACCATGGAAGGATGCAATTACGGTGCTTTGAAAGACACATACACATGCCTTCTTAAGTTTAGTAAACAGCTGAACAGTCCCTTGAGAAACTGTCACACCACTTTCAAAAATTTTAATCACCCTCAGAGCGATGAGTTCAAGCCAGTGCTGGGCTAAGCTTTCTGCACTGATGTGTAAACTATATTGAAGTAATGCAGTATATCCGGCACTTAATTTCACACATGACAGAAGGCTGCAGTTCCAACAGAAAATCATGACAGTCTGAAGTTAATTGGATACATCCGCATTCATTTGCTAAATTACTGATTGTCGGATACTGCGGAAATGCTTTTTTCTCGTAAAAATATTGTGCAAACATTAGGATTGGCGCGCATCAGCCAAAAATCCAACTTCCAGGACTCCTGTAATCGGAACTAGAATTGCTGCTCCCAGAAGCTGCTGAGACATGAGGGGGGTAATTTTAACCCCCAAAACAGGTGGGTTTGCATTGGGTGGGAGATTAAAATGTAAAATATATGAAACAGGAACCCAACTCACGTCGAACCTGCTCACTTCCAGTTTTAACAGAAGTGGGACGAGGGGCGGGTGACCAATCCGCTGGCACGAGAAGGGTCGGTCGTTGAACCTTTGAAGGCTGTGTGCCTCCATTTTAGCAAGGTTTCTATTTCTAACCCACATTGACAATCTTTCCTGGGTCTCGGGAAACCCGGCAGGTGAAAGGAGGCGAGTAGGAGCGGATCCTTTACAGCATTGTTTGTGAGCCAGGAGGAGCAGAAGTGGTTCCTCCAGGCCCAACAAGCTAACCTGTAAACCCTTTCCCCACCTCCATGATCTGCTCCCTGACACAACCCCATCCCCGACACCCCCGTGATCAATGACCCCTCATGATCATCGAACCTCTCGTGATCACAGAGCACTCACCACCGAACCCCCCCCCCCCACCCGACCCCCCCGTGATCAACGCCCCCCCCCCCTGTGGTCACCGAACCCCCTCCCCAACCACCCCATCACCGACCCCACCCCCATGATCACCGACCCCCCATCAACGAACCCCCCCATCACCGTCCGCCCCTCCCGACCACCCTATGATAACCGACCCCCGCCGTGATCACCGACCCTTCCATCACTGACCCCCCATCACTGACCCCCCCTCCCCGAACCCCCCGTGATCACCGAGCCCCCCATCACCAACCACCCATCATTGACCCCCCGCATCACCGAACCTCCCCATCACTGACCACCCCTCCCTAAACCCCCTGTGATCACCGACCGCCCATCACTGACCCCTGATTTCCTGTGCAATCTCTGACTCTCCCCCCAACCCCTCATCTCTCCCCACAATCTCCTATCCCCCCTCAATCTCTCCCCGACCCTCTGCGATCTTTGACCAACCTGTAATCACCCCTGACCATCCTAACTCTGTTCCACCCAACCCGTTCCCCATGATCCCTACCCCAAACAATCACTAACCTGCTCCTGGGCTGCGGTCTTGTACTGCAGGATTTCCCAGCTCAAGATGCAGCCAAGCCTGTCAATCAGTTTAAAACAAAATGGGTGCCATGGAGGTTTAACTCGATGGCATTTGGGTCTTCCAGGTTTCATGACCATAACTCCCCCCACCCACTCTGAAACTCCAGCCTAGTGAATAACGGGGTCTTTGACTCTGCAGCTACCACGTGGGGCAGCGAAAAACTCAAATTCAACTTTGAAGCTGTCAATTAAATGACACATCAGGTGGGACTTCTGAGGTTAGAGGTCAACATCCTGGGATTATTGGGAATGCTTGTGAGTTTGGAAATGTGTTGGCTGGAGAAGAAATGGAGCCAAAGAGGACTTAGCAAAGGAGACTCTGGAGAAGGTAATGCTCAGGTATAAAAGCTGAATACCAACCGCTCTGGAGGAGTAGAGTGAGCAGAGGGAAGAGGGGTTGCAGTTGGAATAAATGAGAGTTAGGGAAAGAGGACAAAGAAAGGGAGGTGAGGCGATGCTGGAGAAGTTTATGGGTGCAGTAAAGCTAGAGACAAAGGAACTCAACAAAGGGAGTCGTATTTTGGAGAGAAGTCATTGGATTTTCAAATTGTTTTATGGATGACACAAGCTGGTATTACCAAGCATGCACTAAATAAAATGTTCCGTGACACTCCAAACCTCCTCCTTGTAATTCAGCGGTAAAAACATTCGGCTACTGTGATGTAGAAAATTACTTTTACACTGAATTACCCAGCATAGAATTTATCAACAGCTACAAATGTCAGTGTGTGGTATGTTGCTGCTGTTTTCAAACTGACAATCTTTTGAACCCAGATGTAAATTTGGTGTGCTTCCGAGCTAAAATTCCTGGAATGATGCCGTGCTATTTCCATGTCCCGACTTGTTCATCAATGTCAGATGATAATGCTGTGGGCAATTATTCGATTGGTTTTGCTGAAAAAATGGGCTTTAAATTATGATGGAAAACCAGCATGCTTTGCCCATTTAGCAGCCGTGCACGTTTCAACTGATATTTCTTTCTGGTGCTGGTGTTGCTCACCAATTTGACAATATTGATATTTAAATAAGGGCCTAATGACATACTGACGTGCTTCATGTCATTTCTTGCCAGAATATTGCTGATTCTCGAGGATCTGAGTTGTTGATACAAGTGCTTTTAAAGAATCCTATCTTGAATGTATTTGGTCTTGTTGTCACTTAGCTGTTGAGATACCTTTATGGAAACTGTTGGGCTATTGCCATTTTTGTCCCAAGCTCATTAACAGCAGCATAATCGGTTTTCCCCATGGGAATCCCCTGTATTTGTCTTTTTCTGAGGATGAGGAGGTCGGAGCAGTTCAGGCTGGACCAGTGGTTCTCTGTGTGCATGCATTGGTACCTTCGCATCTGCATTTATAGCATGAGCTGCATGCATCTTGATATAACAGAGGACCAGTCCTTGCTCAGGCTGCAGTTCACGAGGGAGGCTGTGACTGAGTTGAGTTGCATGCTCCAAAATGACCTGCAACCAAACTCATTCACAGGCACAGTATCTACAGTGGCCCTTCCCTCTCTGCCTCTAGATCATTCCAAGGTACTTCTGGTAATATCAACAGACTATGTTATTGAGGCCAATCCGATCTAATCTGACATCCATATATGGATACAATTAGGAATCTGACCACTTTTACATTTCTGTCACCCAGTGGTCCTGGGGCAAAGTGCTTTCTGATGTTTTTACAAAATCTTTACATAAAAGTGTTGTGTTAAAAATTCGTACCATTTTCTCATGTGATGTGGATCATACAGCTAAGGCAAAAGATACATTGCTTTTCCACCATTCTGGTGATAGGTGCCTTCTTGCTTCCCCTCTTCAATAGACTGATGAATCAGATTTTTTTCTGGGAAGGAGGGAGACACAAACAAAGAATTGAATAAAGACACCAAACACTGTGGTGATCTGTGTTGAACATTAGCTTTTAATGTGATAGGTTCACTTCTGCAACAATTACTGTTGTGATAGAAAGTAACAGGAATGTTTTATTAGTAAACTTGTTAAAATATAAATGACAACTCTTCAAATAGCTCAATGATTTTATTCAGTGAGTAGCTGAGCCATATGGACCAAGAATAGGCTGGGTTCAATCCATTATCTGCATTGAGTTAGTTGATCTTAAACTGGGTGGGTGAAAGAGCACTACAATTGGTCTTGATGCCCATTGGTTAGGAGAAAAATGGGCTAATGCTCTTTTTCCTCAATGACTCTTTTTCCTCAATGACTCTCATTAGAAATACACTTGAATGGATATGATTTGAGGACAGGATTGGGCTTGTCTATGATGGGAGTGGCGGGGGGGGGTGGGAGTTTGTTTAGTGGAATAACACAGTGATGTCAAAGTTTGCCCACTCTCACTGTCAAGGCTCACACAATGAATAATGTTCACTTGGAGGAGATACTGAGAGGGTAACTGGCAGGTGCCCATAGAGCCATACTCCAGCAAGGAAATCAATTCCTTCAGGAAAGGATAGGATGGGTTGAGAGGAGAGAAAATTGGCAAAAGCAAAATATAAACAATGGAAATATTTTACTTATTGTTAAAAATGGTTTATAAAAACTTCGTAGGAATGAAAGACAAATAAATATCAATGACTTAGACGACGGGATTGAGTGTAATGTATCGAAGATTGCTGACGGTACAAAGCCAGGCAGGAAAGTAAGCTGTGAGGAGGACACAAAGAGACTGCAAAGGGATATAGACAGGTTAAGCGAGGGGGCAAGAAAGTGGTGGATGGAATATAATGTGGGGAAATGTCTCACTTTGGTAGGAAGAATAGAAAAACAGTGTTTTTTTAATTATGCGAAAGGCTAGTAATTGTTGGTATGCAGAGGGAGTTTGGTGCCCTGGTACATGAATCACAGAATGTTAACCTGCAGGTACAGCAAGCATTGAGGAAGGCAAATGGCTGTTGGCCTTTGTTGGAGGGGGCTGGAATGTAAGAGTAAGGAAATCTTGTTGCAATTATATAGGGCTTTGGTGAGACCACACCTGGAGTACTGTGCACACTTTTGGTCTCCTTACCTAAGGAAATATATATTTGCCTTGGAGGAGGTGCAACAAAGGTTGACTAGATTGATTCTGGGGAAGAGAGAGTTTGTCCTATGAGGAGATATTTAGAATGGGTCTATATTCTTTGAAGTTTAGAAGAATGAGAGGTGATCCCATTGAAACAAATAAAATTCTTAGAGGACTTGACAGGGTAGATACTGATATGTTTCCACTGGGTGAAGAATCTAGAATTAGGGGGCATAGTCACAGAATAAAGGTTTGACCATATAGGACTGAGATGAGGAGAAATTGCCATTCAGAGGATTGTGAATCTTAGGAATTCTTTACCCCAGGGGGCTTTGGACGCTGAGTCATTGAGTATAATCAAGGTTGAGATCTATAGATTTTTGGACACGAAGGAATCAAGGAATATGGGGATCAGGCAGGAAAGTGGCGTTGAGGTAGAAAATCAGTCATGACCTTATTGAAGCAGGCTCGAGGAGCCATATGGCCTATTCCTGCTCCTATTTCTTATATTCTTAAATAGATCTGTTGAGAAGTCCAACCATTACAAATGAGCAAATTACACTCCAGACAAGGAAACAAAAAGTTGATTTGAATGAGACCTTACTAGCTTGATGAACAAAAACTCTCCAAAATTATCCAATAATTCAAATTAAGCAATTCAAATAAAACAGCACAGGAGCTGTTGTTTTGTCCAATCTCAATTTGAATGAACAGTTAATTGGAATTAAGGAATGTTGAATCATGAGGGGGAGACTATATACGCTGCTAGAATGATGTGGAGTGCAAATGCAGTGTATTGTGGAGCACTGGGATGCACGGTTGACCTTTACCCTGCTGAGTTCCATGAGCATCAATAACGTTTCTGCCACACTTCTGACCAAGTTATGTTGGCACGGCAGCAGAATGTCCAAGGAAATTCAGGGCCAACTTGTGATATATTTCACATTAGAAACAAAAACATCAGTTAGTTACATCTTATCCATGTCCAGCCACAGGTCTTCCACTGGTGGTAACTACAAGTGACTGACAGCAGTGCTTTGGACCCAGACTTTTCATTGCTCCATTTTTTAAAGTGTCAGCGGTACGGAGCTTCTGTTGGACATGATTGAGCCAGCAAGCACACCCATCCACTTTATTTCATTTCTCCCCTGCTTGCAGAAACAGCAAGATCATTCAGATGCTGGCCTAAACTCTGACATAGTACTGACCTATTTTCTGTTTCAGGGCTCATTAAAATCTAGGGTGGACTCTTGGTGGGATTCCCACCTTCAAGGGAAAGCCTGACAGTGCCAACGAAGATCCAAACAGAAGATCCAACAAGCTGCTTAGAGGAGCAAAAGTGTTCCGAAGATTGTAATGAGCGCTCAGCTGAGACTGAAATTGTAATGTCCTTACACACTAGTATAAATTCACACGAGGCACATTCTGCAGACAAGGTCACTCTGTGATCTGAACGTTTATTCACAGGACCAAGAAGTGATGACCCTGCGTGGGACCTCCCTTTATATACCTGGATGACCAGGTGAGGAGTGTCTCCCACAAGTTCACCCCCTGTGGTCAAGGTGTGCATTTCTTAGGTGTATACAGTGTACAGTGTTGTTACATGAAGGTTACAGTTACATGAAGGTTACAGACATGGCATCACCTCCCCCCCAACGTCTTATGGGGTCAAGGATTAAGTCTTTCAGGTGGTCGACGCTCTCTCGTGGAGCGCCGCAGCTGGGGCTCTGGTTGTTGAGCCTTGGCATGCGTCTCTGTCACCTGTGGTGATTACGGCTCGACAGGGCTGGCCGCAGGGACTGTGCATGCTGCTGAAAGTTCTTGTTACTCGTTCAATGGCGGTGGTGTGGGCAACATCTCATGATCTTCCTCAGGTTGCTCAGTGTCCATGCTGAAACTTTTTTTTACTTGGTCCAGATGCTTGCGGCATATCTGTCCATTGTTAAGTCTGACCACTATGACCCTATTCCCCTCTTTGCCAATTACAGTACCCTCAAGCCATTTGGGCCCCAAAGCATGATTAAAGACAAATACAGGGTCATCGATTTCTATATATCTCCCCTTTGAGTCGCGGTCAGGGCACTCATTTTGGGATGGCACTTGCCCTCAACAATGTCTGACAGGACTTGATGAATGAGGGACAGCCGAGTTTTAAGTGTACGTCTCATGAGTAGTTCCGCGGGCGGCACTCCCCTGAGCGAATGCGGTCGGGACCTATAGGCCATCAGGAGGCGGGATAGGCGACATTGAAGGGAGGGTCCTTGAATCCGGAGCATGCCTTGTTTTATGATTTGGACCGCACGTTCCGCTTGGCCATTGGAAGCCGGCTTGAACGGTACTGTCCTGATATGTTTGATGCCATTACCCGACATGAACTCCCGGAATTCATAGCTAGTGAAGCACGGCCGTTGTCGCTAATCAGGATGTCCGGCAAGCCGTGGGTCGCAAAGACCGCACGCAGACTCTCCACAGTGGTGGATGTCGTGCACGATTTCAATTTGATGCACTCGATCCATTTCAAGTACGCATCAACGACAATGAGGAACATTTTTCCCATGAACGGGCCCGCGTAGTCTATGTGAATACGTGACCATGGCCTGGTGGGCCAGGGCCACGGGCTGAGCGGGGCCACCCTGGGGGCATTACCCAGCTGGGCACACGCCGTGCACCTGCGAACACAGTGTTCCAGGTCTGAGTCAATTCCTGGCCATCATACATGTGACCGAGCAATGGCCTTCATTAGCAGGATGCCTGGGTGCTCGCTGTGGAGTTCCCTGATGAATGCTTTCCTTCCCTTCTGGGGCATGTTACTACAGTTGTATCGGGCCTTGGTGAGGCCACACCTGGAGTATTGTGTACCGTTTTGGTCTCCTAACCTGAGGAAGGACATTCTTGCTATTGAGGGAGTGCAGCGAAGGTTCACCAGACTGATTCCCGGGATGGCGGGACTGACATATCAAGAAAGACTGGATCAACTGGGCTTGTATTCACTGGAGTTCAGAAGAATGAGAGGGGATCTCATAGAAACGTTTAAAATTCTGACAGGTTTAGACAGGTTTGATGCAGGAAGAATGTTCTCAATGTTGGGGAAGTCCAGAACCAGGGGTCACAGTCTAAGGATAAGGGGTAAGCCATTTAGGACCGAGATGAGGAGAAACTTCTTCACCCAGAGAGTGGTGAACCTGTGGAATTTTCTACCACAGAAAGTTGATGTGGTCAATTCACTAAATATATTCAAAAAGGAGTTAGATGTAGTCCTTACTACTCGGGGGATCAAGGGGTATGGCGAGAAAGCAGGAATGGGGTAATGAAGTTGCATGTTCAGCCATGAACTCATTGAATGGCGGTGCAGGCTCGAAGGGCCGAATGGCCTACTCCTGCACCTATTTTCTATGTTTCTATGACTACCCGGCTGCCCCATAGTAGGCAGTCTGCTTGGATGGAGAGCTCATCCATCCGTCTGTGAAACGGTCTGACCTCCTCGGGCCATGCCCCGTGTGCGGGCGCCCAATCCCCAGTCAGGACACATTTCTTAATCAAGGATAGGAGGGGATCTCTGTTGGTCCAGATTTTGATCTGGCGGGCTGTGATGGGGGATCCTGCGCTGTCAAAGGCTTCAATGGCCATGACCATCTCAGCGCTTTGCTCCGCTGCCCCCTCAGTGGTGGCCAGTGGAAGCCTGCTGAGCGCGTCAGCGCAATTTTTGATGCCTGGCCGGTGCCGTATGGTGTAGTCATACGCAGCCAGCGTGAGAGCCCATTGCTGTATGCGAGCTGACGCATTGGCATTGACAGCTTTGCTGTCTGACAAATGGGATGTTAACGGCTTGTGGTCCATTTCTAACTCGAACCTTCTGCCAAAAAGGTACTGGTGCATCTTTTTCACACCATAGACACATGCGAGTGCTTCCTTTTCAACCATCCCATATCCCCGTTCTGCTTGGGAGAGCGACCTGGAGGCATAAGCCACAGGTTGGAGTTGGCCCTCGTCATTATTCTGCTGCAACACACACCCAACCCCATAGGATGATGCATCACATGTCAAAACCAATTTCTTCCAGGGTTTGTACAGGGTCAACAGCTTATTGGAGCAAAGCAGGTTCCTCGCCCAATTGAAAGCCCGTTCCTGACAGTCCCCCCAAAACCAATCGCAACCCTTACACAGAAGCACGTGTAGCGGCTCCAACAATGTGCTTAAGTTCGGCAGAAAGTTCCAGAAATAGTTCCAGAAATGAACACAGCTCCGATGTGTTGCCGGGCCTGGGCACACGACGAATTGCCTCCGTTTTGGATTCGGTAGGCCGGATCCCGTCTGCGGCAACCCTCCTGCCCAAAAACTCGACCTCTGGGGCCAAAAACACACACTTGGACTTCTTTAGTCACATGCCTACCCGGTCGAGTCAGTGTAGCACCTCCTCCAGGTTGTGGAGGTGTTCCTCGGTGTCTCGACCCGTGATAAGGATGTTGTCCTGAAATACGATTGTTCCAGGGATGGATTTGAGCAGGCTTTCCATGTTCCTTTGAAAGATAGCGGCCGCTGATCGAATGCCAAACGGACACCTGTTGTAGACAAACAGCCCCTTGTGCGTGGTGATGGTGGTCAGTAGCTTGGATTCTTCGGCCAGTTCCTGGGTCATGTAGGCCGAAGTGAGGTCCAACTTGGTGAACAGCTTGCCGCCTGCCAGCGTGGCAAAAAGATCCTCCACTCTCGGAAGCGGGTATTGATCTTGTAGTGACACTTGGTTGATAGTGGCCTTGTAGTCGCCACAGATCCTGACTGAGCCACCCGTTTTTAGGACGATGGGGCTTCCCCAGTCGCTGAATTCAACGGGCGAAATTATGCCCTCTCTTAGCAACCTGTCCAACTCACTCTCAATTTTCTCCTGCATTACATATGGCACAGCTTTGGCTTTGTGGTGCACTGGTCTGGCATCCGGGGTGATGCACATCACTAATTTGGTACCTTTGAAAGTCCCGACACCAGGTTGAAATAGTGACTCAAATTTCTGTAGGACCTGTGAGCATGAACTTCACTCCACAGATGAAATGGCGTGCACATCCCCCCCATTTCCAGTTCATCTTGGCTAGCCAGCTCCTCCCCAAAAGCGCGGAGCCATTTCCCGGGACAATCCAGAGTGGCAGCCGGTTCTCTGATCCATTATGTGTGACCACCAACAATGCACTGCCTAGCACTGGGATGATCTCTTTGGTATACGTACATAGTTGCGTGTCAATGCGTTCTAGTTTGGGTCTGCTAGCTCTCAGTGGCCATAGTTTCTCGAATTGTTGGACACTCATAAGTGACTGGCTGGCCCCTGTGTCCAGCTCCATGTGTTTAATATGACGTTCATCATCATAGGTGGCGTTTTGGTATATGAACTGTGGATGTTTACCACATGAACCCGCTGGACTTCAGAGTCCATTGCTTTGTCCCAAGCATCAACCTGCCTTGCAGACCCCTCTTCTGGTTCATCTGCCTCGTAAATTAGCTTCGCTGCGGCTTCCTGCACATTCTGGCTAAATGTCCACTGAAGTTACAATTTCTACAGATAAATTGTTGAAACCTACAGGTTTTTGCAGCATGTCTGCCCCTGCACCTCCAGCATGAGCTGAGATTGTTGCGAACAAAAGAGCTGTTACCAGACATTCCTCTCTGATTGTCTTTTTGATTACTCTTGAGCACTCTGTTAGTGGGTGTCAATGGCCCCATCCCAGGACACATTGTCCATTGTGATGGCATAAATGTCCGTTCAACCGGCCATTGTCTCTGTTCAGGACCCACTCTCGAGTCTGTTGCTGCCTGGGTGGTGTCGAATTGCCCTTGCCTGCTTGCAGGGTTCTGAGTCGCGTTTACAATGTTAACTCCCTGATCCATCACCACGTTGGAAGCAGAGTTGCCTGCGTATATTATCTTGGTTTCCTCCTCCCCCGCCATGACGGTCTGAGCCATCAACTCCGCCGCTTCCTAGGACAAGTCCTTGGTCTCAATTAGCTTTCTGAAAATCCCGGCATGACCAATGCCCTCAATAAAGAAATCCCTTAACATCACCCCCCCTGCAGGCGTCTGTGAACTTACAGAGGTTGGCCAAGTGCCGAAGGTCCGCAACGAAGTCCGGTATGCTCTGTCCTTCCCTACGTCGGTGTGTATAGAATCGGTGTCGGGCCATGTGTATACTGCTCGCTGTTGTGAGGTGCTCACCGATCAGTTTGCTGAACTCTTCAAAGGTTTTGTCCGGCGGCTTCTCGGGTGCGAGCAGGTCTTTCATCAGCGCGTACGTCTTAGGTCCACAGCTGGTCAGTAGATGCGCCCTTCGCTTGACAGCCACTGCATCTCCCAGCCAGTCCTTCGTGACAAAGCTCTGCTGGAGACTCTCAATGAAATCGTCCCAGTCCTCACCAACACAGTACTGTTCCTCTGTGCTACCGGTGGCCATTCTTGTGAGTCGTTGATTCCCGTTTCTCGTCGCCAAATGTAATGTCCTTACACACTACTATAAATTCACATGAGGCACATTCTGCAGACAAGATCACTCTGTGACCCGAACCTTTATTCACAGGACCAAGAATAATGACCCTGCGTGGGACCTCCCTTTATAAACCTGGATGACCAGGTGAGGAGTGTCTCCCACAAGTTCACCCCCTGTGGTCAAGGTGTGCATTTCTTAGGTGTATACAGTATGCAGTGTTGTTACATGAAGGTTACATTTACATGAAGGTTACATACATGACAGAAATCTTCAGCTGTTAAATCTCTGGGTCCGTCTAGAAAGATAGGAGGGTGTTACAAGGCCTGTTTCCTCCATTTGGGCATTTATTCCGACTTCCCCTGGACATACCACTACTTGCCATATGGTGACGACGGTAAATGTGCCAGAAAGAAGGAAAATCTGCCAGGACACAAGGCCCCGCACTCCTCCTTACGTACAGGGAAGGAGCATGCAGTGGCTGTCCCAACGCGGAAAGGAAATCCGGTCGAATGGTGGGATGGTGGTATGTGTCACCAAACAATTTTCCTGATTTTCTCTACTGTGACTTCCATGCTGAATTTCAGGCAGGATCGTGGAGGAGAGTTCCTCCTGTAATGTCTTAATTCTGGGCGTTTGTCTCTGTGAATACGGACAGGAATCCTGTACTAATCTAGCTCGATTCTGCTGTGATTCACAGTATATTGGTGAAGAAAAACCCAACAAAACAGACATAGAGAATGTTACATTTAGCACTAAGATAACCTGTCAGTTCACCACCTCCTGGTAGAAGCCCCGTAAAACAATCAGGAATAGAAACTGGACTTGGGCTGTAGCGAGTAAAGGCGATAGTGAAACTGCAGCCTATTTTGCATTCTGACTGATTTTCTTTTCCAAACAGGTTGCTGATTTGCTATTGTCCGTTTTGTGATATCGCCCAAGATAAATTT
The DNA here is from genome assembly GCF_044704955.1 of Pristiophorus japonicus. NCBI lineage: Eukaryota > Metazoa > Chordata > Chondrichthyes > Pristiophoridae > Pristiophorus > Pristiophorus japonicus. The sequence goes on along the minus strand of NC_091989.1, from coordinate 111,515,976 downwards.
ATACCCCTTATTTACATATTAAAACGCAACGTTAGATTAGTGCCCACAGGTAAGATAATTACAACAACAACTTGCATTTCTATAGTACTTTTAACGCAGTAAAACATCCCAAGGCGCTTCACAGGAACGTTATCAAACACCCATTGTTTCTTTCAGTAGGATCCTTTCCCCATTTTTGCTTTGCATTTTAACCCTTGAGACCCATGCAGCTTATCTGCACCAAAATCAAAAATCTAATGCAGTAACAGCATTGACTCAAACTTGTGCACTGCTTCCTTACATTATATAGCTTCCAGAGACTCTAGATAGCAAGGCTTATGACCAAAATATTCAGTGATATCAGATAATAATAATAATGATAACAGGCTGCAAACTAACTCAGGGATACATCTTCTGCTCCTAAGCTATTTAAACTTCCCGGATTTGCTTTCAATCACAGCACATCGGAAAACGACAGGAAACACAAGACTATAAACAGTTTTCAAATGCCTTCCATCTACGCCCTAGCTGGGTGATAGCTCCAGAGTTTGACACAAGTGTGTATGCAATACAGCTGACTTTGAATTGCAGCCATTTAAAGAGGAGGTGTTCTCACACTCCCACTGATTGCAAGTATACACTGTGTCTCAAAGGGGAAGCAGCTCAATTCAGATTGTCACCATTTCAGGAGCAAAAAGAATGAATACATTGAGATACAGAACAAAATGATTCCACTCATCTGATATGTCATGTTGCACAATTATTTGCTGCAAAGGCTTCAGTCCTCATTATAGCATTTAAAACACCAACCTGCTTCCTGGCAGCTTTCCCCTTACATTAGACTTTCATCTGTGTTTGATTATTTCTGCCATCAAGAAGGAATAAAACATATTAAAAACCTATTTTCCTCTGTTTTGTTACTGGGGAATACTCCGTTTCCAGGGGTGATTAAGAGGAAAAGGAGGCAGAGAGCCATCACATCAGGTCCCAACTTCCACTGTGCCCCTGCAGGATTCCCGGGGTTACTGTGGCTGGGATACAGTTCGTCTTGGTATCAGAATGAAAAACAATATGTAAAGCTATCTAGAAACAGCTATTCATTTTGTGGAGTCAGTTATGCAAATTTTTGAAATGTTAATGTATGCAAACTTGAATAATTTGATTATAGCCAGGTGTCAAGAGCAAATCACGCAACACTATTGCACACTTTGGCCCAGGCTTTCTGCATCACGCCCCCTCCACAACGGCCCCCACGATTTTTTGGGTGCATCCGGGTTTGGAGGGCTGGAAAAGTGCTATGGGAAGCGTTCTATCATTTTCTTGGGCTGGTCCCATTGGAACAAAATACGTTTGCCCATCCGGGCTGGACATATGTTAATTGTATGCACTGGGGGGGAAACACATGTCGGGATTTTCACATTTCCCACCTGCTCGGAGCTGGGGGACCCAGTAGACCGCAGTTTTCTGAGTTTCCCGAGTTTTAACGCCACAGCGTGCGTGTGACATAATGGATGGGTTCCCCTCCCGGAAGACAGACTTACTTCCAGTCGGGCAGGGAATGCAGACCAGGACACGGCAGGACCGGGGGGTGGGGGTGCAGGGTCTGGGGGGCGGCGAGTGTTGGTTGGGCCCAATCCTCCGGGAGGGGATCCTATCCCCGACCCCAGGGCTGAGCTGTGATCCCGGGGGAGGGGGTCCTATCCCCGACCCCAGAGCTGAGCTCTGATCCCGGGGGAGGGGATCCTATCCCCAACCCCAGGGCTGAGCAGTGATCCCCAGGAGGGGGTCTTATCCCCGACCCCAGGGCTGAGCTGTGATCCGGGGGGGAGGGGGTCCTATCCCCGACACCAGGGCTGAGCTGTGATCCCAGGGGAGGGGGTCCTATCCCGACCCCAGGACTGAGTTGTGATCCCCGGGGAGGGGGTCCTATCCCGACCCCAAGGCTGAGCTGTGATCCGGGGGGAGAGGAGGTCCTATCCCTGACCCCAGGACGGAGCTGTGATCCCGGGGGAGGGAGTCCTAACCCGACCCCAGGGCTGAGCTGTGATCCGGGGTGGGGGGAGGTCCTATCCCTGACCCCAGGCCTGAGCTGTGATCCCGGGGGCGGGGGTCCTATCCTGACCCCAGGACGGAGCTGTGATCCCAGGGGGAGGGGGTCCTATCCCCGACCTCGGTGGGTTTGGGGGGGGAGCAGGCTGCTGGTGGGTGAACTTTGGAGGGAGGAGTTGGGGGGGTGGGGGGGGTGGGGGGTTGCAGGAGGGAGCTCTCCTGCTCCTCCTGGCCAACAAGGATTGCTCTCTGAGGCTGTTCTCACCTTGCTGCAGCTGCTGGGAATCCCGAGCTCCGGGATCCCCGGCCCACCACAGTTAAACCTGCACAGCACGTTAAAGCAGAGGCTTCAGGCCTCATTATAATATTTAAAATGCCAACCCGCCTCCTGGCAGCAGGTTGACTGCCCCCCACCCACCCCCCGCCCCGGCCTGCCGGAGTAAAAGGTGACAGTGGGCGGGTTGGGGTCAGGTTTTAGACTTTTACAGCTTTCACTTCCCCCCCGCCTCCTACCCACTGTTTTTCCCTGTGTCAATTCCCCCCACAGTCTCGGCTTTGTTCCCCACCATTCGTATTGCTTGAATGCTGATGCAAGGGCCACCTGCTTGACTGAGGAGTCCAGCATTTTATACTCCACAAGTGGGCCCAAGAAGGGGAAGTCGTAATTCTTTGCAAATAGAAATACTGTTCTGCTGCAGCACGGAGATTGCTGACTCTGGATGCTGCAGCAGGCCAGACACGGCACAATTCCAACCTCTTTTGGTTGAACACCACGCTCCTGACTACAATGTAGGAAGTGATTCAATCAACTATAGGGTCGGTTAAGGTAAGAGCAATGTTACATTCACCGACATCCTGGTGCGTGCATCATCCCAACCCCCATCACTCTGCCTTCTCAAGCCTACTACAGCACATCACTCCTCACACCAACTTACCTTGCAGGTGCATCCATCTCTCTCTGTCTGTGTACTTCCTCACATCCCCATCTGTCTGTGCACCACTCATACTCACACTCATCCTTATGCAATGTCATGATCTCCCTCATAGTCACCCTCTCCATTCATCTGTTCAACACATGCCATAACTTTCACTCATAGGTCTCTTCTTTCCCTCCTTACAGGAGAAGAGAGCACACAACACGAGGGAGAGGCAGAGAACCGGAGGTGGCCGTCCACACATCTCACCGCTAACAAATGCAGAGGAGGAGGTGCTGGAGATCAGTGGAGTCTCAGCGAGCCTGGCTGACGGAGATGGGGACATCCCAGCTACCTGGTGACAGAAATAAAGATCAGACAGCCATATGGCATACAACACTCACCCATGTTGACTTGATGTCAACATCAAATGAAATATGATCATGTGCATAATGATAACGTCAAACTTTCTTACGCGGACAGTACTCATTCATGTCTTTTATCTCACACAGGAGGTGGTTCAGCTGGCTGCCACCGCCGACTCCTCAGAGAAGCTCACTCCCTCTGAGGGTGCACCAACAAAGGACTCATGGAGACCATGCAGCAGCTCAGATACACACACTTCGGTGGGACCAGTGAGGGAGCTAGTTGGGTTTTCAACTGGTGACTCACATATCACAAGTGAGCATGAGCAGATGGTGGATACAGGGACAGCAGTGGAGAGTCTGTGTCGAAGGCCGCAGGATGCTCCAAGCTCTGCTCAGCTGGACGTAGATGCTGAATCTCGGCGGCCGTCGATGAAGAGGATACATCTGGAGCAGCAGCAGAGAACGTGCGATGTATTGACAGGATTTACAGCCGTACTGTGCACGCTTACAGAGAGATTGAAGGAGTCCGTCTCAGGCATGAGTGGCATGATGTCGCAGGCCTTTGTGATGATGTAGTCATCCATAGTAAAAGTGGCCACCTGCATGGAGCATCAAACGTGACAATCACACGAGTGCATGCAGGCCCTCACCAATGGCCGGCACACTATGAATGTCACCTTAATTAAGATTGATGAAACCCTAGCCTTGGATGTCTGCCAAGAACATCTCAGCTGCCAGAGCAGGGATCTGAGCAGCCCGCCTGTACCTCTGCTGAAGCCACAGGGGTTGTACCCTGTAGATGTGGTAGGAAAGGGAAGATTAAAGATTTTATAGTAGCACCGTGGTATGCAAATGGTGAGTTATAAATTGTTAGAATGTTATATTTCTGCTATATATGTGAGCCACATAAATATTACTGTTTTACACAACTTTCATGTCTTACCCATTCTTGGTTGTTGGCTGGCAAATGAGCTTTACAGTTGTGTGATGATGAATGGGAAGACATGAATTGACGCCGAGCAATGGGGGACTGTGAAAGGGAGGCTTGGTTGTTTTCAGGACTGCTTTGTGTTAGTGGCATTGATGGTGTGGGGGGAAAGTGGTTTTGGCATCTGGTTGTTAGATGGGTACACTGGTGGAACCAAAGTGAACCTCACAATAATGGGGGCAACATGGGCACCCCGGGCAGCAATATGCACCACTGGTGGTGCGTTGCCTGCATCACCTTCCACCTCCTCCACCCCCTCACAATCATCTGAGAAGGCTTTGTGCTCTGCGTCTTGTTCCTCCTGCAGGGCCAAACCTTGCTGCTGTGCAATGTTGTGCAGAACGCAGCACACCATGGCCACTCTGGAGACCCTGGCTGATGCATACGGAAGGGCGCCTCCAGTTCTGTTCACGCAACTGAAGCACATCTTCAGCAGTCCGATGGCTTGTTCGATGACACATCTGGTGGTCATATGGCATTCATTGGATCACTTCTGCGCCTCATTCCTCGGGTTTCTGAGAGGTGTCATCAGCAATGTTTTCAGTGAGTATCCCTTGTCTCCAAGCAGCCAGCCGATAACTCTGCCTGCAAACATTTGGGAGGGTGGACTACCGTAGGACAAATGCATCATGGCACCTGCCCGGGAATGTTGTGCACACCTGTATAAAGATCTATATGTGGTTGCGCACAAGTTGCACATTGATGGAGTGGAAGTCCTTGCAGTTGATGAATAATCCTGGGTGATTTATGGGTATTTTAATTGCCACATGTGTATAGTCGATGATACCCTGCACCTGTGAGTAGCTAGCCAGAGCTGCAAACCCGAGCGCCAGCTGATTCTGACCAGCGTCATCACAGGTGAATTTGACCTAATTGCTGGCCCTGTCTTATGAATTTGTGCGCGCCAACTGCAAGATCCTGCAAATGTCTCCAGATGAGCCCTGGAATGACCCAGAGGCAAAAAAGTTGTGTGCAGTAGTGCATTTGACAGCACTGGTAAAGCATGGCCAGTGGGTCTAGCTGGCAGCAAGTCTTGATCCAGAAGGCTGCAAATGTCCGACACCCTGAGCCTCCTGAGACACTGGTGCTCCAACATGTTAAGAAGCTTATCCCCTGCCTCTGTGCCGGGTATGGCCTCCTGCGAGCTGCACCTCTCTGCTGATCCCCTCTCTCCGGTGGAGCTGCAGGCTGTTGCTGGAGCAAGTCCTGCTGTTGCTGCTGCTGCTGCTGCTGGTCATCTTGGTCCTCATCTGAAGTCCAAAGTAACACTGCATAAGCAGCACCCATGCTGATATGATAGATCAGAACTCTAAAGTGCAGATCAGTCCTCCAAAGTGTGTAAAGTAACCTCTCAGCACAAGTACTGTGAACAAGCCCTTTTACACAAGCAGATAAGAAAGCAGCTGTGAGCACTTAGTCCTTATTGGCCGATTTCCCTGTTATGGATTCAGCTCCCTCAATTGCCATTTTCTTCTTGCCCTCCTTTCACTGGTGAGCTTCAGGAAGCCCAGAAAACCTGAGGAGCCAAAGTTAAACTCCAAAACCCACGTTAATATCACTGCAATTGAGCGATTAACGTATTGAAATTGACAACCCGCCTCACAGGTAGCCGAACGTGCTGTAGTTAAATGCAGAAGTCGGCGGGTTGGAACCAGCTTCCTGATGTGGCCACATTTTCCAGGCTTTCAGCCCCTACCTGCCCCCAAACCCACGAGTTCACCCATGTTAAAATTCCCCCCAGGCCAAGGATCTCTTATGCCTTTTTAACAGCCTTCTCAACTAGTCCTGCCACCTTCAAATATTTATGTACATGCACCCCCGGATCTTTCTGTTCCTGCACCCCCTTTCAAATTATACAATTAAGTTTATATTGCCTCTTCTCATTATTCCTACCAAAATGAATCACTTCATACCTCTCTGGATTAAATTTCATCTGCCCTGTGTCTGCCCATTTCACCAGTCTGTCTATGTCTTCCTGAAGTCTATTACTAGCCTCTTCACTGCTTTCAATGGGCCCAAGTTTCCACATGATTCGCGCCTGATTTTTAGGAGCAACTGGTGGAGAACGGACTATTTTAGAAATCGCAATTCTCCACATTTTTTTTTCTGCAGTTCTAGTTAGGTAGAACAGTTCTAGTTTAGAACAGAATTTTTTCTTCAAAAGGGGGCGTGTCCGGCCACTGACGCCTGATTTGAAAGTTTCCACAGTGAAAATGTACTCCAAACTAAAGTAGAATGGCGCCAGTGAAGATTTTTGTAGAACTGAAAAAACCTGTTCTACACATTAAAAAATCAGGCGCAGGTTACAAATTAGGCGTCCAGAACGAGGTGGGGGGGGAAGGGAACTCATTAAATTCGACAATAAATCCTTATTTATACTTATACAAATATTATACAAATAAATCCAACCTGAATAAACATTTATAAGCCAAGAAAAGATTCAATAAACCATCTTCCTACCTGTGTGAAAGTGCTTCAACCAGGGAGAATTCTGCAGCTATTCGTGCCGCTGAGCAAGAGAGGGAGGGAGAGAGGGGAGGGAGAGGGAGAGAGGGAGGGAGAGGGAGGAAAGAGAAGGGGGGGGGTCGGGGAACAGGAGCGGGGGGGAGCGGGTGTCGTGTCGGGTCGGGGGGGAGCGGGTGTCGGGTCGGGGCGGGGAGCGGGTCTCGGGGCGGGGGGGGAGAGCGGGTCTCGGGTCTCGGTCGGGGCGGGGTGGAGCGGGTCTCGGGTGTCGGGTCAGGGCGGGGGGTGGGGGGGAGCGGGTCTCGGGTCTCGGGTGTCGGGGGGGGGGAGCGGGTGTCGAGTCGGGTCTGGTCGGGGGTGGGGGGAGCGAGTGTCGGGTCTGGTCGGGCGGGGAGCAGGAGCTGGCCGTGGGAGGAGCCTCATTCACGTAGCCCCAGTGAGGCCATTGGGCCAGGGCTAGGGGCTGCGTGCTTCGGGCCCCTCCCACACTGTTCGGCGCCTGGAGCTACTGCACTTGCGTGCCGACTGTAGCGCGCATGTGCAGAGGTCCCGGCACTGTTTTCAGCGCAGGGACCTGGCTCCGCCCCCCCCACAGCTCGTGTCTTAATGCAAGGAGTATCCGCAATAAGGTGGATGAATTAATTGCGCAAATAGATGTTAATAAATATGATGTGATTGCGATTACGGAGACGTGGCTCCAGGATGATCAGGGCTGGGAACTCAACATTCAGGGGTATTCAACATTCAGGAAGGATAGAATAAAAGGAAAAGGAGGTGGGGTAGCATTGCTGGTTAAAGAGGAGATTAATGCAATAGTTAGGAAAGACATTAGCTTGGATGATGTGGAATCTATATGGGTAGAGCTGCAGAACACCAAAGGGCAAAAAACGTAAGTAGGAGTTGTGTACAGACCTCCAAACAGTAATAGGGATGTTGGGGAGGGCACCAAACAGGAAATTAGGGGTGCATGCGATAAAGGTGTAGCAGTTATAATGGGTGACTTTAATATGCACATAGATTGGGCTAGCCAAACTGGAAGCAATACGGTGGAGGAGGATTTCCTGGAGTGCATAAGGGATGGTTTTCTAGACCAATATGTTGAGGAACCAACTAGGGGGGAGGCCATCTTAGACTGGGTGTTGTGTAATGAGAGAGGATTAATTAGCAATCTCATTGTGCGAGGCCCCTTGGGGAAGAGTGACCATAATATGGTGGATTTCTGCATTAGGATGGAGAATGAAACAGTAAATTCAGAGACCATGGTCCAGAACTTAAAGAAGGGTAACTTTGAAGGTATGAGGCGTGAATTGGCTAGGATAGATTGGCGAATGATACTTAGGGGGTTGACTGTGGATGGGCAATGGCAGACATTTAGAGACCGCATGGATGAATTACAACAATTGTACATTCCTGTCTGGCGTAAAAATAAAAAAGGGAAGGTGGCTCAACCGTGGCTATCTAGGGAAATCAGGGATAGTATTAAAGCCAAGGAAGTGGCATACAAATTGGCCAGAAATAGCAGCGAACCTGGGGACTGGGAGAAATTTAGAACTCAGCAGAGGAGGACAAAGGGTTTGATTAGGGCAGGGAAAATGGAGTACGAGAAGAAGCTTGCAGGGAACATTAAGGTGGATTGCAAAAGTTTCTATAGGTATGTAAAGAGAAAAAGGTTAGTAAAGACAAACGTAGGTCCCCTGCAGTCAGAATCAGGGGAAGTCATAACGGGGAACAAAGAAATGGCAGACCAATTGAACAAGTACTTTGGTTCGGTATTCACTAAGGAGGATACAAACAACCTTACGGATATAAAAGGGGTCAGAGGGTCTAGTAAGGAGGGGGAACTGAGGGAAATCTTTATTAGTCGGGAAATTGTGTTGGGGAAATTGATGGGATTGAAGGCCGATAAATCCCCAGGGCCTGATGGACTGCATCCCAGAGTACTTAAGGAGGTGGCCTTGGAAATAGCGGATGCATTGACAGTCATTTTCCAACATTCCATTGACTCTGGATCAGTTCCTATGGAGTGGAGGGTAGCCAATGTAACCCCACTTTTTAAAAAAGGAGGGAGAGAGAAAACAGGGAATTATAGACCGGTCAGCCTGACCTCAGTAGTGGGTAAAATGATGGAATCAATTATTAAGGATGTCATAGCAGTGCATCTGGAAAATGGTGACATGATAGGTCCAAGTCAGCATGGATTTGTGAAAGGGAAATCATGCTTGACAAATCTTCTGGAATTTTTTGAGGATGTTTCCAGTAAAGTGGATAAGGAAGAACCAGTTGATGTGGTATATTTGGACTTTCAGAAGGCTTTCGACAAGGTCCCACACAAGAGATTAATGTGCAAAGTTAAAGCACATGGGATTGGGGGTAGTGTGCTGACGTGGATTGAGAACTGGTTGTCAGACAGGAAGCAAAGAGTAGGAGTAAACGGGTACTTTTCAGAATGGCAGGCAGTGACTAGTGGGGTGCCGCAAGGTTCTGTGCTGGGGCCCCAGCTGTTTACATTGTACATTAATGATTTAGACGAGGGGATTAAATGCAGTATCTCCAAATTTGCGGATGACACTAAGTTGGGTGGCAGTGTGAGCTGCGAGGAGGATGCTATTAGGCTGCAGAGTGACTTGGATAGGTTAGGTGAGTGGGCAAATGCATGGCAGATGAAGTATAATGTGGATAAATGTGAGGTTATCCACTTTGGTGGTAAAAACAGAGAGACAGACTATTATCTGAATGGTGACAGATTAGGAAAAGGGAAGGTGCAACGAGACCTGGGTGTCATGGTACATCAGTCATTGAAGGTTAGCATGCAGGTACAGCAGGCGGTTAAGAAAGCAAATGGCATGTTGGCCTTCATAGCGAGGGGATTTGAATACAGGGGCAGGGAGGTGTTGCTACAGTTGTACAGGGCCTTGGTGAGGCCACACCTGGAGTATTGTGTACAGTTTTGGTCTCCTAACTTGAGGAAGGACATTCTTGCTATTGAGGGAGTGCAGCGAAGATTCACCAGACTGGTTCCCGGGATGGCGGGACTGACCTATCAAGAAAGATTGGATCAACTGGGCTTGTATTCACTGGAGTTCAGAAGAATGAGAGGGGACCTCATAGAAACGTTTAAAATTCTGACGGGTTTAGACAGGTTAGATGCAGGAAGAATGTTCCCAATGTTGGGGAAGTCCAGAACCAGAGGTCACAGTCTAAGGATAAGGGGTAAGCCATTTAGGACCGAGATGAGGAGAAACTTCTTCACCCAGAGAGTGGTGAACCTGTGGAATTCTCTACCACAGAAAGTAGTTGAGGCCAATTCACTAAATATATTCAAAAGGGAGTTAGATGAAGTCCTTACTACTCGGGGGATCAAGGGTTATGGCTAGAAAGCAGGAATGGGGTACTGAAGTTTCATGTTCAGCCATGAACTCATTGAATGGCGGTGCAGGCTAGAAGGGCTGAATGGCCTGCTCCTGCACCTATTTTCTATGTTTCTATGTTTCTATGTGCCGGCTGCGCCGAGTGCCACAGGACCTGTAAGTCGGTGGAGAATACCGAGGATTTTTTTAGGCGCCGTTTTAGGCGCGAAAAACGGGCGCCCAGCTCGGAGGGGCGCCCGTTTTTTTTCTTGTGGAAACTTGGGCCCTATGTTTCTGAGTTTTTTGTCATCCGCAGACTTTGAAATTATACCCTGTATAGCTAAGTCCTGGTCATTAATATGAATCAAAAAGCGGAGTGGTCCTAATACCAACCTCTGGGAGACCTCAATGTGAACTCTAGTTTCCTGTTTTGACTCTTTGTTTCCATGTTAAGGCAATGAAAAGGGCTGTGTGTTTTTTTTAAATCATATAGGGCTAGAAATTAGTCAGCCAAATGCGCATTTTTTCGCGTTAAAATGTTTTTTTCGTCGATAAAAAAATTTAAGGACATTTTTCAAATTTGTCCAGTTGTTTAACACCGTCGTTAAAAAATAACGACCGCCATTTTTACAAACCGTTTTTGTGACGTCCAAAACTTCATTATCGGCGTTTTTGTGAATTAGGCTAATATGTCCTTACTATACAGTACAAATATACACGAGGCCCATACTTGAGAGAAGGTAACTTTGTGACCAGTAACCTTTATTAGCCAGCACTGAAGTGAAGAAGGTGGGTGGAGCTTCCCTTTTGTACCTGAATGTCCAGGTTAGGAGTGTCTCCCACAAGTTCACCACCTAGTGGTCAGTGTTCTCACAGTGTACAACTTAGGTCAGTTTATACATGGGTTACAATGACAGTTGAATACATGACATCACTTCCCCCCCAAAGACTTATTGGGATCACAGGTTGAGTCTCTCTGGTGGTTTACGCTCCCTTGTAGAGCACCTGAGTTGGGGCTCCGGTTGTTGGGCGATGGCCTGAGTGTCTGCTGTTTGCGGTGCCTCAGGCCTGTCCGCACTGCCCACAGTGACTGGGCTCTCCTCCACTTGGTTCCGGTGTTCGGTCACCTGTGGTGGAGTGAACTGTACATCGTGTTCTTCCTCTGCTTCTTATATGGGGTTGCTGAACCTCCTTTTTATTTGATCCACGTGTTTGCGGCAGATTTGTCCATTGGTAAGTTTAACTACCAGAATCCTATTCCCCTCTTTAGCAATCACAGTGCCTGCGAGCCATTTGGAGCCTGCAGCGTAGTTGAGGACAAAGACAGGGTCAATGACATCAATACACCGCGCCCTCGTATTCCCGTCATGGTAGTCACATTGTGACCAGCGCCTGCTCTCAACTATTTCTTTCATGGTGGGTTGTATAAGGGATAACCTGGTTTTGAGCGTCCTTTTCATTAGGAGCTCTGCGGGTGGAACCCCTGTGAGCGAGTGTGGTCGTGATCTATTGGCCAACAGGAGGCGTGATAAGCGGCTTTGTAGGGAACCCCCTTGGATTCTGAGCATCCCCTGTTTAATTATCTGCACTACTCGTTCCGCCTGGCCGTTGATACCATTTCCTGCCATGAAGTCCTGGAATTCAATGCTTGTAAAGCACGGGCCATTGTCGCTGACCAAGACGCTCGGTAGACCATGGGCGGCGAACATTGCCCGTAGACTTTCTACCGTGGCAGAGGATGTGCTTGAATTGAGAATGTCACACTCGATCCATTTGGAGTAAGCATCTACTACAATCAAAAACATTTTTCCCATGAAAGGACCTGCGTAGTCCACATGGATGCGTGACCATGGCTTTGCGGTCCAGGACCAGGGACTAAGGGGGGCTTCTCTCGGCGCATTGTCTAGCTGGGCACACGTGTTGCACCTGCGAACACAAAATTCCAGGTCTGCATCTATCCCTGGCCACCAAATGTGTGACCTGGCAATTGCGTTCACCATGATAATGCCCGGGTGCTCATTGTGGAGTTCTCGGATGAACAGCTCTCTGCCCATCTGGGGCATGACTACTCGGTTTCCCCATAGTAGGCAATCGGCTTGAATCGAGAGATCATCCTTGCGCCTGTGAAATGGTTTCAATTCCTCAGGGCATGCCCCGTACGTGGCTGCCCAGTCCCCATTCAGGACACATTTCTCGACTAAAGACAGTAGCAGGTCTCTATTTGTCCAGACTTTGATCTGACGGGCTGTCACGGGTGAGCCTTCGCTTTCGAAAACTTCAACAGCCATAACCATCTCAGCACCATGCTCGGTTGCCCCCTTGGTGGTGGCTAGTGGGAGCCTGCTGACTGCATTGGCGCAGTTTTCAGTGCCCGGTCTGTGCCGAATTGTATAGCCATAGGCAGCTAACGTGAGTGCCCACCTCTGTATGTGGGCCGACGTATTTGTATTTATGGCCTTGTTGTCAGCCAAAAGGGACGTTAGGGGTTTGCGATCTGTCTCCAGCTCAAATTTCCTGCCAAACAGGTACTGGTGTATTTTTTTTACTGCATATACACATGCTAGTGCTTCCTTTTCTACCATCCCATAGCCCCTTTCTGCCTGGGACAGACTTCTGGAGGCATAAGCTACCGGCTGTAACTGACCATTGGCATTCAAATGCTGCAACACACACCCGACCCCATAGGGCGATGCGTCACACATTAAAACAAGTTTCTTACATGGGTCATATAGCGTAACAGTTTGTTGGAGCATAACAAATTTCGTGCTCTGTCAAAAGCCCTTTCCTGGCTGTCCCCCCAGACTCATTCACGACCTTTGCGTAGGAGCACGTGTAGCGGCTCTAACAGCGTGCTCAATTTGGGAAGAAAGTTACCAAATAGTTCAGGAGCCCCAGGAACGAACGCAGGTCCATCGTGTTCCGGGGTCTGGGTGCTCTCTGGATCGCTTCCGTTTTGGATGCAGTAGGTCTGCTGCTACCCTCATCCCCAGGAATTCTACATCTGGAGCTAGGAAGACGCACTTCGCCTTTTTCAGTCGCAGACCGGTCCAGTCTGCGTAGCATCTCCTCCAGGTTGTGGAGGTGTTCTTCAGTATCGCAACCCGTGATGATGATGTCATCTTGAAAAACCACCATCCTTGGAATTGACTTGAGAAGGCTTTCCATGTTTCGTTGAAAGATCGCGGCGGCCGAGCGAATCTCGAACGGTCATCTGTTCTACTCAAACAACCCCTTGTGTGTCGTGATGGTGATCAGCTTCTTCGACTCACTCGCCAGCTCCTGGATCATGTAAGCTGAGGTCAGGTCCAATTTTGAAAAAAGTTTGCCACCGGATAGCGTCGCAAAAGAGGTTCTCCGCTCTCGGTAGCGGGTACTGGTCTTGGAGTGACACCCGATTGATGGTGGCCTTGTAATCACCACATATCCTGACCGACCCATCCACCTTGAGCACCGGCACAATCAGGCTCGCCCAGTCACTGAATTCGACTGGCGAGATGATGCCTTCGCTCAGCAGGCGGTCCAGTTCGCCTTCTATCTTTTCCCGCATCACGTACGGCACCGCTCTGGCCTTGTGGTTACTGGCCTGGCGTCCGGGTTTATGTGAATCACTACCTTGGTCGCCATGAAAGTGCCAATGCTGGGTTGAAATAGTGAGTCAAATTTGTCCAGGACCTGTGAGCATGATATTCGCTCCACAGAAGAAATTGCATTGACATCGCCCCATTTCGAATTCATGACAGCAAGCCAACTCCTCCCAGCAGTGCGGGACCATCCCTCAGGACAATCCAGAGTGCCAACCTGTTCTCCAAGTCTTTGTGGGTCACGACTACCGTGTCGCTGCCTAGCACCGGAATGATCTCCTTTGTATATGTCCGTAGCTGTGCGTCAATCGGCACTAATTTTGGCCTCCTGGCCTTTGAATCCCACAACTTGTTGAACTGTTCGATACTCATCAGGGACTGGCTGGCCCCCATGTCTAGCTCCATTGATACTGGAATGCCATTGAGGAGCACTTTCATCATTATCGGTGGCGTCCTGGTGTATGAACTGTATATGTGCTCCACATGAACTCACTGAACTTCAACTCCCAGCGATTTCCCCCAGTGTCCATTTGGCCTCGTAGAGCTTACATCGGGCCCATCCTCCTCGTACATCAACCTGGCTGCAGGCTTCCTGCACATACGCACCAAGTGACCGCTGACGTTGCAATTTCTGCAGATATATTGCTGATACCTGCAAGATCTGGCTGTGTGTTTGCCTCCACACCTCCAACATGAGCCGTTGTTGGAAACAAAAGGTCCATTACCAGTCGATCGTCTCTGACTGTCTCTGTAACTGTCCTTAAGCGCACCATTGACAGGTGTTGATGGCCCCATTACTGGCCACATTGTCCCTTGCGATGGCATGAATTGCCATTCAGCTAGCCATTGTCTCTGTTGAATTCCCGCTTTGGGTTCAACTACATGCTCCGGCATGTCTGATTGCCCCTGTCTGCCTGGAGAACTGTGTACCATGTTAAGAATGTTGACTCCCTGTCCATTTGCTTCATTTAAACCAAGATTTTTGTCAAACATCATTCTGGTCTCTTCCTCCCCTGAGATAAATGTCTGGGCCATCAAAGCCGCTGTTTCCAAGGTCAAGTCTTTGGTCTCAATCAGTTTCCTGAAAACCCAGCGTGCCCGATGCCCTCAATAAAAAAAGTCTTGCAGCATCTCCGTTCTGCATGCATCTGGGAACTTACATAGGCTCGCCAGTCGCCGGAGGTCTGCCACGAAGTCTGGAACGCTTTGCCCTTCTCGACGCCGGTGCGTGTAAAACCGGTGTCTCGCCATGTGCATGCTGCTCGCTGGTTTAAAGTGTTCCCCGATCAACTTACTGAGCTCTTCAAAGGTCTTGTCCGCCGGCTTCTCTGGTGCTAGAAGGTCCTTCATCAGGGAGTACGTCCTGGATCCACAAACCATCAGGAGATGAGCCCTACGTTTGTCGGCCGAATCCTGTCCCAGCCATTCCTTAGTGATGAAACTTTGCTGTAGTCTCTCAATAAAATCATCCCAATCATCACCAACACAGTACCTCTCGTCTGTGCTGTTAGTGGTCATGCTCGTGTGGTTTAAATCCCAGTTTCTCGTCACCAATAATATGTCCTTACTGTACAGTACAAATGCACACGAGGCCCATACTTGAGAGAAGGTCACTCTGTGACCAGTAACCTTTATTAGCCAGCACTGAAGTGAAGAAGGTGGGTGGAGCTTCCCCTTTTATACCTGAATGTCCAGGTTAGGAGTGTCTCCCACAAGTTCACCACCTAGTGGTCAGTGTTCTCACGGTGTACAACTTAGGTCAGTTTATACATGGGTTACAATGACAGTTGAATACATGACATTGGCCAATAATGGCATTTTTAAGGACAGTGATAAAAACCGAACTGAAAAAGCTTGTCTTACCTGGTCGAGTTGGATTGAAATTGGCGATAACGCTGTTCACTTCTGCCTGCACCAGGATAATGCTTCGATGCACAGGCTTCCTCATTAAAGAGACACGCCAAGGATTGTATCCAAATAAGCTTACCATTCAAAAGAAAGAAATAGCAAGAGAGAAACTGAGAACGAGTGGGAAAAGTAAAACAGCCAGAAGCAAATTCCTTCACTCGCAGGAGAGCTAGTATGCGTGTATCCAAGAAATAAGAGGCTGGCAGGCAAATGAGAACTGTAAAGACTGACAGAAAAGAGAAAAACTGTATACTCTCTCCTCAGTTTGTGTCAGTCATTCTTAACCAGGAGAGGAGTCTTGCTACACAGCTGGAGCCTTAATTACCTATTCAAATTGATGACATATTTGTGGGTAGGTAAAATCTCTTTCCATGCTTTTCTGATAGCCATATATTTCATGTGCTGTAGCCACGTTACTGCAAATACATTTAGGAAAGAAAAATGAGCAACAGGCCTTGCACGGCATTTATGTTCTGAAGTGCATTGTGATTTTTTTTTTAATTTGAGGGTTTGTGTTTAACAAATTCTGTAACCAGCTGAATAGCCAAACGTTATTAAAAAGTTATAAGTGTCCAGTGAGTTAAAGGGCTGCTGACTGGTCACTGTATTGTGTTCCGAGTTGTTGCTGCAACAGCAGAAGCAGTAAATCGTCTTGGTAAATCCTTGCCACTGGACCAAGACCTAGCTCTATCAAGCCCGTGAGTTGGCTGGTGTGCAACGGCCACCACACTTTTAAAAAATCCATGCACAGGCATCTTCCACCCTTCAAGATTTAGTACGGGACCTGGAATATTAAGTCCTTCATTGAAACACCTCTGAACTTTTTGGCATAGAAGCAAGTCATCCTTGACTCGAGGGACTGCCTATGATGATGATGATGTGGAATCCAGACATGTTCTTTTTATGTTTTTTATGCCGCTAGATGACACCTGCTGCCCTAGAATGGGTGGAGGTTTGAGCAGATTAGCTTTTCTTCTTTGACCTGTGTTGTTAACCAAAGTTTGTGAATAATCTCAGCGACCTTTGGTACTGATAATTTAGATTCTGTAAAGTCATGTGGTAAATGGCTTCAATGATATTACTGAATTGTGTGAAATAAAAATAAACGTGGGGAATGGAAGCACCTCAGATTTGAATACATGGTTGCACATCAATTAGAAGCCATGCTGTTTTGTCTAATACAGCTTTAATTTCATATCCTATTATATACCTTACTATATAAACATATTAAAACATATACAACTGTGCAGCCGTAAACCTAGCTGCTCTTGGCACACAGCAGGTGGACCGAGAGTATGCAACCTAATAATTAACTATTAGTTCTAAAATAAACTGCTGCAATGCCAATTAGCATCTAGCAGGCACGGGTACCTATGGTTGTCAAGAGTATTGCAGCACACATGTTTCATAACCTATAACCAGTATATGGCATAGAACGTGTCAAAATTAAAGCATTGCAGACTTAGATTGAATGTTTAGTACTGTTGCTATCTGCTTCATCCACCCGCCCAGCTTTTCATTCTTGCTTTGTCTAAATCCAAGAGCCTTATTTGTCTGAGCAGTACTGAAAAGTTTAGGTATATAAGACAAATGCTGCATATTTACTTTGTCATCACTCACACTAAGGTGCCCGTGTTGGTTTATTTATAATCAGCCTCTGGCCCAATCGCACAGTCATAGCCTCCATTTTTGCAGACTGATGTTGTGACCCAACCGGTTTAGGGAATGCATATATTTTTTTTCTGCGCATGCACAGAAAGGGCGTTTTTTTATCGCAAAAAATTTATTTTCTGTTCTTAAAAACGGCACGTTTTTAACGCTTCGCCAAAAGTTACAAACCGTTTGGGGAAATGTAAGCATTTATTTTTTGGCACTATTTCAGAGTGAAAAAAAAGTCGTTAATCACAAATAACGCCAAAGAACGGTGATATCCTTCTTTGTGGAAATTCTAGCCCATAATGTTTTCTAAGAGATGCAGTTCCAAATTATTGGAATTAATTTCTAAAGATTCAATACGTTTACTGTTTTGATATTATAAATCAGATATTATTCTGTGAGGCTCTTGATGCGATTTTCTGCTTCTGTGTAATTATCTTTAAGTAAATAATATTTAGATAAGTTTTAGATTATTAAAGTCAACATCTACAAGGTTGCCAATCCTCCAGGAACTACAGACTCAACTCCAGGACACTGTTACGAGCAACCTTGTGGGGGAATCTAGAACTAGGGGGCATCCTTTCAGAATAAGATGTTGCCCATTTAAAATGGAAATGAGGAATTTCTTCTCTCAGAGTGTCATGAATTTTTGGAATTCTCTTACCCAGAGAGGTGGGTCTGAAACTAGTGTCTTAAACTTAAATAAAGGCAATTACAAAGTTATGAAGACAGAGTTGGCGAAGGTGGACTAGGAAAATAGACTGAAGGGTAAGACGGTAGATAAGCAGTGGCCGACATTTAAGGAGATATTTCATAACTCAGCAAAGATAATTCCAGTGAGAAAGAAAGACTCTAGGAGAAGGATGAACCATCCGTGGCTAAATAAGGAAGTTAAGGATGGTATCAAATTGAAAGACAAGGCATACAATGTTGCGAAGATTAGTGGTCGTCCAGAGGATTGGGAAATTTTTAGAAACCAGCAAAGGATGACTAAAATAATAATGAAGAGAGGGAAGATAGATAATGAGAGTAAGCTAGCAAGAAATATAAAAACAGATTGTAAGAGCTTCCACAGGTGTATAAAAAGGAAGAATTTGACTAAAGTAAATGTTAGTCCCTTAGAGGATGAGACTGGGGAATTAATAATGGGGATCAGGGAAATGGCAGAGACTTTGAACAAATATTTTGTATCGGTCTTCACAGTAGAAAGGTCTAAAAGCATCCCAATAATAGTAGATAATCAATGGCTATAGGGAGGGAGGAATTAAACAATCACTGTCACTAGAGAAAACGTACTAGGCAAACTAATGGGACTAAAGACAGACAAGTCCCCTGGACCTGATGGCTTGCATTGTAGCATCTTAAAAGAAGTGGCTGCAGAAATAGTGGATGCATTGGTAGTAATATACCAAAATTCCCTGGATTCTGGAGAGGTCCCAGCGGATTGGAAAACCACAAATGTAATGCCACTATTTCAGAAAGGAGGAAGACAGAAATAAGGAAACTATAGACCAGTTAGCCTAACATCTGTTATTGGGAAAATGCTGGAATCCATTATTAAGGAAGTAGAAGCAGGACATTTAGAAAATCATTATACAATCAAGCAAAGTCAACATGGTTTTATGAAAGGGAAATCGTGTTTAACAAATTTATTAGAGTTCTTTGAGGATGTAATGAGCAGGGTGGATAAAGGGGAACCAGTAGCTGTAGTCTATTTGGATTTCCAGAGGCATTCAATAAGGCACCACATAAAAGGTTACTGCACAAGATGAGAGTTCACGGGGCTGGGGGGTAATATATTAGCTTGGTTAGAGAATTGGCTAACTAATAAAAAACAGAATTGGGATAAATGGGTCATTTTCAGGTTGGCAAACTGTAACTAGTGGGGTACCACAGAGATTAGTGCTGGGTCTCAACTATTGACAATCTATATTAATGACTTGGATGAAGGGAGTGAGTGTACTGTAGCCAAATTTGCTGATGATACAAAGATAGGTGGGAAAGCAAATTGTGAGGAGGGCACACAGAATCTGCAAAGGGATATACAAAGTGGGTGGCCAACAATTTGGCAGATGGAGTATAATGTGGGAAAATGTGAGGTTATCCATTTTGGTAGGAAGAATAAAAAAGCAAAGCAAATTATTTAAATGGAGAGAGACTAGAAAATGCTGCGGTACAGAAGGATCTGGGGGTCCTTGTGCATGAAACACAAAAAGTTTGCATGCAGGTACAGCAAGTAATTAGGAAGGCAAATGGAATGTTGGCCTTTATTGCAAGGGCGATGGTGTATAAAAGTAGGAAAGTCTTGCTACAACTGTACAGGGTATTGGTGCACCTGGAATGCTGCCTACAGAGTTGGTCTCCTTATTTAAGGAGGGATATACTTTCATTGGAGGCAGTTCAGAGAAGGTTCATTAGGTTAGTTCCTGAGATGAAGGAGTTGTCGTATGAAGAAAGGTAGAACAGGTTGGACCTATACTCATGGGAGTTTAGAAGAATAAGAGATGATCTTATTGAAACATATAAGATTATGAGGGGGATTGACAGGGTAGGTATAGAGAGGATGTTTCCCCTTGTGGGTGAATCGAGAACTAGGGGGCATAGTTTCAGAATAAAGGGTCGCCCATTTAAAATGGAGATGAGGAGGAATTTTTTCTCTCAGAGGGTTGTGTATCTTTGGAATTCTCTAGCTCAGAGAACTGTGGAGCCTGGGTCATTGAATATATTCAAGGTGGAGCTAGACAGACTTTTGAACTACAGGGGAGTCAAGGGTTATGGAAAGCAGGCGGGCAAGTGGAGTTGAGGCCAAGATCAGATCAGTCATGATCTTATTGAATGGTGGAGCAGGCTCGAAGTACCAACATGGCCTATTGCTGCTCCTATTTCTTATGTTTCCTACTTTTATCACTGAACTCACCTAAGGTTCCATCCTTGCCTTCACTCCTTTTCCTTATGTACATGCTGCTCAATGGTCACATTATCTGCAGACAGGGCTTAGAATCCACATTTATTCTGATGACACTCAGCTCAACCACTCCACCACCTCTCTTGACCCCTCTGCTGCCTCTGTGTTGGCAGACAGTTTGTCAGTAGATGACGTGCAATTTCCTCCTGACTGAAGCCATTGTCTTCAGCTCCTACCACAAACTCTGCATCCTCACCATCCATTCCACCCGCCTCTTTGGCCATTGTCTCAGGCTGAACCAGATAATTTGCAATCCCTGTATCCTATTCTATCCCGAACTGAACTTGCAACCCACCATACTCTCCAAACCAAAGACTGCCGACTGCCACCTTTATAACATTGCCTCCCTCCGCCCATCTACTGCTGAAATCCTGATTCGTGCCTTTGTCGCTTCCAAACTTGACTATTGCTGACCGCCATGACCGGCCTCCCATCCTTCACCCTCCGTAGACTTCAGCATGTCCCAAAACTCTGCGGTCCATATTTTATCCTGCTCCGTCCCGCTCATCCATCATCCCTGTCCTTGTTGACCTACATTGGCGTGCGGTCTCCCAACACTTCTAATTTAAATTTTCGTCCTCAGGTTTAAATCCATTTTTGACCTTGTCTCTCCCTATCTCTATAACCAACTCCAGTCCTACAACACACACCCCCCTGAACTTTCGGTGCATCTGAGTCTGGTCTTTTGTGTATCCCCCTCTCTCCCTCTGCCCTAACATCTATCCAGAGACAAAATTATTAAGAACTACTGCCTTCTTGGAGATATTGAATGTTTACCTTATTTTCCCCCAGAAGCATGGGGCCTTGCAAAATGGAGAATCACATGTTGGAAATTCATTAATAATCATAATATACACATAACCAAAGCGTCCAATCGACATAAATTGCATAATCAATATTGTTGTCATTCTTAATCGAGATGCTGAAGTTTTAGAGAGCTGTAGCAGCAGAATCTCTTGATTTAGTCTGGTGATAAATATATTAAAGTGAATTCATGCCCAGCTTTAAGGACGTAGCTATTTGCACTAGAAAATGCTCTGATAGGCTCTCCATGATCATATGACCTGATTGCTGATTGGTCCACTTGGAGGATTAGCCACACCTAGAAGTTTCACTGGAATGTGTCATTGGAACCGCCCAGATCAAGTTCTGAGTGAATTCGCAAAGTGTAATTTGAGCCATTCTGACTTCAGACCCCAGACAGGATAGAGCTCCACCATCCCAACACAAGTTCCTGACTCACCCCTGCCTAAGTTCATGGCCCTCCCAGCCAAAGTTCATTGCTTTTTAAAAGCTAACCCAAATGCTTGAGTAGCTGCCAATAGTCACTGACCCAAATGACATGTAAATAATGTAAAAAATGTAATGAAATTTAGTGACACAGCACTAATAAAACAAATAAGTGACATTATACAAGTAGCAAGCAAGCACAGTCACAGCTCGGTCTTGCGTTTTTAGATCAGCAGCACAGCTCGCAGCGGTCGAAAGCTCCGAGCTCGGTCATCGTGATTGGAATCCCGCAGCTCGCCAGAATAGCACAGAATCTCGGTCAATGCGGTCAGAAGGGTCGGGAGATCAACAGCACAGCAGCACAGCTCCCAGCTCAGTCAACACAGTCGGAACATCGCAGTCGTTGCGGGCCCCACTTCCGGAGCTGGGTTAGAGGAGTCTGTGTATGGGCGAGAGGCGATGGTGCATATGCGTAAGCGTCGGGGGCAGAGTCCAGTGCACCCAGATGCAGAAGGAAGCTTAAAAACCTAGTGCAAATAGTCACTCTGTAATAATATTGTCGAGGCAAATTGCCCACTCTGCTGAAGGGTTCAAAAACATCGTAAAAGATTGGAAGTTAGGAGTGAGAATTATGAGGACCTTTTTCACTCAGAGTAATAAAGCTGTGGGATACGTCACTATAGAAGGCTCTTGATCTGTGTCATATCAATGGGTTTAAGAGGGAATTAGATGTGTTTCTGTTGGGGAAAGAGATTGGGGAAAGTGATTCAAAGGTGGGATTGGTACCTGAAAAAGAGACATGCTTGTTCCCTGTACTTAACAATTCCTATGTTGTTTTATCCAACCACCAGAGTAACCAAGGAGATCTCTCTGCTAATCAAATACTTGTGCCATTTCAATTTTCTTATGTTTGTGGGCTACTGCCGCAAGGGTTATTCGGAAGAATGGTAATGTCCAGGCCTGAAATTCTCTGTCAGGTCACCAAAGTTTCAGAGGGTGCTCTGTTTACTCAGCTATCAGCGCACTCTCCTGGTTCCAATATGAAAATCTTCCATTTAGGGTAAAGTGCCAGTGCCTCCAGAAAAGTGTCCAAAGAACTGGGTGCAGAGGAGGCCCTTCAGCTGTGTGTGGCCTGATATCAGGCACAGCAGGTGACATTTCTTGGGAGTGTTGTATGCAGAGAGTAGTGTTCCCTTCCCCCGACATTACACCTGACACATTGGATTCAAGCTTCCAGCATCTGGCTGGCCTTGAACTGTTTCAGAGAACAGGCTACAACAAAGCTTCAGTGTAAGGATTAACAGGGCTAACGCCCACATTCATGTGGACACCAGCACTTGAACCCTTTGTCCACTTGCCCACATTTGTGGATGAAAAGCCGGTATTTCAAACTTTTTGAGAGTTCTCCTTTATGCTTGTAATGCCTTTGCTGCCACATGATGTGCTGCTGCACCGATTGGGTGAAGAAAGGAATGGAACCTTGTAAACAGACAACACTTAAATAGCACAAAGTGGGATGAAGAGAATCCTGATGGAGAGAGAAGTAGCGATAAGCTGTAATCTGATACAGAGAGAAGTAATTGGAGAGAATAGCAGCAGTTCATAAAGAGATTGCACCAGCAAATCTGGGATGTGAGGACAGAATTAAAGGGCCCAAGTTTCGGGCCACGCCGACCTGGACGCCCATTTTTCACGCCACAAAGTGCGCCTAAAAAATACTTACCAATTCTCCGGCTCCCTGCAGGTCCTCTGGAGCTGGGGACGGAGCCAGGTCCCTGCGCTGAAAACAGTGCCGGGACCTCTGCACAGGAGCGCTACATTGAGCGCGCATGTGCAGTAGCTCTAGACGCCCAAAACTTTGTGGGAGGGGCCCGAAGCATGCAGCTCCTAGCCCTGGCCGAATGGCCTCACTGGGGCTGCATGGATATGGCTCACCTCCCACCCGACTTGACTCCCGCTCTCCCCGGCGATCCGACCTCCGCTCCCCCCTCCCCCGCAGCGACCCGACCTCCGCGCCCCGCCACCTGGCGACCCGACCTCCGCTCACCACCCCCCCTGGCCCCCGGCGACCCGACCCGACCTCCGCGCTCCCCACCCCCGACCCCCGTTCCCCGCCCCCCCCCCACAGCGACCCGACCTCCGCGCCCTCCCACCTGGCGACCCGACCTCCGCGACTCTCCCCCGACCCTCTCTTCCCCCCGCCAACCCCCCCGACCTCCGCGACTCTCTTCCCCCTGCCGCCGGGACTCTCTTCCCAGCCCTTGACTCTCTTCCCCCCCCGTGACTCTCTTCCCCCCACCCCCATGACCCTCTTCCCCCCCGCGACTCTCTTTCCCCCCCCTGCGGCTCTCTTCCCCTCCCCCGCAACTCTCTTTCCCCACACCGCGATCTCCGCGCCTCCCCCCGCCCCCCCCCGCGATCTCCGCGACCTCCGTGACCCCCCCCCACCCCCGGGAGCCAAGACCCAACGCCACCTACCTGTAAATCCAGCCCGAAGTCTTGGGACCGGCCGTTCAGCCTCCTTCTCTCTCTCTCTCCCTCCCTCCCTCCCCTCCCTCTCTCCCCTCCCTCCCTCCCCTCCACTACCCTCCCCTCCCCTCCCTTCTGCTCCCCTCCCCTCCCCTCCCCTCTCCTCTCTTCTCTCCACTCCTCCTCCCTTCCCTCTCCTCTCCTCCCTTCCTCTCCTCTCCTCCCTCCCCCCTCCCCTCTCTCCTCCCCCCCCTCCTCCCCTCTCTCCTCCCCCGTCCCTCCTCTCCTCCCCCCCTGCCCACCTCTCTCCTCCCCCCCTCTCCTCCCTTCCTCTCTCCTCCCCTCCCCCTCTCCCTCCCCACTTCCCTCTCTCCTACCCTCCCCCTCCTCGCCTCTCTCCTCCCTCTCTCCTCCCCTTCCCCCTCCCTCTCCTTCCCTCCCTCTCCTCCTCCTCATTCTTCCTCCCCTTAATCTCCTCCCCTCCCTCTCCTTCCCTTCCCCTCCTTCTCCTCCCCTTCCTCCCCTCCACTCCCCTCCCCCTCCCTCCCCTCCTTCCTCCCTCCTTATCCACTCCCTCCCTCCCCTCCCCTCCCTCTCCTCCACTCCCTCTCCTCCCTTCCCTCTCCTCCCTCCTCTCCTCCATCCCCTCCCCCTC
Organism: Pristiophorus japonicus; assembly: GCF_044704955.1. Lineage (NCBI taxonomy): Eukaryota > Metazoa > Chordata > Chondrichthyes > Pristiophoridae > Pristiophorus > Pristiophorus japonicus. The sequence goes on along the minus strand of NC_091989.1, from coordinate 111,491,404 downwards.
TCTCTCCTCCCCTCCCTCTCCTCCCTCCGCACCTTCTCCCTCTCCTCCCCTCCGTTTCCTTCCTCCCCTTCCCTCCTTCTCCTCCCCTCCTTCAGCTCCCTCCCTCTCCTCCCCTCCCTCTCTTCCCCTCCCTCCCTCTCCTCCCCTCCCCTCCCTCTCCTCTCCTCCTCACTCTCCTCCCCTGACCTCCCTCTCCTCCCTTCCCCTCCCCTCCCTCCTCTCCTCCCCTCTCCTCCCCTTACTCTCCTCCCCTCCCCTCTCCTTCCCACCCTCCCCTCCTTCTCCTCCCCTCCCCTCCCCTCCTTCTCCACTCCCCTCCCTCCCCTCCCACTCCCTCTCTCCCTGTCCTCCTCTCCCGTCTCCACTCCCTCCCTCTTCCTCTCCTCCCCCTCCCTCTCCACCCTCCCTCCCTCTCCTCCCCTCCCCTCCCTCTCCTCCCCTCCCCTCCCTCTCCTCCCCTCCCTCCCTCCCTCTCCTCCCCTCCCCTCCCTCCCTCTCCCTCCCCTCTCCTCTCCTCCCATCCCCTCCCTCTCCTCCCCTCCTCTCCCTCTCCTCCCCTCCCCTCCCTCTCCTCTTCTCCCCTCCCTTCCCTCTCCTCTCCCTCCCCTCCCTCCCCTCCCCTCCCTCTCCTCTTCCTCCCCTCCTCCTCCCCTCCCCTCCCTCCCTCTCCTCCCCTCCTCCCTCTCCTCCCCACCCCTCCCTCCCTCCCTCCTCTCCCTCCATCTCCTCTCCTCCCTCTCCTCCCTCCCTCTCCTCCCCTCCCCTCCCTCTCCTCCCCCCTCCCTCTCCCCTCCCCTCCCTTCCCCACACTCCCTCTCCCACCTCCTCCCCTCTCCCCTCTTCCCCACCCCTCCCTCCCCCCTCCCCTCCACCCCCCTGTCCCCCTCCCTCCCCCTCCCCCTCCCTCCCCCTCCTCTCCCCTCCCCTCCCTCTCCTCCCCTCCAACCTCCCTCTCCCCTTCCCCCTCCTCCCTCTCTCGCTCCCTTCCCCCTCTCCCCCCCCCCCACCCCTCTCCCTCCCCTCTCCTCTCTCCCTCTCCTCACCTCCATTCCTCCCTCTCCTCCCTCTCCCTCCCTCTCCTCCCCTCCCCTCTCCCCCCTCCCTCTCCTCCCCTCCCTCTCCTCCCCTCCTCCCTTCCCCTCCCCTCTCCCACCTCTCCTCCCCCCTCCCCCTCCCATGTCCCCCTTCCCTCTCCCCCTCTGCCTCCCCTCCCCTCTCCCCCTCCTCCCCTCCCCTCCCTCCTTCTCCACTCCCCTCCCTCCCCTCCACTCCCTCCTCTCCCTGTCCTCCACTCCCTCTCCTCCCTTCCTCTCCTCCCCTCCCTCTCCACCCTCCTCCCCTCTCCTCCCCTCCCCTCCCTCTCCTCCCCTCCCCTCCCTCTCCCTCCCCCTCCCCTCCCTCCCTCCTCCTCCCCTCCCTCCCTCCCTCCTCCTCCCTCCTCCTCTCCTCCCATCCCCTCCCTCTCCTCCCCTCCTCTCCCTCTCCTCCCCTCCCCTCCCTCTCCTCTTCTCCCCTCCCTTCCTCTCCTCTCCTCCCCTCCCTCCCCCTCCCCTCCCTCTCCTCTCCTCCCCTCCTCCCTTCCCCCTCCCCTCCCTCCCTCTCCTCCCCTCCCTCCCTCTCCTCCCCTCCCCTCCCTCCCCTCCCTCTCCTCTCCCTCCCTCTCCTCTCCCTCCCTCTCCTCCCTCCCTCTCCTCCCCTCCCCTCCCTCTCCTCCCCCTCCCTCTCCCCCCTCCCTCTCCCCACACTCCCTCTCCCAACCTCCCCTCCCTCCCTCTCCCCTCTCCCCCACCCCTCCCCCTCTCCCCCCTCCCCTCCACCCCCCTGTCCCCCTCCCCTCCCCTCTCCCCCTCCCCCTCCCCCTCCTCTCCCCTCCTCTCCTCCCCTCCCCTCTCCTCCCCCTCCCCTCCCTCTCCCCTCCCCCTCCTCCCTCTCTCGCCTCCCCTTCCTCTCCTCTCCCCCCCCACACCCCTCTCCCTCCCCTCTCTCTCCCTCTCCTCCACCTCCATCTCCTCCCTCTCCTCCCCTCCCTCCCTCTCCTCCCCTCCCCTCTCCCCCCTCCCTCTCCTCCCTCCCTCTTCCTCCCCTCCTCCCTTCCCCTCCCCTCTCCCACCTCTCCTCCCACCCTCCCCTCCCATGTCGCCTTCCCTCTCCCCCTCTGCCTCCCCTCCCTCCTCCCCTCCCTCCCCTCCCTTCCCCTCCTCTCCCCTCCCTCCACCCCCTCCCACCACTCCTCTCCCTGTCCTCCACTCCCTCTCCTCCCTTCCCTCTCCTCCCCTCCCTCTCCACCCTCCCTCCCTCTCCTCCCCTCCCCTCCCTCCTCCTCCCCTCCCCTCCCTCTCCTCCCCTCCCCTCCCCTCCCTCCCTCCCCTCCCCTCCCTCCCCTCCTCCCCTCTCCTCTCCTCCCCCATCCCTCCCTCTCCTCCACTCCTCTCCCTCTCCTCCCCTCCCCTCCCTCTCCTCTTCTCCCCTCCCTTCCCTCTCCCTCTCCTCCCCCTCCCTCCCTCCCTCCCTCTCCTCTCCTCCCCTCCTCCCTCCCCTCCCCTCCCTCCCTCTCCTCCCCTCCCTCCCTCTCCTCCCCTCCCCTCCCTCCCCTCCCTCTCCTCTCCCTCCATCTCCTCTCCCTCCCTCTCCTCCCTCCTCTCCCCTCCCCTCCCTCTCCTCCCCCTCCCTCTCCCCCCTCCTCTCCCCACACTCCCTCTCCCACCTCCCCTCCCCTCTCCCCTCTTCCCCCACCCCTCCCCTCTCCCCCTCCCCTCCACCCCCTGTCCCCCTCCCTCCCCTCTCCCCCTCCCCTCCCCCCTCTCCCCTCCCCTCCCTCTCCTCCCCTCCAACCTCCCCTCTCCCCTCCCCCTCCTCCCTCTCTCGCCTCCCCTTCCCCTCTCCCCCCCCCACCCCTCTCCCTCCCCTCTCCTCTCTCCCTCTCCTCACCTCCATCTCCTCCCTCTCCTCCCCTCCCTCCCTCTCCTCCCCTCCCCTCTCCCCCCTCCCTCTCCTCCCCTCCCTCTCCTCCCCTCCTCCCTTCCCCTCCCCTCTCCCACCTCTCCTCCCCCCTCCCCCTCCCATGTCCCCCTTCCCTCTCCCCCTCTGCCTCCCCTCCCCTCTCCCCCTCCTCCCCTCTTCCCCTCCTCTCCCCTCCCCTCTCCTCCTCCCCTCTCCTCCCCTCCATCCCTCTCCTCCCCTCCCCCTCCTCCCTCTCTCGCCTCTCCTCCTCTCCTCTCCCTCCCCCCTCCCCCCCCTCTCCTTCCCTTCCCTCCCTCTCCTTCCCTCCCTCTCCTCCCCCTCTTCCTCCTCCCTCCCTCGCCTTCTCCTCCCTCCCTCTCCTCCCCTCCCCCTCCTCCCTCTCTCACCTCCCCCCTCCCCTCTCCCTCCCCCATCCCCTCCCCCTCCTTCCCCTCTCCTCCCCTCCCCCCCTCTCCTCCCTCCAAACAGAAACTGTTCTCGCTGACTAGAACTGGAGCAAGCTAAATGCCAAGAATTGCAATTTCTAAGATACTCCATTCTAAACCAGTTGCTCCAAAAAAACAGGAGCAACTCAGACCGAAACTTCGCCCAATAGAGTTAAGTGGACGAAGATTCCCACAGAGGTATGTAGTATTGTGGATTGATAATAACAAAGTAATACCAAAACAGATGAACGAGGTGAAGGAAACCACAGTTTAAAGAAAGGGGGCTGGAAGAGCATGGGGAAAATCGCAGTTAGATGGAATAAGGAAGGCAACATGGTGGCCAATTATTCTCAAAAGGCAACAGAGGGATTTAAAAAGTAATTTTTTTTATAAATAAAGTCTTTTGAAGAAATAGAATTTTGTTTTTTAAATGTTTTATTTAAAAAGCAAACCACCGTTGGTAGTCAGAGGACTGGAATGATTTCATGGTCCATTCAGACAGGGTTTAAATTCCCTATTTGCTATTAGGCAATTTAGAAAAAATTAATTAATTAAACAAATATCACTATAATTGATTATTTGCTGCTACTGTGAAAAAGAAGTTTTAAAATGGATGCGTTTATTTGTACAGCCAAAATGGCTGCCTTGTCTCTGATTGGCTCTCTGTTATTACATGGCTTATTGTTGATTGGTCCCCTTGGAGAATAAGCCAAACCCTGAAGTTTCTCATGGAATGTTTAACTGGAACCGCCCAGCCCAAGTTCCGACTGACTTTCCAATTTGTAATTCGATCCATTTTTACTTCAGAAGCCGCGGAGGATAGATTTACCCAAAAGCCACCAAGTTCCAGCCGAAGCCCCTTACCCCAGCGCAGGTGCATGACCTTACCACCCCACACCCGCCCTGGATGGGGAATTATGTGCGATTGTTAACAGGATTTTGAGTATGAAGTGAATCATCACAGTGTCGTGACAGGCTAAGTAAGTGGGCAAACATTTGGTAGATGGTGTATAATGTAAGAAAATGTGACATTATCTATTTTGGCAGAAAAAATAGAAAAGTAAGTTATAATTTAAATGGAGAAAAATTGCAAAGTGCTGCAGTACAAAGGGACCTGGGGGTCCCTGTGCATGAAACACAAAATGTTAGTGTGCAGTTCCAGCAAGTAATCAGGAAGGTAAATGGAATGTTGGCCTTTATTGCAAGGGGGATACAGTATAAAAGCAGAGAAGTCCTGCTACAATTGTACAGGGTATTGGTGAGGCCACACCTAGAGTCCTGCGTACAGTTTTGGTGTCCATATTTAAGCGAGGATATACTTACATTGAAGGCTGTTCAGAGAAGGTTCACTAGGTTGATTCCGGAGATGAGAGGGCTGACTTATGAAGATAGGTTTAGTAGGCTGGGTCTATACACGCTGGAGTTCAGAAGAATGAGAGGTGATCTTATCGAAACATATATGATAATGAGAGGGCTCAACAAGGTCCCCCCATGGCTCAGCCCGGTTGGCGACTCGGGGCTCAGTGGCTTGTGGTCAGCTCTCTTCACCCCACCCCACCGCTTCTCTCCCCGCCACCCACATGCTCTGAGGAACAACGTGGTCGAACTGATGGCGGGCCCCCACTTCTGAGTTCCGGTTCTGGGCGAGAGGCATCGTGGGCAGAGTGGAGAGGACACAGGTGCAGAAGGACAGAAAAAGGGCAGTACAATTAGTCGGTCCCTTTTAAAATATGACCTAGATTACATAGAATTTACAGCACAGAAATAGGCCATTTGGCCCAACAGATCTATGTGAGTGTTTATGTTCCACACAAACCTCCTCCCACCCTACTTCATCTAACCCTCCCAGCATAACCTTCTATTCCTTTCATCCTCATGTATTTATCTAGCTTCCATGCTATTCGCCTCAATTACTCCATGTGTTTGCGAATTCTAAGCTCTCTCTGGGTAAAGAAGTTGCTCCAGAGTTCCTTATTGAATTTTCCCAGAGTTCTTTATTGAGTAATCCTGTCCCAAGTGGCAAATCGAGAGGGATTTTCAATTAAATTGAGTAAACGTGCTGTGTTGGTGTCCAGTTTTGTCATCATTGTTTTACAAGATTGCTAAAAGAATCAGATAGAAGTAACAATGTTACAGGAGCCATTTTATTTTATCATTGTCCTGTACATTGTCTAAGGAAATAAATTCTCACCAAGTACAGTAATGATCAGTGATGTTTGTTTTACATATTTGTGGTATATCAGGTGACACGATAATTTCCAGCTGTCTAAATATAAAGCAAAATCTCACCCCCAGCCCCAATAACATATCTGTTGTATAATAATTAAAATATGAAAATAAAGCATAATATTACCCACAAACTCTAAACAATCTTTCTAATAATTGTATAAATTACACCATTTCGCTTTGTGTACATTTGCTAAAGAAAAATACCTCTGCCAAGTAGAAAAGCACATCAGTAATATTTGTCATCATTGTGGTGTTTAATAACAAAAAATGTTAAAATAAAATGTTCAAATAAAATCTTCAAACCAAAAAACTAAGTTTCAGATTACTGGTAAAATATGCCACATTGGTTGGCCACTGTGTGAGAGCTAAGTAAAGATTTAAATCTTGAGATTGTAAGAAATGTAATAATTCAGAATGCATAGTAAGAAGAGTGGCTGAATTCACCCTTATCCTGCAGTCATGAATTCCTGTTGTGTACTCTGAGGGATCTGTGGATTTCTACAGTAAACTTCTAGAAAAGTTAATGCACCAAGATCAACACCAACCACTCTAAAATAAAAACAGAAATGCTGCAAACACTCAGCAGGTCAGACAGCATATATGGAGAAACATAATCTAACTTTCAGTGATAATTATTGTCATGTACGTATAAAACCCTACAATGGAGAATGGTTTCCCTAGCGATGTTTAACACACTAAATTGAGTGGTGCTGCCGTGTCTGCAAAAATCTAATGGGGTGGGTGGGGCAGGATTAGATTTGGGCATGAATTCCCTTTACTATATTTAATCACCAGACTATATCAAAGGATTCTGCTGCTCCAGCTCTCTAAAACTTCAGCATCTCGATTAAAAATGTCAACAATATTGAAGCTTTTCCAATTTATGTTGATTGGAAGCTTTGGTTATGTGTATATTATTATGATTATTGATGAATTTCCAACTTGTGATTCTCCATTTTGTAAGGCCCCAGGTTTCTGGGGGGAAATAAGGTAAACAGTCAAATATCTCCAAGAAGTTGTCTCCCTATCTAGCTGGTGGAGTTGATTAATATAAAGTACTTACTTTAAACCGACTTTCTCCTTTTTTTCCAGTACCCAACATCCATAGTGAACACACCATGCACACATTTCATTACAATATAACCCTGAGCACAGCTAAACATTGGGGTCACTTTCTGTCTCCGCCTGAAGAACTGTGGAAACTCCAGAAACATGGCTGAAATGCAGGGGAAACCCGCAGAAATTCATCACCACTACATTGAGAAATCATGTATCAGAATGGGAGGAGAAAATACACATACCTAACAAAACAGAATACTTCACGTTCACCCTAACCTAAGATACGTAACAGAAAGCAAGGAGCACTGAAAGTTTATGTTGTGCCTTTCAATTAGCAGATGCCGGCAGAATGCCTTCAGTCCTATCTTTGTAAACCAGCTCAGCAAGAAGTAATCGAATGTCATGGCATTACATTCCGGAGGTTCGCATCGTGAAATACTTCCACAATCACTCAGTCGCCATTCACTTTGCCGGTGCAAGGCAATCCAGATATTCATGTGCACTTATTTTGACAGCAAAACATAGAAGTACAGAGAATTTTACATCACAGAATCAAGCCATTCGGCCCAATTGGTCCACACCGATGTTTAAGCTCCAATACAACTATTAAAATCATTATATTTAAAGTCTAATTTCCTGAATACACAAAAAAAACTTCACTGCCAACAGAGTAATTCTCGGTCATGTCCCTTGCATTATTTGTTGTACTCAAAAATCACAGAACTGGAAAAGTTCATGTTGAAAGAAGAATGTCACAACTTTGGTAACACTGGGCTTTAATGAGGGGCCCATCTAATATCAGAATTTAAAAATTATGTGATAGATTACGAAGATAGGTGCGGAAAGAGAAAATGAACAATCAGCGACATTTAGGCTATTCAATGAAGAAAACTGAATGCCTACTGGGATCCACTTCCATGTTTCCCATTACCCTCATCTACATTACAGAAAGACATTAGGCCAGTTTGCTGCCCATTTTGAAACTACAGCGGTTTGCTTCTTGGATTTCAGTAATGCTGTTTGAGCAGCACAGTCATGCATCTTGAAACAAAAGGGGACAGTGATAGATAACCAACCATCACTTCTTAAAAGGGACACACAGTGCAATATTAAGATAGAGGAATGGTTTAATTTCTCCTCTTTCTTCTCCCACACCCAAAGTTAAGCAAGAGCTGTAGCAAGATCAGAATGCATCAATAGCAACAATCAATTTAAAAAGGAAGCTTGGCTTCACTAGAAAGCAAGCAACTGGAGGATAATCCTTCAGTACTGATGGAGTTGTGGTTTTATTACATGTATTCACGATGCACTATTACTTACAGAGCATCACCTCTAGTTACAAGCTAACATTCTTGTGTCTCTTTATTAGCAGAGAGTTTGGAAATTGCTCAGCTATTTGAAAAGTCCCCAGCCTCCAAAATGTAACGACAATGCAGAGACATAATCCGGGGTCATTGTGTTTCCGTTGTTTTCGATCTGGAGCCTGCGGCCTGTTTCACTGAACACTGTGACAGTTTCCTGTTGAAAAAACCCAAACAACTTATAAAAGAAGACAAACAACCAATGACTTATTTCAGAGTGAACTGGTTTATTTAGCTTAATCCCATCATCAGTTTCAAACACTGTGGGACCCTTGTTCATATCGTTGGATTTTAAGCTACAAATTTCTGCCAATAAAGACAAACATTAGGGGCCTGAAATTATTGAATTAGGGATGGAAACATTTGGGTGGATCTCCTGCGAGGGGCAGGAATTTGGAATGGTTTCCGCCTCAGTTAAGTTGGATCTGAAATCCCGATTGGGAGGGAGGTGGCTGCGTCTTCCAGCCACGTCCCCTACGTAGCGACAGAAGTTTGAGGCTATATCAGGGAGTGGTCACAGGCTAGCCCGGGAATTCCGGCCACCACCTCACTCTTAGGTCCAGCAGATCCCATGCCTGCTAAAGGCAGGTGTAGCCTCTGTAATGGGCTGACCGAATACCAAAGTACAAAAGTAATCAATCCACTAAGTGCAGGCCCTGGTTTCCCTTCAGGGAATTTTATTTTCAATTTTCCCCTCAGCCCATTAAGTGCCTCTGAAGGGACAGGCTGCCATTCCAATTTATCGCGTGGGGGAGGGGTGGGTGCTACTGTAGCAAGGCACCTGCTTCTATTACTAAAATTAAACTCAGGTATGGTAGCATAGTGGGTATGTTACTGGACGAGTAATCCAGTAGGCCTAGAATAATGATCTGGGGACATTAGTTTAAATTCCACCACAGCAGCTGGGGAATTTAAATTCAGTTAATTAAATTTAACACAATCTGGAATAAAAAGCTAGTATCAGTCACGCTGACCATGAAACTACCGGATTGTCGTAAAAACCCATCTGGTTCACTAATGTCCTTTAGGAAAGGAAATCTTCTGCCCTTACCTAGTCTGTGAAAAGCCTAACTCTAGACCCACAGCAATGTGGTTGACTGAGAAATGGCCCAGCAAGTCACTCAGTTGTATAAGGCGGCTCACCACCACCTTCTCAAGGGCAATTAGGAATGGGCAATAAATGCTGGCTTTGCCAGCAACACCCACATCCCATGAACAATTAAATTAAAAAATTGCCCCTTCCTTAGGATTTGAGATGGTGTCAACATGGATATTTTTTTAATAAGCTTAAAGATTGCCGTTTTGAATTATTTCTGGATTTCGGTGTAAAAACCCTGATGCAATTGCTCCTAGTACATGCCAGGAGTCCGTATGGTAAAATTGCTTACTCCCAGTCTGTGGTTTTCCATCTACTAACTTCAATGGATGCAGAATTGCAGGCTGGTATTGTACAATTCTGTACGAGCATATTGGACTATTTAGTATGATATTCTGGGGTTGTTGTCAAAGTAAGATGGTAGTCAAAAGTATTTTGAAGCATTTCATTGGTTCCACTCCTCCTCCTCCTCCCCAATTGTTTATTGCTAGTTATTTGATGATTGGTAGTTTTCATACCACCCATTAGATCAAGAAATTAGAGATAGTCAAAGGATGAATTGAAATACACAGTAGTTAAAGCATGGAAACATCCCATTCGGCCCAATCAGTCTGCATCAGCTCACAACCATACACTCTACATGGTTGGTCATTCACCAGAAGAGGTAAATCTATCATGGCGTGTAAATGACAAGCAGAATGGATTTTCAGCAGAGCTGCACTTAGAGAGGAGAGCTACAGCCCAGGTGAAACAAATTGTCCTACCTGACATTCTTGTAGCAGTAAATTGTAACCACAATAAAAATGATAAAAGCTCCACAAGCAATCAATGCAATATAATGAATCGCTAAAGGAAAAGGTGCAGGATTGTCACTGCGATGATCCTTTGGGAAAGAAAATACTCAGTGTTAATATATCAAAGCAGCATTCATAGAATAGAATTATATTTACAGCATGGAAGGAGGACATTTCGGCCCAGCGTGTCCATACTGGCCAACAAGAGACTATCCAGCCTAATGCCACTTTCCAGCTCTAGGTCCGTAACCCTACAGGTTACGGCACTTCAAGTGCACATCCAAGTAATTTTTTAATTGTTGTGAGGGTTTCTGCCTCTACTACTTTTTTAGGCAGTGAGTTCCAGACAACCCACAACCCTCTGTGTGAAGAAATTTCCCCTCAAATCTCCTCTAAACCTTCTACCAATTTCTTTAAATTTATGCCCCCTGCTTGTTGACCAGTCTGCTAAGAAAAATAGGCCCTTTATATCCACTATATCTATGCCCCTCATAATTTTATACACCTAAATGAGGTCTACCCTCAGCCCCCTCTGTTCCAAGGAAAACAAATCCAGCCTATCCAATCTGTCCTCATAGCTAAGATTCTCCATTCCCGGCAACATCCTCATAAATCTCCTCTGTACCCTCTCCAGTGCAATCACGTCCTTCCTGTAATGCGGTGACCAGAACGGCATGCAGTACTCCAGCTGTGGCCTAACCAGTGTTTTATACAGTTCAAGCATAACCCCCCCCTGCTCTTGTATTCTATACCTCGATTAATAAAGGCAAGCATTCCGTATGCTTTCTTAACCACCTTATCTACCTGGTCTGCTACTTTCAGGGATCTGTGGACATGCACTCCAAGGTCCCTTTGTTCCTCTACACTTCTCAGTGTCCTACCATTTATTGTGTATTCCCTTTCCTTGTTAGCCCTCCCCAAATGCATTACCTCACACTTCTCTGGATGAAATTCCATTTGCCACTGTTCTTCCCACCTGGCTAGTTGATTGATATCTTCCTGCAGTCCACAGGTTTTATCTTCATTATCAACCACACAGCCGATTTTAGTATCATCCGCAAACTTCTTAATCATACTCCTTATATTCAAGTCTAGATCATTGATGTACATCACAAAAAGCAAGGGACCTAGTACTGAACCCTGCGGAACCCCACTGGAAACAGCTTTCCAGTCACAAAAAATACCCATTAACCATTACCCTTTGATTCCTACCTCTGAGCCAATTTTGGATCCAACTTGCCACTTTGCTCTGGATCCCATGAGCTTTTACTTTTGTGACCATGTGGGACCTTATCAAAAGCTTTGTTAAAATCCATGTACACTACATCATATGCTTTGCCCTCATCGACCCTCCTGGTTACCTCCTCAAAAAATTCAATCAAGTTAGTCAGACACGACCTTCCCTCAACAAATCCGTGCTGACTGTCCTTGATTCATTCATGTCTTTTTAAGTGAAGATTTATCCAGTCCTTCAGGATTTTTTCCAATAATTTTCCCACCACTGAGGTTAGGTTGACTGGACTGTAATTACTCGGTCTATTCTTTTCTTCCTTCTTAAACAAAGGTACCACAATAGCAGTCCTCCAGTCCTCTGGCACCACACCTGAAGTCAGAGAGGATTAGAAAATGATGGTCAAAGCATCTGCCATTGCCTCTTTCGTTTCGCTTAACAGCCTGGGATACATTTCATTCAGGCCTGGGGACATCCACTTTCAAAGCTGCTAAATCCCTTAATACCTCCTCTCTCACTATGTTTATTTCATCTAATATTTCACACTCCTCCTCCTCGATAGCAGTGTCTGCATCGCCTCTCTCTTTTGTGTAAACAGACGCAAAGTATTCATTAAGAACCATACCCACATCTTCCACCTCCACACACAGATTACCGTCATGGCCTCTAATAGGCCCTACCCTTTCTTTAGTTATCCTCTTGCTCTTAATATATTTATAAAACATCTTTGGGTTTTCTTTGATTTTACTTGCCAAGAATGTTTCATGTTCTCTCTTTGCTTTTCTAATATCCTTTATAATTTCATCCCTGGACTTTCTATACTCCTCTAGAGATTCTGCAGTATTTGCATTATACTCCACAAATCTGGAATTCTCCAGTGAAGCAACTAAATTAGCGGATATGACATATTGAATAGATATCTATGTTAACACTTTCAGAAGGAATTTGCCTTTGTACAAAATTTTTATCCAGTCAGTTTAAGCATTAAGCAGGGCCAATTTTGTTCCATGACATAAGTTAATTAGGAAGTACTGATGCCAATCCATCCAAAATGATTTACAGAACCAGCTGCAGATTTGGGCAGTGTAACAGGTACAACACTGGTGGGGTGGAACTTTTCATGTAAGGCAAATTTAAAGGGCTGCTAACAAAACTTCTGAAAGGTGTTAGAAAGGCTCAAAAGGCATCTCCACCCATTAGTAGCTTATTCCAAGGCTGAAAGAGCAGGGGATTAAGCAACAGCAGGCAAAAATGAAAGGAAAGGAAACATAAGATGAGTCTGAGACAAATGACAGAGCAGCCCAACAACCAATCCATGTTTGATGGCTCCTTAAGTGCACAGTGCATTGCAGCATGCCTAGATAGAGAAAGCACGTTTCTGTCTCTGGCTGTACCAGCCTTGCACTACATTGTAGTTTCAGGTGTCTTTCAGCAGATGACAGAGCTCTGCACCTGGCTCGCTGGTGACTCACGCCCTGTGAAGACAGTTTCCCATGGTTGTCGACAGGTAAATGAGCCAGAACCTGCATATATAGATGGTGGGATCATGGTAGAGGCTACCAATCTGGATTCACTGGCTATTGATCACCCTGACAGGCTTTCTTTTATCAACTGTCATTTAAAACACTGCGTACCGTGACTGGAATCTCTTATGAAGCCTCCCTTAATACAGGTTAGGCATTATTGGTGCCACTGGGTCTTCTGTCTCAGGTTTCTTTGGGAATAGGAATCTTTGCATACAGAAACCTGCCCCGATATTCCTCCCAATTTTGCCTGGGCACTGCACAGGCGCAGCAGAGCTGAGGTGCACTGTGCCTGTCCAGGCCTCAGAGTGCATTATTTGGTGAGCCAAGTTATTTCATAGCCCAGTTGATCCTTCCCCCACCTCCCCTACTTACAGCTGCCTATATTGCGTTCACAAAATTGGCACTGGGTCTCCAAACTTTGCTTTGGGATCTTTCTTGCCTGGTGTGCACCAGCACTGTGACCAAAGGCATTTTGAGGCGAGGTTGTTTTAGTCAACTCCTAATAAATATATGTAAATCAGGGTCCTACTCCTGTTTGGTCAAAGCTACCTCTTTGGCCTAGCTTTTGATCATCTGTCCTAATTTCTCCTTATCTGGATCGTCACAACCCTATACAACATGCACCCACTAGCAGCAGCAGGCATCTTATCTGCAGCTATGGCTGCAGCCTGCTTTGGAGTATTCCCTGTCTGACTGGAAGCCAAGCTTGTTAATTATGTGGATTTCTGGGCAGGGAACCTGTCAAACCAAAACTACACACACTGTGGAGTCAAAACTCTACAACAGTGGTTCTCAACCGGTGTTCCGCGGCACATTGGTGTGCCGTGAATCCTTCACAGGTGTGTCGCCAAATTGTGTAAAAGTATGGTGGACTTTAGATGATTTCACAATGAAACACAAACCATTTAACTCTGAAACAGAAGGGGAGAGGGAGAGGGAGAAACAGACAGACACATATGACATCTACCTATATGTATGACGCCACTGCTGTAGTAAACATTGCCAATATTGACAAATAACTATCGATTTATCTCTACTATGTTCTAGAGTTGTACAAGTAATAATGACAAGAGACAACACACACAAACAATTTAAATGTCCATACTCAGAACAAAATCCTTTGGCAAAAATTTGTTTCCTTTGAGTACTCCACGCCATCCCCCCCCCCCCCCCCCAACTTCCTTACACCCTCCCATTACTGATAGAGAAGTGCGAGTGCCTACCATCGAATGAGACTGTGTGTGTGTGTGTATAAGCGTGTGTATGTATATTTATGTTTGTGTGGATGTGCGTCTGTACCAAGGGCGTAGCCAGGGGGGGCACTTGGGCCAAGGCCACCCCCAATCCAAATTAATAGTATTAAATTGTTCATGTGAAAAACTTAAAATTTGATTATTGAAAGAAATGAAAGACGAGTCTAACACATATGAGGTGAAAAGTGTAGTTTTTATAATAAAATGTCAAAAACTATTCAATTACATTTAACCACATTCTTATTTACATTTTGTTATTTTTGTTTATTGATCTGCAGCTTGATGTGTGGCCAGGACTGGCGGCATCTTTGACGCTTTGACCTGATATAATGCCAATTAGCGGCTCCTTTGATGTATGCGGCATCCAATTTGACCTGGCCTAGCGGATCCTTTGATTTTTCAGAGTTGGCTTTTAGCATATTTTGACCATAGTCAAAATCAAAACTTCCTGTTCAGCTCTAGGTTCGTTTCTGTCTGGACTCTCTGGAGTTTGGAAATTGGAAGACTCAGTTCGTGTCTGTCTGGAGTTTGGATCACTCAGACGAATAAAGTTTGTCCTCCCCAATGGACAAATTCATCATAAGAAAACGTAAAAATGAGCAAGGAGATATCAATGACAGTGCCACTACAAGTGGCGTTAGTAGGCCTACAACCAACGGCAGTACAAGCGGTGCCGAGCCAAATCCTAAAAAATCCCAAATTCATCGTCAATATATGGAGGATTATTTGAGGTTCGGTTTTTCATGGACAGGAGAAGAAGAATGTCCCATTCCACTGTGTGTTGTGTGCAGTGAAAAACTGTTGAACAGTGCAATGGTTCCCAGTAAATTGAAACGTCATTTTGCTACGAAACATGCACATTTTGCAACAAAAAATCAGAGTTATTTTAGGAGATTGATGGCAACGCAATCAAAACAAGTGAAATATTTTGAAAAAAATGTTAAGGTGTCAGATAAGGTTCAAATTGCTTCTTATGAAGTTGCTGAGTTAATAGCGCAGAAAATGAAGCCTCATACTATAGCTGAGTCACTTATTTTGCCTGCATGTCATAAAATTGCCAAAATAATGCTTGATGATGAAGCGGAACAAGAAATTGCAAAACTTCCGCTGTCTGATGATACAACTCGGAGAAGGATAAATGATATGTCATCTAACATTGAAGAAAATGTAGCCGAACAAATTACAAACTCGAATTTTGCTTTGCAAATCGACGAGTCCACCGACATTAGTGGTAAAGCACAATTATTAGCATTTGTTCGCTTCATTCATGAAAACAAGATATTGAACCAATTTCCGTGCCGTAGAGAACTTCCAGAAAATACTAGCGATCAAGACATATTTGATTTTGTGAATTAATATTTAGAAGACTTGAAAATTTCACGGGATTCATGTGTTGGAATCTGCACGGACGGTGCTCCATCTATGGTGGGATGTGTCAAAGGATTCATTACGCTCGCAAAAAAACATAATCCAAATATATTATTCACCCATTGCTTTTTGCATAGAGAAGCACTTGTTGCAAAGACATTACTGCTAGAATTAAAATCTGTGTTAGATCAAGTTGTTAATATTGTAAATTATATAAAATCAAGATATTTAGAAACTCGCTTGTTTAAACAGCTCTGCAAAGATATGGATGCACAGCACGAATGTTTACTTTTGCATAAAGAGGTAAGATGACTTTCAAGGGGAAAAGTCTTATGTCATGTACTTGAACTTAAAAAAGAATTGTCAGTATTTTTTGAAAGAGAAGGAAACGATACCTTTTGCATATACCTTAAGAGTGAAATGTGGTGTGCTAAGTTAGCATATTTGGCAAGTATATTTAATTGTCTTAACAGCGTTAATACCAGTATACAAGGGCAAAATGAAAACATTCTCACCTCTACAGAAAAGCTATTAGCTTTTCAGAAACAAATTTCTATCTGGAAAAAGAGAGCAACAGAAAAAAATCTTGAAATGTTCCCTTTGATACCAAATCAGAGTATTAAAAAGGTTGTTCCTGTCGTGATAGAGCATTTAGCATCACTGGAAGACAACATCAAAAAATATTTTCCATCTTAATATGTAGAGAAGTAAGATTGTATAAGAAATCCATTTTCTCCAATTAGTTCAGCAGATTTTGATTTTACATTGCAAGAAGAAGAAGAATTGACTTCTATTTCTACAGACCGCGGTCTTAAAATGAAATATTCAGATATGTCTCTTGATGCGTTCTGGATTTCTATTGAAGAAGAATATCCTGCAATATCAAAAAAAGCCTTGATAATTCTGATGCAGTTTTCAACATCATATCTCTGCAAATTAGGATTCTCAACTCTTACGAAAATCAAATGCAAAAAACGGAAAAAACTTTGTGAACTTGAACACGAATTGAGAGTGGCCTTATCGGTTATACGCCCTAATATTAGTGACATAACTAAAAAACGTCAGGCTCAAGTATCATGTTAAAATACTAATTAATCTATAATTAATGTGAGGAATTATTATTATAGTTAATTATTTTATTGTTACTTTCAGAATAAAAAATAATTAATAACATAGATGTGTACAATGTTGTATATCTTCATATACTATGATTAATAAAATGTTTTTAAAATTTTCTCAAACTTGCTTTTTTTTTAACCTGTGTTCACTTTTTAATCCCTTCAAGTGTGCCGCCAAAAATTCGAAAGTGTGTTGCAAACACAAAAAAGTTGAGAACCACTGTTCTACAATATGCAGAGAAACCCAAACTTCCGGGTGTCCGAACAGAAACCCACCCACCCACGCCTACTCAGCAGCGGCAATGCCAAATAGGTGCTCTGTTTCTCATGCTGCCTGACCTCCCTGTCATCCAAATGTACTTCCTTGTCCTCCTCCAAATAAGCTCAGTACAACGCAATTCCAAAAGGTACCCCCATTTGGGACTTCAACTGCCAGCCTCTCACACAGGATGGATTCAGGTTTTAAAGTGCTCATCTTCAAACAGGAACACAAATCTTCAGCAGCAAAATCTGCAAAAAGCATTCCCAGCACTCTCTGGGCCATTGCATTTCACCTTCCTCCGAGCTGCACTGCAGGGACATTCCCTGCAGAAAGCCGGCACTCTGTTTCTATGGGTGCTCCTGATCTGTGATGAGCAGTGTCATGTATTCTACTGTCATTGTAACCCATGTATAAACTGACCTAAGTTGTACACCGTGACAACACTGACCACTAGGTGAACTTGTGGGCAACACTCCGAACCTGGACTTTCAGGTATAAAAGGGGAAGCTCCACCCATCTTCTGCACTTCAGTGCTGGCTAATAAAGGTTACTGGTCACAGAGTGACCTTTGCTCGAGTATGGGCCTCGTGTGCATTTGTACTGTATAGCAAGGACATATTATTGGCGATGAGAAACTGGGATTTAAACCACGCGAGCATGGCCACTAGCAGCACAGACGAGAGGTACTGTGTTGCAGATGATTGGGATGATTTTATTGAGAGACTACAGCAAAGTTTCGTCACTAAGGAATGGCTGGGACAGGATTCGGCCGACAAATGCAAGGCTCATCTCCTGACGGTTTGTGGATCCAGGACGTACTCCCTGATGAAAGACCTTCTAGTGCCAGAGAAGCCGGCGGACAAGACTTTTGAAGAGCTCAGTAAGTTGATTGGGGAACACTTTAAACCGGCGAGCGGCATGCACATGGCGAGACACCGGTTTTACACGCACCAACGGCGAGAAGGGCAAAGCGTTCCAGACTTCGTGGCAGATCTCCGGCGACTGGCGAGCCTATGTAAGTTCCCGGATGCATGCAGAGTGGAGATGCTGCGAGACTTTTTTATTGAGGCCATTGGGCACGTTGGGGTTTTCAGAAAACTGATTTAGACCAAAGACTTGATCCTGGAAACGGCGGCTTTGATGGCCCAGACATTTATTTCAGGGGAGGAACTGACCAGAATGATGTTGGACAGGGAGTCAACATTGTTAACTTGGCACACAGTTCTCCAGGCAGACAGGGGCAATCGACATGCCCGAGCATGTAGTCGAACCCAAAGGGGGAATTCAACAGAGACAATGGCCAGCTGAACGGCGATTCATGCCATCGCAAGGGACAATGCGGCCAGTAATGTGGCCATCAACACCTGTCAATAGTGCGTTTAAGGACAGATATAGAGACAGTCAGAGACGATCGACTGGTAATGGACCTTTTGTTTCCAACAATGGCTCATCTTGGAGGTGTGGAGGCAAATACACAGCCAGAGCAATATACCTGCAGAAATTGCAACGTCAGCGGTCACTTGGCGCGTATTTGCAGGAAGCCTGCAGCCAGGTTGATGTACGAGGAGGACGGGCCCGATGTAAGCCCTACGAGGCCAAATGGACACTGGGGGAAATCGCTGGAAGCTGAAGTTCAGCGAGTTCATGTGGAGCACATATACAGTTATACAGTTCATACACCAGGACGCCACCGATAATGATGAAAGTGCTCCTCAATGGCATCCCAGTATCAATGGAACTAGACACGGGGGCCAGCCAGTCCCTGATGAGTATGAAACAGTTCGAAAGGTTGTGGGTGTCCAAGGCCAGGAGGCCAAAATTATTGCCGATTGATGCACAGCTACGAACATATACAAAGGAGATCATTCCGGTGCTAGGCAGCGCCACGGTAGTCATGACCCACAAAGACTCGGAAAACAGATTGGCACTCTGGATTGTCCCGGGGGATGGTCCCGCACTGCTGGGGAGGAGTTGGCTTGCTGTCATGAACTGGAAATGGAGCATTGTCAATGCAATTTCTTCTGTGGAGCGAATACCATGCTCACAGGTCCTGGACAAATTTGACTCACTATTTAAAACCGGTATTAACACTTTCATGGGGATCAAGGTAGTGATTCACATAAACCCGGATGCCAGGCCAGTACACCACAAGGCCAGAGCGGTGCCGTACGTGATGCGGGAAAAGATAGAAGACGAATTGGACCGCCTGCTGAGGGAAGGTATCATCTTGCCAGTCGAATTCAGTGACTGGGCGAGCCCGATTGTGCCAGTGCTCAAGGCGGATGGGTCGGTCAGGATATGTGGTGATTACAAGGCCACCATCAATCGGGTGTCACTCCAAGACCAGTACCCGCTACGGAGAGCGGAGGAC
Organism: Pristiophorus japonicus; assembly: GCF_044704955.1. Taxonomy (NCBI): domain Eukaryota; kingdom Metazoa; phylum Chordata; class Chondrichthyes; family Pristiophoridae; genus Pristiophorus; species Pristiophorus japonicus. The sequence goes on along the minus strand of NC_091989.1, from coordinate 111,472,350 downwards.
CTCTTTGCGACGCTATCCGGTGGCAAACTTTTTTCAAAATTGGACCTGACCTCAGCTTACATGACCCAGGAGCTGGTGAGTGAGTCGAAGAAGCTGACCACCATCACGACACACAAGGGGTTGTTTGAGTACAACAGATGTCCGTTTGGAATTCGCTCGGCCACCGCGATCTTTCAACGAAACATGGAAAGTCTCCTCAAGTCAATTCCAAGGACGGTGGTTTTTCAAGACGACATCCTCATCACAGGTTGTGATACTGAAGAACACCTCCACAACCTGGAGGAGGTGCTACGCAGACTGGACCGGGTAGGTCTGCGATTGGAAGTGCATCTTCCTAGCTCCAGATGTAGAATTCCTGGGGATGAGGGTAGCAGCAGACGAGATCAGACCTACTGCTTCCAAAACGGAAGCGATCCAGAGAGCACCCAGATCCTGTAACACGACGGAGCTGCGTTCATTCCTGGGGCTCCTGAACTATTTTGGTAACTTTCTTCCCAAATTGAGCACGCTGTTATAGCCGCTACATGTGCTCCTACGCAAAGGCTGCGAATGGGTCTAGGGGGAGAGCCAGGAAAGGGCTTTTGATAGAGCGCGCAATTTGTTATGCTCCAACAATCTGTTAACACTATATGACCCGTGTAAGAAACTTGTTTTAACGTGCGATGCGTCGACCTATAAGGTCGGGTGTGTGTTGCAGCATGTTAATGCCAAGGGGCAATTACAGCTGGTAGCTTGTGCCTCCAGAAGTCTGTCCCAGGCAGAAAGGGGCTACGGGATGGTAGAAAAGGAAACGCTTGCATATGTATATGCAGTTTGGCAGGAAATTTGAGCTGGAGACAGATCACAAACCCTTAACGTCCCTTTTGGCTGAAAACAAGGCCATAAATGCAAATGCATCGGCCACATACAGAGGTGGGCACTCACGTTAGCTGCCTATGACTATACAATTCGGCACAGACCGGGCACTGAAAACTGCGCTGATGCACTCAGCAGGCTCCCACTAGCCACCACCGAGGGGGCAACCGAGCATGCTGCTGAGATGGTCATGGCTGTTGAAGCTTTCAAAAGCAAAGACTCACAGCTCAAAGTCTGGACAAATAGAGACTCGCTACTGTCTTTAGTCAAGAAATGTGTCCTGAATGGGGACTGGGCAGCCACGTACGGGGCATGCCCTGAGAATTTAAACCATTTCACAGGCGCAAGGATGAACTTTCGATTCAGGCCGATTGCCTACTATGGGGAAACCGAGTAGTCATGCCTCAGATGGGCAGAGAGGCGTTCATCCGAGAACTCCACAATGAGCACCCGGGCATTGTCATGATGAACGCAATTGCCAGGTCACAGGTTTGGTGGACAGGGATAGATGCAGACCTGGAACTTTGTGTTCGCAGGTGCAACACGTGTGCCCAGCTGGGCAATGCGCCGAGGGAAGCCCCCCTTTGCCCCTGGTCCTGGGACACCAAGCCATGGTCACACATCCATGTGGACTACGCAGGTCCTTTCATGGAAAAAATGTTTTTGGTTGTAATAGACGCCTACTCCAAATGGATCGAGTGTGACATTCCCAATTCAAGCACATCCTCTGCCACAGTAGAAAGTCTACGGGCAATGTTCGCCGCCCATGGTCTACCGGACATCTTGGTCAGCGACAATGGCCCGTGCTTTACAAGCATTGAATTCCAGGACTTCATGGCAGGAAATGGTATCAAACATGTCAGAACGGCACCATTCAAGCCGGCCTCAAATGGCCAGGCGAACGAGCAGTGCAGATAATTAAACAGGGATGCTCAGAATCCAAGGGGGTTCCCTACAAAGCCGCTTATCACGCCTCCTGTTGGCCAATAGATCCCGACCACACTCGCTCACAGGGGTTCCACCCACAGAGCTGCTAATGAAAAGGACGCTCAAAACCAGGTTATCCCTTATTCACCCCAACATGAAAGAAATTGTTGAGAGCAGACACTGGTCACAATGTGACTACCATGACAGGAATGCGAGGGGGTGATGTATTGATGTCAATGACCCTGTCTTTGTCCTCAACTACGCTGCAGGGCCCAAATGGCTCGTAGACACTATGATTGCCAAAGAGGGGAATAGGTTTCTGGTAGTTAAACTTATCAATGGACAAATCTGCTGCAAACACGTGGATCAAATAAAAAGGAGGTTCAGCAACCCCATAGAAGAAGCAGAGGAAGAACACGATGTAGAGTTCACTTCACCACAGGTGACCGAACACCGGAACCAAGTGAAGAAGAGCCCAGTCACTGTAGGCAGTCCGGACGGGCCTGAGGCACCGCAAACAGCAGACACTCAGGCCAGCGGCCAACAACTAGAGCCCCAACTCAGGCGCTCTACAAGGGAGCGTAAACCACCAGAGAGACTTAACCTGTGATCTCAATAAGACTTTGGAGGGGAGGTGATGTCATGTATTCTACTGTCATTGTAATCCATATATAAACTGACCTAAGTTGTACACCGTGAGAACACTGACCACTAGGTGATGAACTTGTGGGAGACACTCCTAACCTGGACTTTCAGGTATAAAAGGGGAAGCTCCACCCATCTTCTGCACTTCAGTGCTGGCTAATAAAGGTTACTCGTCACAGAGTGACCTTCTCTCTAATATGGGCCTCGTGTGCATTTGTACTGTATAGTAAGGACATATTAAGCAGGAATGTAGGAAAGTTGGTCACATGTAGGAATGACATCAGATGACCCTAATTTACATGTCACGTAAATGCCTGCTTATTTCAGCTACTCCTAATTTCACGTGAAGAGCAGGCAGGCAGGCAGGAAAATTGATCACAGTGGGAACAGGTGAAATTTTCAAATTTCCTACATTCTCAGCTTCTAAAATAGGTGCACTATGGCCGTGAGGCTGGGCAAAATTTACTCTGCTTGGTGTGCGGTGCAAATTAAACGTTACAAAGTATGACCAAATCTGAACAAGGGTGCACTCGCTAAAGGCAAGCTGCACCAATCACTTAACTAGAAATGTCTCTACCTTGAATATTGCCAACACTTCATCATTGACCCAACAGCAGAGGGCCCTGACTTCGATCTCTCTCGAAGACAGTGGACGGCGCTCAACCCAATCCGCACAGGGCACGGACAGTGCAGTCACCTGCTTCACAAGTGAAAGATGGAGACGACCCAAAGTGTGACTGTGGCCATGAGTCCCAGACCACGGAACACATCACATCAACCTGCCTACTAAGGCACCCCATTTCTCCACTCGGCATCTCAGGAGGCCATCGATTGGACATCCCATTATAAACTTTTCCTGTCATACCAAAGTAGCAGTATTGACAACATAACTGTCTCTAATAATCATCAATGGAATTCTTGTGATCACACAAGGATGGAATTCATTAATATGGTAAATGCTGACTTCACTGTGCTCAAACTACAGTGGGAGGATCGACTGATCACACAGCGTAGTGAAAGATTAATACAGCTGCTTCCACCCATACAGAATAAGATGAAATACACAGAGTAATGTACAGTATCATTCGTACCAGTAACACAGCAAAATGGGTCAAGTGGTCGCACTTGCAGGTGATGTTATTAAATTCAGTTTCTGTCGTACAACCATCCTCACTCCAATCACCATTACTTGTGCTCCCTGTAATGAAAAGTTACAAAGTCAGCGGCTGTTCCTTTCCTCATCAGTTCCAGAACTAATTAAGTTACTAATAAAAAGATTTCTTACCTGTTTTGAAATCCCAAAAGACACATTTTCCAATGGATTTAATCTAAAATGAAATTGAGGTACAGTAATCAAGGACCATCAATCATGTAAATAATTGATTTTAGTAAGTTGAATAGTGAAGAATGAATGTTTTTTTTCTTACCGGCAATGATACGTTCTGATGCACAATGATAACTGGGTCTTTGAGATTTTCAATAGTGACATTCATCACTTTTATTTCAACTACAAGATTGTTTAACACAGTGCTGTTATTGTGATCCTGTAGATACAACATAAACATTATGTAATTTGCTCGACCCAAGTACGGAATATTGTTGGTTAATTTAGACAAGAATAAATTAGAAAATGTTTTACACATGGAATAAATTAGCAATTAGTTGCTTCAAAGCTGGTCAGAATACATTTTTCTGCTTTGTTATTTCTTAATATAATATATGCCAGTGAAGCTCCTGTGGCATTGCCCACAGAAAGTCAGGATACTTTTGTCCAAGTCGTATTACACTAAACGAGGCAGAGTCTGAAGCATTTCTGAATGGTGCGAGTGGGCAGCCATAGTTAAGCTACCCATCTCTACCAAACAGAGGCAGCACACACATATTTGGTGCAAGTGTAGGAATCTCCTCACCAACATTACAAAAAGCTGATTGAGACTGGGTTAGCGGATTGGCCTTTCACCTTTGAGGGCCTTGTTTCCAATCCAATCTAACTATTCAAATAGGAGTCTCTTTTCTCTAATAGGCGATTATTGATCCACGATGCTGAATGTGGGGAGCAGAAAAGTTCCCGCTGAGTGGCTGGAAGTGATCTCCTGATCTTGGTACACAGTAAAGGGACACTTACTCTGTTGCTACCTGTGACCTAATTGACCTGACATCAGGTTACAGAACTGGAAAGTGTTTTGCATTCCCATAGATGGATGATCAGTGTTTCTATTCCCCAGTTGCTGACGTAGGAGCAATAACTTCAGCTATTTTCCTAGTTAGTTGAAAGTGCCCCATAATACTGTGCTGCTCAATTCTTTTGCAAATGCACAATATTTTGCAGTATAAGTGGAGGTTGGTTACAGTTGGTAAGTATGTACTGGCCGGTGGTGGAAAAATCTTTAAATGGAAATCCAGCATGTAGGAAAGATTTATGTTTGAAAATCAAAACGATGCAAAGGAAACTGACATGGAACGTGCTGCTCCCATAGTTTCTTTTGGGGTTTCTATTAGTTACAGTCATAGTTGCCAACATTCTGCTTTTGGAGTGGACAAATCAGCTTGTCCAGCTCTCATTCATGTTGTTCATGGAGGGCTCCAGAAAACAGCTGGTTCGAAGATCAGCAAAATCCTACGTGGCTCAATCTCTTCTGTGTTGCTGCTGGTTTGATTTGATACCTAGCCAGACTACCACCCACCTTGACTCATATGTGCTTCAGATTTCAGGATAGGCTTAGTCTCACATAGCGGCGCTGAAAGTGGCTTGTGTATGTGTGTGTGCACGTGCTCTGTGTGCGTGTGTGTGTGGTGTGTGTGTGTGTGTGTGTATGTGTGTCCACATGCTGTGTGTGTTGTTTGTATGTTTGTGCACATGCTGTGTGTGTATGTGGGTGTATGTGTGTGCACGTGCTGTGCGTGTGTGTGTGTGTGTGTGGTGCATGTGCTGTGTGTGTGTGCAAATGCTCTGTGTGCGTATGTGTGTGGTGTGTGTATGTACACGTGCTTTGTGTGCATGTGCTGTGTCTCTGTGTGTGCATGTGCTATGTGTGCACATGCTGTGTGCGTGTGTGTGTGTGGCGTGTGTGTGTGTGCACGTACTGTGTGTGCACATGCTCTGTGCATGTGTGTGTGTGTGTGGTGTGTGTGTGTGCACATGCTGTGTGTGTGTGGTGTGTGTGTGGTGCATGTGCATGATGTGTATGTGTGTGGTGCGTGTGTGGTGCGTGTGTGTGTGGTGTGTGTGTGTGCATATGCTGTGTGTGTGTGTGGTGTGTGTGTGGTGCGTGTGCATGATGTGTATGTGTGTGGTGCGTGTGTGGTGCTTGTGTGTGTGTGGTGTGTGTGTGCATGGAGCGTGTGTGTGTGGTGCATGTGCGTGTGTGTGTGTATGTGTGTGTGAGTATATGGAAGCTGCGCTGAGCAGTTTGTGTAGGGCTTTCTCTGTAAGGCCATGACCTTTGCATCATGCTGGGTTGGATCGTGCCCTCGAGAACTGGTCCAGCGCTGCCCTCACACTGTGAAGCTGAGGAAAGCAGCCAGAAAATGGTCTGTCTCTGTGCAAGTGTGATTCCAAGTTCAATTTTTAAACTGAATTCCGGCTAACTTCGAAGGAATGAGACGCAAGTTGAACACGTTAAACTGGGCTGAGCTGTTAACAGGTAAACCTACAGGAAAAAAGTGGGAGGTATTCAAAGAAATATTAAGTACAATACACGACCAATACATACCACTAAAGTGCAAACATTCCACGTGTGCAGGCAAGTAACTATGTTCAACATATGAGGTAAGATGGAATGTAAAACTAAATGAAATGGCTAATACAAATGGCAAGAACAGTGATAATCGAGCAGAGTGGGAAAATATAGAAAGCAACAAAGCGACAGAAAGAAAATATTAATAACTGCAAAAGGGAATACGAAAAAACTTGCAAGTGATATAATGACTAAGAGTAAAAGTTTTTATAAATACATTTCGAGTAAGAGAGTCTCAGGGAGTTGTGGGCCCATTAAAGACAGACACAGGTGATGCTGTAATAGTCACCAAGGTGGCAGATTTATTAAACAAGAGCTTTGTATCCGTTTTCACAGTAGAGGAAGAGGTTAAAATACCAATGATAGAGGGGAAACTAAAAATAAACCGAGGGGAGGAACTTATTGGATTCAATACAAGTAACAAAATGATAATGTAACCAATAATGTGACTTAGGATAAATAGATAGCTAGGACCTGATGGTTTCTACCCCAGGGTATTAAAAGAAGTAGTTTAGGGAATTGCAGAAGCATTAGTCTAAAGTCCGTAGTGTACTATAGGGATTTTCAAAAAGGCATTTAAATAAGGTGACAGCTTGTAAGAAAAGTTAAGGTGTATGGTATTAGGTGTCAGCCTTGGCTCAGTGGGAGCACATTTGTGCCTAAATCAGTGGCTTCAAACCCCACTCCAGAGAATTGAGCACATAATCTAGCCTGACACTTCAGCGCAGTACTGAGGGTGTGCCGCACTATCAGAGGGGCTGTCATTCGGATGAGACGTTAAACCTTATCTGCCTCTCAAGTGGCTGTAAAAGATCCCATGGCACTATTTCAAAGAAGAGCAGAGTTTGTCCCAGTGCCCTGGATAATATTTATCCCTCAACCACTATCACTAAAACAAATTATCTGGTCATTATCACATTGCTGTTTGTGGGACTTCACTGTGAACAAATTAGCTGCTGCATTTCCCTACATTACAACAGTGACTACACTTCAATAGTACTTCATTGGCTGTAAAGAGCTTTGGAATGTCCTGAAGTCATGAAAGGTGCTATATAAATGCAAGTCTTTCTTTCTTATGTTTTATTGTGTCCATCTATAAAGCCATAACTATCTCAGAGAACTGTGAAGACGAACAGGAGAACACAGAATCCTCTGCTGAAGAGGAGTCCTAAACAGCTGCTGAAGATTTGCTTTCCGGGGAGCAGATTTTTTACTGTCCTCCCGGGCATTTCGTGCTCTCAAACCCAATGCTGTGACTTTGTAGCTTCAATTTTACCATAAACTAAGAATTAACCAACTGCGTTTGTAAATTGAGGGATAATACATGACTTTCATGTGTACGAGGGAAAATACAGTTAAACAACTGATTAAATGGTTCACATAATCTGACAAAGATTTCTCTTTTGAACGAAAGTGCTAATTTGATAAACGTAGCAAGTGAAACAATTATTATCAGTACTATTATTTGCTCATAATGTGATTTTAAAATTCATCTTCTCACTTTGTATTTTGATAAGAACAGGTATAATTCTGATTACATTACCTGGAAAAGTGTTGTATTTCCATAGATAGCAAAAATGTTTCGAGATATAGCATTGGGCTGCTTCTTAAAATTGTCCAGGAGAGTTGATGCTAGTTTAATTTCAGCCTTTAGGACTAAGTTAGAGATATTTGTTTGCTGTATGTGTTCAATAATAAAAATATAAATTATTTTCTTGTCTGTGCACTGGCATTTCAGTAGAAACATACTGAAAGAATTTTGGGAAAAAACAGGCAAGATTCTTCTCTGGATGGGTAAAAAGAGCTCCTGCCACTTATTCTGAGGGCTACTCATTGACAATAACTACCATATTAAGTTAAGATGATAACTGACTGGTTACGGTCACAACAATGACTACAGCAATCAGTTATGTAAAGATTGAAGATATGGGTTACAATAAGGCACATTTCAATGTTGTATCTGCCCCAATGCAACTTAAGGGCTAGAAATTCATTATAACCAAGGAATTGTCAATGTTTAGACTAAAAGTGATGAATTAGCACCAAGTGAAAATCGTCTAGATTGCACACAAAATTCGCCCTCACTCCTCATTAAAATGATTGGAGCCATAAATCTAGTCTAAAAACCCAAGCTCATTGATGGTACACTGAAAAGATGGACCAATATCGGGTGTAGGCTAAACACAAGTAATGATTGCCACAGGCTTTCTTCATTGCTTAAAGGGGAGGTCCATTGATGCTGTAGCACCTCAGTGTAGCTCGGAGGAAGGTGAATCTCGGCATTGTTGAGTGTACAGCTGCCTCAACAAGCATAAGAAGAAGGACAAAGAGAAGGAGTGCTTATTTACAAATGCTGATGGCAGATCACCACCCCAGGGAGGGAGCCAAGGGGTTTCCAAAGAAGCTTTGGTGGCATTGGTTTTAGCGGTGGAGAGAATGCAGGCAGTCCTGTACCTTCCAACTGGCAGTAGCCCTTGCCACAAATCTGACAGACTATGTGGAGGGAAATGGCACACCACATGATTAACAGTACTGTGATCCCAGGAAGCACACCCAGTGCAGGAATAACTTTAATAAGCTCACAAGGGTGGGCAGGGTGAGTGAAGGCTTCAACAAATGCTACATACCACCATCTGTATCACCAGCTCCACTCACTGCTCAATGCACCACACCCTAGCACTCACCCACCAACAATCTCTACCGACCAATACTCACACCCACATCTCACACCTTGCACACAATGACAGCTATTCAACTATGGCAGACACAATGAGGAATTAGTTATTAGAATGCATGTGGTGTGTGTGATATACTTATGCATTTATTAATAGAAATGGAATATTTTGTGGTCTCTCATTTCACCTTTGCGCTGAGGAGGTGCTGTGATATGGCATGACACAGGGATGGTATGATAGGGATGTGGTGAGCAACGGGGATCTGGGGTTTCATTCATTCAAATCTGAGTCTGATGAACTGGTCACGGACCGCCATCCGGAAACTCAATTACCTGGCTGCCACCTCCCTCCCCCTCCTGTTCCTCGTCTTCGTCCTCCTCCCTCTGTGCACATGTTCCTGTCTTCCTTGTTGCATCCGCTCCCTCCGCCGTAGATCCTGGAGGGCAAGGTGGACTGCTAGTACTGCCCCCATGACTTTTAGCAAGTGTTGTAGATTGAATTTTTCAAGAATAAATGTTATACTTTTCTACTTACCACAGCACTCCTGATACCAACCTTCAAATCACTGAATAAAACTGTTGCAATATCAGGAACTAACACACAGAAATTGTTACTTCACTAACCTATCAGATGCAAGTGATTGGGGCTGATCCCTTTAAAAATGCACCTAGAACTGGCTTCTTGATGCTGCATACCAGCTCTCCCTGTCAGTGTTTATGCCAGGCAGTGAGGGAAGTGGCAAGAAGCCATTTGGCAGATCGGGCGTTCAGTGAGCGTTACACACTCACTGATGTAATGGTCTCCATGGTGTTGAGGTCCCCAGCGATCTGTAAGGGGAGCTTGGGGTGTGGGTTCAAATCCACACTCCCCTGGGGTTCTGTACGTGCAATTTATGAGGATGGGTGAGTAATGAGGCACAGTGGGTAAGATTGCAAAATGGCTAATGTTGTTTATTTAGAATAGTAAACACCAAGATAGAGGGCATAGGAAGAGGTCATAAATAGCTTTAATGGCACAATCTCACTCAACAACATGAAAAATCTTGTAACGGGGAAGGGGAAAATAAGAGGCTAAAACATTCCACCCACACACAACCCCACCTCCCACTCCCACCCTTCTTACCAATTCCGATCCTAAATTGAGTCTGTGAGGGGGTTTGGGCTCTACTCACAATCCTATCAACTCCGGGGTTCTGGGGGGGCACTTATTTCAGCTCGGGGTCCCTCTGGGGTGGGTTTTACGTTGTTGGTCGGTTCGGTTTTCCTCCTCGATGTTGCGTTGGTTTCTTCTATTTGCCTCTCGGTTGGCTCCTAAGCAAAAAAAACTGCTGGAGTTAAGCACACCTTCCCCAGAGCGAGGGCCCTGTGAAAAGCTGACTCAACTCCCACAAGCTGACTCCAACATCCAAAAGCTGACTCCAACTGCTAAAAGCTGACTCCCACTGCTCCAAAAGTTGACTCCCACTGCTTCCCCACCGTGTGTTTTTGCAGCTTTCCTTATAGTCAGTTCATCTTCGTGCCAAAACTACATTTGCCTCTCTTTTATCTGTCTCTCTGTGACTGCTACTGCTCCTCGACTCCTTCTCCTACTGCCCCAGCTGTTCCACCTCACTGCTGGTTCTGTAGGTCCTATCTTTGTATACAATTTAGTTCTGGCCTTTTCACGCTCAAACTCAGTTGGTGGTCCATTGTGTAAGTTTTGGCGGGGAGATAGCTTTGAATATTTAATCAGAAGATGTCACAGGTACAGGTGGGTGTGAGGACAGGGATATTGTTTCAGTGCACATTGGTGCCTCAAAGTCTGTTGGTCCATTGTAACAGTCCTGGGAGTCAATCGGTTTGGGCCTCCCCTTTGATGGACCATTAGGTAGATGATGGTCCACATTCATTAGGGGTGAGTCATATTTTCAAACTGGGCCGGGTAGTCCCCATTGGTTGAGGATTTCCCCGCTTCAGGTCCAACTCGACCCCTGATTGGCCTGCCAGAATGCACTTTTCCCCCATTGGCCAGTGCCTCTGTCTCGCTTGTGAGCTAGACTCCACAATGTCTGTATCTGCCCACATGTTTACCAGCCTGCATGATCTGAGGATTTTACTTGGCCAAAAATGTTCATTTAAAATGTATAGGACGATCCCATGGTAGTTTTCTTGTCCTTAGGGTGTTCCAATAAAATGCGGCCGTGGATTTTCGAACCTTACAGATCGCTGTTACTGGTAGCATTACAGGAGGGTCCTGATTTGATGTGCGACACTGGATTCGACAGGAGCTGCCGTTACAGCTCTCAAAGGTGCATTAGTGCCATTTATTGGCGCTAATGGACGGTGCTAAGGGGACGAATTTTTCTCTAACTGTTGACTAAGGACTGAACTCCAATTCTGTCCAAGGAGAAAATCAACATAGCAGTTAAAAGGAATATTTAGTTGCTCTTATTTCTGCTGCCACTTTAAAAGGTGACCCAAAACAATCAGAAGATGGATTGACAACACGATAAGTCAATTCGGCCTCTGTACCTCCTGATGACAAATTCAAGAGCAGCTTTAGTAGAGGCTTGGGATCAGGTCAACTACTTGTCTTGTTAGTCTACAAACAGTGAATGGAATGTAGGGAAGTCTAGAATACGATGACTGTGTGAATTTAAAAGTAGGAATTAACAATCATTTTAAAAGTGCAACACTGAGAGAGGTTCTATGTACATCTCCCTATAACTTCTCTAAAAGTGGGGTCAGGTATCTCTTAACTACTGCCATTGTCCACCATGCAAACCTAAAAACAACCCTTACCAAATCTGAATTAGGAAAGTCAATCCCTGTGAACGTTTCAGGTTCTATTTTTTGAACATAAGCAAATAAATTTGGTGCTGCGAAGAATTGATTTTCACCTTCAAATTCCATCTCCATGAGTGTTCTGTGCAGAGCTAAGATGACTTCATGACTGTAAAAGAATGGTCATGTCAGCAAACAATCAACGAGGAAAGACATATGTAATAGAAGATTAAAAATTAGAATATAAGATGCAAATTTAGCTTAAAATGCTCCACAGACTTAATTTTTTGAAATAATGAAAGTAGCTCAAGAAGTGATTTTTGAAATTATGTATTACTTAATCAGAAATTAATACAGTTTACTGATACTGCACGGAAAACATTCTCCTTAAATGCATTGTCAGTATGATCAGTGCTCCATGGAAGATCCCAACAATTTGTAGTCAGGCTGTTCTGACCAGAATTTCCAGCTTTGAACCTATTGATTCAGGACAAGTTCCCCAGGGAACACCTGGCAAGAGATAGCAGGCAGGGTGGTAAAGTTGTCAGACCCGAGGAGTAGGGAAGGATACTCAGCTTTTTTCTGTATCAAACATGTGTCCCAAGTCTGCATGCCCCGAAGTGTATCACAGAACCCATTAATCTTTTACTGCTCACCTCTTCAAAACTGCCAGGCAACTTTGTAGTTATTTGAATGCTTAGCATGCAGGGCCTTCAGTCGCATGGCATGGCATGTTTACAGCCTGCAACTTTATCTGAAACATTAGTGTCAAGTATTTCACCATCTTGCAATGACAATAGTTATGTAACTGTAACTCATGCACACTGTACCTGTACCCTTGAAATGCACACTCAGACCACAGGGGGTGAGCTTGCAGGAGACACTCCTCACCTGGGTTTCCAGGTATAAAACGGGAGGTCCCACCCAGGGTCAGCACTCTTTGGTCCTGGGAATAAAGTGAAAGTCACAGAGTGACCGTGTCTGATATATACATGCCTCGTGTGAGTTTGTAACAAGGTGCAGAGACACTACAATTAGGGGCTGGATTTTCGGTTGGAGGCTTTTTAGGGCACGAACGGCGGCAGGCTGGTAAATTTTGCGCCGGGAAATGGTTTGCGACGGCAGCCAATAAATTCAGTTACTGCGACCCACATAAAGATAAATCACAAAAATGAAAGAAACAAAAAGCAATCAAACTTACCTCATGCAGTCATTCCTTCCCTCACCGCTGCTGGAACAGCTCTGACTGCCTGCTTTCTCAGGTGGGTTGGCTATGGGGTGCTACGGGGTCAGCGCAAAACAAATTTTGTGACCGGGACGATAACGGGGGCATTGTACACCGGCGCGACGCTCCTAAGCGGTATTGCTCAGCACCGCCGGAAAACTGGCACCAAATTTCCCGCCGGGGTACTGGAAACTGGCTGTCCGGGTTGGAATCATTTCCAGACCCATTATCGCCCCTCTGGGGCACTAACAGACGCACAAACCAAACAAAAATCCTGCCCTTTCTCTGCCCAAATCTTTCCAACACAACCTGCCAGTATTTTGCAAGTTCATTTACTGACACACACAATGGGTTACTGGTTGGGCAGTGAGGATGAGGGCTGGTCCTTCTCTTTGGCACCTGGAAATTGAAGAACAACATGTTTTATAAGGCCGACAACTACAAATTATGGGCCCAAGTTTCCACAAGAAAAAAAACGGGCGCCCCTCCGAGCTGTGCGCCCGTTTTTCGTGCCAAAAACGGCGCCTAAAAAAATCCTCGGTATTCTCCACCTACTTACAGGTCCTCTGGCCCTGGGCGCAGCCAGCACGAGCTGTGGGGGGTGCGGAGCCAGGTCCCGGCGCAGAAAACAGTGCCGGGACCTCTGCACATGCGCGCTACAGTCGGCACGCAAGTGCAGTAGCTCCAGGCGCCGAACTGTGTGGGAGGGGCCCGAAGCACGCAGCCCCTAGCCCTGGCCCAATGGCCTCACTGGGGCTGCATGAATGAGGCTCCTCCCACGGCCAGCTCCTGCTCCCCACCACGACCAGACCCGACACTCGCTCCCCCCCCCCCCGCCGACCAGACACCTGCTCCCCCCGTCCTCCCCCCACCCCCCGCTGACCAGACCCGACCCGACCCGACAAGCGCTACCCCCCCGACCCGACACCCGACACCCGCTCCCCCCACACCCACGCCCCGACCCGAGACCCGAGACCCGCTCCCCCGACTGACCCGACCCGCCCCCCGTCTCTCTTCCCCCCCTCTCTTTCCACCCCACCCGCTCTCTCTCCCCCCCACCCCCGCTCTCTCTCTCTTCCCCCCCTGCTCTCTCTCTTCCCCCCCCGCTCTCTCTCTCTCCCCCACCCCTCTCTCTCCCCCCCTCTCTCTCCCCCCCCAGCTCTCTCTCTCTCCCTCCCACCGCCTCTCTCACTCCCTCCCCCCCCTCTCTCTCACCCTCCCCCCCCCTCTCTCTCCCACCCTCCCCCTCTCTCTCTCCCTCCCTCCCGCCCCTCTCTCTCCCTCCCTCCCCCCCTCTCTCTCCCTCCCACCCCCCCTCTCTCTCCCTCCCTCCCTCCCCCCCCTCTCTCTCCCTCCCTCCCCCCCTCTCTCCCTCCCTCCCCCACTCTCTCTCTCCCCCCCTCTCTCTCCCTCCCTCCCCCCCTCTCTCTCCCTCCCTCCCCCAATCTCTCTCTCCCACCCCCTCTCTCCCTCCCTCCCCACCCCTCTCTCTCTCCCTACACTCCCCCCTCTCTCTCCCTCCACACCCCCCTCTCTCTCCTCCTCCCCCGTCTCTCTCCCTCCCTCCCTCCCCCCCCCTCTCTCCCCCCCTCTCCCCTCTCTCCATCCCCCCCCCTCTCTCCCACCCCTTCCCTCTCTCCTCCCCTCCCTCTCCCGCCCCCCTCTCTCCCTCCCTCTCTCTCTCCTCTCCCTCTCTCACCTCCCCCTCCCCCTCTCTCTCTTCTCCTCCCTCTCTCTCTCCCTCCGTCCCTCTCTCTCTCTCCCTCTCTCTCTCTCTCTCCCTCCCTCCCTCTCTCTCTACCCTCCCTACCTCCCCTCTCCCTCCCTCCCTCCCTCCCTCTCCATCCCTCTACCTCCCTCCCTCTCCCTCCCTCCCTCCCTCTCCCTCCATCCCTCCCTCTCTCCCTCCCTCCCTCTCTCTCTCCCTCCCTCCCTCTATCTCTCCCTCCCTCCCTCTCTCTCCCTCCCTCTCTCTCTCCCTCCCTCCCTCCCCCCCTCTCTCTCCCTCCCTCCCTCCCCCCCTCTCTCTCCCTACCTCCCGCCCCCCACCTCATCCCCACCCTCTCGCCCCCCCCCTCTCTCCCTCCCTCCCCACCCCTCTCTCTCTCCCTACCCTCCCCCCTCTCCCTCCTCCCCCCCTCTCTCTCCCTCCTCCCACCTCTCTCTCCCTCCCCCCCACTCTCTCCCTCCACCCCCTCTCTCCATCCCCCCCCTCTCTCCCACCCCTTCCCTCTCTCCCCTCCCCCTCCCTCTCCCTCCCCCCCTCTCTCTCTTCCTCCCTCTCTCTCTCCCTCCCTCTCTCTCACCCTCCCCCTCTCTCTCTCTCCCTCCCTCTCTCTCTCCCTCCCTCCTCTCTCTCTCTCCCTCTCTCTCTCTCTCTCTCTACCTCCCTCTCTCCCTCCCTCCCTCTCTCCCTCACTCCCTCTCTCTCTCTCCCTCTCTCTCTCTCTCTCCCTCCCTCCCTCCCTCTCCCTCCCTCCCTCCCTCCCTCACTCCCTCCCCTCCCTCACTCCCTCCCTCTCCCTCCATCCCCCCCCTCTCTCTCTCCCCCCCTCTCTCTCTCTCTCTCTCCCCTCCCCTCCCACCCTCTCTCCCTCCCTCCCTCCCCCCCCCTCTCTCCCTCCCTCCCTCCCCCTCTTCTCTCTCTCCCTCCCTCCCCCCTTCTCTCTCTCCCTCCCTCCCCCCCCTCTCTCTCCCTCCCTCCCCCCCTCTCTCTCTCCCTCCCTCCCCCCGCTTCTCTCTCTCCCTCCCTCCCCCCCCTCTCTCTCCCTCCCTCCCCCTCTCTCTCTCCCCCTCCCTCCCCCTCTCTCTCTCCCTCCCCCCCTCCCCCTCTCTCTCTCCCCATCCCTCCCCCTCTCTCTCTCCCCCTCTCACCCCCTCTCCCCCTCACTCCCCCCTCTCCCCCTCTCTCCCGCCTCTCTCTCTCCCTCCCACCCCCCGCTCTCTCTCTCCCTCCCTCCCCCCTCTCTCTCTCCCTCCCTCCCCCTCTCTCTCTCCCTCCCCCCTCTCTCTCCTCCCTCCCCCTCTCTCTCCCTCCCCCCTCCCTCTCTCCCTCCCTCCCCCATCTCTCTTCCCTCCCTCCCCTCCCTCTCTCTCCTCCCTCCCTCTCTCTCTCCCTCCCTCCCCCCTCTCTCTCTCCCTCCCTCCCCCCTCTCTCTCTCCCTCCCTCCTCTCTCTCTCCCTCCCTCCTCTCTCTCTCCCTCCCTCTTCTCTCTCCCCCTCCCTTCCCCTCTCTCTCTCCCTCCCTCCCCCCTCTCTCTCCCTCCCTCCCCCCTCTCTCTCCCTCCCTCCCCCTCTCTCTCTCCCTCCCCCCTCTCTCTCTCCCTCCCAACTCTCTCACTCCCTCCCCCCTCTCTCTCTCCCTCTCTCCCCCCTCTCTCTCTCCCTCCCTCCCCCACCTCTCGCTCTCTCTCCCTTGCCCCCTCTCCCTCTCCCTCCCTCCGCCCGGCTCTCTCTCCATCCCTCCCCCCTCTCTCTCTCCTTCCCTCCCCCCTCTCTCTCTCCCTCCCTCTCTCTCACCCTCCCTCTCTCTCTTGCTCCCTCCCCCGTCTCTCTCTCTCCCTCCCTCCCCCCTCTCTCTCTCTCCCTCCCTCCCTCCCCCCTCTCTCTCTCTCCCTCCCTCCCCCCTCTCTCTCTCCCTCCCTCCGGCCTCTCTCCCTCCCTTCTATCTCTCTCCCTCCCTCCCCCCTCCCTCTCTCCCCTCCCCTCCCCCTCTCTCTCTCCCGCCCTCCCCACCCCTCTCTCTCTCCCTCCCTCCCCCCTCTCTCCCTCCCTCCCTCCCTCCTCTCCCCTCCCTCCCTTCCCCCTCCTCTCCCTCCCTCTCTCCCCCCTCTCTCTCTCCCTACCCCCCCTCTGTCTCCCTCCCCCCCTCTCTCTCCCTCCCCCGTCTCACTCTCCCTCCCCCTCTCTCTCTCCCAACCCCCCATCTCTCTCCCTCCCTCCCATCTCTCTCTCTCCCTCCCTCCCCCCTCTCTCTCTCCCTCCCTTCCCCTCTCTCTCCCTCCCTTCCCCCTCTCTCTCCCTCCCTGCCCCTCTCTCTCCCTCCCTCCCCCTCTCTCTCCCTCCCTCCCATCTCTCTCTCTCCCTCCCTCCCCTCTCTCTCTCCCTCCCTCCTCTCTCTCTCCCTCCCTCTTTTCTCTCTCCCTCCCTCCCCCTCTCTCTCTCCCTCCCTCCCTCCCTCTCTCTCACCCACCCTCTCTCTCTCGCTCCCTCCCCCGTCTCTCTCTCCCTCCCTACCCCCTCTCTCTCTCCCTCCCTCCCTCCCTCCCCCCTCTCTCTCTCTCCCGCCCTCCCCCCTCTCTCTCTCCCTCCCTCCGGCCTCTCTCTCTCCCTCCCTTCTATCTCTTTCCCTCCCTCCCCCCTCCCTCTCTCCATCCCTCCCCCCTCTCTCTCTCCCGCCCTCCCCACCCCTCTCTCTCTCCCTCCATCCCCCCTCTCTCCCTCCCCTCCCTCCCTCCTCTCCCCTCCCTCCCTTCCCCCTCTCTCCCTCACTCTC